>NC_064616.1:775894388-776519388 GCF_023898315.1 Schistocerca nitens | reverse complement strand
TCAGGAGCTGCCTTCCGCTGTGGAACTTTCGCTTCAGTTCGTTGACTTTCTTTTTAACTTCCATCTCGGGGTCGTCCTCCCAGAAGCCGCAGGTGGAGGCGGCCGCCAAGACCTCGGTGGTCCAAAATTTGTGCTGATCATCCTTAAGCAGTGCGCTGTTGAAGCATCCGATGCCCCCCTGCGAAGGGGAGAAGGCCTCGGCGGAGCTGGCAGTCATGTCTCACTCGCGCTGGGCTTGCGCTCTCGCCCGCTGCCGGCTGTCGACTGCCGCCCGAACGCCCCGCGAGGACGCGCGACGCCAGCGCCGGCGCGCGCTCCCATTGGTTGGCGGCCCGTTGCGTCAGCGCGGCGCCAACATCCGAACTCGTAAACTACCATCTCCCTCGGCTGGCTAGCTGGCGGCGGCGGGGGTCACTCAGCCGCGATCGTTTGGCGGTGGACGTTACCCGTTTCAGACCACCTATCCGGCTCTGCAGCGCAATTTGTCTTGACACTCGACACTCCGCATGGGAGATGCTGAGAGCGGCGGAATAGGCAGCATCCCTTACGGTCGCTCCCAGCATCCCGTGCGCGGAGTGTCAACTTACATTCTGTGTATAGTACTCAGGAAACCATCTGTCCGCTGATGACCGCGCAGTTTAGCGCCCCAAAAACCATCTGTCAAACTACGGTGCCATGCGGGATTTGCATGTCCACCTTGATGACAAACAGTGCTGTTTGTTAATAACCTCAAGATGTTACGCAGTCTTCACGCGGATTTTACTCTGAAATTAGGTAAATAAAACTGTAGTATTGAATGTCAAAGTTCCTCTTACGCAAACCCTTGAGCGTTAAGGACGATGCTAGAATGCCGTGTTGTGAAGGAACTAGGATCAAGTCATTTCCCTTGAGGTTTAGGAAGACATGACAGACACTACGTGTAAGGTGATGACGGCGAGGGAATCTGTTCGAAAAGTTCCCGAATTTTTGGACTGCATGGTCGTACATTGTCGTGAATTCGTGTCAGCTTTTCACATCGTCAGTTCTAAATGGCAAGTCTCAGTTTCGAAAGAAAAGACATTTGTTACTAATGTTGCCTACCCCCGACATCTACCATGAAAAAAAAAGGTCTTGACACACAGTTGCCTCGATTTTCCGTGCAAAAGTGTGTTTGACTCCCATCGATCTTCTGTGAATTTGAATTGTGGCAGTGTGTGGATTTCTGTTTGGCACCACGCTGACATAAGAAACTCAAGTCTTCTCAATGGCTGCTTCCTGTCTTTCTGCATCGAGAAAACCAATTACTGGCCGTAATTGCCATTCGGTGAGCAAATAAATTATTGACATTAACTGCTTTATATTACGAATAAAACTAAGTCCATTAAGTGAAGACATAAAGTGAAACGAAATGTGATAATCACACATATGATTTTTACTGTCAGGTATTACTGCTTTGTATTCGTCAAAGTGAAAATTTTAGGATTAAAAGATCTACTATGATTAAAAATTTAATTCTCACTTGTTTGAGCAAAGAATGAAAATATCATTTTTCTTCAAGATATACCTATAAAAGTTACTTTGTTTTGTGAGGTAATGAAATAGTAAAGTGAAGAGTTAAAGGGGTACTACCACTCAGGGGTGGCGGCTCTGAGTCCTAGTTAGCAGAACCAGAAAGGAAATGAAAGAAGAATTCAGAATAGAAATAAAAAAATACCAGTGTTCATATTTGCTGAAGACGTTCCAGTTTTGGCTCTTGGAAGAGAATGTTCATGACAGGTCCTGACACAGCGCAGTTTCATTTTATTTTCTCTGGGTCGTTTCAAGAGGATCGCCTTCTGCCAGCAGTTAAAGAACTTGTGCTAAGGCAGAACCCATATGTTGCCAGGATATTGGGGACTGATGACCATAGATGTTGAGTCCCATAGTGCTCAGAGACATTTGCCAGGATATTGTTCCCAAAGTACCGACAGATGTTACGGTAGCTGAGTAGCCTATACTCTGGAGGTACAACAAAAGGGTATATGAGTAGTACACGCGTCACGTGACTCAAAAAAGATATATTTCCATCACCACCAAACAGTTTTATTATTCATACGCAAATCTCTCAGTGGAAGTGTTTACCAACGTAAGTTCCTTGAGAACATCCGCAATAAAATAAACTGCATTATGAACGATAATTAAAATTATCAACAGTTTTTGTTTACAAACTAGATGAACAAGAGCACGTGGTGACCGTAGTTGCCCGTTTTCTGACAAAGACAGCAGTATGAAGTGCAGTATCTAGCGTCGACACAATTGGTTGCAATAGGTGAGGGTGAACAGGAATCTTTTCTATTTATTAAATTCAGTGTATATTGTTATGTTTAGGTGGATATCCCTGCCACAAATAGTGTTAGGAATCATTCACGTCTAACTAGCTCCTGGCGATTTGTTCCATTCTCGAACTGAAGTTGAAAGGGTGGCGTTTTGAATCCATAGAAGACATTCAAGCAGAATCGCAACTAAGTTTGAACGCGAGCCTGCCAGGTTGGCCGTGCGGCCTAACACATGGCTTTCCGAGCGGAAGGGAGCGCCTGGTGCCCGGCACGTATCCGCCCGGCGGATTTGTGTCGAGGTCTGGTGAACCGGCCAGTCTGTGGATGGTTTTTAGGCGGTTTTCCATCTGCCTCGGCGAATGCGGGTTGGTTCCCCTTATTCCGCTTCAGTTCCACTGTGTCGGCGATTGCTGCGCAAACAAGTTCTCCACGTACGCGTACACCACCATTACTCTACCACGCAAACATAGGGGTTACACTCGTCTGGTGTGAGACGTTCCCTGGGGGGTCCACCGGGGTCCGAACCGCACAATAACCCTTGGTTCGGTGCGGGGCGGCGGAGGGGTGAAGTGGACTGCGGTAGTCGTCGTGCGGTTGTGGACCACTGCGGCTGCGGCGGGGACGGAGCCTCTCCGTCATTTCTAGGTCCCCGGTTAACATACAATACAATAGAAGTTTGAACGCGAGTGATTCAGCAGACTTCTAAGTGTATTTACAACTACGGGAAAATCGCTGAAAGTGCTGCACATAAGAGCGAGAGGACTGCTTTGTGACGGTGGAAATTAAGATGTAAGGTTAACTTTCCTGATTTTTACAGGGATATTCTCGGAAAATTTGGGTAACACCTTGAATACCCCAATTGCACCAAAACGCTGCGCAACTTAATGACAGCGACTATTAATAATATTAACTTCATGTGTCTCAAAGACCGTGTGCAAGTCTTCCAATGGGACGCCACTTCGGCTACTTGCGTGTCCCTAATCTACCGCAATTATCCAACGGGGGAAGAGGTGAGCTGCAGTTTAACGTGGTATCCGAACCAAGTGTCATTCCTAGCGACTCCTCACATCGTTGAGACTTGAAGGCTAGATTAAAGGCAAACTGGAAATATCCGTGGCCCGACCTGAATTCTTCCCACGACCTCTTGGTTTCCAGCCACGAACTTTACCACTAAACCACCGGCCCAACAAAATGGCTCTGAGCACTATGGGATTCAACTGCTGAGGTCATTAGTCCCCTAGAACTTAGAACTAGTTAAACCTAACTAACCTAAGGACATCACAAACATCCATGCCCGAGGCAGGATTCGAACCTGCGACCGTAGCGGTCTTGCGGTTCCAGACTGCAGCGCCTTTAACCGCACGGCCACTTCGGCCGGCTCCGGCCCAACAAAACGACTACTAAAATCGTTTCATTCATCTACACTGCAGGGGCAAACGCAGAGGCTTCTTAACGGAGTACTTTATGATAAGGAACTATAGGTCGGAAATGAAATTTTAGAACCGGCCGCTGCGGCCGAGCGGCTCTAGGCGCTTCAGTCTGGAACCGCGCGACCGCTATGGTCGCAGGTTCGAATCCTGCCTCGGGCATGGATGTGTGTGATGTCCTTAGGTTAGTTAGGTTTAAGTAGTTCTATGTTCTAGGGGACTGATGACCTCAGATGATAAGTCCCATAGGGCTCAGAGCCATTTGAACCATTTGAAAATTTACATTCTTTTGCATGTTGTTCATTGTCACATTGACTTGAATGTCGGTTATGTCATCAAAGCGTTGACTCTTCGTGTGAATTTCTGCACGTAGTCATTTTGTGGTAGGTTCGTATCGGTAACATCGAACCTCGACATCCGTGAGGATTTTTTCCATGAAAGAAATGCCCGCGTTTCGCATTTCGATCAAGTCGCGGAAGGAGTCAGCACGTCGTTGTTTTTGTCCGGGACTCAAGGTTTGCTGGACAAACTTCGCACACAATTTCTTCAAAACATTCTGGAGAATGTCATCTGTTGCACGATGCTTTTTCTGTGTTCAACTTGTCGCATGCGCATAAATTTCCAACAGCGCAACTACGCATGCGCATTTGTACCTACGTAATTTCCTGGGAATCGAGGCCGTGCGTAAAGCGCATTGCTTCCCGCCTTCGGTGGGAGTCTTTGCGCAAATCAAGCGGCAGGCAGCGGGGCCCATGCGTGTTTGATTGGGTAGTGTCTTGAGGTAATGATGTGAAGCGATTTATGTGTAATAATGACTGCTGACTTCAAAAGAAGCACACTTAAATTTATAGATGATTACAGACAGAGAAGAGTAGTACGGAATGCCGCTTCTAAAGATTATTTGAATTATGAAAAAAAGAGATATGATACCTTGAGCGTCGAATATTAGATAAAAAGTTTCCGGTAATATCACTGTAAAGAATAAGAACTGTAAGGTTCCATGGAGGAAAACCGAGAAGAATAAGCCAGAAATTTGTGAAAAATGTTTATGAAAACTGTGGAAAAATACCGGTATTCATGCTATGGCGATTTAATAGCACAACAAATGAGGAGCCTGACATTTGAACGAAAGAAATGATGGGATGTGTGCAACTCCTCAACAAACTACGAGAAATAGAAATAAGGGACACTGATGAGACAAAAAATACAGAATTGGAAAACACAACCTCCGTTCTAGTGGATTCTGGTCTATATGAAATTCCCATATTTGTTGAGTCCGAGGATGTTAATCTACATAAAATCACCCATATTAAAGTTGTGTAAACAACTTTTTTATGATTCCAGAATAAGATTTTCACTCTGCAGCGGAGTGTGCGCTGATATGAAACTTCCTGGCAGTGTAAACTGTGTGCCGGACCGACGCTCTAACTCGGGACCTTTGCCTTGCCCGCGAAAGGCAAAGGTCCCGAGTTCCAGCCTCGCCCGGCACACAGTTTTAATCTGCCAGAAAGTTTCAACTCTTTTTAAGACTCACCAGAAATGAGCGAAGACAAGCCCGAAAGATATTCTGTTCCGTACAACTTGAATATAAATTTTAAACTACGGATTTATAAATTTAATAGATTAAAACCATCAAGTACTTTACAAAAATCAACAAAATGGTGTTTTATTTTTACTTGCAAGTGTCGTTCATGCCCCGTGTGAAACAAAACGGTAGATTTGTTTTTGATTACAGTTAAAAGCTGTAAGACTCCACGAACTCCACCCGAAGTCGTCACCGAAACCTTTAGCACAGAAGAGTACGCACAAGCTCGCGTGGACAGTTCAGCTATCGCGATGGAGGAGCCAAGTGATAAGCGGTGGCTCGACTTGAGATAAATATAAAATGATTGATTCGTGGGTGTTCGATCGTTTTACAGAGGCCAGGGGCAATGAACACCTCATTCTACACGAGCGTTGCGTCAGTGGGCAATGGCTTCAGCAGTCTCGATGTAGTCGGAAGCTTTTGACTTCAAGGCCTCGAAAACCAGGTGTGATTTTTTCAAGAAGAAACACAGAATGTGGCAGAGTTATGTCACCCAATACGTCAGCAAAAAAGACAAGCGTACGTTTGATAAATTATTGGAAACGGCTAGACTTTCAATTTCAAACATCCCCTACATTTCCTTCAAACTGACGTCGCTATAAATACGTATTAAACCGTGTATGCTCACCCCATCTCTACCCCTATCTCTGGAATCTGGAGTATAAGGATTTCATTCATATATTGTGTGGATATCCATCAATTTTCTACGATCTAATAAGATTTTGTGCGTCACCTATAAAAAGTTAGTTCGTGTGGCATGACAGGTCTCGAAACTGACCAACTCATTTATATAAAAAATGGCAATATTAGAGTCTTGTGCCCCCCCCTCCCCCCCCCCCCCTTCCAAGAGAAAAATTCTGTGAAAGCCCATGTTTTCATTGCGCTGCAAAAGGAAATCACTAGTAGAAGCGCTGCAATTAAAATACCCTTGATTAGTCATCAGTTGCATGCTCTGGCTTTCCGGAGAATGTTTCGTTATGCAGTGTTTTCGGCGAAATTATCGCCAGAAAATTGTTCAAATGGCTCTAAGCACTATGGGACTTAACATCTGACGTCATCAGCCCCCTAGAACTTTAAACTACTTAAACCTAACTAACCTAAGGAAATCACACGCATCCATGCCCGAGGCAGAATTCGAACCTGCGACCGTAGCGGTCGCGCGGTTCCGGACTGAAGCGCCTAGAACCGCTCGGCCACTCCGGCCGGCGAAATTATCGCCAGATCGCGCGGTATAAAGCAACGTCACTGCTCTTCCTAACGATATTCACACTAAAATAATGTAATTGTGGCATATGTGCCTTCACACGTTGGTTGTGGTGCTCCGAATTTTTATAATTAGAGAGCTTTTAGAATAGATATTACTCTGGGGAATGCACTGGTTCTCTTGAATTGTAAAAGTAAAGTGTAAATCAAAAATTGAAATACGAGAATATAATACTACTAAAATAACATTTTATTAGATTCGTAATGATAAAATCTATTTAAATGAGAATTCAAATCCGTATTTCTTTTATCAATAATTCCACTTTATTTCAT
The DNA here is from genome assembly GCF_023898315.1 of Schistocerca nitens. Taxonomy (NCBI): domain Eukaryota; kingdom Metazoa; phylum Arthropoda; class Insecta; order Orthoptera; family Acrididae; genus Schistocerca; species Schistocerca nitens. The sequence goes on along the minus strand of NC_064616.1, from coordinate 776,512,546 downwards.
GATATAAAAAAATAATGTTATCACATACTTTCGCGATGAGAAATCATAAATAAAGGAAAGATAGGATTGCATTTGAACACGGAACGAAAATTTCGAAATTGTGCCCTTAGCTACGCTCTACCAGTATAGTTGGTCCTATGGTGCGGTGACGAAGTTGTGTCTAAACTATGGTCGTCATTTTCTCGAAAAACATTGAGTGTCAGTGTCTAAAACAAAATAGGATTCTCTTTATTTTCACCCTTCTTTCAACCCGCGAAGTTTCGAATGTGTCAGAGAGCGACGTATGGTGCGTTCCCCTTATTAGTGAAATATTGATAATGGTGAATGCAAACTTCGATTTTATGTTGCATAAATTATGACGTTGTCAAAGTGGTAAGAGTTCGTTGCTATTAAAGTCCTTAAATAGACACATGTACTTACGAAATATTCGGAAGAATGCCTTTTCAAATGCTATACTTTCCTAAATTAAAAGTCTTGGACAATATACTGAAGCGTTGTATGAAGCACTGATGTAAACAAATTATCATTAATATTAGTGTTGTATTAAAAGATTTAATACATTATCTTGTTATTATTATTATTAAAGTTGTAGACACGTGTTGTACGTTGAAAGTGAGTCTGGCCACAAAAAAAAGTAAAGCATCCAGAATGGCATGGGGAAACGAAATGACAGAACACGGGTTGAGAGCGTATGTGATGTTATTTAGTGATTGCAAAATCGAGTCGAACTTACAAAGATCTTGAAAGTAAATGCCCGCTCATCAAGAGGTCGTTGCACCCCGTGACCTGGATGCATGCACTGACTCGGTTGAGAATGGTATCATAAAGCTATTGTATCCTCTCCGGAGGCAAGATTTGTAACTGGTCTTTAATACGCGGGATAATGGCACTGGGACGGAGTTGACATCCAAACTGGTCCGTAACATATTGTATAGGGGACAAATCTGGGGCTCTAACCATCTAAGATACTAGCTCAACATTATGCAGACGGTTTAGAGAGTCACATGCCATGTGTGTACGAGCGTTGTCTGGTTGAAAAATATCACCACGAAACTGTCGCATGAGAAGTAACACGTGAGAACGCTGGATGTCCGTGATATAACGTTTTGTCGTAAAAAAAGTCTACATCTACATCTACATCTACATTTATACTCCGAAAACCACCCAACGGTGTGTGGCGGAGGGCACTTTACGTGCCACTCTCATTACCTCCCTTTCCTGTTCCAGTCGCGTATGGTTCGTGGGAAGGACGACTGCCGGAAAGCCTCCGTGCGCGCTCGAATCACTCTAATTTTACATTCGTGATCTCCTCGGGAGGTATAAGTAGGGGGAAGCAATATATTCGATACCTCATCCAGAAACGCACCCTCTCGAAACCTGGACAGCAAGCTACACCGCGATGCAGAGCGCCCCTCTTGCAGAGTCTGCCACTTGAGTTTGCTAAACATCTTCGTAACACTATCACGCTTACCAAATAACCCTGTGACGAAACGCGCCGCTCTTCTTTGGATCTTCTCTATCTCCTCTGTCAACCCGACCTGGTACGGATCCCACACTGATGAGCAATTCTCAAGTATAGGTCGAACGAGTGTTTTGTAAGCCACCTACTTTGTTGATGGACTACAATTTCTGAGGACTCTCCTAATGAACCTCAACCTAGCACCCGCCTTACCAACAAGTAATTTTATATGATCATTCCACTTCAAATCGTTCAGTATGCATATTCCCAGATATTTTACAGAAGTAACTGCTCCCAGTGTTTGTTCCGCTATCATATAATCATACAATAAAGGATCCTTCTTTCTATGTATTGGAAATACATTAGTCTATGTTAAGGGTCAGTTGTCACTCCCTGCACCAAGTGACTATCCACTGCAGATCTTCCTGCATTTCGCTGCAATTTTCTAATGCTGCAACTTCTCCGTATACTACAGCATCATCCGCGAAAAGCCGCATGGAACTTCCGACACTATCTACTACGTCATTTATATATATTGTGAAAAGCAATGGTCCCATAACACTCCCCTGTGGCACGCCAGAGGTTACTCTAACGCCTGTAGACGCCCCTCCGTTTAGAACGACATGCTGTGTTCAGTTTGCTAAAAACTGTTCAATCCAGCCACACAGCCGGTCTGATTTTCCGTAGGCTCTTACTTTGTTTATAAGGCGACAGTGCGGAACTGTATCGAACGCCTTCCGGAAGTTAAGAAAAATGACATCTACCTGGCAGCCTGTATCTAATATTTTCTGGGTCTCATGAACAAATGAAGCGAGTTGGGTCTCACACGATCGCTGTTTCCGGAATCCATGTTGATTCCTACAGAGTAGATCCTGGGTTTCCAGAAATGACATGATACGCGAGCAAAAAAGATGTTCTAAAATTCTACAACAGATCGATGTCAGAGATATAGGCCTATAGTTTTGCACATCTGCTCGACGACCCTTCTTGAAAACTGGAACTAGCTGTGCTCTTTTCCAATCATTTGGAACCTTCCGTTCCTCTAAAGACTTGCGGTACACGGCTGTTAGAAGGGGGTCAAGTTCTTTCGCGTACTCTGTGTAGAATCGAATTGGTATCCCGTCAGGTCCAGTGGACTTTCCTCTGTTGAGTGATTCCAGTTGCTTTTCTATTCCTTGGACACTTATTTCGATGTCAGCCATTTTTTCGTTCGTGCGAGGATTTAGAGAAGGAACTGCAGTGCGGTCTTCCTCTGTGAAACAGCTTTGGTAAAAGGTGTTTAGTATTTCAGCTTTACGCGTGTCATCCTCTGTTTCAATGCCACGATCATCACAGAGTGTCTCACTAGCAGCCGTGACCTGACGTCATAACCCATGGTTCCCAACACCGTGGCGCCAGGAGTAACACTTCTGTGCCTCCATAAAAATTTGGAAGAATGGAGTCTCTCCCCAGGCCGCAGACATACTCGCCGTCTATGGTCATCCAGGGTAGTGCAGAGCTGCGATGCACCGCCATTCATTAGCAGTCCACGCTTCCCGGTGACGGCACCACTCCAATCGCAGTCGCTTGTGTTGTGGTGTTAACGACAGCCTACGCATGGAACGACAATTCTCTAGTCCGGCTGCTGCTAGTGCCTACCAATGGTGCGGGATGATTCGCAATGTTTCAGCAAGTCTATTACTTGTTCTCGGACAGCAGGCGCAGATGTGGAAGGTTTACTATGTGCTTGGGGCACAATGGACGGTCTTCCCTTGTGGTGTTCAGACGTGGTCGACCAGAACGTTGACAATGGGTAGGTCTGTTCTGATTGGCCCATGAAGCCAAACATCGGTCTACTGCCTAAAAATGCCTAAAAAATCTGGATATTAAACGATTGGAACAGCTGACCAAATGGAAACTCAAAATGAGGCTCCTCTCGGACGCTGTCAGGCGATGATAAGGCTTTCTCACACGAGTAAGCCACACCTCCGTGTCCTTCACGCTGACCACTCAACATCTGACGCCGTGCATGCCCCCAACGTACTAACATGCCTGGTAATAACAGCAAACACGAACAACACTGATGGTTCCAGAATGAGATTTTCACTCTGCAGCGGAGTGTGCGCTGATATGAAACTTCCTGGCAGATTAAAACTGTGTGCCCGACCGAGACTCGAACTCGGGACCTTTGCCTTTCGCGGGCAAGTGCTCTACCGTCTGAGCTACCCAAGCACGACTCACGCCCCGTCCTCACAGCTTTACTTCCGCCAGTACCTCGTCTCCTACTTTCCAAACTTCACAGAAGCTCACCTACGAACCTTGCAGAACTAGCACTCCTGGAAGAAAGGATATTGCAGAGACATGGCTTAGCCACAGCCTGGAGTATGTTTCCAGAATGAGATTTTCACCCTGCAATGTTCGCATGAGAACCTCGGTAAAGTTTGGAAAGTAGGAGACGACGTACTGGCGGAAGTAAAGCTGTGAGGACGGGGCGTGAGTCATGCTTGGGTAGCTCAGATGGTAGAGCACTCACCCGCGAAAGGCAAAGGTCCCGAGTTCGATTCTCGGTCAGGCACACAGTTTTAATCTGCCAGTAAGTTTCATGTCTGCTGGGTGCTTCACTTTCGTCATCAGGCCCTGTGTTTTTGGCTGGAAGGAAGGAAGCATAATCAGACTTTAACGTCCTGTCGACATCGAGGTGCCGGCCGCTGTGGCCGAGTGGTTCTACTCGATTCAGTCTGGAACCGCGCGCCTGCTACGGTCGCAGGTTCGAATCCTGCCTCCTGCATGGATGTGTGTGATGTCCTTAGTTTAGTCAGGTTTAAGTAATTCTAAGTCTAGGGGACTGATGACCTAAGATGTTAAGTTCCATAGTTCTTGGAGCCATTTGAACCAATTTTTTGACATCGAGGTCATTAAAGACGGAGCACAGACGCGGTATGTTTCAAGGACTGGCAAGGAAAACGACGGCGCCCTTTCAAAGGAACTATCCTGGCATTTACTGGAACGATGTGGGGAAATCAAGGAAAACCTAAATCTGGATGCCTGGACGCGCATTTGAACCGCTGTCCTCGCGAATGTACGTCCAGTGTGCTAACCACTGTACCACCTCGGTGGGTTATTTTGGGTGGGGAACTAGGACGGTGAGGGGGGAGGCACAGTCTAGCAAACGGTGACGACGAAAATTTGATCTTCAGTTCTTCATATAATTACCGACCGAATTTAAAATTTTAAAATGCAGTCGTAATCTACTCACCAGCGGAAAATAATCCTATCGAAGCACAAAAAAGGCGACTGTGCTCCTTTTTAAAAGACCCTAACTGAAAGGTGGGGTACCAGCTGCCCCATTCTACCTTCCTTAGCGCGTTTAAAAACTTTTCCTAAAAATTTGGCATGCGAAAATATTCGCGCTCTTTTTAAAATGCAACTCAAATCTCACTCCCATAAGCTCCCCTAACTATATATCGCTCACACCCACTGGTCCATCTCTGAAAGTCGCTCATACCCACCCATTTCCGTTGGCTCATTGCCATTCATTCATTCAGCCCAACTCATTATCATTATACCTTTGTGTCTCTCTTCCACTTTCTCCTGTCTCACAAGCACAGTCTCCTTCCTTCTGTCGTACTACTACTGTCACAGTCTCCCTCTTGTTCTCTTTTACATTTGTTCCTTCGTACTGCTGCTGTCTCTTCTCACTCTTCCTCGTTCTCATTCTCATAGACTCTGTCTCTCATTATCTTTGGCTCTCGCCCACTCCCACTTTCCCTTCTCTTTAGTCCTTTCCCACTGGCACTGTCTCCTTCACGCTTTTCCTGGCGCTGTTCTGTTACTGTCTACAATGTTCCACTGCCACTGTGTCCCTCTCTTTCTCTCATTCTGCATTGTCTCTTTCGCTCTTTCATTACGACAACCACTGTCTACTGTCTTCCAGTGTTTACACTACTGGCCATTAAAATTGCTACACCACGAGGACGACGTGCTACAGACGCGAAATTTAACCGACAGGAAGAAGATGGTGTGATATGCAAATGATTAACTTTTCAGAGCATTCACACAAGGTTGGCGCCAGTGGTGAACCTACAATGTGCTGACATGAGGAAAGTTTCCAACCGATTTCTCATACACAAACAGCAGTTGACCGGCGTTGCCTGGTGAAACGTTGTTGTGATGCCTCGTGTAAGGAGGAGAAATGCGTGCCATCACGTTTCCGACTTTGATAAAGGTCGGATTGTAGCCTTTCGCGATTGGGTTCAGGAGGGTAACACCGAACGCCGTGCTGGATCCCAACGGCCTCGTATCACTAGCAGTCGGGATGACAGGCATCTTATCCGCATGGCTGTAACGGATCGTGCAGCCACGTCTCGATCCCTGGGTCAACAGATGGGGACGCTTGAAAGACAACAACCATCTGCACGAACAGTTCGACGACGTTTGCAGTAACATGGACTATCAGCTCGGAGACCATGGCTGCAGTTGCCCTTGACGCTGCATTACAGACAGGAGCGCCTGCGATGGTGTACTCAAGTTTTTTAAACAGGAGTGTATTCGCCTTTTTGTGCTCCCATAGGAGCATTTTTCACTAGTTATCTTCTTTCTCCTGCTACAGCAGAGCTTTTCGATCATATGAAAAGAACTTTAGGGCTCAGTAACATTTTTATGCTTTACTTATGTGAAATGTTTGAACCTCTGTATTTCGGAAACGGATAAAGATATCAAGAAAGTTTTGAAGTCTATTCAAGATCGGAATCTTAGGAATAAATCTTAAAAATTACAGCCGTTTTCTGTGCATAGCTGTCTTGAAATCCGCGGCTCGGTTTTGGTACCCAAAAACCACTTTTGGGGTGTTTCTCGATAACGCACAAAGATTTCTCAAAAACATAAAAAAAATGTTCAAATGTGTGTGAAATCTTATGGGACTTAACTGCAAAGGTCATCAGTCCCTAAGCTTACACACTACTTAATCTAAATTACCCTAAGGACGAACACACACACGCATGCCCGAGGGAGAACTCGAACCTCCGCGGGGACCAGCCACACAGTCCATGACTGCAGCGCCCATACCGCTGGGCTAAACCCTCGCGTCACACAAAGATTTCTGAAAACAGAAAGACGGCACTTGTAGATAAATATCTAGAGACTACAACGTTAAAACTTGAGCAATTTGCTGCGTTACTTATTTAGATATCCGCTGCTGTCGGCCAAAAACATCGTGAAAAATGCTTTTTCGGGTTTTCTAAGGAACTCCCCGTGAACTAAATGGAGCCTCCACAAGCTCTTTAAGGCGAAACGTAGACCACGTCTAATTTAAAAGAACCAACCGATTTGCTTCATTTGGCAAAGCTGGAGGAAGTGTGTAGTATTCAAACTTTGACCGTGTATGGGTGTACAAAAAAATGGTTCATATGGCTCTGCGCACTATGGGACTTAACATCTGAGGTCATCTGTCCCCTAGACTTAGAACTACTTAAACCTAACTAAACTAAGGACATCACACACATCCATGCCCGAGGCAGGATTCGAACCTGCGACCGTAGCAGCAGCGTGGTTCTGGACTTAAGCGCCTACAACCGCTCTGTCACAACGGCCGGCTATACGTATACAAATGCTCCTTAACCCAAAGGCTATCCAAAACTCTTGATCCAACCACTTTATCACCAAGAAAACCCGAATAATGAGACGCGGAAAAAATTCTGTTTTTATGCGTGGCGTTTTGGAACATATTGGTAGCGCATGTTATCGCGTGCGTACCGATTATAAGGTACCACCTCACGTTAGAGATTTGACATAATAAGTCAACTATTAAAGTTAGAAAGTGTGTGTATGTTTAGAGGCAACAGAATTCACGTCGCGCAGATTATCCAGACTATATTCGTCCAGTAGTTCAGAATGAGAGCACTCTTAGTGGCTTCCAATAAACTTTACACATAATTTCAAAGATATTAGAAACGAAATAATGAAAGGAGAAAAGATTATCGCTTATTGCATTTTCGCTGTTCATGAAATAAAGCTTCGGCGTCAGGCATGACATTTTACTTTGCCGATATTACTTCTTTACTACTAATTCTGGCTCTGAGCACTATGGGACTTAACATCTATGGTCATCAGTCCCCTAGAACTTAGAACTACTTAAACCTAACTAACCTAAGGACATCACACAACACCCAGTCATCACGAGGCAGAGAAAAGTACTAATTCTATCCTCAACACATTTTGCAGACAGTATCCACGCGTGCCATTGAATGTACCTGCACAGTTAGGGAGATACGAGGGTGAGTCAAATGAAAACCTTAAATCTGTAATAACAAATCGAAATTTAGCGCCATTATCCTGTAAGTTGGTAGGCGTGCTCCAAACAGCGTGCAGAATGGCCTGTAGGTGGCAGCATAGTGCAGATGCACACATACCGTCGCTGTATCAGTATAAAGATGGCTGCTCCACTTGCGACGTCCACCAGGGAAGAACAGCGTTCTGTTATTCGGTTTTTGCGTAGTGAAGGCGTGAAACCTATTGAAATTCATCGACGAATGAAGGTTCACTAGGGTGATGTATGTTTGTCACAGCTGCAAGTGTATGAAAGGAGTAGGAAGTTGGCAAATGATGTGACTTCAGTGGAAGTTGCTCTTCGTCCAGGTCAGGCACACCGAGTTGTGACTCCAGAGAACACTGCAGCAGTTGAAGTCATAGTGGAGGAAAACCACCGAGTGACACTGAATGACACTGCAGCATCCGTTCTGATGAAGAGGTACGCCACGCGGTGCATGAGTGATTGCGCGGACTACCAAAAGAATTTTTTTCTAGAGGAATTTATGCACTTTGTAAGCGCTGGAAGACTTGCATTGGACGTGGGGATTATGTTGAAAAGCGATAGACCTTTGTACCACTTCTGCACAATAAATAATATTTAAAAAAATATTTAATGTTTTCATTTGACTCACCCTCGTATTATGCATCGGAGTTCGATTCTTTAAAGGACCAGAGGGGAGTGGAGTTGCTTGTTTTGAATCAAATCGCGACTGCAGCTAGTCATGATGCCATTTGATTCTTGCTGCAGTCGGATTGGCTTTGTCGAATAATAAGTTAGTTTTTGTAAGTTATGATTGAATTCCTTTAAGGGGCTCCGGAACGCCCTATACTTGCAATGTTAAAATAACGCTTATAAATTACATCTTTCCTCACAAAGTATTTGAGGTAGGAAGTTGAACTTTTTACAGATTATTTATTGGAATATGGGCTACAACTTAACACAGGGATTTTACAAAGTTTTAGTTCAGTTATTAAAGATGATTTTTTCAATTGTAATGAAAATTCACAACATTTTTTGCAATTTTTTATTTATATATTCAAAAATATACAGTTTTTTGGAAAAAGGCTGTGTTAAATTATGCAGAAGGTACTGTGTAACATTTACTGAAAGTTTGAAACAAATATGTTTGGAAGATCCTTAGAAAACATGTAATTAGTATGAGAAAATAAAAGTTTTGGGAATCGAGCGATTGGATTAACTTTTTAGTGCATTCCAGGTCCATAGGATGGATTATCTTCATCCTCTGCAAACTCCTCCTTCAGCTTCCTCTTGTTCCTCCTCCTGTTTACTCTTGCTTGTATTTCTAGACTCTTTACAGCCCTGTCTGCAGCCCGAAGGCGTTCCTTGTCTAAAGCAAGCATCGCTCGTACCATGTTAGAACCTATCTTCATTCCCATATTTCTAAATACCTTGCACCTTACAATGTTGCCATCATTGAAAGTCGCAACAGCATCATACACACCAAAGTGAAGTGTTTCTATTCCAACAAATACAGTCTTGGGGATTCTCGACCATATAACACTATTTACACTTTCATTGGGGTTTTGAGTTTTTCCGTGAATACACTTTTTCAACAGTTCAGGTGCTGCTAAGTCTCTGAAAATAGGTTTTATCACCTCCATTATTGCATGAGGCAGACTATGCTTATGAGTGTACACTTCACCAGTTAGCAATCCTTTGTTATATTTACACCAACTGTCTTCTTCTTTGGGACACAAGCTATGTTGGGGATTTTCATCGTCTTTATTGTTTACAGTAATAACACATACCTTTGGCTTTCCAACATTTCTCTTTTTCTTAAAAGCCTTCAGAGGATTTCTAATAACTTTACTTTTACTCATTATTATACTTCAACAAAACAGAGACTCAAGAAACAGAATTAATTACGAATATTTTCGAGATAACGACAGAGTAAATAAACATGAAACAATCGACAATCACACCAGCGATATATATTGAACCATCACAGGTTAGCCACAACACATACTTTATCTCACATCACTAAAATGTACCTGATGAACACGGACGTTAATAATAACACCATTTGACAGCAGTTTAACAGCGCCACAGTGGGTCACGCCCATGTAGAACACATTTCAAAAAAAATTAAAAATAGTTGTAGTCTTCGGAATTGAATAAATTATATATCTATTAAAAGGTAATAGTCTGCAGATTCAGAAAACGCAAAAAAGTAAAAATTGAACTTTTCATGATTTTGAGCCTTTCCGGAGCCCCTTAAAAAAACGTATGCCTACTGCATCGACATTGGTGGTAAGTAAGTTTTCGTATGTTACAAGTGTGTTCCATAAGAAACATCTTTCTACTGGGTCGACATCGATGTTACTAACTTGAACAACTCACAGGTCATGACTCGTTGTCGAGAGGGAACATTCCTCATTGCAGGAAACTTGAAATGAAGAATGTAGAGAGAGAAGCTTAACAACAAGCGTCATCTTAATTCAAAAATGGCGCTGAGCACTATGGGACTCAACTGCTGCGATCATCAGTCCCCTAGAACTTAGAACTACTTAAACCTAACTAACCTAAGGACATCACACACATCCATGCCCGAGGCAGGATTCGAACCTGCGACCGTAGCAGTCGCACGCGTCATCTTAATTGAAGGAAATTTATCGCCTCGGTTACAAACTGGGGCGTTCGACCCACGGAGGACTGGCGAAGGCTATCGGAGTAAACTCCGCATAGTAGAATTTGAGTAGGGAGAAATGTGTGTACAGATGTCAACTGAGGCCTGCGGAACAGTAGTGCCGGACCGGTACTCGAGCCCGGATTTCCTGCGCCTTGCCTTGGCTATCCCTGCACGACTCACCGCCACACCCAAACTTCCATATATCGTCAACTATACGTCTACCATCTGTACTCGCACATACATTATTTGTATTCCTGTACACATCAGACGTTGTGATAACCCGCAAATCCGGGTTCGAGTCCCGTTCTGGCACAAATTTTCAGTGTCGTCGTGCCATTGTGCAGCCGATGGTAGTCATTATTCGCAATTGCGAATTCATCTCATGTGAGTCAGATGATAGTGATGCTGACATTGAGTGTAGTTGCAGAGACAAATACGAGGGCGAGTCAAATGAAAACCTTAAATATTTTTTAAATATTATTTGTTGCGCAGAAGTGGTACAATGCTGTATCACTTTTCAACATAATCTCTCCCACGCTCAATGAAAGTCCTCCAGCGCTTACAAAGTGCATAAATTCCTTTAGAAAAAAATTCTTTTGCTAGTCCGCTCAACCACTCAAGCACCGCGTGGTGTACTTTCATCAGAACGGAACTTCTTTCCTCCCATTGCGTCTTTGAGTGGTCCAAACATATAAAAATCACTTGGGGCAAGGTCTGGTGAGTATGGTGGATGAGGAAGGCACTCAAAATGCAGGTGTGTTCAAAAAATGGTTCAAATGGCTCTGAGCACTATGGGACTTAACATCTATGGTCATCAGTCCCCTAGAACTTAGAACTACTTAAACCTAACTAACCTAAGGACAGCACACAACACCCAGCCATCACGAGGCAGAGAAAATCTCTGACCCCGCCGGGAATCGAACCCGGGAACCCGGGTGTGGGAAGCGAGAACGCTCCCGCACGACCACGAGATGCGGGCTGCAGGTCTGTGATTGTTGCAACTGTTGTATGGGCAGTGTGGAGTCTTGCATTGTCATGTTGCAAAATGGCACCTGCTGACAGCAGTCCACGTAGCTTTGTTTTGATTGCAGGCCGCAGATGATTATTTAGAAGATCAGTGTAATGTGCACTGGTGACAGTGGTCCTTCTAAGCATGTAATGCTCCAAAATGACGACTTTTTCGTCCCAAAAGAGAGTCAGCATAACCTTCCCTGCTGATGGTTCTGTCCGAAACTTCTTTGGTTTTGGTGATGAGGAGTGGCGCCATTCCTTGCTCGCTCTTTTCGATTCCGGTTGGTGGAAGTGAACCCAGGTTTCGGGTTTCGTCCCCAGTAACGATTCTTGCAAGGAAGCCATCACCTTCTCGTTCAAAGCGCCGGAGAAGTTCTTCACAAGCATCAACACGTCGTTCTCTCATTTCAGGAGTCAGCTGCCGTGGCACCCATCTTGCAGACACTTTGTGAAACTGGAGCACATCATCCACAATGTAGTCTGCTGACCCGTGACTAATTTGTAGACATGCTGCAATGTCATTCAGTGTCACTCGGCAGTTTTCCTTCACTATGGCTTCAATCGCTCAATGTTCTGTGGAGTCACAGCTCCTTGTGCCTGACCTGGACGAGGAGCAACTTCCACTGAAGTCACTCCATTTGCGAACTTCCTACTCCGTTCGTAGACTTGCTGCTGTGACAAACATGCATCACCGTACTGAACCTTCATTCGTCGATGAATTTCAATAGGTTTCATACCTTCACTATGCAAAAACCGAATAACAGAACGCTTTTCTTCCCTGGTGCAAGTCGCAAGTGGGGCGGCCATCTTTATAATGGTGCTGCGATGGTATGTGTGCATCTGCACTATGCTGCCACCTACAGGCCATTCTGCACGATGTTTGTTGCACGCTCACCAACTTACAGGATAACTACGCGAAATTTCGATTTGCTATTACAAATTTAAGGTTTTCATTTGACTCACCCTCGTACGTCTCATTCTAATGTCGGTCAAGTAGTGAAGGTAAGTTTTATACTTAAAACCACATAAACTTGGTTAAAAATACACTACTGGCTACTAAAATTGCCATACCACGAAGATGACGTACTACAGACGCGAAATTTAACCGACAGGAAGAAGATGCTGTGATATGCAAATGAGTAGCTTTTCAGAGCATTCACGCAAGGTTGGCGCCGGTGGCTACACCTACAAGTGCTGACATGAGGAAAGTTTCCAACCGATTCCTCATACACAAACAGCAGTTGATCGGCTTTGCCTGGTGAAACGTTGTTGTGCTGCCTCGTCTAAGGAGGAGGAATGCGTACCATCACGTTTCCGACTTTGATAAAGGTCGAATTGTAGCCTATGCTGCTCGCGTTGGCCGAGATCCAGTGACTGTTAGCAGAATATGGAATCAGTGGGTTCAGGAGGGTAATACGGAATGCCGTGCTGGATCCCAACGGCCTTGTATCACTAGCAGTCGAGATGACAGGCATCTTATCCGCATCGTGCAGCCATGTCTCGATCCCTGGGTCAACAGATGGGGACGTTTGCAAGACAACAACCATCTGCACGAACAGTTCGACGACGTTTGCAGCAGCATGAACTATCAGCTCGGAGACCATGGCTGCGGTTACCCTTGACGCTGCATCACAGACAGGAGCGCCTGCGATGGTGTACTCAGCGACGAACCTCGGTGCACGAATGGCAAAACGTCATTTTTTCCGATGAATCCAGGTTGTGTTTACAGCATCATGATGGTCGCATCCGTGTTCGGCGACATCGCGGTGAACGCACATTGGAAGCGTGTATTCGTCATCGCCATACTGGCGTATCACCCGGCGTGATGGTATGGGGTGCCATTGGTTACACGTCTCGGTCACCTCTTGTTCTCATGGACGGCATTTTGAACGGTGGACGTTTCATTTCAGATGTGTTACGACCCGTGGCTCTACCCTTCATTCGATCCGTACGAAACCCTACATTTCAGCAGGATAATGCTCGACCGCATGCTGCAGGTCCTATACGGGCCTTTCTGGATACAGAAAATGTTCGACTGCTGTCCTGGCCAGCACATTCTCCAGATCTCTCACCAATTGAAAACGTCTGGTCAATGGTGGCCGAGCAACTGGCTCGTCACAATCCGCCAGTCACTACTCTTAATGAACTGTGGTATCGTGTTGAAGCTGCATGGGCAGCTGTACCTGTACACGCCATCCAAGCTCTGTTTGACTAAATGCCCTGGCGTTTCAAGGCCGTTATTACGGCCAGAAGTGGTTGTTCTGGGTACTGATTTCTCAGGATCTATGCACCCAAATTGTGTGAAAATGTAATCACAAGTCAGCTCTAGTATAATATATTTGTCCAATGAATACCCGTTTATCATCTGCATTTCTTCTTGGTGTATCAATTTTAATGGCAAGTAGTGTACGAGTCTGTCACGAAGACTGCGTATGTTCTTTGCTGCGGTTACCAGCCAGAGGTCCCGTACTGGGTGTTGTGGATAGGCGAATGCACAGCAGATTGGCCCAGCGGCGTGGGCTGAGGCGCGCTGCGCAGCCTGCGTGAAACCGCAGCGGAAGTAGGGGTCAGGTGCAGGAAGCTACGCCAGCAGCCTTCGAAGCGCAGTGGCCGGCTGTACAGTCTGCTGCTGCCACTGGTTACCTCGCGGTTGCCACTCACAACTCGCAGCGCGTTTTTAAGGCGTGAGGTGCGTAAAAAAAAAAAACGGGAAAGTTTGTTTTATATAAATAACTGAAGACCCGAAATAAAAACTGCTCGAAGCGCCATAATAAGGAATAAGGAATAAGGAATGTGAAATGGGATTTGCAAGGCAAGCCCAATAACGTATAAAGTGCTCAAACTACCACGAATGAAAATGTAGTACCAAATGCGACCAGGAGAAGGCATGAGATTTAACAGTCACTGCTGTTAGCTCATGTAAGCCTCTATGTTCCGCGCGAGCACTCCTCAGTACTGAGTAAAATAGTAGTGGCAGCAGATGTTTGTAACAGTTTGAGTGGAAAGAAACGGCGAATTAAAGAAGAAATGGTTCAAATGGCTCTGAGCATTATGGGACTTAACATCTGAGGTCATCAGTCCCCTAAAACTTAGAACTACTTAAACCTAACTAACCTAAGGACTTCACACACATCCATGCCCAAGGCAGGATTCGAAACTGCGACCGTAGCGGTCACGCGGTTCCAGACTGAAGCGCCTAGAACCGCACGACCACACCGGCCGGCAATTAAAGAAGAAATTACTGTGGCAGCAATGAGGAGAAAGCTGAAAAATGGAGGGAATGAATACATAAGTTAAAGTAATAAATGTATTCTTGCAATAGGTCATCCAGCACAGGAGGTAAGTCTCATCACTGATCGCTAATCTATACCATAACTGAACGACCTCTTTATCTTGAGTTACCGTATGTATTGTTCCGTAAGATGTAAAGGAGATGATACGCCAATCAAGACAAATAAAGCCATTTATCGTCAGTAACATGAATGCATCTGAATTTATAGATTTCAAGAAAGCATCAGATTGCCTTGATAAGATATCCCTATTTTTGTATCCCGCCTGGAAGGCGGCGCGTGGGTCTGCTCCTGTAAACTGAAGGGTAGGCCGAATGTCGGAAGTGAGTTGGAGCAGGAAAATGTGAAATGCTTCGGTACTGCGTTTAACTTAACAGAACATTTAATGGAGAATATTAGACAATGACATGCGTAACTTTGCACTGAAGATGAGCACGTAGGTGCGAAGCTGTACATCAATCAAACATTGGCTCACCGGCCGCGGTGGCTGAGCGCTTCTAGGCGCTTCAGTCTGGAGCCACGCGGCTACTACTGTCGCAGGTTCGAATCCTGCCTCGGGGATGAATGTGTGTGATGTCCTTAGGTTAATTAGGTTTAAGTAGTCCTCAGTTTAGGGGACTGATGGCCTCTGATATTATGTCCCATAGTGCTAGAGCCATTTGAACAATTTTGAAACATCGGCTAGAAGTTATAAAGGCAAAATCTGTAGTGGCTCGCCCACTATGAACAGTGTTGGTTGGTCGTCTCCTCGGAATCAAATGGGCTGAATTCGGAGCGGCACTCGTAGAGCTCCATAGCGCAGGCTAGAGGGCGCTGTCGTCGGTGTCGGTGTGGTAGTGCCAACCTAGCAGAGAGCACCTACGTTGTGGCATCGTAGCTATCGATACCACACCTATTTTGAGAAAAGGTGTATGAGTAAAACACACAGAGAAAACACAACTACCTGCCCTGGATGTTACAAGCCACAGCTGTGGAGAAAAGAAGAAAAATTTGATTGAAATGATGCAGTGACTGACAAGCAATGACCACATACAGTTTTACAAAACCAGAATGAACTTTTACTATCTTTTTGCCGAGTATTGAACTACGGCACTCAGAACTTTTCATTGCATTTCCACGTTCAGTAAGTTTTTCATCCTGTTAAAATACATTGAAAACTAGATCCATACTATGCTTAACTTCCAAATAAAACACATTAATAGTGCAGTTATCACCATTAACTACCTATAATACTTACAACTCATTTTCCTCAAGTTCATGATTTTGGCACATAGAGCCTTTTTTATTTCAGGTCTTCAATTTTATTTGTGCAGCTACATCAATGTTATCCTCTTCAAAAAAATGGTTCAAATGGCTCTGAGCACTATGGGACTCAACTACTGTGGTCATTAGTCCCCTAGAACTTAGAACTACTTAACCCTAACTAACCTAAGGACATCACACACATCCATGCCCGAGGCAGGATTCGAACCTGCGACCGTAGCAGTCGCACGGTTCCGGACTGCGCGCCTAGAACCGCGAGACCACCGCGGCCGGCTTATCCTCTTCAAAATGGTCCTCATTAGGTGTTATATATCTGTGCCAGCGATTTTTCCAATCTCAGAAACATTTCCGGAACTCGATCTACGGGATACCTATTGGCTCTCTCAGCTATGTGTTTTCAATCCCGTCTATGCTTGCAAAACGATAACCCGTAGAGATTTTTCTTTATTTTCGGAAGAAAAAGAAGTTACATGGGGCCAAGTCTGACGATTAAGGAACCTGGGGCATCATTATAGCACTGTTTTTGGCCAGAATTTTGAGAACCAACGAAGAGTGAGCAGGTGCATTATCGTTGTGCAAAAGTCAAGAATAGTTGCGTCACAAATGCGGGCGTTTTTTTTTTTTCGGACTGATTCATTCAAATGCCGTTGAACTTATAAGTAGTAGGGGAGAGTGCTGTACCTAGAGCGTCGTGCACCTACGAACACATTACGTGTTTTGGTCGGTACTTAAGCCTTTATCTGGTTTTAGAATAACATGAAGGAACGCGCGCAACAGACCGCCATAAACAGTTTACTTCAGTTTCTACAGCTATTATTGTTGGTCGACATGAAGTCGTGTTTTGTGCAGCATTTGTAAATATTTACAGTTCTACGTATTAAAGTGCTATATAATATATTAACTTTGTTGTGATATATTGTTAATTCTTCTGTCACAGAATCTTATAGCAAGTAAAACTGTAGTGTATTTTTAAAACTACGCTGCGCAACAGAATTGAAGAATCACTTTTTCTAAGTATTTACTAAGATGGTGTCTCTTCTTTCGGACATTTCCGAAATAACAGATACCATCTTAGTAAATATATAGTTAAGGCTCACCGGCCACTTGACCATCTTCTTCTTCTGTGCGAATGCACAAACAGTGCCCGAACTCTTGCGGGAATCGGCAACGCGCCGCGAGTAATGAGTATAATGGGCGGGGGCACTACGAATGTAGTGCGGGACAATACGTTGAGAATGTGGGTTTCGCGGGAGGCGTGCCAGAGATAAATCCCTGCAGTCGCGCTACCCTCTGTGTCCTCGGGGGCTCAGATGGGCGGTCAGAGGGTTAGCTGCCCTCTGTAATAAAAAAAATAAAAGAAAACTGAGTTAATACATCAACGACGAACTGAAACGGGTGTCTTGAGACGTCCGCCCCCAGCTGATACAACGATCAAAAATAAACAAAATGAGATTAAAAAAAAAAAGATGGATAGAGCGTCTGCCATGTAAGCAGGATATCCCGGGTTCGAGTTCCGGTCGGGGCACACATTTTCATCTGTCCCCGTTGACGTATGTCAACGCCTGTAAACAGCTAAGGGTGTTAATTTCATTCTAACTTTTTCTAAGACCGAACCAGGTGACCCAGTGGTTAGGACACTGGACTCGCATTCGGGAGGACGACGGTTCAAACCCGTGTCCTGCCATCCTGGTTTGTATTTTCCGTGATTTCCCTAAATCGCATCAGGCAAATGCCGGGAAGGTCTTCTGAAACGACACTGCCGATTTTCTGTCCCATCCTTCCCTAATCCGAGCTTGTGCTCTGTCTCTAATGACCTCGTTGTCGACAGGACGTTAAACACTAATCTCCTCCTCCTTTTCCTCCTCTTCCTCTACTTCTCAGAAACCCCGTAATTGTCTCCCATTAGGACATGTAAGTTTGAAATTTGCCTCAAAGGTGCCTAAAATCTTCCCCTGAAATGGCACAAAAGCATGGCACCCTGCGACTTCACTCTCGGGCTCGGCGACGCTTCCAACAGCAAGGTGCTGGACATGCGAAAAAAAAAAAAAAAAAAAAAATGCCACAACTCAGAAGTTCATGTTAGCTGTAAGGTGATGATGTCCCATTGACACCAAATTTCTCCAAAATTCTGCCCAACGCCACCGTGGACATGTCACACGACGGGAAAGTCATCACAGCCGCCGACCGCTGTGGTCGAGCGGATCTAGGTGCTTCAGTCCGGAACCACGCGGCTGCTACGGTCGCAGGTTCGAATCCTGCCTCGGGCATGGATGTGTGTGATGTCCTTAGGTTAGGTAGGTTTAAGTAGTTCTAAGTCTAGGGGACTGATGACCTCAGATGTTAAGTCCTATAGTGCTTAGAGCCATTTGAACCATTTTCATCAGAGCCATATTTCACCTCTTCTTTGACGTCTCTGCGATGGAGCCCAGAACCGCGACACCCAGTGTTGAAATCACGCAGTTTTCTTAAAGGTGCACGAGGAAAACATTATAGACACACCGTCACTCAGAATGTACACGAAATAGCTCAGGCATCAAAGCTGTCAATGAAAACACCTCTTACCTTGGAGCGTTAATTCGCACACATTTCGCGGTGCCGGCCGGAGTGGTCGTGCGGTTCTAGGCGCTACAGTCTGGGGCCGCGCGACTGCTACGGTCGCAGGTTCGAATCCTGCCTCGGGCATGGATGTGTGTGATGTCCTTAGGTTAGTTAGGTTTAATTAGTTCTAAGTTCTAGGCGACTGATGACCTCAGAAGTTAAGTCGCATAGTGCTCAGAGCCATTTGAAGCATTTCGCGGTCTAAAATGGCAGATCGCAATGTTATGAGCAACAGGAATATGTTCTTGACAACCTTTACACTACTGACATCCTCGGACGTTTCAACCCCTCTCTAAGGATATTGTGAGGCTACATCCCCATTGAATGTGATCACGCCCATAGCGCGACTGCAGTTTTTGCTCTTGTGTACAGGTTGGAACCACTATTGGCCATTCAAATCCATTCGACGAGATTAGTACGTGATCCGAAGAATCAAAGAGTACTTATGCTTTTCAGCCCTCCTGTGCCGTGACTACAGGGGATTGTAACATTAACATGTGCTTGAATAAAACGGCAAAGGGCCCCCCCTAACACCACCGAGTTCGACAATACCGTCGATAACAACCATGTAACATTGTTGAGTACGTTACAAATGTGCCTGTGAGGAACTTTGACACCAATTCCAGCGCCTGGAGGTGGGCAAACGGCCCCCAAGGGGTGTCGAAAGTGTTGCCTATGCCTCAGGTGCTAGAACAGCGGTCAGACTGATTCGATGTCGAAATTTCTGAAGGTACATTTCTGACGGCCTCAGCAAATTTGCGTGGGTGCTGCCGAACTGAGAGGTGTTGGAGGGGCCCTTTGCCGTTTTATTCACGCACATGTATATGTTGCAAACTGGCGTA
Organism: Schistocerca nitens; assembly: GCF_023898315.1. Lineage (NCBI taxonomy): Eukaryota > Metazoa > Arthropoda > Insecta > Orthoptera > Acrididae > Schistocerca > Schistocerca nitens. The sequence goes on along the minus strand of NC_064616.1, from coordinate 776,493,147 downwards.
ATCACCGCACAAGAGGGTGGAAAACAGTAGGGTTGAAACGGGATAAGTACTCTTTGATGCTTCTGAGCTCGTTGAAATTTCGTCAACGATTTTAAGCTGTCCCTGATGGGTCCAGCCTGTACACAAGAGCAAAAATTGCAGTCGCGTTGCACTCCAAATGGGAGCGATCACGTTCAATGGGGACGCAGCACCAGTATATCCTTAGAGAAGGGCTGAAACGTCCGAGGGTGTCAGTAGTGTTAAATCTTGTCAAGAACATCTTCCCGTTGCTCATCGCATTGCGAACTGTCGCTTTCGACCTCGAAATGTGTGCGAATTAACGCTCCAAGTGAAGGTTCAAATGGTTCAAATGGCTCTGAGCACTATGAGACTTAACATCTGAGGTCATCAGTCCCGTAGAACTTAGAACTACTTAAACCTAACTAACCTAAGGACGTCACACACATCCATGCCCCAGGCAGGATTCGAACCTGCGACCGTAGCGGCCGCGCGGTCCTAGACTGAAGTAACTAGAACTGCTCGGCCACACCGGCCGGCCCAAGTGAAGGTGTAGTTTCATTGGCAACCTGAGTTATTTTCGTGTCGGTTCTGAGGGGCGGTATGTCTGAAATGTTTTCCTCGACCACCTTTGAGAAAACCATGTGATTTTTACTCTGGGTGTCGTGGTTCTCGGCTCCATAGCAGAGACGTCAAAAGAAGGGATGAAATGTGGGCAAGAAGGCCTGTGATGATCGTCCTATCTTGTGGCACGCCCACGGTGGCGTTGGGCAGCACCAAAGAGAAATCTGGTGTCCGTGCGACATCATTAACCCACCTTACAGCTCACATGAACTTCTCAGCTGTGATCATCTTTTCGCATGTCTCAACACCTTGCTGTTTGAAGCATCGCATGGCGCAACTGACATGTGAGATGTCGCAAGGCGCCATGATTTTGTACCATTATAGTGGGAGATTGTAGGCGCGTGTGGGGCAAATTTCGAACCAACGAGTCGCTATGGGAGACAGTTACAGGGTTTCGAAAAAGTGATTCTTTAGTTTCGTTGGGCAGTATAGTTATACAGGATGTTCAACAAAAGCTGTCGAATACTTTGAGAGGTGGTAGTACCCATCGAAACAAGAAAAATAAGTCCAATTAACATGGACGCGGAAATTCATAAACACGTATTCACAGGAGCTGCTCAACGTGGCGTCCATTCTTGAGAATGCACACCTCTGCCCTCCGGCGTAAGGAATGACACACCCTTTGAAGTATACCCAGTTGTTGTTGTATCTGCTGGCACGCATTCAAGACGCGAGCTTGCAGTGTCCACATACCGTTGATTGGCATGGCGTAGACCAATTCCTTCTAGTGTCATCATAAACGAAAGTGTAGGGGATTGAGGTCTGGAAAACGAGAAGGCCAACGTGTGCCCCCCTCACCCTCTCCCCCCGACCAATCTAGCCGTCCTGAAACGTCTGCATCTGATGTTCGCGCGCATTGTGACGAAAGCGTGCTGGTGAGACATCATGCATGAACCACATTTTGCATTCACTGCTGCAGTGACGCAGCCTCCAGCAAAGTAGGCAATACATTAATGAGGAAGTCCCGATAATGCGCCCCTGTTAACCTTTGTGGTAGTACGTATGACCCTATTAATCTATTGTCAAGTGCGCCTGCTCGTACGTTGATTGAGAATCGGTGTTGATGCCCTCTTTCCTGAATTGCTTGTGGATTTTCATCTCCCCATACATGCTGGTTATAGAAATTCAGAAACCATCTCTTGTGAACCCTGCCTCATTGGTAAATAAAATCTCGAATGTAAACAGTGAGCCGGCCGCTGTGGCCGAGTAGTTCTAGGCGCTTCAGTCTGGAACCGCGCTGCTGCTACGGTCGCAGGTTCGAATCTTGCCTCGGGCATGGATGTGTGTGATGTCCTTAGGTTAGTTAGGTTTAAGTAGTTCTAAGTCTAGGGGACTGATGATCTCAGATGGTAAGTCCCATAGTGCTTAGAGCCATTTGAACCATTTTTTGAACCATTTATGTAAAGAGTGGATCTGCGGCGCATTTCTGCAGCAGCCATTGACAGAACCTCCATCTGCCATGATGCTCCTGTGGTCATAGGGTCTGAACGCGCTGTAGATGATGCGGTACAGCAATTTCTCATGAGGTACCGACCCCTCCCCTCCCCCCGCCCCACCCATCCTCCAGATAAGAGAATGAAACACGCCACCTACTGCTGCTAATAGTCCCAGGGATTTCTTCCACCGAACGTAATACACGCTCCTCTATGTTAGGGGTGCGGACTGTGAGGGTCCTTCCACTGTCAGTATTCCGAGGTGCAAGGGTATGGGTGTCCCTCAGACGCTGGGAAACTCTGCTGAACAGCTTATCAGAGGACACTTTGCGCTGTGGGTATTTTTCAGCATAGAGGGCACGAGCTCGCAGGCCACGTCTATTTGCTAAACCATAACAGAATGTCACATCCGCCATTTCACTTGTCGAGTAGTAGGCTTCCACTGCTAACAAGTAGTGGAAGAGAGGAAATGTAAATGTGCTACGCCATTTGTACGTAAAAATAGCGCAATAACAGTAAACACACAAATGACTCCGCGTTTGGAAGAAGGTAAAACACCATGATACGTATCAGGGTTGGCAGTACTGTACAATAAGGCACACAAACACTTCGAAAACTGGCGTAGCCTACAACACGACTCGAACCATGCCACTGACAGCAGACCATCTAATGGTAGGTAGGGTACTGTGAGTAAGACATTATAATATGTTGCCCACACATCTGACGGAGTGCCAATGCAACGACAGTATTAATATCTGCAACCAAGCGTCGTGCAGTCCTTCCTATAAACACGTGTTTGTCTCGGGAAGTATGCGTTTCCGGACTCTTGTTTATTGGATTTGTTTCTCCTGTTCCAGTGAGTACTACCAGCTCTCAAAGTATTCGACACTTTTTTTTTGAACAGCCTGTATGAGGTGTGAATGGTTAAGCCATATTTAGTCGGTCGTGCACCATATTGTACCTTGAAACACAAGAACGTCTTTTATCGCTGAACATGTGATATTTGCAAATTAACTGAGTTTCATTAAACTCTTAACAATTTTACCTATCTGGAAGATGAAAATTTGTGTTAGACAGACGACTAAATACAGTACTGACACGACTTTTGCAACGCTCTCAAATTTCGGTAGAATATTTGTTCCTAGGTTGTATCTTGAACATGTTTTCACGTTTCGAAGAACCTTAATTTCCCGGAGTAATATCTGTAATTTCAGAAAAAGATTACAGCACATAAAAACTAAATACCATTATCGAAAAATTCCACAAAAATATACTGAACTTCTATTACAGGACTGGCTAGAGGCGAAAGTCTGAAAAGTGTTCCATGATAAAAGACTCTCCCCTTCTTCTTCCTCATCGTTCGATCTTGTTGCAAGAACTCTTGATGCACTACGCCGTTAAAATCGAGGAACTCAGTGAGCATAATCTTTACATTCGATCGCACTTGTCGAGCTGTTTTCGGTCTTGGCGATCCATACTGATTCTGCTGGGACGTCATATCCGTAAACCCATGCTTTGTAACCTCCTGTGTCATATTTTAGTTATGCACTTCATCTAGCGACTCTTGAGCTACTTGCATTTGCTGCTGTTTTTGTGCGAAGTTGAACAACTTCGGACACTCTTAACCCTTGTTTTACTCACAGTAGGCTCAATAAAGCAACATTTAACATGTCAAATATTTGCTTACTTTATTTCGTTCTTACAGCAACATTTCACACAAACTTCCTATCAGTTTTGGTACAAAATAATCGCTGTTACTACCAAAACACAAACAATCTTTCTGACAGCTGAAAACAGATTAAATACCAGTTATGGCTCACAGATTTGGTTGGGTTGTTTGGGGAAGGAGACCAGACAGCGTGGTCATCGGATTAGGGAAGGACGGGGAAGGAAGTCGGCCGTGCGCTTTGAAAGGAACCATCCCGGCATTTGCCTGGAGTGATTTAGGGAAATCACGGAAAACCTAAATAAGGATGGCCGGACGCGGGATTGAACCGTCGTCCTCCCGAATGCGAGTCCAGTGTCTAACCACGGCGCCACGTCGCTCGGTATGGCTCACAGAGTGCAGATACTCTTCAGACAAGTTTGCCAACACAAAATCGAAGTAGTCGCGAAAATCAGACCAATATAACACGTGAAATTACAAAGCTCCCCTTACTTTTTCAACGCACCTTTTACGCATTACTCGTGTCTTCGACTGCAATTTACATCTCATTCGAAACTGTATTTTTCTACAAAAAGTAATTGTGGAAGAAGAAATATACTTCTATATCCATACCAATGTCGGCCGACTGCAGGAAATATTTCATCGTGACTGAAGAGCAGACAGTGACTCCCTTTGTAATTAACAAATACCGTATGGCGTGTCGCAGCAATATCTCTGACACGGAATCTTAATTATGAACGCTTATTGTTGAACTAACTGCACTGAGGTTGCTAACACACGCTAGAGCTTCGACACAAAATCTGAGGGTAGAGGGTTCGTGCTCCGGTGAAGGAAGAAATTTTCGTCACCAATATTTAGCATACAGGAGAGAGAGAAGATGATGTAGTTTTCCTGATCACCATTTCATTCACTATAGTCCTTGGTTGGATCGCAAACCGCTCCACGATCTCTCCTGAAAATATGGCAGCTTACACCTGTAGTTACTCGGATGTTGGAAGGACACGTTCAACTCAGAGGTGCCATTCGAGATTAGCATTTTATGCTCTGCCACCGTGTTTGACAACCACCATTCCTTTTGTTCAGTATTGATTCACAACCGTACAGTTACAGCAACACATGCAATCGTCGCAGCAATCCACAAGATAAATAGTAGTGTATACAGATGAAATTTCATAAATGGGCTGCAATACAAGATTCCCAGATTGCCCTCTATGCTCACCCGGAATGGGCATAATGTTTGCCATATTGGAAATGGGTGATCGTTTCTGTATAGAACCATTTCTGTGGCCAGCGCCTTATTCGTATTGTGTGCTTGCTGCACTATTGTAGCCGAACGACTGTAGGAGTCGTAGAGTGCAGCCAGTTGTGGTGTACTTTTGATATGAAATTGATATACAAATTAATTAAATTGTGACACATGATTGATTTATGACCTTAACCTACAGTTATGCTACTTGACGTGTGACCTGAGGGTTGATTTAAGACCCCTGGCAGATAACCCGTCCTTACAAGAAAGTCCCCTACCCCTCCTCCCTCCCCCTCCTCCTTCCCCACCACTCTGAAAACCTCCAACCCCCCCCCCCCCTACCCCTCGCCAATACAAGCACACTTTCAGGCCTAAGTTACCCAAATAGCCCCCTCCCACTCTATCAATTTGATTGACAAATTAATTAAATCGATTAATCCCTCCCCCTGGTAAATGTTCCAGTCCCCTCCACTCCCCCCCCCCTCACCCGGAAATTGGCGGGAAAAAGACTCAGTGTGTGCTGGGGAAGAAGGACTTCACGACAGGGAATACAAAGCAATGTCAATTACATAGCAAAGAATATACTGTTTATTCATAAAATTCAGTTGGCAGGGGTTAGATCTCTCTTTGGAGGAAAACTCATTATTCTCTGTTGTTTCAGAAGATGCAGATCTTGTAAAATAAACTAAAAATAAGTAATTAAATAGATCGCTTTTTCTCCGATCACGCAAGTACTACCGTCACGAAATCAACGTCAACATAATTCACCGTACGTCATTACAGTGTTAGAAATCATTCGATCATGTCTTCACACCGACCACAGGGCAAACGTGCCGGCCGGAACATTGTGTACCCACGTGCTGACCGCTTTGCCGGGTTGCATCATGCACCAGTGTCCAACAGGCCGCACTATGCCTGCTCAGGCCCCACGACCAATGTCAGCCAGTGCAACGCCTGTCGTATCCTGGTATTAGCACACCCTAGATGGCTACTTCCTGTCGCAAGCCACTGCTTGGGAGAATTCGAACCAACCTGTCCAAACTAGTAGACTATAGAGTCTCAGAATATTGCGGTCTTTTTTTTGTGGCCGTCCGGCAGCCAGGTCAGCCCCACAACCACGGTCCCCTTTGTTCACAGTGGTGTCCTTTGCCACCTCAGGAGGCTGCTTCTGGTTGCAGCACCTGCAGAATCTGCTCCCAAATACACATCTTCCATATCAGGTAAGTGGAAGCAGCTGCTGTATGTGCTCGCCCTGCTGTGCAGTTGCTAAGTTAGTTCACAATATCATTGGTAGAGGACCCTTGGGGAAGCAACCCCCACCCCCCTCCCTCCAATTCTCTCTTCTCCTCCCCCTCACCCCTGTGGTTAATTATAGTCATACAAAGCATCAGGTGGTGGCAAATATTTGATACAGGTAGTGGCAACTATTTGATATTGATACCTGAGAAATACCTCTTGAAACATATGCTCTCCCTCTCATTCTCTCCCTCAGGTGGCTACTTCCTGCCCAGCGAGCGTCTATCATGTGCACTCTAACCACTCCTCTATCCTGAACATAGTAATGGGTAACTGGTAAATCTCCCACTGTGGATGTCTTGGTAATATTCCCTCACTCTATCACATTGACTGACTGATTAATTAATTAAATCAATATCCTTTGAGTGTGGGCAGTTTTTCATTGCATCATATTGGTGGATCCTAGCACTGGTATACGCGGAGGGATTCGGTCTTGGCCGGCACCGGTGGCCGAGCGGTTCTAGGCGCTTCAGTCCGGAGTCGCGTGACTGCTACGGTCGCAAGTTCGAATCCTGCGTCGGGCATGGATGTGTGTCATGTCCTTAGGTTAGTTAGGTTTAAGTAGTTCTACGTTCTAGGGGACTGATGACCTCAGATGTTAAGTCCCATAGCTCTCAGAGCCATTTGAAAGATTTTTTGATTCGATCTTGCAACTGGCAAGTTTCCAAACTGTCCTGGATTTTTTCCCTCTTGCCTCCAATTGGTGGATAATGGCACCGTTAGGTCATTTGGCAAGAGGTCCATTATGATGGAGGTAGCTCAGCTGCATGCTATGTCCTTAAACAATCTGCGCAGGGGTTGGATTGATGTGTGTGCTCTCAGTACCACTATTGGAAACAGTAAACTGATCAACTGGGGATCTGACGTCTAGATTGGAAGTAGTGTTTTCTCTGTTGTTCTCTTGGGGTTGCATCAGTTGTATGGTATAGCTTACAATCAACTCGTATACAATTGTGTGTTCTGTGTGACTTAGTCCGCTATCTACCAGAGTCGGCAGAGAACTTCCAACACATGTGTGATGAATCATGTCCATCGATGGAAAACCTATTTTAGCACCCTACTTTAGATGAACTGAGATGTAGGTGAAGTACGTACTCCATTTCTCTGCCACATCTTGGACATAAATCGAATCTTCAGTTTCATAACTGCAGTGATTCTACGTTAGTGACAGGTATTTGTGAGATACTGCAATCCCTTTGTATACATCTGCTTGAGAAATGTTGTGTGTGTGGAAGAGAGTGTGTTCTGTTCATAGAGTTAGTAGCCTACTGCATGGCATGTGATTTAACGTATCAAACACCGCTGCTATGAGTTTTTTCAAATGGTTCAAATGGCTCTGAGCACTATGGGACTTAACATCTGTGGTCATCAGTCCCCTAGAACTTAGAACTACTTAAACCTAACTAACCTAAGGACATCACACACATCCATGCTCGAGGCAGGATTCGAACCTGCGACCGTAGCAGTCGCGCGGTTCTGGACTGAGCGACTAGAACCGCTAGACCACCGCGGCCGGTGTTTGTCTTTGTGTGCAACGATCCTTTCTATTCCCCCAGCAGCTTCGTGATATGGAATCCACACACTACGACAATTCTACAGAACTGATCGCACAAGCGATTTACGTAAAATACACTCCTGGAAATTGAAATAAGAACACCGTGAATTCATTGTCCCAGGAAGGGGAAACTTTATTGACACATTCCTGGGGTCAGATACATCACATGATCACACTGACAGAACCACAGGCACATAGACACAGGCAACAGAGCATGCACAATGTCGGCACTAGTACAGTGTATATCCACCTTTCGCAGCAATGCAGGCTGCTATTCTCCCATGGAGACGATCGTAGAGATGCTGGATGTAGTCCTGTGGAACGGCTTGCCATGCCATTTCCACCTGGCGCCTCAGTTGGACCAGCGTTCGTGCTGGACGTGCAGACCGCGTGAGACGACGCTTCATCCAGTCCCAAACATGCTCAATGGGGGACAGATCCGGAGATCTTGCTGGCCAGGGTAGTTGACTTACACCTTCTAGAGCACGTTGGGTGGCACGGGATACATGCGGACGTGCATTGTCCTGTTGGAACAGCAAGTTCCCTTGCCGGTCTAGGAATGGTAGAACGATGGGTTCGATGACGGTTTGGATGTACCGTGCACTATTCAGTGTCTCCTCGACGATCACCAGTGGTGTACGGCCAGTGTAGGAGATCGCTCCCCACACCATGATGCCGGGTGTTGGCCCTGTGTGCCTCGGTCGTATGCAGTCCTGATTGTGGCGCTCACCTGCACGGCGCCAAACACGCATACGACCATCATTGGCACCAAGGCAGAAGCGACTCTCATCGCTGAAGACGACACGTCTCCATTCGTCCCTCCATTCACGCCTGTCGCGACACCACTGGAGGCGGGCTGCACGATGTTGGGGCGTGAGCGGAAGACGGCCTAACGGTGTGCGGGACCGTAGCCCAGCTTCATGGAGACGGTTGCGAATGGTCCTCGCCGATACCCCAGGAGCAACAGTGTCCCTAATTTGCTGGGAAGTGGCGGTGCGGTCCCCTACGGCACTGCGTAGGATCCTACGGTCTTGGCGTGCATCCGTGCGTCGCTGCGGTCCGGTCCCAGGTCGACGGGCACGTGCACCTTCCGCCGACCACTGGCGACAACATCGATGTACTGTGGAGACCTCACGCCCCACGTGTTGAGCAATTCGGCGGTACGTCCACCCGGCCTCCCGCATGCCCACTATACGCCCTCGCTCAAAGTCCGTCAACTGCACATACGGTTCACGTCCACGCTGTCGCGGCATGCTACCAGTGTTAAAGACTGCGATGGAGCTCCGTATGCCACGGCAAACTGGCTGACACTGACGGCGGCGGTGCACAAATGCTGCGCAGCTAGCGCCATTCGACGGCCAACACCGCGGTTCCTGGTGTGTCCGCTGTGCCGTGCGTGTGATCATTGCTTGTACAGCCCTCTCGCAGTGTCCGGAGCAAGTATGGTGGGTCTGACACACCGGTGTCAATGTGTTCTTTTTTCCATTTCCAGGAGTGTATTTCAAACTCCTTCCTTCTGGAGTTCCATCGTCCGTAAATCAAACGTTTCTTCTTCTTCTTAATCGTCTGTTATATCACCACAACACCTTCAAATCTATCATGCTTGAATCTACTAGACACCAGTAAAGAGTGCAAAAATCCTCAGGATGCAAGTAGCTAGAGATAATGTGTGTAATTTCATGGATGACATGAGTAAGATTGTTGTGGAACAGTGTTTTTAGAAAGGCATTTACAGTATTGGAATGAGAAAACCGTGTATATCACTAGTGCCAGTCAGTACATGTTTGGAACGGGTGTTGTACTCTTTGCGAAAGCAGAATATCACAGTGTATCGATTACGTGGAACTTAGCTCATTCTATTCCTTCACGAGACATTGAATGTAGTAGGTATAGTACCCTCCTACTTCTGGTCGGTTTCAAATTAAATCGGAGACAAGGAGAGTTGGTTGAAGACAGAGGAAGAGTTGCGAAATGCATAGAGAGAGTCCATATAGAGTTTTGACCAGGGTACTTAGCCTATAGGTTCAACGAGTGACAAAGCTTTCAATTTCTGTCTTTAACGCATGAATGCGAGAATACTTTGTGACTCCATCCACATAGGGGGGAGATGCAAATCGTAATAAAAAAAAGCGTTTCGGTTAAGGAATGTAGTTTTTGCACCTCTTTTCCGCTGCTGACTATTTCCTATACTAAGAAACAGTATTTGTGTCATGTGTAGGCTATGTAACAGGCTTCACAATATCTCCATATGTATATGTCCCTCACAAAGTAATGGAGGTAATACAGAAATTTAGAACCATGTGGCAATGTCATTGGCTTGTAGCATCACCAGATCGAAGGGATGAGATGTTTTGTTGGCATGACAACTCGTCGAGAGTGGTGGTATGGACCTCAAGTAAATGAGTAAAATCTGTTGAAACTATGTAAAACCTGGAAAAATACGAAAATTTATGAATAACACTTAAAATTGATGAAAATATGAGAAAAAAATGTGGAGGTATGAGGGCATTTACATGATCACTAACGTATATGAAAATCCTTCCGTTCCTCCACTGGTGGGTTTGACAACTGTTGGTGCATACTATCTGCACTCTATGGGTTTAAGTCCTGCAGAATACCCCCTTGTTCCACATGTAGTTATATACTACAAGTTATAAAAATGAATGACACAGTGTGTAAAGATTTCAAAGTCAGGGTGACTACTACCTAGGACACTGCAACATCAATCATGTAACTGGGTGCAATATGCACCACCAATATGAGAAATCAGTGCTTGGGGTCTCTTTGAAAAATGGAACACTGAGACATCTACTGCATTGTCACTGTGGAAGATGGGATTAAATGTAGAGATCATCACCTTCGGACAGCTTCTTGGAAACACTCCACAATGCCACAAACTCTTCCAGTTTCCATATGTCATGTCATCCTCCACATTTTTGTCAATAATAAACACTGCTTCTGTCTTTTATTTCAACCATACTCTGTGTTGTGGGAGCAGCATAGCTTACAACATGTGATGTTCAACTTTCTGTGGGAGCCAATGGATCAAAACGTGTTAATGTCATTTTAGCACTTGACACAGACCTCGAAGTCGTGGTGGAAAAACAAACTGTATGGCTGTGTATGAAGTTGTAGTCGTACACTGCTTGGATGTGTTACAGTGGAAAAACAATGCATCAAATTGCTTATAGAAGAAGAACACAAGAATTCTCTCTTGCGATGGATTACACTGGTCTGTGCAAGCAACTTCGATCACCGGCCACCTTCTCCAATGGAGCAATATCTGTATATTTAATAGGATCGCCACATTTGCTCGATGTCAGCATGCAGACAGTTTTGTTTTATGTGTATTATAAGAGAGGGATGCAGCAATACCTTATTGAGTTCTTTACCGGGTGATGTTATTGAAGTTTTTATAGTTTGCAGATTTTCGATGTTGGATGGTACAGAACAATGAGGTAGGAGAGAATGTTTGGGTGACAGACATGAATGCACCCTGAGAAACGCAGATTTCCTTCAGACTGAAGTACCTGTATGTGGTTTGGAAATGCATGCCAATGCACTAGCAAAATACTTGTCTTTCATCCAGTTTCTGTATAATGTGAAGTCTTCCTAATTTTCCCAATAAGAAACACACCTCTAACTGCTTGCACTGTCTTTTCTACTACTTCATGTTTCAGAGAACGCTTCGTTTGGCCCAGCCTTAAAGATTGTACACGGTTGATGGAGCTGCAACATGTTCCCATTTACACTGGGTGGTCAAAAACGATCCTGTCGCGTTAAATCAGCTCACCCTGTTACTTCATGGGATGCATAAGGTGGTAGATACGCTGCTCTCTGACTCCCACTCAGTTCTGACTTAAACTGGAAGGATCGCATGGACAAAGCCGCAGGAAGGGCGGGGCAGAGACTGAGAAACAGTTACAAGATGTAGAGAAACTGCCTAGAACTACGCTGGAGTGTTACTTAGCAGATAGGTTCGAAAAAGGTGACTCATGTCGAGATATGAAAGTGCCACAAATACACTCCTGGAAATTGAAATAAGAACACCGTGAATTCATTGTCCCAGGAAGGGGAAACTTTATTGACACATTCCTGGGGTCAGATACATCACATGATCACACTGACAGAACCACAGGCACATAGACACAGGCAACAGAGCATGCACAATGTCGCCACTAGTACGGTGTATATCCACCTTTCGCAGCAATGCAGGCTGCTATTCTCCCATGGAGACGATCGTAGAGATGCTGGATGTAGTCCTGTGGAACGGCTTGCCATGCCATTTCCACCTGGCGCCTCAGTTGGACCAGCGTTCGTGCTGGACGTGCAGACCGCGTGAGACGACGCTTCATCCAGTCCCAAACATGCTCAATGGGGGACAGATCCGGAGATCTTGCTGGCCAGGGTAGTTGACTTACACCTTCTAGAGCACGTTGGGTGGCACGGGATACATGCGGACGTGCATTGTCCTGTTGGAACAGCAAGTTCCCTTGCCGGTCAAGGAATGGTAGAACGATGGGTTCGATGACGGTTTGGATGTACCGTGCACTATTCAGTGTCCCCTCGACGATCACCAGTGGTGTACGGCCAGTGTAGGAGATCGCTCCCCACACCATGATGCCGGGTGTTGGCCCTGTGTGCCTCGGTCGTATGCAGTCCTGATTGTGGCGCTCACCTGCACGGCGCCAAACATGCATACGACCATCATTGGCACCAAGGCAGAAGCGACTCTCATCGCTGAAGACGACACGTCTCCATTCGTCCCTCCATTCACGCCTGTCGCGACACCACTGGAGGCGGGCTGCACGATGTTGGGGCGTGAGCGGAAGACGGCCTAACGGTGTGCGGGACCGTAGCCCAGCTTCATGGAGACGGTTGCGAATGGTCCTCGCAGATACCCCAGGAGCAACAGTGTCCCTAATTTGCTGGGAAGTGGCGGTGCGGTCCCCTACGGCACTGCGTAGGATCCTACGGTCTTGGCGTGCATCCGTGCGTCGCTGCGGTCCGGTCCCAGGTCGACGGGCACGTGCACCTTCCGCCGACCACTGGCGACAACATCGATGTACTGTGGAGACCTCACGCCCCACGTGTTGAGCAATTCGGCGGTACGTCCACCCGGCCTCCCGCATGCCCACTATACGCCCTCGCTCAAAGTCCGTCAACTGCACATACGGTTCACGTCCACGCTGTCGCGGCATGCTACCAGTGTTAAAGACTGCGATGGAGCTCCGTATGCCACGGCAAACTGGCTGACACTGACGGCGGCGGTGCACAAATGCTGCGCAGCTAGCGCCATTCGACGGCCAACACCGCGGTTCCTGGTGTGTCCGCTGTGCCGTGCGTGTGATCATTGCTTGTACAGCCCTCTCGCAGTGTCCGGAGCAAGTATGGTGGGTCTGACACACCGGTGTCAAGGTGTTCTTTTTTCCATTTCCAGGAGTGTATGATTCACCAGTGGCTATAATCATTGAAGGACATCACCATAGGATCCAACGCAAGTATGTGGTTAAATGGAGAGACTTGATTCCAAATCGGGAAAGCGTAACACTATAAATCTGAAAAGCCAGAATATTGGTCATAGGACTTTGTACATTTCTTATGACTTCAGTCTAGTATTGTATTTTTAAGTGAATCCTCACATAGGACAGCATCTACTGTATGCGATCACTCTCACTGTACCATCATTGTCCCTCGCCTATAACACCATGGATATATTGCAGATCCTCTGTTACATTGTCTATATGGTATCGAGATAGAATGTGTTAAAATCGAACATTTGTGTTAAGTTCTATGGGACCAAACTACGGAGGTCATCGGTCCCTAAGCTTACACACTATTTAATCTAACTTTAACTTACGCTAAGTGCAATACACACACAATGCCAGAGGGAGGACTTGAACCTCCGACAGCCCCAGCCACGCGAACCGTGACAAGGCACCGTAGACCGCACGTCTACCGCATGTGGCTGAATGTGTTACAAATACGGTTTGTTAGTGTGGGAAATATCTAGCAGCTGTATGAGGGAGTTGCAAAATCCGCTTAATACTACGTTCCTTAGCCGAATCACTTTCTAAATCTGGTGAGAAGGTTGATTTTATTATAAGCTTACACCTCTGGCGACGTGTACCTGCACTTTAGGTCTGTTAATACACACCCCCGCAAACACCATCTACATTCATTGTCGCGGTATTTTTGTGGAAGACCACTTCAAGCAATATCATATCTCGATTTTCAAAGCATGTACAGTTTTGAACATGGATATCGTTAATGATACTTGTGCGTGAACCAAGATCGAAAATGTTCAAATGTGTATGAATTCCTAAGGGACCAAACTGTTGAGGTCATCGGTCCCTAGACTTATATACTACTTAAACTAACTTATGCTAAGAACAACACACACACCCATGCCCGAGGGAGGGCTCGAACCTTCGACGGGGGAGCCGCACGGACAGTGGCAAGGCGCCCTAGACCACGCGGCTACAGCGCGCGGCGAACAAAGATCGCTTTTTATGCAGGGTGACAGTAGCACAGTCATTGCAATCTTGTTTTTAATAGCTGTTCACTTATAAAACGATTATGTCTCTCTTCCTCAGATGCAATGGGAACACTCAGTATTGTTTGGTGCCACCACCAATTAGTTATTGGCTAAATATTATACCGGGTGATCAAAAAGTCAGTATAATTTTGAAAACAATAAACCACGGAATAATGTAGATAGAGAGGTAAAAATTGACACACATGCTTGGAATGACTTGGGGTTTTATTATAACCAAATAAAAAAAACAAAGTATTGCTACACTCGTGAAAGATCTCTTGCGCGCGTCGTTTGGTGATGATCGTGTACTTAGCCGCCACTTTCGTCATGCGTGGCCTCCCAGGTCCCCAGACCTCAGTCCGTGCGATTATTGGCTTTGGGGTTACCTGAAGTCCCAAGTGTATCGTGATCGACCGACATCTCTAGGGATGCTGAAAGACAACATCCGACGCCAATGCCTCACCATAACTCCGGACATGCTTCACAGTGATCTTCACAACATTATTCCTCGGCTACAGCTATTGTTGAGGAATGATGGTGGATATATTGGGTATTTCCTGTAAAGAACATCATCTTTCCTTTGTCTTACTTTGTTATGCTAATTATTGCTATTCTGGTCAGATGAAGCGCCATCTGTCGGACATTTTTTGAACTTTTGTATTTTTTTGCTTGTAATAAAACCCCATGTCATTCCAAGCATGTGCGTCAATTTGTACCTCTCTATCTACATTATTCCGTGATTAATTCAGTTTTCAAATTTATACTGACTTTTTGATCACCCGGTATTTACTAGGGCCTTAGTGATAGATTCGCTATGGTCGGCAGGCTTATAAAGTATGTGTTGCGGTGTAAAGTTACTGTAGTCAGCGTTCTGGGATGTGCAAAGATAATGACGGTGTCCAGCTGTAAGGAAGGTGTCGATCTGACATGGAAAATTTCTATTTCATCGCATCGACAGCCATAAGGAGGATGAAAGATTTTATGTGGAAAATTATGTCCAGTCATAAGAAGGATACAGTTGCTACAGCCATCAGCAGGAGGTGTTTACTTCGCTCATTGTCAAATATCACCAGACTGGGGCTGCAAACGCAATATTTAATTGTAATAACAGCGATAAACATGTGGCTGGTTTCTAAGGATGACTCTGCTGCCTGGTCAGGTGCATTGCGGAGGTAGCTGGTGACTGGAACGAATTGACATTTCCGGCTTAAGGTTGTCGCGAGCAGTGGGTACAAAGAAAAGTTGTGGCCAGCCGGCTAGCCGGTTATTGCCCGCAGTTGTGAGGACGAGACCCAGCGGTAGCCTTTGCGGTACTCTCTGTACATCTAAATAGTGAACTAATACTCGGTATACATTGGGCTGCCTCTGCAATTACGTGTGTTGCAGGTATTCTACGTGAAATTTTGAGCAATTCAGTGTCGACCACTGCCAAGTGTTGGTGCTGGATGTATTGGTAACATCCAAATTCCTACCACTCCAATTATACCCAGATGCCCTTCATGGCTGGGGGAGGGGGGGGGGTGCACTCTGGCATACACTTATGTCCACGACTGGGGCTGCAGTTATGACGGCAGTTTTCCCCGACCTCTGAGCGTTGGCACTGGCAGTGTATGAGAGGCCGGGTGCACTGTGTGTGGACATCTGGTGGGGTGAGTGGGCTGTATGTACAGCTGTTTCCAGCGATATCAGGCACCTAGCCAAGACAACTACCAAGGTCGTGTGCAGTGCACTCTGTCTTGTATTGGTATTTGTTGTTGTGCAGTAGACAATTTCCTCCTTCTTCATCCTAGTGTATCTGAGAGAAAAAAACTTATGGATTCTATAGTACTTTATAAAATACACTTAGCAGACTTGTAGTGGTGGGGAATTCTATAAACGAGATTCATTCCGAAATTTGAAATTAACCTTATGGATTCTATAGTACTTTATAAAATACACTTAGCAGACTTATAGTGGTTGGGAATTCTATAAACGAGATGTTATAAATTCATTCCGAAATTTGAAATTCCAACTATCGTTTTACACTGCACTGCTTCCAATCAATATGTCAGATCCCTGATTGGTCCATTTATTGTTTGCAGTACTGGTACTGAGAGCACACTCATCAATCCAACCCATCTTGAGATTGTTTAATGACACAGCATGCAACTGAGCTGAAATCTGCAGCTACCTCCAACGCAATGGATCTCCTGACAAATGACCTAACTGTGCCATTATCCGCCAACACGAGGCAAGGGTAAAAACAAAATCAGAGAGAGTTAAGAAACTTGGCAGTTGTGCAATCGAATCCCGCCACGTACTTCAGTCCTAGGATCCACCAACAGGATGCAATGAAAAACTGCCCACACACAAAGGGTATCGATTTAATTAATTAATCAGTCAATTAGTCCGATAGAATGAGGGAATATTTCCAAGATATCCACAACTGGGGATTTACCAGGTATTCACTACTTTCTTCAGGAAAAAGGAGTGGTTAGAGTGGCACACGACAGATGATCGCTGGGCAGGAAGTAGTCACCTGAAGGAGGGAGAGAGGGAGGGAGGGAGGGAGGGAAAGAGAGAGAGAGAGAGCACATCTTTCGAGAAGAATTTTCCAGGTATCAGTATCAAAGAGTTGCTACCACCTGTATCAAAGAGTTACCACCACCTGTTGCTTTATCTGACTGGAAGTAACCAGAGGGTTGAGGGGCAGGAGAGAAGGGAATTGGAGGGAGCAGGGTTGGGGCGTTGCTTCTCCCAGCGTCCTCTACCACTGGTATTGTGGACTAACTCAGTCAGTATCTGCAGTGTTGGGCGAGCACATACAGTAGCTACCTACACTGACCTGGTATGGAAGGTGACTCTGTGAGCAGATTGTGCAGGTGTTGCAACCAGAAGTAGGCACTTGAGGTGCCAAAGGCTGCACTCGAACAAAGGGGACCACTGTTGTGGGGGTGACCTAGCTGCTGGACGGTCACAAAAAAATGAGCACAGTATTCTGAGACACAAGTCTGGTTTTGACGGGTTGGTCGGAATTCTCCCAAGCAGTGTCACATGACTGGAAGTAGCCACTTGGCGTGTGTTAATACCGTGAGACAGCAGGCGGTGCTGTGGCCAACAGCAGTCGCGGGGTCCAAGCGGATGTAGTGTGGCCACTTGGACACCGGTGTGTAATGCAGCCCGGCGAAGTGGTCGGCATGTGGGCGCGCAATGTCCCAGCTGGCAAGTTTGCCCTGCAGTTGCTGCAAAGATGCGATCGAAAGATTTTTAACAGTGTAATTATGGTCGGTGAGTTTTGTTGACATCGATGTCGTGATGGTAGTGCTTGCATGATTGGTAAAAAAAAAGTGATCTATTTAATTAAAAATGGTTCAAAAGGCTCTGAGCACTATGGGACTTAACTTCTGAGGTCATCAGTCTCCTAGAACTACTTAAACCTAACTAACCTAAGGACATCACACACATCCATGCCTGAGGCTGGATTCGAACCTGCGACCGCAGCGGTCACGCGTTTCCAGACTGTAGCGCCTAGAACCGCTCGGCCACTCCGGCCGGCAATCTATTTAATTACTTCTTTTCAACGTCTTCTATAAGACGCAACAGCAGAGAGTGATGAGCTTTTCCCACTAAATGAAAGAGAGCTCCAACCCCTGAAAATTGAATTTTATAAATAAACAGTATGTTCTTGGCAATGTAACCGACACTGGTTTGAATTTCCTGTTACGATATCCTTACTCTCCAGTACAGTCTGTGTCCTTTACCCGCTAATTTCCAGATGGAGGAAGTGGGTATTTACCAGAGGTGGAGGGGGGAGGGTTGGAGGTTCAGAAGTGTGGGGGAGGTGGAGTGGGAGGGGGTGGTGCGGGGGGGTCTTTCTCAGAAGGGTGGATTATCTCCAGAGGGGTCATAAATCAGCCCCCAGGGGTCATAAATCAAATAGCATAACGATAGGTTTAGATCACAAATCAATCAGCTATCACAATTTCATTAATTTGCATATCAATTTGATATCAAAAGCACATCTGAACTGGCTGCACCCTAATACTTGTAGGAAATACACCACAAAAGACCTTGAAGGTAGTTGAATGTAACACATTTGAGTCCAGTCAACAATGAGGTTCCCACTGTCACAAATTTGACTCAGTTGGACGAAAATTTAAGAAGGAATACGCCATGACTGGTATGAGGGAATTATTCTGGCACTCGCCTAAAGTTGTTAAGGCAAGCCACAGACTGAGCAAAGGGGAATTTGGACACCAGTCATACTAAATATAAAGACAGTGTAATGAATTAGGCAAAAGTAGGTAAACAGATCCAGCACTTGAAACAGTAAAAGCCGCCAAATACCAGCAGTAACCGTCCAGAGCGATCTGAAGTGGAATAACCACATAAAACAACTGTAGGGAAATGAGATGCCAGACAGATTCATTGGAAGAATACTAAAGAAAGAAGCGGCCTATAAAACTCTTACAAGACCGATTCGAAATTAATTCGCTGAATGCGAATTCCTTGACATCAGCTGTATTGGGTGTAGATCTACTACGCAGTAGTGACAGATCTGTACCTAATACAGTCGATGTTAAGGAATTCGCATTCAGCAAATTAATTTCAAATTACTTCGTACAGCTGTGAGACGTCAACAGTGTCTGTTCCTTCAGACATGCGTGTAAGTAAACTTAAAAGACCGATTGTTGCTTTCTGAGACCCTCATCAAGTTGAATTAATAGAATTATTAAAGAAGATCAAACTAAGAGCGGAATGATTCATCCCAGAATCGCTCAGTAAGCGCGAGAGCATTATGAAGATGCTCAAAAAACTACAGTGGCAGGCAGAGCAGTGAGGGTATAAAAGTCGTGGGATACTTTCTAACATCGTGTCGGACCTCCTTTTGCCCAGCATGCAGCAGCTCTACGTAACATGGACTCAACAAGTCGCTGAAAGACTCCTGCAGAAATATTGAGACATGATGACTCTATAACCGTTAATTACAAAACTCTTTCCGGTGCAAGGTTTTGTGCGCGAACTGATCTCTAGATTATTCCGCATAAATGTTCAGTGGGATTCATGTAGGGCAAAATGGGTGGCCAAGTCATTCGCTCAAATTGTCCAGAATGTTCTTCAAACCAATCGCGAACAGTTGTGACGCGGTGACATGACATCTTTGTTTGGATCATGAAATCCATGAATGGCTGTAAACAGTCTCCATGTAGGCCGAGCGGTTAAAGGCGCTGCAGTCTGGAACCGCAAGACCGCTACGGTCGCAGGTTCGAATCCTGCCTCGGGCATGGATGTTTGTGATGTCCTTAGGTTAGTTAGGTTTAACTAGTTCTAAGTTCTAGGGGACTAATGACCTCAGCAGTTGAGTCCCATAGTGCTCAGAGCCATTTGAACCATTTTTAGTCTCCATGTAGGCGAACATAACCATTTACTGTCAATGATCCGTTCAGTTCGACCAGAGAACCCAGTCAATTCCAGGTAAACACAGCCCACACCATTATGGAGCCACCACCAGCTTGCACAGTGCCTTGTTGACAACTTGAGTCCATGGCTTCGTGGGGCGTGCGCCACACCCGAATCGTATCATCAGCTCTTACCATCTGAAATCAGGATTAATCTTCCAAGCCACGGTTTTTCAGTCGTCTAGGGTCCAACCGATATGGTCACTAGCCCAGGAGAGGCCCTGTAGAAGTCATGCTGTTAGGCAAGGCATTCTCTTTGATCGTCTGCTGCCATAGCCCACTAATGCTAAATTTCGCCGCACTGTCCTAACGGACACTTCCCTCGTACATCCCACTTTGACTTCTGCGTTATTTCAAGCAATGTTGCTTGTCTTTTAGCACCGACAAATGTACAAAGACGCCGCTGCTCTCGGTCGTTAAGTGAAGGTCGTCGGCCACTGCGTTTTCCGTGGTGAGAGGTAATGCGTGAAATTTGGTACTCTCGGCACACTCTTGACACTGTGGATCTCGGAATATTGAATTCCCTTGAAAGGGTACAGTACCGCCCGACATTGAAAATAGGTACAAAATTCTTCGTTATTCTTGTCAGAACAACAAATTTTTTGTAGTAATAACTCAGTTTCACTTAATACACCAAAGCCGGATACCAGTGTAGGAAGGAAGGAAAATTTATTTATTTAATTGATCACATGTGCACTCCCACAAAATGAATCCCTATATATGATCATCTTTGAGACGGTCCTTTGGTCACCTTTGGTGGAACCAAAGAGATGAAATTTACCTGAGCTTTGAGCTCCTGAAATGTGGCTACCCAAAACGGTAGCAAGGTGCTCCCCCACCTTGACGGAGGTGCGAGCTGACCTGAAGAACGGCCATGTTTCAGCACTCTGGCGCTGGATCTTGTGTTGGTAAGACCTGTCTTAGGTGTGCTCCGTTAAGACAAAAGAGTGGAGACATGGTATGCATGTGAAATACTTAAGAGTAGTTTGGAATAATTATTTCTCTGTTTCAGGAACTTTTGGGGGGAGAATTAAATGACAGGCAGTTAATATTAAGGGGATCGTAGTAACCTTCGGAAGTGACCAACGGTCACAATGAAACCACGTGTAGAAATAAGTTGAAATACTTCCGAGTGCTAAAGTTAAGCTGAATTACTGGCGTGTGTACTATAAGTTGGAAATATTTAATAAATGGCGTGTGCTGGACTTGAAATTAGAGACGAGTACTTCCACATGGTGAGTTCTGTGTGAGTCTCAATCTGTGTATGAGACAAAGGATAAAGAGAAGTACTCGTCCATCGTATCAGTTGAGGACTCGCGTGTGTGACGAATATGTTCTTAATATTGCTTTGCGTGTTATGTTTCCGTATGACGTGTGATTCAAACTATAATACTCTGAGAGTGAAGCAAGGTGAGTCAGCCGTCTATCCAGCGACGCCACTTGGCTTGCATTGCACAGGAAGACGTGCGTATATCCTCCAGAGTTCATAGTAGGAAAGAAAAGTTACGAAGTGGGGCAGTGTCGTATGAAACTGGGATGAATACTAATTGAAGTGGGAAAGCTGAAAGTAATGTGATTATAACGTTGTGACTATTCCTTGTGTTGTATTCCATGTTACCAGTGAGGTGTATTTCATGTAATTTATGTATGTGTGGTTTGCATGGGAGAGTAGCAAGACAGGTTCAGAGGCAGTCGGTTATGCATGTTCCTTTTTGTACCGCTCGGTCTGGAGGAAATTTTCATGATGATGGGTGTGAGAGTCGAAGTGTGAGATATAGCAAATGCTCCACCATCCTATCCAGAAAGTGCACTGTAGTGTTAGATAATTATGAGACCATAAGATAGAGAATCACCAATGTAAAGCCATGCCCACTGGGCGGAGTTTCTCATGTGTAATTGTTGTAGAAAATGTAATGGTGTGTTTAGATTATAGAATTTATCGGAATAAAAAAGATAGTGAAAAGAAAAAGATTGGTTGCCTTTTCCTTCGAATAGTATGTTGTCATGATATCCAGAATTTATAATGTGTGCGCCATTCATATTCAGTGCGATGGCCAAGTGTTTATCAAAGCCGTTGGCAAGAAAGAAAATGTGGTATTGCCAGTGCGTAGTGAACAGTCAGAGTTGTGTAAATTACTAATAGTCAGATGTGCGTTATCCGTTTCCGTTGCGTAATATTCAAACAGGAGCATAATTTGTAACTTAATTGTGAGTACTAGAGCTCATGTTACTTGATAAATAAGAATGAATCCACTCGCTTGGCAGACCACTCATCTTGCAGGGCTGACTGCTTGATGCCACAGTTGAGCAAGGCATGTGGGTGCCTCTCACCCTAACGATTTCCGAAATGGAATGTCCATGTGTCTAGCTCCAAAAGCTATTCTGCGTTCGAAGTCTACTAATTCCCGTCGTGCAGCCCTAATCACGTCGGAACCTTTTCACATGAATCATCTCAGTGCAAACGACAACTCCGCCAATGCAATACCCTTTATCCTTTGTGAACGCGATACTACTGCCATCAGTGTATGTGCTTATCGCTACCCCATTACTTCTGTGACGTCAGTGAAAGAAGTGTTATGCATCATGGAGAAGTTTACTACTGATGTTTCGAGATCGCACGTTCCAGAAAGAGTCTGGTAACACATTACCTTCCCCATAGACATCTCGCGGAATGTCCACTACGAAAAAATTCAGAGAAATAAGAAAGCGTACGGAGGTTTATCGACAGTAGTTCTTTCCAACCACTGTTCGATAACGTAGCATAGAAAGGGGGAAATCATTGTAGTTACAGAAATACCCCCCACCATCCACCGTAAGGTGGCTTGTAGAGTTTACATGTACACTGGTGTACAAAATAAAAGCAACAAACCGCTATTTCCCCGTCCTGCGTCTAATTCACGGTATAAGCACACAAACTGCCAACCAGATGTCCGTACGATAGTGTTCTGCATGGAAGACAGCTTTTCGTTCAACGGACAATCAGGCCAACGAAGACGTCACGGCACCCACGAAACGAGGTAGTGATTGCCGGGTAGCCCCAGATCCACAATCGCTGTCTACACAGTCACAGACGGTGCAGTATGACTCAAAGAAGATGTCTAGCAGACTCTCCTCGGTGGAGGGCCATAGAAAGGAAGCAAGCAGGGCAGTCGCAAACGGATGTGGCCCGATGGCTTAATGTGAATCGTTCTGTTGTTTCTCGGGTGTGACACCAGTTTATAGAAACCGAAACTGTACCCTGAAGACCAGGGCAGAGCCGACCACGTGTGACTTCAGAAGAGAGGACCGTTAATTTGGCTGTAAGGGCACGACAGTACCGCCTTACTGCTACATGGTAGCTGACATGTGAGCTCGCAGTATCCACTGGACGTGTTGTATCGAGGCAGAAGGTATGCAGAAGACATCGGCAGAGTGGCCTTAATTGTCGGAGACCTGCTGTATGCTTACCTCTTACGCCTTTTGTGGTGTCACCGCCAGACACCACACTTGCTAGGTGGTAGCCTTTAAATCGGCCGCGGTCCGTTAGTATACGTCGGACCCGCTTGTCGCCACTGTCAGTGATTGCAGACCGAGCGCCACCAAACGGCAGGTCTAGAGACACTTCCTAGCACTCGCCCCAGTTGTACAGCCGACTTTGCTAGCGAAGCTACACTGACCAATACCCTCTCATTTGCCGAGACGATAGTTAGCTTAGCCTTCAGCTACGTCATTTGCTACGACCTAGCAAGGCGCCATTACCGGTTTATATTCAGTGTAATAATGTCTAAACAAGAGCGATGTTCTCCAATTGTGGATTAAAGTTAAGTATTCCAAGAACTACGTTCTTTTCTTTATAGGATAATTACTTTACCTTGTTCCAGACCTCACGCCAATCTGCGTGAGCTTAACGCGTGCCTTTCGGCTACCTCCGAGTGGCTTGGCTGTCTTGCTACGCCACTACACCTTTTAACGGAAGGGAACGTCTTGAGTGGAGTCTTCGACATACCACCTGGACGGTCGAACAGTGGGCCAATGTTGTTTTCACAGGCGAGTCCCGATTTAGTATGGAGAGTGATTCTCGATGGATTCGCATCTGGAGGGAACGTGGATCAAGATTCCAGAACCCAAACATTGGCGTGTACCACTCGAACCCCACTTCAGGAAATTGTGCACATGAACCTGTAAGGTTTAACTGCTGTCAGGTATCGTGACGAGATCTTGGGACCTCATTTGCGGTTGTTCAGGGGAGCTGTGGGCCCACACTTTATAATGATGGACGATAATGCTCGACATCATAGAGCGCGGGTGGTTGATGTTTTCTTGGAAGCGGAAGGTACTGTGCACATGGCGTGGACTGCTCGCTCTCCTGATTTGAATCCCATAGAGGATGTCTGGGATGCACTAGGGAGACGGCTTGCGTCACATCAGCATCCACCAACCACTCTTCAAGACTGCGAGCAACTCTGCAGGAAGAATGGGCGTTATTGCCCCAACATGAGACTGATGAAATGATTCACAGCATGCCCCGTCGTTGTAAGGCCTGTACGGCTGCCAGAGGTGGTCACGCCCCATACTGAGCACATTAACCAGTTGTCGAAATATGTGCTTGTTACAGTTGTTTATGTTTTGTATTCTTAACATTGTTTCTACTTTACTATCACCTGTTTGTACTGTTATGTGGCCAAACAAACCCAACCTTGCAAAATTTCCGTTTGTTGCTTTAATTTTGAACACTAGTGTAGATGAAGTGTTAAAACAATAGCACCACTACACTATGCACTAAATACCACATCTTTTCGAGCTACTTTTATATGTCATGTGCCACGTCCTTTTCTTCGAACAAAGAACATACATATTCTTCGTAAGTTAGCTGCGAAGCTCTTATAAAATGTGCAGAGCTCCTGACGGATGGCAGGCTTAGTATGCGTTTGTTGCGGAGCCAGACGAAGTACTATCAGGTGGTAAGCTCTGGTTTGTTGTGCTACAGGGATCATGACCTTCGCCATCTCCTTGTGTGACCTCGCCTTGTGGGGTTCCTACCCTCTCGTCGCACATGCTGCGCATGCGCACTAGCGGTTCAGGCAGACGATCGCCGAGGCTTTCTCTTTTCTTCAGCAGCTAACCTCCATGTAAAAGAAATGTAGCTGCCTCTTATTCTTACGGTTGCTTGCATTTTTAAAATTGTTTTTTGAACCATCATTTCCTTGAAACTCGATCGCCTCTGTAGCCGAATGGTGCCGGCACTGTAGCCCAGTACCCCTCGTTATACCATCTTAGTCAATTTTACGTCGAATTAACCTATAATCACCTCGCCGTACCTGCAGCGCGTCATATGGCGACATGGGACGGTTATCGTGTCCTCCAAAGCGGTCGACCCCCGAGCGTCACAGGGGCGAAACACCCACACGTCCGATGGAAGATCGTGTGGGAAACGATACGGACAGACCTGACGACATTGACGTTCAGTCCCGTGGTACGTAATGGTCAATTGCAAACATGTGCCACAGTCAAGCCTTCGCTGTATAAACATGGCTGGCTCACCCAATTGCACCGCCTGCGAAACGCCGGACACTCATGCACTTCGTCTTTGCTGTGACGAGGCGGGCAGCATTTGATATCTGATTCGACAAATCCTGGCCTACTTTCTCCAAGTGACAATACCACGTACTGTGCAATAGACACTCCTTTTCACGGACGATAATTACTCGCACAAAATCAAACGTAGTCGCGTTGATCGAAGAACTCGTGACTCATTACCTATTTTGGAATGATACCAAAGACGTTCTGGATTTCAGGAATTACTTCAGGAAAGGTATATCACATTGTTTCGCAGCCCGAAGTGTTAGCAGTTCTTTTCAAATTATCTAGGCAGTGCTTTCCGCGACCATCTGTCCAGCTGGGAACTCTGGGTAGGAGACGACACCCGACCACTGATTATGTAGAACCACACCCTGGTGAACTAATGTACCGGGTGATCAAAAAGTCAGTGTAAATTTGAAAATTTAATAAACCACGGAATAATGTAGATAGAGAGGTAAAAATTGACACACATGCTTGGAATGACATGGGGTTTTATTAGAACCAAAAAAAATTGCTAGACGCGTGGAAGATCTCTTGCGCGCGTCGTTTGGTGATGATCGTGTGCTCAGCCGCCACTTTCGTCATGCTTGGCCTCCCAGGTCCCCAGACCTCAGTCCGTGCGATTATCGGCTTTGGGGTTACCTGAAGTCGCAAGTGTATCGTGATCGACCGACATCTCTAGGGATGCTGAAAGACAACATCCGACGCCAATGCCTCACCATAACTCCGGACATGCTTCACAGTGATCTTCACAACATTATTCCTCGACTACAGCTATTGTTGAGGAATGATGGTGGACATATTGGGTATGTCCTGTAAAGAACGTCATCTTTGCTTTGTCTTACTTTGTTATGCTAATTATTGCTATTGTGATCAGATGAAGCGCCATTTGTCGGAAATTTTGTGAACTTTTGTATTTTTTTGGTTCTAATAAAACCCCATGTCATTCGAAGCATGTGTGTCAATTTGTACCTCTCTATCTACTTTATTCCGTGATTTATTCAGTTTTAAAATGTATACTGACTTTTTGATCACCCGGTATCTTTCATTGAAGATGTACATACTAGGTCGAGCGCCGGATGCACGACGCGGCAGAGATCGCTAAGCGCCGCAACCTTCCTCTCCCCCCCCCCCCCCCCCTCCCATGCTGCCCCTTCTTGCTTTCTTTGTTCATTTATTATTCTTTCCTTTTCATTGTCAACTTACTTAGCTTTTCGCCGTCAAAAAGAAAAAAGCGTGTTCGGTCTACGGTCTGTGAATCAAAATTGACGAAAGTTTTCACGATGGCTCAAATGGCTCTGAGCACTATGCGACTTAACTTCTGAGATCATTAGTCGCCTGGAACTTAGAACTAATTAAGGACATCACACACATCCATGCCCGAGGCAGGATTCGAACCTGCGACCGTAGCGGTCGCTCGGCTCCAAACTGTAGCGCCCAGAACCGCACGGCCACTCCGGCGGGCTTTTCACGATGGAATTTAAATGGTTTCATGGGATATTCGCTCACAATTGATAGGCCTGATAGCGGAAAATGGCAGAGTAATAGATAGATAGAACGAAGAAAAAAGTTTGTGTCGTTGTTTTCGGTGTAGGAGGGCCCGGGTTCGATTCCCGGTAATTCTTCAGAATTTTTTTCTGAGGTAAGCAGATCTTCTGGAACAGGGTCTACTCAGTGTCAGGAGCACAGATGATCATCTGTTTGAATAAAGATGGTTCATCAACTGGCAATAACTGCTAGAGAGATTCTGATTAGATGTGCCACGATCATAGATCGCTCCCCGTACTGCTTTGTAGGCAGCAGTCGACCAATCGGAACAGGCCTAAGATCTAATGTGTTTGATTTCGATTCTGTTCAGCATCGCTTGACGGTATTTCAGAAGACTTTACGCCCGTCAACACGCCCTTCACAAACATCGTAGTGAAAACGCTAAGTGTCACACACTGTATCTCGCTCCTTCGCAGAGTACAGTTTACGCCACTGATATTGTTTCACAACGTAGACAGTACCAAAGGCAGTAGGAGGAAGCCGAAGTGGCACGACCAGAAATTTGAGTAAGATGAAAGGCGTGGTCATTAGCGTAATTTTTGCTATGATGCTTTCATCTCTTGAAGATATCATGATGTGGAAGAATGAAAACTGAACGATGTCATAAGAGTAATAAAGTGTTTCTGCGGGGAATTTGACCAGGAATGGAGAGAAGAGGTACAAACCGGAAAGCTGATCAGAAACAACAAACGTGATGCAACAAGGAGAATTTCACAAGTGTCTGTATATCACAGGCAACGGCCTTACCGCAGTGGCTACACCGGTTCCCGAGAGATCACCGAAGTTAAGCGCTGTCGGGCGTGGTCGGCACTTGGATGGGTGACCATCCAGGCCGCCATGCGCTGTTGCCATTTTTCGGGGTGAACTCGGTCTCGTGTTGCCAATTGAGGAACTACTCGACCGAGTAGTAGCGGCTCCCGTCAAAGAAAACCATCATAACGACCGGGAGAGCGGTGTGCTGACCACACACCCCCCCTATCCGCATCCTCATCTGAGAATATCTGAGAATGACACGGCGGTCGGATGGTCCCGGTAGGCCACTCGTGGCCTGACGACGGAGTGCTGGATATCACAGAACCTCATTTGGTAGTAACACAAACGTTCGATCCCTGGCATTTAATGTCGACTGCCATGTAGCCAAAATTTACTGATCGCGACTAATGCCAAATCACTACGCTTCGGATTTACAATAACGAATTGAGTTATCTAGCTATAACGTCTGAAAAAGTCAAAATATTACCATCTCCATCATCATATAGTCGCTACAGTCGCAATGAAGTAGCTACGCAGTCCATCTTGACACTTTACACTAATCAGCCAGAAAATTATTATCACCTACCTAACAGCTGGTATGTCCGCCTTTGGCACGGATAACAGCGGCGACCAGTCGTGGTGTGGAAGCAACGAGGCCTTGGTAGGTCGCTGGAGGGAGCTGGCACCACATCTGCACACACAAATCACCTAATTCCGTGAAAGAGGGGGGGGGGGGGGGAGATGTGTCCTGGTGCAACGTTCAAACATCCCAGATGTATTCGATCGGGTTCAGATTTGTCGAGTAGGTTTCCAGCACATCAATTGGAACTCGCCACTGTGTTCCTCGAACCACTCCATCACACTCCTGGTCTTGTGACATGGCGCGTTATCTTGTTGAAAAATGCCACTGCTGTCGGGAAACATGATCGTCATGACGGGGTGTGCGTGGTCTGCAAGCAATGTGCGATACTCCTTGGCCGTCATGGTGCGTTGCAGGAACTACACTGGACTCATGGATGCCCTCGTGAATGTTCCCCAGATCATAATGCAGCCGCCGCCAGCTTGTCTCCGTCCTACAGTACAGGTGTCAAGTAGCTGTTCCCCTGGAAGACGGCGAATTCGCGCCATCGCGTCGGTATGATGAAGAAGGTATTGGGATTCATCAGACCATACAACGCTCTGCCACTGCGCCAACGTGCAGTGCTGATCGTCACGTGCCCATTTCAGTCGTAGTTGCCGATGTCGTGGTGTTAACATTGGCATATGCATGGGTCGTCGGCTACGGAGGTCCGTCGTTAGGAGTGTTCGGTGCACTGTGTGTTCAAACACATTTGTACTCTGCCCAGCACTGAAGTCTGACGTTAGTTGCGCCACAGTTCGCCGCCTGTCCTGTTTTACCAGTCTTACCAGCCCACGACGTCCGACATCTGTAATGAGGGATGGCCGCCCAGCCACACTATGTCTGGTCGTGGTTTCACCTTCGTTCCGCCATGTGTTGAAGACATTCACCACGGCACTCCTCGAACACTCGACAAGTCGTGCGTTTCCGAAGTGCTCGTGCCGAGCCTCCTGGCCATAACAATCTGCCCTCCGTTAAAATCTGATACATCGCGCGCCTTCCTCATTCTACACACGAACAACATGCTCACTGATACCATATGCACCATGCGCGTCTGACTAGCAGTCATTCCTCGCCAGGTTACGCTGCTATCGCCTGGACGGGTTTATGTCGATAGTATAGTATTGTATTGTGTTATATGTGAACTGGGGGCATTGAAACGACGGAGAGGCTCAGTCCCCGCCGCAGCCGCAGTGGTCCACAACCCCACGACGACTACCGCAGTCCACTCACACACCGAACCACTCTTTCAGGGTTATTGTGCGGTTCTGCCCCCCCCTCCCCCCCTCCCCCCTCCCCCACTTCAGGGAACGCCTCACACCAGACGAGTGTAACCCCTATGTTTGCGTGGTAGAGTAAAGGTGGTATACGCGTACGTGGAGAACTTATTTGCGCAGCAATCGCCGACATAGTGTAGCTGAGGCGGAATAAGGGGAAACAGCCCGCATTCGCCAAGTCAGATGGAAAACCGCCTAAAAACCATCCACAGATTGGCCGGCCCACCGGACCTCGACTCAAGCCCACCGGGCGGTTTCGTGCCGGGAACCAGGTGCTCCTTCCCAACGCGGGAAACCGTGCGTTAGACTGCACGGCTAACCGGGCCGGCTATGTCGATAGTAGTTCAGTGGTCATAATGTTCTGGCTGATCAGTGTATGTCTGTGTACATTTTCCCAGAACTGTTACTGTCTGTTGTGATCCACAAATGTACTCATTGTTTTCATGTGTCGCATTGCCTTTTTCTTTTACGGTTTTGTGGGCGACTTAGATATATATATATAAACAATAAACAGGTTTCCGAAAATTAAAGGAAATACTGCAAAAAGTACCAGAAAATCTGTAGATCAGATATAATGAAATATTCTAAAAATATACAGGGTGTTACAAAAAGGTACGGCCAAACTTTCAGGAAACATTCCTCACACACAAATAAAGAAAAGATGTTATGTGGACACGTCTACGGAAACGCTTAATTTCCATGTTAGAGCTCATTTTAGTTTCGTCAGTATGTACTGTACTTCCTCGATTCACCGCCAGTTGGCCCAATTGAAAGATGGTAATGTTGACTTCGGTGCTTGTGTTGACATGCGACTCATTGCTCTACAGTACTAGCATCAAGCACATCAGTACGTAACATCAACAGGTTAGTGTTCATCACGAACGTGGTTTTGCAGTCAGTGCAATGTTTACAAATGCGGAGTTGGCAGATGCCCATTTGATGTATGGATTAGCACGGGGCAATAGCCGTGGCGCGGTACGTTTGTATCGAGACAGATTTCCAGAACGAAGGTGTCCCGACAGGAAGACGTTTGAAGCAATTGATCGGCGTCTCAGGGAGCACGGAACATTCCAGCCTATGACTCGTGACTGGGGAAGACCTAGAACGACGAGGACACCTGCAATGGACGAGGCATTTCTTCGTGCAGTTGACGATAACCCTAATGTCAGCGTCAGAGAAGTTGCTGCTGTACAAGGTAACGTTGACCACGTCACTTATGGAGAGTGCTACGGGAGAACCAGTTGCTTCCGTACCATGTACAGCGTGTGCAAGCACTATCAGCAGCTGATTGGCCTGCACGGGTACACTTCTGCGAATGGTTCATCCAACATTGTGTCAATCCTCATTTCAGTGCAAATGTTCTCTTTACGGATGAGGCTTCATTCCAACGTGATCAAATTGTAAATTTTCACAATCAACATGTGTGGGCTGACGAGAATCCGCACGCAATTGTGCAATCACGTCATCAACACAGATTTTCTTTGAACGTTTGGGCAGGCGTTGTTGGTGATGTCTCGATTGTGCCCCATGTTCTTCCACCTACGCTCAATGGAGCACGTTATCGTGATTTTATACGGGATAATGTACCTGTGCTGCTAGAACATGTGCCTTTACAAGTACGACACAACATGTGGTTCATGCACGATGGAGCTCCTGCACATTTCAGTCGAAGTGTTCGTACGCTTCTCAACAACAGATTCGGTGACCGATGGATTGGTAGAGGCGGATCAATTCCATGGCCTCCACGCTCTCCTGACCTCAACCCTCTTGCCTTTTATTTATGGGGGCATTTGAAAGCTCTTGTCTACGCAACCCCGGTACCAAATGTAGAGACTCTTCGTGCTCGTATTGTGGACGGCTGTGATACAATACGCCATTCTCCAGGGCTGCATCAGCGCATTTGATTCCATGTGACGGAGGGTGGATGCATTTATCCTCGCTAACAGAGGACATTTTGAACATTTCCTGTAACAAAGTGTTTGAAGTCACGCTGGTACGTTCTGTTGCTGTGTGTTTCCATTCCATGATTAATGTGATTTGAAGAGAAGTAATAAAATGAGCTGTAACATGGAAAGTAAGCGTTTCCGGACACATGTCCACATAACATATTTTCTTTCTTTGTGTGTGAGGAATGTTTCCTGAAAGTTTGGCCGTACCTTTTTGTAACACCCTGTAGAACACAACACAAGACGTAAACTGAAAAACAAGTGTAATTTCAGATAAAGAATTTATTTCCGAAGGCAATATACATTATAATTGTAGGATATTGATGCGCCGGTTTGATATGACTCACGTGCTGTCCAGCAGTAATAAAACACAGCGAGTGTTATGTGTTTCTGTTCGTACTGGACTTCTGGGTTCCATTCTATTTTAACGCAGTTCTTGCCCCAGAACTGCTCTGGAAAGCAGAAATACGAGTAATGCGCACAGTTGTTATCTTGAATCAACTTCTATGAATGCAGTCACGGTATCTTTCAAAGGAATGCATTCAAATCCCTCCCCTATCCTTGTCAAAACAAAGCTTGTCCTCTGTCTCTAACGATAGGGTTGTAATGCAACACACACGGACGTTCTGGGCAAGATGTTTTTGTGCTTCATCACACTGCCTGACAAAAGAAGTGACGCACCCAAGTGGACACGAAAAAAAGCTTTACGGATTGAGAGGGTCTGTGTTGTTATTTTGGTAATTGCAATACCGTGTCAAATTTAGAAAGAGCTTGAGCCCACTTATCTGTATGAAGTCGCCTCATATCAAGTGACGCACCCAATTGGGGGGGGGGGGGAGGAGGACACGAAAAAAAGCTTTACGGGTTGAGAGGGTCTGTGTTGTTATTTTGGTAATTACAATACTGTGTCAAATTTAGAAAGAGCTTGAACCCACTTATCAGTTTGAAGTCGCCTCATATCAAGTGACGCATCCAGTTGGGGGGGGGGGGAGGAGGAGGACACGAAAAAAAGCTTTACGGGTTGAGAGGGTCTGTGTTGTTATTTTGGTAATTACAATACCGTGTCAAATTTAGAAAGAGCTTGAACCCACTTATCAGTATGAAGTCGCCTCATATCAAGTGACGCACCCAATTGGGGGGGGGGGGGGGAGGGGAGGAGGACACGAAAAAAAGCTTTATGGGTTGAGAGGGTCTGTGTTGTTATTTTGGTAATTACAATACCGTGTCAAATTTAGAAAGAGCTTGCACCCACTTATCAGTTTGAAGTCGCCTCATATCAAGTGACGCATCCAGTTGGGGGGGGGGAGGAGGAAGACACGAAAAAAAGCTTTACGGGTTGAGAGGGTCTGTGTTGTTATTTTGGTAATTACAATACTGTGTCAAATTTAGAAAGAGCTTGAACCCACTTATCAGTATGAAGTCGCCTCATATCAAGTGACGCACCCAATGGGGCGGGGAGGGGAGGAGGACACGAAAAAAAGCTTTATGGGTTGAGAGGGTCTGTGTTGTTATTTTGGTAATTACAATACCGTGTCAAATTTAGAAAGAGCTTGCACCCACTTATCAGTTTGAAGTCGCCTCATATCAAGTGACGCATCCAGTTGGGGGGGGGGGGGGGGAGGAGGAGGACACGAAAAAAAGCTTTACGGGTTGAGAGGGTCTGTGTTGTTATTTTGGTAATTACAATACCGTGTCAAATTTAGAAAGAGCTTACACCCACTTATCAGTTTGAAGTCGCCTCATATCAAGTGACGCATCCAGCTGTGGGGGGGGGGGGGGGAGGAGGAGGACACGAAAAAAAGCTTTACGGGTTGAGAGGGTCTGTGTTGTTATTTTGGTAATTACAATACTGTGTCAAATTTAGAAAGAGCTCGAACCCACTTATCAGTATGAAGCCGCCTCATATGTTGTCTGAGTTCGTGCACTGATTCAGTTGGGAAGAGTGTCAAAAGCAGTTGCATCCCGTCCCGGGGCTAGCTGGACCACAACTGTTGTAACTGTTCCCTGACACCCTGGATAGTGGCACTGGCAGTGAGACGGAGGGACATCCGAGCTGGTCTCACACGTGTTATATCGAAGACAGGTCTGGAGATCTTGCTGGCCACGCAGACAGTTCTTAGAGACTGTTGCCTTGTGTCCTGTTGACAAATCCCACCACTGTACTGTCACACGAAAGGTAAAATGTGAGGACTGAGGTTATCCGTGCAGTTTCGTTCTGCGGTCAGAGTTCCCTCAGTCACGACTAGGCATGATCTGAAGTATACCCAATGACTCCCCACACAATGACACCAGGAGTAACACTGCTGCGTCTCTTTACAACATTGGGAGATTGGGATCTGCCTTCAGGTCGGCGCCATACTCACTGAAGATGGTCATCTGTGGTATTTGCTGAACTGTGATTTATCAGTAGTCCACAGATTGCGGTCTCGGCATCACCTCAAACGCAGCCGTTTGTGTTGTGGTGTTAAACGCCCGGCTAATTCCCTAGCTAGTAGTCACTGACCAATCGTGTGGGATGACATAGTATGTTATAGATAGGCCATTAGTTGTTGTTGGCCAAGAGCGGATGTGAAGGTTTAGGATGCGCTTGGTGCGCAATACAGCGATCCTCCTCAGTTATTGGCAGAGCTGTCGACGGGAACCTTGTCGATGAGTATGCCTGTCTCACGTTCCCATACAGTTCACCATCCCGCAACTGTCATATCCGAATGCCCCACAAATCTGAATAGTGCACGATTCGACGAGCGGGCCAAATAGAGACCCACAATGAGGCTTCTTTTGGACTCTGTCAGGCGATGACAACCCTGTCTCACACGAGTACGCGGCATCTCAGTGTCCTTCACACTGACGACTCAACATCTGACCCTTCTCATGCACCTTGCATACACCACCTGGCCTGGTAACAACACTAAACATGCACAACGCTGGTGGCTGTTCTACATATCACAGATAATTGCATTTCTAATCATTTACATACACGCTGATGGCGTAGGAAGTTAGATTGGCATCCGAACATTTCTTCTGGGTGCTGTTTTTGTTATTTGTCATGCGGTGTATTTACTTTTTGGTTGTCACACTGCCAATCCACTCCCGTCGCCGCGTTAATTAAATCACAAAGGTGTTGCATTTGTAGCTGGTTCATCTTCTTACAACACAACAAAATTCTACAACTGGATTTAGTGAAAGAGGAGGTAATGGAGTAGGATTTCCTATTACAAGATTGTGTATCAAGACTCAGACTGGAAACTGGAATTTCCTACCTCTGTTCCCCAGAGAAATAGCGCGTTTTATGATGAACACATTTTAGGACCAATACAAACGTCTTTGGCCAAGCAATAGTTGTATCTGGAATGAGATTTTCACTCTGCAGCGGAGTGTGCGCTGATATGAAACTTCCTGGCAGATTAAAACTGTGTGCCCGACCGAGACTCGAACTCGGGACCTTTGCCTTTCGCGGGCAAGTGCTCTACCATCTGAGCTACCGAAGCACGACTCACGCCCGGTACCCACAGCCTTACTTCTGCCAGTATCTCGTCTCCTACCTTCCAAACTTTACAGACGAGACGAGATACTGGCAGAAGTAAGGCTGTGGGTACCGGGCGTGAGTCGTGCTTCGGTAGCTCAGATGGTAGAGCACTTGCCCGCGAAAGGCAAAGGTCCCGAGTTCGAGTCTCGATCGGGCACACAGTTTTAATCTGCCAGGAAGTTTCATATCAGCGCACACTCCGCTGCAGAGTGAAAATCTCATTCTGGAAACATCCTCCAGGCTGTGGCTAAGCCATGTCTCCGCTATATCCTTCCTTTCAGGAGTGCTAGTTCTGCAAGTTGCGCAGGAGAGCTTCTGTAAAGTTTGGAAGGTAGGAGACGAGATACTGGCAGAAGTAAGGCTGTGGGTACCGGGCGTGAGTCGTGCTTCGGTAGCTCAGATGGTAGAGCACTTGCCCGCGAAAGGCAAAGGTCCCGAGTTCGAGTCTCGGTCGGGCACACAGTTTTAATCTGCCAGGAAGTTTCAATAGTTGTATCTATTTTCCCCTCTTCTCTGTCTTCCAAGATAAGTATTGTCGCAATGCTTACTGTTCGATTTGCTCTCGCTTTCCGGTTCATGTTGAAGCACACACTCCTCAGCGTTGGACACTAGACCACAAACTAAATCGTGTGTTCGACTTGATATTTTCTCGTGCAGTAGCCGCACAAGAGCAACAGTGACAGAATAGAAGTAACAGTTCAGCCCTATGATTTCTAAAAGGGATGAGCCTCAACAAAATCAGTACATCTGGTCCAATAGCGTTCGGCTACGAAAGGCGACTGTTCTCATATCTGACGTTCTAGTTAGACCTGTAGCATCTGACTCAGTAGCGGCCGGCTACGAAAGGCTACTGTTCTCATATTGGGCGTTCTAATCAGATCTGTGTGCTGATTTGATCACAGATGTAATATCCGACGAAGAGTGTTGAAGTCCATTTCCTAATACCGCCCATCAACAGATATGATGGGACGCGCCAAACGGAAATGTTCTCCAAAAGGTAGACATTCCCCCGCCACTGGAATCTGTGGCGGAAAGGGATCAACAAACTGTAGAGAGCCCAAACCAACATAAAAAGAAGAGTCGGGACTAGCTAGAACTTATCGTACCATATCTCTTTGGCCAAGCCATACTTGCATCCGTTTTCCCCTCTTACATCTCTCCCATAAAAAATATTGCTGCAAGTTTCACTGTTTCATTCGCTCTTGCTTTCCGGATAATGTTGCAGCACACACTCCACAGCAGTCGTCATTGAACGGGAACTGAATGAATCTTCGACTTGAACTGTCAACATCAACATTCGTATGAAAAAAAGAAAAGTAAAATGGTTACCAGATCTATTGCAGTTGTTGAAAATCTTCATCAGATATACTGACGAGAACACATTCGAATCCGAACTTTAGGGGATACATTAAGGGAAACGGGGCATCAAATCAAATAAATGTCTATAATGTTCAAATCCACCTTCGTTGTTAAACAAAATCTGACAAAGTTATTTCGAGTATAGCATATCTTTTTTGAAAGATTTCATGATTTCTTCGGGTGCCATTCTCTTTATTTTATTTACGATTGTACAATTTCCGCCCTAGGCCATTTTCAAGTATCTAAGACGGAAACATTATACCTAAACTGGATATGCCAGTGACACTATTGATTTTGCAGTAAGAACAAGTCATATCTGTAGATATGGCGCATTATAACTACGTAACTACTAAAAATCATCGATAAAGTAAGTTATAATGCGCCTAGTATATCTGTCCTTGGTGGGTCAGATAGTAGCCGGCACGGTGGCTCAGCGTGTTCGGTCGGAGGGTTAGCGGCCTTTAGCCATTTTCAAGTATCTAAAAAGGAAGCATTATGCATTCGATACATTAGTGACACTATTGATTTTGCTGTAAGAACAAGTCATATCTGTAGATATGGCGCATTATAACTACATAACTACTAAAAATCATCGATAAAGTAAGTAATAATGCGCCTAGTATATCTACAGATATGACTTGTGCTTACAGCAAAATCAATAGTGTCACTAATGTATCGAATGCATAATGCTTCCTTTTTAGATACTTGAAAATGGCTAAAGGCCGAAATTGTACAATCGTACATAAAATAAAGAGAATAGCACCTGAAGGCATCATGAAATATTTCATACAAATTCATCGCAGCTGCAGGCCATACCGCACGGAAATTATAGCGTATCTATCAAAACAGATCTTACTTCGGTCACTTCTCAGTATAGGGAAACAAAGGACTCAATATTTTCAGTAGATACATGCCAATAACCCATTACAAAAAGG
This sequence comes from Schistocerca nitens, assembly GCF_023898315.1. Lineage (NCBI taxonomy): Eukaryota > Metazoa > Arthropoda > Insecta > Orthoptera > Acrididae > Schistocerca > Schistocerca nitens. The sequence goes on along the minus strand of NC_064616.1, from coordinate 776,455,832 downwards.
AAAACCCAGAAAAAAGCGGAAGACTTTTGTGAGATACTAGAACAAGAGAAATGAAAAATGTGATGTGAAACTACTCGTGAAAACGTGAAAAACTTTAATGCACAGACAGGCAGAGAAATAAAATACGAAGCAACCATATGTTATTTTCTAGTTAAACAACACACTGGTAAGAAGAGCGAAAAGCTTATCACCTTCTGCAAACAACTCGGATTAAGTGTTCCTAAAATAATAATGCTCATATCAGTTAGATCATATGACAACAACTAATCAGTATCGTTGAGAAATAATGAATGTAAGAGGAAGTAAACCAAAGGATACTCAGACGACTGTTTAACGGAGCAAGAAATAAGGTTTCAATTGAAGAGGCTAAAGCCATAACCCAAAACCACTTTATAAGTGACACAAAATTTTTATCCCAAAGCAAGCAAGAATTTGTTAAATCATCAGGGTAGAGTAACGGACCTACAACGAGGAAAGAGTAAAGGAAATAGATAATGAATTTAAAAACGACGTTTTTAGTATATTTAGAGATGACTTAGAGACGAGATGGTAGATTTCAAACCGATGAACCTTCACTTGAAGGGTTCGACAGGGAGACTGGTTACCAAAAAGTGAACAAACTACAAGTTACTAGTCCATTATTTTAAAGGACTCCAAAGCTCTTTGGGAGCAAAGGGGCGATTACTCTTTACACAGCTACAAGAGAGGAATCCACCTCCAAAACAATCTAACACTGCAACAGTCAGAACAACATAACGGTGAATTGACAAACGGCATGCAACCAGTAGAAGATAGCATACTAGCTGTGGTATAGAAATTAACAGCGACAGAGAATACTGGGAAAATGGAAAATACCCAACGAGTGGAACAGACCTCATCCATTAGTTACACCAGAAAGAGGACAAGAGAGACACCAACAATTGCAGAGGCATCTCCGTACAATCTGTTGCTCGCAAAATTATTTAAAAAGTACTTCAGTACAATATAGAAAAAAACATCTGGCAAATACCAAGCTGGATATACACTAAGATGGTATCTGTTCTTTCGGACATGTCCGAAAGAACAGACACCATCGGTGACCATGCAGCTCGTTAGAACGAAATTACAATGAAATGAACACCCTTAGCTGCTTACAGGCGTTGACATACGTCAACGGGGTCAGATGAAAATGTGTGCCCCGACCGGTACTCGAACCCGGGATCTCCTGTTTACATGGCAGACGCTCTATTCATCTTTTTTTTTTTTTTTTTTTTGATCTAATGAACCGCTGCAGGAGCAGGACGACGGGTAGCGCAGGGGTCGACACCCGAAGCCTGGCCATCCCGCCGCCACGCCCAAGCAACGTGTTCGAGTTGGGGGATCGAAGGATCAGGAAGAGGATGTAGTGGGTTTGTCGATGTTGTTTTATTTGTTTATTTCTTTAATTTTTATAACATTTTTTTTTGTATTATAGATTTATTATTGTTTCATTACAAAGAAAGATCCTACAACTGCCGTAGCCGAGCGTCCGAGTCGTCTTCTCGTCTGTTGGGAGGGGTTCCCCCCTATTCCGTCCGTAGAGGATCAATATGCTCCAGGATTCTTCTTAATTTTCAGCGTCTCATACCCGGAACGCCCCAGTGAGCAGGAGGATCCGCAAATAATGAACCTAAATAATTTGCGAAATGAGTTCTGTACTTCGGGTGGCGGCTGAAAGCTGCATGTGTCGTCATCAATAGGGACCAAAAGTAGAGTGTGCCTTTGGGAGCATCGCAAAATATGTAGCAAACGGCCATGCCTTTTAGCCAGTTAACGGCGTTCGTTCTGGTTGATGGAAGGTATACGCCGTCGGGGCGCAATACGTCATCAGGGAAAATAGACTCCGGCAATCGCCGCAAGAGTAATGCCAGCATGCGCTGCGTCAGTAGCCAGCACTCGCTGGTCGTGGCACACGTCAGACGGTGTGCATCCGAGTCAGCGACTGAGCATGTCGGACACAAGGGGTCGTCCGTCAGATGTATGGAATGTAACCTCTGACGAGTAGCAAACTTCCCATTCACAACCACGTACCACAATGAACGCACAGTCGTAGGTAGAAAAGGCGTGTGTACCGCTCGCCACACCGTGTTCCAAGCAACTTCAGGATGTCTGTGGGTGACCGTATTTACAGGTTGCCGCTGTTGATAGAGGCGATAATAGTCTTTTGTGCTGGGCTTCCGTGTCGTCGGAAGTTCTGACCGTAAGTAGCTGAAGTCAATAAAGAACTCTCTGATGTGGGTGAGTGCCGGTGAAATGTGTCCTACAGAAACCGGGGGATGCAGAGAGTGTGGTGCCACTTCCGCTATCAGGGTGCCCGTCAGAGTGGCGTGGGCAGAGGTCCACGTGCGACGCATAGTGTTGAGATAAAGCGATCGCGCACGGTTATATACGTGAATTAAACCGATACCGCCCGCCCGCTGCGGCAGTGTCAGGGTGGCGTATCGGACTTTAAAAACCAGACCGGTGCTTACGAAATGTCCATATGCTGCTTGAAATCTGTCGGCCATCGTAGCTGTCAAGGGAAGGATATGCGCAAAATAGTTCAGTTTTGAGACAAGATAGGTGTTGACATAACGTGTTCTGAGGAGCATATCCAAGCTACGCAGTTTGTTGTCCTGCAGCAGAGCACGTGTCTGGTGTAGGAGCCGGCGGTACGTAGCCGCCGCCGTGCGGCGGACATTGCTATAGAATCGCACTCCTAAACACTTGAGTACGGGCACCTTGTCAAAGGGCACCGCCGTTGTGTGGGAAATCCCCCCTCCGACATCCATGTATTTTGTCTTCTTCACGTTGATGACGCTCCCAGTGACCGCCCCGTACTGGCGTAGCCACTGTAGCGCCATATGCATTTCATCCTCTGATCTGGCCAGGAACACCACGTCATCGGCGAATGCACCACAACAAAAGGTCACGTCCCGCAAGGAGATACCAGTTAATCGCTGCCGTAGACCATGTAAAGCTGGTTCAAGCGCTGCAGCAAATAATATGCCCGACAGGGGGCACCCTTGTCGCACTGACCGTCCAACAACAATGTGACCAGACTGATAACCGTTGACCATCATGCGGGAGCGCGCTCCGTGGACCAGTCGAAGGACCACCTGTGCAGACTCCGGAGAGAGGCCCATGTGTTACAAAACTGCGCGTAAGAAGCCGTGGTCGACGCGGTCGAATGCGTGGTCAAAATCTACGGCGACAAGGGCGCCTCGTATTTTACAGGCCGCCGTCAAAGCAATTACGTCGCGGTATGCTCCTAACGCCGTATGAATGTTGCTGACACCACCTAAACATGTACCGGGCGAGGTGGCGCAGTGGTTAGACACTGGACTCGCATTCGGGAGGACGACGGTTCAATCCCGCGTCCGGCCATCCTGATTTAGGTTTTCCGTGATTTCCCTAAATCGCTCCAGGCAAATGCCGGGATGGTTCCTCTGAAAGGGCACGGCCGACTTCCTTCCCCATCCTTCCCTAATCCGATGAGACCGATGACCACGCTGTCTGGTCTCCTTTCCCCAAACCAACCAACCAACCAACCTAAACATGTCTGATCGGTGTGGATGGCTTTCCCGATAGCGGTGTGGAGACGCGCGCGGAGGATACGGGCGAAGATCTTGTAGTCGTTGTTGAGGAGTGTAAGTGGGCGAAAATCCTGCCACCTACAACCACCATTCGGTTTCGGAACTGGGATCAAGATGCCTTCTGTGAATTCTGTGGGGACAGTGAAATCATGGCGGATCAGGTCTTGAAACATTTGGAGCCACTTGTCACCCATAAGGTGGTAAAAAGTGCGGTAGAATTCCAGGGGTAAACCGTCCGGTCCAGGCGACTTGTTCGGTGCTCCACGTGCCAAGGCCGATGTCAGCTCGTCGGGTGTAATGGGCAACAGCAGACTATCATCGGGTGCCACGTCCCGAGGGGCGGGAAAATCGTGCAATAGCTCGTCATAATCACGTACATTTCGCGGATCTTCCATGTACAAGGTCCCATAGTGTCTGGCGAACGTGTGCGCGATGTCCGTTTGTGTCACTGCGCGCCCGCCGTCCTCCGTGTTTACCGCCGTAATGAGCTGACGTTTGCGGTGGCGCCTCTCGCGCGCTATGTGATACACTGACGCTGTTTCGTTGGGGATACAGTCTTGCACTCGCGCACGGATGCGGACACCGTCTAGCTGCTCTGTCCCGATGCGAAGTAGACGAGCTTTGATGCGTTGTACGGACATCTGACGTTCGGGAGACGGCGGTTGCGTCGCCAGCTCACGTAACGCTGTATAGTAAAATTCCGATGTTGCCCTTTGCCAGTTCGATCTGTCACGCCCGTAGGCCATCAAGGTTTTTCGGAGTGCAGGTTTGACACATCCCAGCCACCACAGCAACGTGGAAGCATACATAGGCAGGCAAGGTGACAGTGCAGATGTACGCGAGATGGTCCGTGAAGGCCGTCGGCCAGAGTTCTGCATCACGGGTTACTGTGCGGAGGGCACGCGAGACGTATATCCGGTCCAGACGACTGGCAGAATGGCTGGTAAAGTGCGTATATCCACTCTGGGTCCCATGATGTAAGAGCCATGTGTCGTGGAGCGCGAGGTCACGTATCAATGCTTGAAGAGCCGGGCATGGGACGTAATGCGGTATCTGGTCCTCGGGCCGAAGAACACTGTTAAAATCGCCGCCCGCTATGTAATGGTCCATATTTCCTAGCAAAAGTGGGGCTACCTCCTCCGAATAGAAGACATGCCTGTCACCACGGTGCGAATTACCGGAGGGAACGTAGACGTTAATGAGGCGGACTGCGCCAAGTGTGAGTGCGACGCCTCGCCCGTTCGGCAAGTACGTCGCGTCCGTCGCGTCTATGCCATCTCGGAGAAGGATGGCCTATCCTCCTGCGCCATCACCTACGGGTAGGCTGTACGTGGTGTAGCCATATAGGTCTAAACACAGCTCGGGACGGACCTCCTGGAGAAGGGTAATGTCCAAGTCTGCCGCTCTGATCATGTCGTGTAACATGCGGGTCTTGACAGTGGAGTGGACACCATTTACATTGACTGTTCCCACACGATATGACTGAGACATATCAAGTGGCGGAGGCAGTGTGCCGGTGCAATCCCACGGTGATCTCACACACCACACACCACACAGCCATCCATCTGCATGCTGTGCATTACTGTGCCGTAGGAGTCCCTGACTGGCAGAGCCGTCCGGGCTCAATGTCAGCCATGAGCTCTGGTGGAGATATCGATGTTTGCTGTGCATCATCTGCCTCCATATCGTCTGCCCAATCACCAAGAGACGATTGTGATGTCATTGGGGGCTGGTCGCTTTCACAGGAGCCCACATTTTGGGAGTCGCCCCAGTGCGCCTCGTTTTCTGGGCCACCAGATTTAGGAGAGTGTTCCTTGTCTTCAGGCACCTTCTGGTGAATGATGCCACTGGAGTCCGTTGCAATTGTGGGCGAGTCAACGAAGTCGATGTCTTCCGCCGGCTTCATATCCCTGTCCTGTTCTTCAGCTGACAATCGCCTCTTCTTGTGTCGCTTGGGTGATTTTTGCTTTCGGGTCCGAGATTCGACATCCACTGGAGGGCGGGGCTCGACACAGTCTCGGTCGCTAGGAACCCCTGTGTCTGATCCCGACAGTGACGGTGGCTGGGTGCCCACGACGCTGCGGTGGGCAGAGGCTGTAGGAACCTCTGCACCGTTGGGCTGCGGCGTCGTCGACGGCGCAGACTCTCCAACGGAGCTGGCAGCGGCTTGAGGAGGTAGCAGGTTTTGATCATCCATCACATCATGTCGTGCCGCCTCCACATATGTTAGCGGGAGAGAGGTCATAGTGGATCGTTGCGGAAGTTCATTGTGGGGCACCTGAACGAGGCGGCGCTGCAGACACTCAGTTCTAACATGGCCCTCCTGGCCGCAGCCCGAGCAGGTCCTCGGTTGTCCATCATATATAACAATTGCGCGGCAGCCACCAACGAAAACATATGTTGGAACGTGCTTCTTAAGTTCTATGCGCACTTGTCGTACCCCGTTAAGGACAGGGTACGTTTCGAATGTGTTCCATTTCTCCTCTGTGTGGCTCAGAACTGTGCCGTATGGCCGCAGCGCATCAACGACTAGGTTAGCAGGAACTTCGAACGGTAGTTCAAAGATGCGCACGGTACGCACCCCCAGACCAGCATGGTCAACTCCTACCACGCTCACGTTACCGTCTGCGTGACAGAAGCGAAAGCCGTTTGCAGATCGTTGGAGTAGTCTGTCGCAGGCCGCTTCGTCAATCAGTTTGAGGTACACAGTGCTGGTTACAATAGACAGATGAATTCCTATCAGTTCTTGTGGTTCGATGTGCACGATGTCTCGTAGAAACCGTTCAATTTCATGGGCCTTCGGTCTCGTGTACGATGCGTTGAACGTTAGTTTGATTGTAGCTTTTCGATATGAGAACGCCATGTCGGGTCGGTACAGGTACTATACGGCAAGACAACGACGCGACCGCGCGCTAGCGGGTAAACAACACCTGCGGAGCACTGCCCGGCGCGCCGAGCCCGTCCGCACGGTAACACGGCTGAAAGCCGACTTAAAATGTGTGCCCCGACCGGTACTCGAACCCGGCATCTCCTGTTTACATGGCAGATGCTCTATCCATCTGAGCCACCAAGGACACAGAGGATAGCGCGACTGCAGGGATTTATCTCTGGCACGCCTAATGCGTAACCCACATTCTCAAAGTATTGTCCCGCACTACATTCGTAGTGCCACTTGACCATCTTCTCCTTCTGTGCGGATGCACAAATAGTGCCCGAACTCTTACGGGAATCGGCAACGCGCCGCAAGTGATGAGTATAATGGGCGGGGGCACTACGAATATAGTGCGGGACAATACGTTGAGAATGTGGGTTTCGCGGGAGGCGTGCCAGAGATAAATGCATGCAGTCGCGGTATGCCCTGTGTCCTTGGTGGGTCAGATAATAGCCGGCACGGTGGCTCAGCGTGTTCGGTCAGAGGGTTAGCTACCCTCTGCAATAAAAAGACTGTGTTAATCGGTCAACAACAAACTTAAACGGATGTCTTACGACGACCGCCCCGAGCAGATGTAACGAACAAAAAGTGAACAATACGAGATTAAAAAAAAGAAAAAAGAAAAAAAGATGAATAGAGCGTCTGCCATGTAAATAGGAGATCCCGGATTCGAGTCCCGGTCGGGGCACACATTTTCATGTCCCCGTTGACGTATGTCAACGCCTGTAAGCAGCTAAGGGTGTTCATTTCATTGTAAATACCAAGCTGGATTCAGGAAAACTATATCAAGTAAAGGACAAATTCTAAATCTAATAACTATTTTCAGAATGATAACAATACATAACCACAAAAAGGTTGACAACTCCTCTTACTTCAAAAAGACTTGTGATTCTACATACAAACACAATTCTTTAAACTGAAAGAACTAATAGTAGACAAGAACACAAGGAAGACGGTTGAACTGAACACTCACCCGCAGATTACTTAAACTTTTAAACGAAAATCAGGACCCTTAAGTGTTAAAATAGGAGTCTGAGAGGGCTTCAGTGTCGAACAAACACTCTTAAACTCAGTATTGCATGAGATCATAAGAGGAAAGGAAAACTTTGCCAGAGAAGAACATCAAAGGAATTAGAGGGGGCCCGCACGACCTGACTGCGAACAAATGCGCTGACATCCTGCCCGAAAATTTATCTCTGGCAGTTACTTACAGATTGCACTTGCGACTGCATTGTGTTAGATCTCCTAATAGCGAACAGAACGGGTAACTTGGAATAATTTTGTGCTCATGTACACTTTCGCCAGCACACCGGTCGGCACTAGGAAACATTGCGTAGCAGGCGCTGAAATTTGGAAATTTGTGGTAAGGTCTTATGAGACCAAACTGCTGAGGTCATCGGTCCCTAAGCTTACACACTATTTAATCTAACTTACGCTAAGGACGACACACACACACACACCCATGCCCGAAGGAGGACTCGAAGCTCCGACGAGGAGAGCCGCGCGGACCGTGACAAGATGCCTTAGACTGCGTGGCTAGCAGGCGCTGAACTAGGCGTTCCTATAACAAGAGAAGACCAATACCCCCCCCCCCCCCCCCCCACACACACACACACACACAGGCTACGCGCAGATAACGCTCCCTAGGTAGCGTGCATATAGGCCACTGAGGACGACAACCGAGCTGTCTCAATCTCTCAAGCTCAGTACCCCAGTATGTCACACCGGGACTCAGTCCTCAGTTGGCATTGAACCTCAGTACGTCGCACTGTGCTCCAGTCTTGCGCTGTGATAGTCGTCGCCTCGCACGTTAGCTAGCTATGAGGGTTCAAAAATGGCTCTGAGCACTATGGAACTCAACTGCTGTGGTCAGAAGTCCCCTAGAATTTAGAACTACTTACACCTAACTAACCTAAAGACATCACACACATCCATGCCCGAGGCAGGATTCGAACCTGCGACCGTAGCGGTCACGCGGTTCCAAACTGTAGCACCTAGAACCGCACGGCCACTCCGGCCGGCAGCTATGAGGGAGTGTTAGTCATTGTATATAGTTGTGATATGGACATGGACAAGATTCAAGAATTATTACATGTTATTTGAATGCGGTTAACCACAGAACTTCAGATTGGACATCATTGAAGTTCAGTACTCTGTTGGTTCCTGCAACAAATTGTATTTTAAACACGTGTGCATTTTGTGTTGTAGTGAGAGGAAACCGGCCACCTATCATACCACCCTTCCCTCATCCAACCAGGAACCACTAAACATTACAAGAGGGCACAGCCACAACAAATTTAACTTCTAGGAAAGGATATACGACCACAAGGCTGTAGTTACGTCACTGCATACTGGGCTGAAATAAACGTTTAGCAAGGCGGAAAAATACTTTTCTTCAGCAAATCCATCACGTACCTGATTAGTACGAGAGTCACTCCGAAAGAAATGCACACTATTTTTTTTTTTAAAATCCATCTTTTGCCGGCCGGAGTGGCCGTGCGGTTCTAGGCGCTACAGTCTGGAACCGCGTGACCGCTACGGTCGCAGGTTCGAATCCTGCCTCGGGCATGGATGTGTGTAATGTCCTTAGGTTAATTAGGCTTAAGTAGTTCTAAGTTCTAGGGGACTGATGACCACAGCAGTTAAGTCCCATAGTGCTCAGAACCATTTGAACCATTTGAACCATCTTTTATTCTATATGTTTGAAAGTTTTACAGTGTGCAGATACATCCTTTACGAACAATATTTTCTCCACATAATTTCCATCCCTCTCAACTGCCTTACGCCATTTTGGAACCAGCGCCTGTATACCTGCGCGGTAAAATTCTGGACCAACCTGTTGGAGCCACTGTTCGGCAGAGTGCACAAGGAAGTCATCATCTTCAAACCATCTTCCACGAAGAGAGTCTTTCAGTTTCCCAAAGAGGTGATAGTCACATGGAGCCAGGTCAGGACTGTAAGGCGGGTGTTTCAGTGTTGTCCATCCGAGTTTTGTAATCGCTTCCATGGTTTTTTGACTGACATGTGGCGGTGTATTGTCGTGCAACAGCAAAACATCCTGCTTTTGCCAATGTGGTCGAACACGACTCAGTCGAGCTTGAAGTTTCTTCAGTGTCATCACATATGCATCAGAATTTATGGTGATTCCACTTGGCATGATGTCCACAAGCAAGAGTCCTTCGGAATCGAAAAACACCGTAGCCATAAGTTTTCCAGCAGAAGGTGTGGTTTTGAATTTTTTTTTCTTGGGTGAATTTGCATGATGCCACTCCATTGATTGCCTCTTCGTCTCTGGTGAAAAATGATGGAGCCATGTTTCATCACCTGACACAATTCTTCCAAGAAATTCATCTCCACCATTCTCGTACTGTTCCAAAAGTTCGCTGCACACCGTTTTTCTTGTTTCTTTGTGAGCCACTGTCAACATCCTGGGAACCCACCTGGCACAAGCCTTTCTTTACGCCAACACTTTCAGTATTCTGCAAACACTTCCTTCCCCTATCCCAGCGTAGCGTGACAATTCGTTCACTGTGATGCGTCTGTGAGCAATCACCAATTCGTTAACACTCTGCACATTGTCTGGAGTGTGTGCAGTTCGAGGCCTGCCGCTGCGAGGACAATCCTCAATATTGCCGTGCCCGCTTTCATCAAGTAACCCGCTTGCCCACCGACTAACTGTACTGCGATCGACAGCAGCATCTCCATACACCTTTTTCAACCTCTTGTGGATGTTTCCCACTGTCTCGTTTTCACAGCACAGGAATCCTATGACAGCAGGTTGCTTTTGACGAACGTCAAGTGTAGCAGCCATATTGAAGACATGCTGTGACGGCTCCACTCACGGGAACAGCAGGTTGAACTAAATTTGAAAACAAGCGGGAATGATGTATCTACACACTGTAAAACTTTCACGCATCCAGAACGAAAACTGTATTTTCACAAAAATTATGTTCATTTCTTTTGGAGTGACCCTCGTAATTATATGTTTAACTCACTGGAAAAATTGACGCATAGCTCGAATAATAGGTTCTATGCCAGAGAGGCACATGACAGGCAACGCATATAGGGACTGAAAGTTCGACCTAGGTTAGCAATATCATTTCACATAACTGCCGACCAAAACTTGAACGAAAACCAAAGCAGGCGTAAAGACAGCCATCGAAGAAGCGTTCATGCATCTGAAAACATGTGTTTAATAACACACTTAAGAAATTTTGAAATAACTTGAAAGGACTGGACGACACAGTTCCAGAAACAGAAGATGGTGTAACTGATGCTGAAATTTTGAATTCTTTCTACTGAAAATGTTTCACGGACATAGTCGTTGCGTTGTCAGTGGTTTCGGTCGTAACACATACATAAAAGTAACAGTTATGGAGATAAGCAACTGCAGAACAGAAAACGAATTAAAATCCTGGGTAACGGTTAAGATACCGGATCTTATTACAATAGCAGGGAGTGTTGAATACTGGAACATTTTTCGGATTTTCGTTTCTAGCCACATCTATAATGTAAAATTTGATAGGTATTATTATTCCGTCTTTAAATGATGACATTCACTGCATTTTTTAATTTACAAGAATTACTCCGAATATGTAAGGTTCTTCCAAATGGGAAAAAATGTTACAACGTACAACACGGTCATGTGCGTAGGCACAAATATCAGTTGAAATTAAAATGCGTTGCAGTCAAGAAAATCTTGTCAGTACTGCATTTAACAGTCTGTACGTTACATTACTGCCTTATTTCACGGCAATAATCAGTAAGTCAAATCAAGTTAAGTAGAAGTATTGTCAAATGCTAGCTACAAGTCAAATACAATTTAAAATAGAAACTATTGGAGACTCACGTAAATTTTCATTTTCAAGGTAAGTAAAAATTGTTAAGACATTGAAGAAATTCGGTTCATTTGTAACGTTACATATAGAAGACCTTCTGTTTCAAGTTACAAGGTGGCGAACGACTGATGAAGTATGACTTAACTGTCCACACATTATACAAGTCTCACAAATATACGGAATTTTATTCACCATAAAATCCTGTAACTAAAGAATTAAAAATACCTTCCAAGTATCTTTAATATGTTGTACAGCATTTAAATGTGTAGAACTGCAAGTACTTACAAATACTGAACAAAACACAGTCTCATGTCTCACAACAACAAAAAAGATAGAAAATGTTGGAAACTCTTCATGACGATCTCTAGTGCGCATCCCACCATGCGATTTTAAAATCGGTCAATAGATTGAAACAATGACTGGGTAACATGTATTCCCATGTACACAAATCTCAAGGTACAACGTTATTCCTTGTGCACCGTCAGACCAAAAAGTTTCGAGACTAGCTTAATAACAAACGGAGAAGAGCTAAGACCGTCGTTTTAATGATTCTACTGTTCTACATTGTCTCTCCCCACTTGAGCACGACACACAAATGGTTTAGGCCACCATGTGAAACTGTCACAAAGAGCCTCCTTCGGGATATTGTCCAAATCGCGCGTCACACTGACTTGAATTTTGATTATGTCGTCAAAGCGTTAACCCTTGCTGTGAATTTATGCACTTTGTCGTTTTACGGTACGTTTGTATTCATAACTCCAAGTGTAATAGTTTTTCCCAGAAAAGAGCTGTCCGCGTCTTGAATTTCAATCAGCCGCGACAGTCATCCACGTCATTCTGGAGAATGTCTTGAACACTTGATCTGGAGATCATCACTGTTCCTTTCGTTCTGCCCATTATTAAACTAATGAAAGGCCTCTGTAGAGAGTTTTTTCTTGGCGGATCATTTCACACTATTATGTAGCTCGCTAATGTTCAGAAAGTTCCCTTGACGTAGTGGGAAAACATCTGACAAACGAGCGAAGCCAGTATTTCCTACAGAAGTGTTCTCTGCGCACTTGGAATTTGTCCGAAAACGGCTATGGCGGACTGAAGGTAACTTAAACTCATTAGTTGCAACAAATTAAGAATCGCTTGCAGGTTCCACAAATTCTGAGTTTTCTTTTACATTTATCTTGGCTGTTTTAATGTGCGAGGGACGTAATATAGCAAACCAAAATGTTATTTTGGAACGGGTCTTAAAGCTTTGTGGGGAATTTTTTGCGTAGCTGAATAGATATTTAAGTGAAAATATCTCCAGTGGTACACAAATTGTTTTGTATCAAATGTAATAAGGTGACATATTGAAAAATTTCATAACACAAACAAAAGACGAAAGATAAACATACAGCGACAGTTGGCAACACTACGCTCTGTAAACATACACATGTTTGAGCTGTGGCGAGCTGGCGCCAGTGTTATTTTGTTTATGTATCGTTGAGATCGATTGTGGTTGAACTAAGATATCTTTGCTTTTCGCGTGTCCTTCCGGGATGGCGGGCGAAGCGAGTTGGTTGTTAGCCTTCGACGGGTAACCCTCGACATCCTGTGACATTCGCTGGGAGAGGAGTGTCAACGGCTGCCGGACGAGCGAGCGTGTTGACCGTTATATGTTGTGGTGTGAAGTTGGTCGGGCGTTTTGGCGACATGGGCAGCTTGGAGATACAAGTTCTGTGACTTCGCTGGGAACAAAATTTCAAGTGAAGCTGTGAAGCTGTGAAACCCGCTCCTTCGTATTGTGTACGTGATATGAAGTTGTTGGAATGCCTTTGTGATTCGCGCAAAAAACCTTTGATTGTGCCAGCGCCTTGGCGGGGAGTAAAATGACATCCGAGGTCTAGGCCTGGCAGTGTTTAACCACTACCGGGAGTTGTTTACATGCCGCCTTCCAAAGCTTAGTATTTATCTTCTTCCGCCGAGGCAGGTTAAGCTGGTTCAAAATGGTTCAAATGGCTCTGAGCACTATGGGACTTAACATCTATGGTCATCAGTCCCCTAGAACTTAGAACTACTTAAACCTAACTAACCTAAGGACATCACACAACACCCAGCCATCACGAGGCAGAGAAAATCCCTGACCCCGCCGGGAATCGAACCCGGGAACCCGGGCGTGGGAAGCGAGAACGCTACCGCACGACCACGAGATGCGGGCGGTTAAGCTGGTAGATATATAAATATATATTGTATGTAACCTGTTCTTATACGAACCTGTTCGCTTGAATATTAGCGACTGGCAACTGGCTAAACTTTAAATTGCATTGCATCTGCTGAGTTCCTTGCACAGCTCTTTCCAGTAGTCTTTTTACTAACACATATGAGCACGTGAACACTCATTTTATAGATCAGTGTTTGTGCTGTAGTTTTTTATATAAGTGGTTCTATCATGTTATGTAATTGAATCTTAGATTACACTAGCGTTGAAGTGTCATTAAGTCACTCTTTATTGGTAACTGTTTTCATTATATGTGTTTTGATGGAAATCCTATATGTAAGTTTGAATTTCTGAAGTTCGTCAGTAATTCTGTTTTCTTAATAAGGGGAAAATAAAGCGAGGGGTGTTAGTGCCCAGCAACTTTAAATTTGAAATTGACCTTTTAACAAGTGCTTCTTTAACGGATTGAAATAGTAAGCTTATAAGGGTATTTTAGTGAAGAATGTTTTAGGTGTGGCCATCTTAATGTAATAACTGGTTTTAAGAAGTTTGATGAAGTGGCTATGTGAAGTAACTGATAATTGCTTTTTTAAGGTTTCTATAAATGCCTGGCACATTAAGTTTGTTATAACTTTTTCTTAAGGGACTGTTTGAGTACGGAGTACGTTGGGTTTCTAACTGTATTTGCAAAGCTTTATCTAGTGGCTCGTCCACAATTTGTAATTATCAAATTCCTTAAAAGGTGTAATGTCAATAAACTGTCTTAATTATAAATTGTGACTAATAACCATGATTCCATCCCGCTTCCTCTTTTATGGTATCTAAGATATGGTGCCCCCCCCCCCCCCATAAACCATGGACCTTGCCGTTGGTGGGGAGGCTTGCGTGCCTCAGCGATACAGATGGCCGTACCGTAGGTGCAACCACAACGGAGGGGTATCTGTTGAGAGGCCAGACAAACATGTGGTTCCTGAAGAGGGGCAGCAGCCTTTTCAGTAGTTGCAGGGGCAACAGTCTGGATGATTGACTGATCTGGCCTTGTAACATTAACCAAAACAGCCTTGCTGTGCTGGTACTGCGAACGGCTGAAAGCAAGGGGAAACTACAGCCGTAATTTTTCCCGAGGACATGCAGCTCTACTGCATGATTAAATGATGATGACGTCCTCTTGGGTAAAATATTCCGGAGGTACAATAGTCCCCCATTCGGATCTCCGGGCGGGGACTACTCAGGAGGACGTCGTTATCAGGAGAAAGAAAACTGGCGTTCTACGGATCGGAGCGTGGAATGTCAGATCCCTTAATCGGGCAGGTATGTTAGAAAATTTAAAAAGGGAAATGGATAGGTTAAAGTTAGATATAGTGGGAATTAGTGAAGTTCGGTGGCAGGAGGAACAAGACTTTTGGTCAGGTGATTGCAGGGTTATAAATACAAAATCAAATAGGGGTAATGCAGGAGTAGGTTTAATAATGAATAAAAAAATAGGAGTGCGGGTTAGCTACTACAAACAGCATAGTGAACGCATTATTGTGGCCAAGATAGACACAAAGCCCATGCCTACTACAGTAGTACAAGTTTATATGCCAACTAGCTCTGCAGATGATGAAGAAATAGATGAAATGTATGACGAGATAAAAGAAATTATTCAGGTAGTGAAGGGAGACGAAAATTTAATAGTCATGGGTGACTGGAATTCGTCAGTAGGAAAAGGGAGAGAAGGAAACATATTAGGTGAATATGGATTGGGGGGAAGGAATGAAAGAGGAAGCCGCCTTGTAGAATTTTGCACAGAGCATAACTTAATCATAGCTAACACTTGGTTCAAGAATCATAAAAGAAGGTTGTATACCTGGAAGAATCCTGGAGATACTAAAAGGTATCAGATAGATTATATAATGGTAAGACAGAGATTTAGGAACCAGGTTTTAAATTGTAAGACATTTCGTGGGGCAGATGTGGATTCTGACCACAATCTATTGGTTATGAACTGCAGATTGAAACTGAAGAAACTGCAAAAAGGTGGGAATTTAAGGAGATGAGACCTGGATAAACTGAAAGAACCAGAGGTTGTAGAGAGTTTCAGGGAGAGATTAAGGGAACAATTGACAGGAATGGGAGAAGGAAATACAGTAGAAGAAGAATGGGTAGCTCTGAGGGATGAAGTAGTGAAGGCAGCAGAGGATCAAGTAGGTAAAAAGACGAGGGCTAATAGAAATCCTTGGGTAACAGAAGAAATATTGAATTAAATTGATGAAAGGAGAAAATATAAAAATGCAGTAAATGAAGCAGGCAAAAAGGAATACAGACGTCTCAAAAATGATATCGACAGGAAGTGCAAAATGGCTAAGCAGGGATGGCTAGAGGACAAATGTAAGGATGTAGAGGCTTGTCTCACTAGGGGTAAGATAGATACTGCCTACAGGAAAATTAAAGAGACCTTTGGAGAGAAGAGAAACACTTGTATGAATATCAAGAGCTCAGATGGCAACCCAGTTCTAAGCAAAGAAGGGAAGGCAGAAAGGTGGAAGGAGTATATAGAGGGTTTATACAAGGGCGATGTACTTGAGGACAATATTATGGAAATGGAAGAGGATGTAGATGAAGACGAAATGGTAGATAAGATACTGCGTGAAGAGTTTGACAGAGCACTGAAAGACCTGAGTCGAAACAAGGCCCCGGTAGTAGACAACATTCCATTAGAACTACTGATGGCCTCGGGAGAGCCAGTCATGACAGAACTCTAACATCTGGTGAGCAAGATGTATGGGACATGCGAAATACCCTCAGACTTCAAGAAGAATTTAATAATTCCAATCCCAAAGAAAGCAGGTGTTGACAGATGTGAAAATTACCGAACTATCAGTTTAATAAGTCACAGCTGCAAAATACTAACGCGAATTCTTTACAGACGAATGGAAAAACTGGTAGAAGCCTACCTTGGGGAAGATCAGTTTGGATTCCGTAGAAATGTGGGAACACGTGAGGCAATACTGACCTTACGACTTATCTTAGAAGAAAGATTAAGAAAAGGCAAACCTACGTTTATAGCATTTGTAGACTTAGAGAAAGCTTTTGACAATGTTAACTGGAATACTCTCTTTCAAATTCTGAAGGTGGCAGGGGTAAAATACAGGGAGCGAAAGGCTATTTACAATTTGTACAGAAACCAGATGGCAGTTATAAGAGTCGAGGGGCATGAAAGGGAAGCACTGGTTGGGAAAGGAGTGAGACAGGGTTGTAGCCTCTCCCCGATGTTATTCAATCTGTATATTGAGCAAGCAGTAAAGGAAACAAAAGAAAAATTCGGAGTAGGTATTAAAATTCATGGAGAAGAAGTAAAAACTTTGAGGTTCGCCGATGACATTGTAATTCTGTCAGAGACAGCAAAGGACTTGGAAGAGCAGTTGAACGGAATGGACAGTGTCTTGAAAGGAGGATATAAGATGAACATCAACAAAAGCAAAACGAGGATAATGGAATGTAGTCAAATTAAGTCGGGTGATGCTGAGGGAATTAGATTAGGAAATGAGACACTTAAAGTAGTAAAGGAGTTTTGCTATTTAGGGAGTAAAATAACCGATGATGGTCGAAGTAGAGAGGATATAAAATGTAGACTGAGAATGGCAAGGAAATCGTTTCTGAAGAAGAGAAATTTGTTAACATCGAGTACAGATTTATGTGTCAGAAAGTCGTTTCTGAAAGTATTTGTATGGAGTGTAGCCGTGTATGGAAGTGAAACATGGACGATAACTAGTTTAGACAAGAAGAGAATAGAAGCTTTCGATATGTGGTGCTGCAGAAGAATGCTGAAGATAAGGTGGGTAGATCACGTAACTAATGAGGAGGTATTGAATAGGATTGGGGAGAAGAGAAGTTTGTGGCACAACGTGACTAGAAGAAGGGATCGGTTGGTTTTGAGGCATCAAGGGATCACAAATTTAGCATTGGAGGGCAGCGAGGAGGGTAAAAATCGTAGAGGGAGACCAAGAGGTGAATACACTAAGCAGATTCAGAAGGATGTAGGTTGCAGTAGGTACTGGGAGATGAAGAAGCTTGCAGAGGATAGAGTAGCATGGAGAGCTGCATCAAACCAGTCTCAGGACTGAAGGCCACAACAACAACAACAAGATATGGTGGGTGCCAACGGCCTTGCCGCGGTGGGGACACCGGTTCCCGTCAGATCACCCAAGTTAAGCGCTGTCGGGCTGGGCTAACACTTGGATGGGTGATCATCCGGTCTGCCGAGCGCTGTTGGCAAGCGGGGTGCACTCAGCTCTTGTGAGGCAAACTGAGGAGCTACTCGACTGAGAAGTAGCGGCTCCGGTCTCGTAAACTGACATACGGCCGGGAGAGTGGTGTGCTGACCACGTGCCCCTCCATATCCGCATCCAGTGACGCCCGTAGCCTGAGGATGACACGGTGGCCGGTCAGTACCGTTGGGTCTCCCTGGCCTGTTCGGTCGGAGTTTAGTTTAAGATATGGTGGGTAAGTGTGATACGAAAACGGAACCCACGTACCAATGTTGATCACAAAATGAAAAGTGCAAGCGATGAGTTATAATAAATGTAGATGAAAAAACGTCGGAAACCGGTAAGCTGGAGGATGAGGACCAAATGCACACATCTCCAGCACCACACATGTGGACTAACAGCATTGGAGCTGAAAAACATGACATTGTAGCTACTGCAAAATACATTTATTATATATATAAAAAGAAACATATATTACAGGCCACTGAAGATGCTTCATAAATAAAAGAAGTGAAACACGTATGGCAAAAAACAAACAGCCTTTCATTTAGTTGCATAGACGGATCACACCTCCACGAATGTTAAAAGCTTTCTCTAAGTCTACAAATTCTATAAAAGTAAGTTAGCCTTTCTTTAATCTGTCTTGTAAGAGAAGTCGTAGGTTCAGTATTGCCTCGCGTGTTCTTCAGAATCTAATCTTCCTCAAGGTTGGCTTCTAAAAAAGTTTCCATTCTTCTGTAAACCATGACTCATTAAACTGATGGTCTGGTAATGATCAGGACTGCAGCTCCTGCTTTCTTTGGAATTGGAATTGTTACATTATTGTTGAAGTCCAAGGGTATTTCGTCTGTCTCATACATCTTGCACGCCAGATGGAGGAGTTTTCTCATGGCTGCCTCTCCCAAAGCTATCAGAAGATGTGACGGAATGTTGTCTACTCCCAGGGCATTCTTTCGTCTTAGATCTTTCAGTGCTCTAGCCAGTTTTTCTCTCAGTGTCATATCTGCCATCTCATCTCCATCTACGTTCTCTTCCCTTTCTACAATACTGCCTTCAAGATATTCTCCCTTGTATAGGCCTTCTATATATGTCCTTCACCTTGCAGTTTTTCCTTCTTAGTTTAGGACTGGTTTTCATCTGAGATCCGGGTATTCCTTCTGAGCTCCTGATGTTCAGTGGGCTGCTTCTCTTTTATCCAAAGGCCTCTTTAATTTTCCTGTAGGCGGCATCTATCTTTCACCTATTAATAATTGCTTCTACAGCCTTACATTTGTCGTCTTGCCATTCCTGCTTAGCCATTTTGCACTTCCTGGCAATATCTTTTTTAGACGTTTGTATCCCCTTTTGCCTACTTCATTTGTTGCTTTTTTACATGTTCTTCTTTAATCACTGAAATTCAACATCTCCTATAACATCCAAGGTTTTCTACTAGGCCTTGTCTTTTTACCTATTTGATCCTCTCTTGCCTTCACTATTTCATGTCTCAAAGCTATCCATTCGCACTAAAAACATTCAACAGGCTAGATCGCATAAATTTTTCTTTGTTTAAGACAGCCGGTTTAGACAGATTTGCTGCCATCTTCAGGTTTTGTAAAAAAAACTTTTTGTTGTGAAACATGTTCATTGTATTTTGGACCTCACGCCAAGTTGTTGTGTGGATAGAAATCAGCACACTATAAAAGTTTTGTCATAACTAAAATATTTAAAAACGTAAAGTACCTTGTGCAAATGTTTTTAAATATTTTAGTCATGAAAAACTTTTTATAATGTGCTTGTAATTTTTCATCCTATCTGTGTAATTATGTAGTTCTCAATTCGTTCGAGCAATCAATCATTCGTAATAGGAAACACAGTCATAACTCAGTCACTCAAAATGATTCAGAAATTTTACTTGTTAAAATGAAATCAAGCGATGATTCTTCTTCTCTGCAAGCTCGTGCTTTGCGGCAGTCTGCTAAGGGAGCGTTGTATAATCAGTCGGGAAACCTCAGATCATTGATGAAGTTTAACCTTCCGAAGAAGTAATGGAGCTCTTGGATTATTAAATGCAGGTTCGTATCCAGTCTTTCGGAAGTTCCCTTCTGATTAACAACTACGCAATATATCGATGAACATCATTAATTCTCAATTGTCAAATAATGTAAATTGTTACATACCTTTTGTATGAAGGAGCAATATATAAATATATATATTCCCCTTTTAATCGTACATTTTCGTATCAGTTATCTTTTCTCATAAATCTCAATATTCAGATTACAATTCTTCAAACAATGCTCAGGCTAATCGGCACGAAGACAATCTCGGTAGCTTTTTTCTAACAACCACCAGAGAGAGTACTACAAAGAATAATTATGCGCTCATGGCATAGCTATTGTATGAAACTACTTTGCGCATGGATTCTGCGAGTATGAAGATAGAAAATTAGTAAACGTCATTCAAGGGTAGAATTGTATCAGAATAATTCATCGAATATAAAGAGATATTACAATTGCCCCTCGCAGCGAGCAAAGTTAATGATAATACTCTTTGCGAGCTAACAGAAAAAATTTGTTGGGTTGTTTATTCAAAAGAGGAATGTTTTGAATTAATAGAATTTTACTATAGAGAGTATGGGTAACATGTTAAGACAGTAAGTTACGAAAATACCTAAGCTGTAGCTTTTACATGTACCAGGGTATACCCGCATCCCGAGTACATAACCATGGAAGATGTAGATTGGTGTAATTACGAAAAAGGTCTACCCATTTGGGAACTGGCCTTCACAGGGAAACCCTGGGAAACCCGGAAGAATAGACCCCAGCTCAGGTATTAAAGAAGATAGGAAAGCCTAAATCCAGTAATTTTGAAATATATAGAAGCTCCATAGATTAGATCGAAGGAAAAGTGCCTCATAGCCAAAAGAAGTTTTACAATAGTGCTCCAAAAAATTTTCAAAATTCTTCTTTCGACGATGTAGCCGGCGATCTCGTTGTGAAGTCGATGGAACAGGAACACTGGGTACGGACAGTTGGTAGGCGACGTACAGCGTTTGGCTGAGACGGCACGGAGGACAGGCGATGGCTTATGGTACAGCACAGAAGCTGGTAATGTGCCGTAGAAACAGCAAGATGATCTCAGGAACAGATGGTCAGGGACGTGAACATGAAACAGGTTTAAAGTGGAATAAGAAAAGGTTCTGACTGAATAAATCCCTGGAAGAGAGTGGATTAAGGCAACGAAGTCCATATTTCATCGTTGAACTCAAAATCGGAGTGGATTCTTATATTCTTCCACCTGTACTAGACTGGAACATCCATCAGTCCTGACAATCGCGACTGTTTTTGTAGTCCTCAATACCAAAGTTGTTTTGCATTACAACTGCTGATTGTCCAAAACATTGCCAAATAGACTGTGGGCATTTAAATTTTGTTGTAGCTCATATCGAATGTATTCCTCTCAAAAAAATTTTTTTTATCTAATCTTCGTTTTGTTATAGTGCAGGTGGAAGTAGAGCATTGAATCTGTCCGAGGTTTGCTTTCAATTACGAAATTATGGATAAAATTTAAGTTTACACCTGATGACAAATTTTAAACATAGGCATATGACACTGACGCCACAAAAGGAACAATTTCTAGAAAAAATTCTCTGAAAAATTTTCATTATTTTTATAATTAATTGATTTATAGATCCACCTGCAAATAAATATCATTAATGATGACGTATGTTCATTTAACAAATCATCCACTCGCAGAATCTTCTTCATTCTCTCATGAACATTTATGGAAATATATTTCAACAATTATGTCCATAATATGAAACACACAAACTGCTCTTCTTAAAATGTCAATTAAAATTCTTAAATTAATTCTCCTGGTAGGAAGGCATAATGAAAAATCTAAAAACCAGAGAGTTTCTTCAATTGTTTGCAGCAGTGGTATTATCGACTGTTGCTTCATTTCACAGTTCATTTTTTTCTCGCGCGAACAGCGCACATCATACATACAGCGTATTTACCTACATATCCCGCACTGTCAAGTTTCACATGCAATTCTCACATAAGTGCCGTGTCTTGAGGAAATGTAGATGCACTTTCATTGTATATCACTATGGCTTCTGCTCATAGTCCACACTTACAAACACTAGTAATTAACAAATTCTTCTACCTATCTTAAAATTTTGTGCTAAACTATCACAGGAGTAATCTCACTGTCCCTTAACCTATCACAGGAGTTATATCACTGTCTCTTAGTCTCTAAACAACATAAACATCTTGATATTTATACACACATTCGACTCATAGTCAAATTAAACTCTAAATTCTTCTCCATATTTGGTATCACAGATCTACGACCCTTCAAAAAAAATTCTTAATATCATTATGCGGGAATAATCCCTTTATTCTTTTAGATTCGGGATATGCCAACAAGTATGATCCAGGATTTGGTATATTTACAATAACATATGGTCCGGTATAAATAAGATTCCATTTCTTTATGTTCTTCATCAGTTACGAGGAATGGATGTGTCACCTCAATAAAACCTTTTCTCCAAGAGGAAATGTCTGAATCCGGTGAATCCGTTTATCATATGTCAATTTCCGTTGTATTGCCTTTTTAGTTAAATTGACAAGTGCGAGTCGAATCTTTTCCTCCCATTTTAAATTCTGGTCTTCATACTTTGGCAGATGGTTTATCCAGAAGTTCTTTTCAATCTGACTAAACATAAGCTCTGTTGGAGTAAAGTTAGTTGAGGTATGTGTCAGATTATTAAATATTTGTTCAAATTCTGACAATTAATCAGCCCATGATGTTTGTTTACTGTGACAGTATGTACGCATGAATCGGTTTAATTCTCAGAAAACTCGTCCTAGTGGATTACCTTGTGGACGATAACATGATGTCAAAATTTGTCGAATACCAAGCTGTGTTAATGTTTGCTTCCATTTAAATCCGGTAAAAATTCTGGCATTATCTGTAATTATGGGTTTCGGTAAACCTACATGCGGAAGATAGTCACGCACCAATCTCACTACAACAGCTCTGGCAGTAGCACACTTTAATGGATATAGTTTTACATATTTTGTAAATACGTCAAAGGATCCAACAATGAATTTGACTCCTCCTCTTGATTGTGGGAGAGGGCCGCAGATATCACACGAAATTAACGCCCTTGTCTCTCGTGGAATAATTGAATGCAGAACATGCTTACTACCTCTATTATCCGGTTTTGCCTTTTGACAGAGTAAACAGTTTTGTATTGTTTGGTGCACTTTTCTCCGAATATTCGGAAAATAACAGTATGCTCCTATTTTATTGGCACATTTGATCACACAAAAATGTGCCCATGATAAGTAGGTAAACCAAATTAATTTTTCCTTATATTCCTTCAGGAAACAGACACACCACCGTGGATTGTTGTCCTTCCCACATCTAAAGAATAATACTCCATTTACTAATTTATAATGATCTAACCTAGCCCTTGAATTTTGTTGTTCCTTTAGCTGAATTATCTTCTTCCATCGAGGGTCTTTTCGTTGTAAATTTCCCATATCTCTACAAAGATGTACATAATTAGATTTGTAGATATTGCCCTGCAACAGTAATACTGGAAAATCCGAAGTTTTTTTCTGATTCTATTTCCGGCGTTAAACCTTCTGGGGATCTTGACAGTGCATCCGCAATAATATTTTCTTTGCCAGACACATGAATAATTTTAAATTGCTACTGTTGTAGTGTCATTGTCCAACGTGACAGTCTGGGATGTAATAATTTACATGTTTGCAAAAAGGTTAGTGATTGATGGTCACAATACAAAATCGTTTTCGAATCATATAAATAATAGTTAAACTTCTTGAATGACTAGATAACTGCAAGTGATTCAAGTTCTGTGGTCGTATAGGCTCTTTCACAGGGCGATAACACTCGACTAGCAAATGCTATCGGGCAGAATGTTGGTACCCCTTTTATTTTCCTTATTTGGAAGAGACAAGCACCTAATCCAACATCCGATGAATCCGTGTACAGACAGAACTCACAATTCATATCAGGGTGATATAATAAGGATGCGTTAACGAGTTGGTCTTTAATGTCTCGAAAATCTAGTTCACATTCTTCAGTCCATTGCCATGGCACATCCTTCCATAGAAGCCGGTTTAATGCCTCAGAATTCATGGCTTGATTCTTTATGAAACGACGGAAGAACGATGCCATACCTATAAATCCATTCAGCTGTCTTGTATTCCGTGGTGACGGAAAATTTCGAATTGCACTTATCTTCTTCTCGGTAGGCAGGATACCTTTCGCATCTATCATATGTCCAAAGAACTTAATTTGTGGTAAAGCAAAATGAGACTTCTGTAAGTTTACTGTAATTCCAGTTTTCTTGAAAACAGCAAAAATCCTTTCCAAAATATGCAAATGCTCTTCCCTGTTTTCGTGGCTATTAATAAGTCGTCAACAAACACAGTTATACGACTACGCATTTCTGGTCCAAGAACATAATCCAACGCTGAAATAAATATTCCGGCACTAATATTAAGTCCGAACGGGACAACTCTAAATTGGTAACTTCTCCCGGCATAGATAAATGCGGTATATTTCCTAGATTCTTCATCCATTTGGACCTGCCAGTACGAACCTCTCAAATCAACACTAGTTAAGTACGAAACATCCTGGAAATTTTGAATTAATTCATCTATATTTTCCGGGTGAGTTCTTACAGGTACTATTATTTTATTAATCTCTCTCGCATCCATAACTAATCTTACGTTGCCTCCAGGTTTTGGAACGACTAAGAGCGGGGAACAATATGGACTAGTTGATGGCTCAATCAAGTTCCATTCTAACATTCTATTTATCTCCCTTTGAACAGATTGTTTTAAACGCAAGGGGATCGGATAATGCGTGTAACAGTAAGTCTGATGTGGCTTCACTTGTAGGTGACAAATATACCCTTTAATAATTCCTGGTTTCTCATCAAAATTCTCTTCATATGCCTCTAACAAATAATGAAGCTGCTGCCTTTGTTCTCCGGTAAGCTGATTTGTTCATTAGCTTTTATCATTGTTGTTTGGTTAAAGTTCTCCTGTTGTATCAAATCCTTTGAAAGCTCCTTCCAACGACCGTTTGTAGTGTCAATTAATTGAATTATGGCACCGCGACAATATTTCTCATGCACAGTCCCCTTTCTATTTAAATCCAGTGCTATATCTTCTCCATTTAATCTAAATTTAACTATTCCTTCCAAAAAATCAATCTGACAATCGCACTCCTGCATACTCCCAATACCAAGAATACAGCCCACTAATAATTTCACCACTACAAGGAACGTGCATTTTCTTGCTACATTTCCCATTTTCATCTCTAATTGTATTTGTATTTTGACATTGGGAGAGCGTGCTCCAACAGCTCCGATGATTTTGCAGTTCTGTACCGGCAAAATTGGTACCTTCTTCTTCCTAATAATTCTCCTAAAAAGCGCGCCTGAGATGACATTGGTGGAAGCGGCGGTGTCTAATATCACATTCGTTGGAACTTCCTCTATTTCAGCAAATACTTCCGATACCTGAACACTCGATCTGTCATTATGACACGTTATTAAATCCTTTGTTAACTGTTCAGTCAACAGCTCACCATCATTATATCTTAACAATTGTAATTTTACTGTTTCGCCCCTAACAGATCCCCTGACGGCTCCTCCGGGGCACGATGCGGTCATGTTTAGTTTGACTGATTGTTGGTCCGATTGGTATTTGTCTCTTCAGCTACTTCAGTGATTATCGGTTGTTGTGGTGAATTCGGTCTATATTGTCTTGCCTGATTCGTGTAATTATTGTTGTTGTTCTGCTGGTGTTGGTAGAACTGTCTTGTGTTGCCATACATTGGATTATATCGATTAAAATTCCTATTGTTCCTAAAATAGCCCATCGCTGCACCATTACTAAAGTTCCATTATGGTAATAAGTATTGTTTGCACTTTGTCCATTTCTAAGTCTCCTCGGATAGTGTAGTTGTTTATGATTATTGTTACTGCTACCATTACTGCCATTCCCATTCGAGTTGCAGCTCGGATTCGCTTCTATTGCTCTTCCTTGATATGACATTTTTCTTTACCTTTCATTGTCCTCATTAATTATATCAATATGATCAAGCGTAGTCATAAATGAGTCTATATCCTTATCATTTATATATAACAGCTGATTCCTTATATTGGTGGGTTGTCTGGACTTGAGTATCCTAAGTATATCCGGCAAAGGAATCGCTACATCCCAATACAAATATTTATTAATGTATTTCTCAAAATATCTCTTTAGAGATCCTCTAGAAAATGAGAAAAGCTCAGGATATAATACTTCCTGCCTAAGTCTTTCTTGTATTCCAGCAGACCAATATTTTGCTAGAAAAGCCTGCTTAAATTCTTTATAACATTTACAAGAAGATGTTTGTTCGGATGCCCACAATGCTCCTGATCCTTGTATATATCCAGAAACAAAACTAATCTTTTGCCATTCTGTCCAAGATCGTGGAAATAGACCTCTGAAACTTCGAATAAAGACTACAGGATGAACATTCTTTTCGTCAGGGTTAAAGATTTGAAATTGTCTCTGTTTAATCATCTTTTCCTCAACGGTGCTGCGATTCCAAAAATCGTCCTGTTCGTACTCTTCCCTGTGGCTATCCGTTATATCGAATCTAACTTGTGACGTTCCAGTTCTGTCTACATCGGATCTTGACGTGGACGGAATGTCACGCGCAGATTGAGAATTTTGTTTCCTACTTCTCGCTGTTTCTAAATCCTCTTGCGACAGATTGAGTGATCTTTCGATATTTTCTTTCCAACGCCAGAATTCTTCGCCAAGTTGTTCACGAACTTCCTTTAACCCTTTGTTGAAAAAATTTCTCTTCGGAACTCTCTGAAATTGACTGTAAAGCTACTTTCACAGTTTCTTCTATTGTTTCCGAAGGAAAATTTTGTCGCTCTAATCTCATTTCTGAAAACTTTCCCGCAAGTACATTCATTCTATGTTCCACTGTCGTCTGTTTTCCTTCACTTCGTCAAATTGCTTCTTTACATTATCTTGGGATTCTATAATTTCTGGTATCATAGCTACGGAACACTGTATGTCCTCTTGAGCTTGTATTACTTGAGGAAACAGTTCTACTTGTTTTGTATCGTGTCAGTTTTGACGGATACATATTCGGTTAGTTCCGCTTTTAATTTACTATTGTTTTCTTGGCATTGTTGGCGGATCTGCTCAATTTGAGCAATAAGATTCTGTTCGGTCCTTTCTGCCTGTTCTTTTATTTCTTGTGTCTGGGTACTTAATCTCTGATCTAATTCGGTAAAGGTTGCTCTTAATTGATTTTGTAATTCTGTTTGATTTTCGGCTAATTGATTTTGGAGTTCATTTTGTATGGATGATAAGTCTCGTTTTACCTCCGCTTGGCCTTCTGCAAAATCTCGTTTAATTTCTACTTGAGCCTCCGCAAGGTTTGACACATTTTCGGCTAATAGAGACAACTGTTGCATAATAACAACTAATGGGTCAACAACAGTCTGATCAGCTGTTGTATGAATGTTTTCTGAACCAGCGGGATTATTTATATTGCTACCGCTAGCCACAACAGTCTCAGAATTGCTATTCGTGACCTCTGCTTCTGCGCAAACAGCTGAAGGCTGTTGCACGTCTCGTTGCTGATTCAATGACATTTTAAATGCCGCTCTAGTCAATACCATTAAATAACTGTCAATATCAGGTTCTAGTCCCTAATTACAGTTTCAAATTTACTGTCGTAGACACACTTAACTTTCAAATTACTTCACAGATGGTATAAAGTTCAATGTCCAGATACGAAAATCACACAACATACAGTTCTAAAATCTAACTACTATCTGGAAAAAAGTTCTTTCTAAATTAATTTCAAACTATCTTAACTATAAAATGTAAAAATTGGAATTATCTGGCCTTGTTCTGCAGTATAGGTCTTGTCCAATAGTTGAACTCGTTCCTTGGTATCAGCAATCTTTTACTATGGGTACCGAATCTCTCTTCAGATTAGTTACCTCTCCTTCTCGTTGGTTTTCATGAAACAAAAAATACATATATTATATAACAATCCGAGTCCTGTCACACTGGCGCCACAGTAATTTTTCCTCCTATCTATGTAATTATGTAGTTATGTAGTTCTCAATTCGTTCGAGCAATCAATCATTCATAATGGGAAACACAGTCATAACTCAGTCACTCAAAATGATTCAGAAATTTTACTTGTTAGAATGAAATCAGGCGACGATTCTTCTTCTCTGCAGGCTCGTGCTTTGCGGCAGTCTAATCTGTACAAAAAAAAAAAAAATACCTCGTATTTTTGGGAGCGTTGTATAATCAGTCGGGAAACCTCAGATCAAGCGGATATTTGGCTTTGATGAAGTTTAACCTTCCGAAGAAGTAATGGAGCTCTTGGATTAGTAAATGCAGGTTCGTATCCAGTCTTTCGGAAGTTCCCTTCTGATTAACAACTACGCAATATATCGATGAATATCATTAATTCTCAAATGTCAAATAATGTAAATTGTTACATACCTTTTGTATGAAGGAGCAATATATATATATATATATATATATATATATATATATATATATATATATATATATATATCCCTTTTCATCGTACAATTCCGTATCAGTTATCTTTTGTCGTAAATCTCAATATTCAGATTACAATTCTTCAAACAATGCTCAGGCTAATCGGCACGAAGACAATCTCGGAAGCTTTTTTCTAACAACCACCAGAGAGAGTACTACAAAGAATAATTATGCGCTCATGGCATAACTATTGTATGAAACTACTTTGCGCATGGATTCTGCGAGTATGAAGATAGAAAATTAGTAAACGTCATTCAAGGGTAGAATTGTATCAGAATAATTCATCGAATATAAAGAGATATTACATGCTGATTTTTATCTGCACGACAACTTGGCGTAAGTGAACACGTTTCACAACAAAAAGATTTTTTAAGACCTGAACATGAAAGCAAAGTCTGTAGAAACACATTGTTTTAAATATTTATGCTATCTAGGCTGTTGAATGTTTTTAGCAAGTAAACAGATCGCACCTTCGGTTTTCTTGAAATGAGAAAATTCAATCTATCCGTTCGTCTTCCCCTGTTTCAGTCAACCGTTGCCTAATGTTCGCTGCGCAACTCTCAACACCCTCTGGTTCTTTCAACTTATGCAGGTCCCACCTCCTTATGTTCCTACATTTTTTTTGCAATTTTTTTCACTTTCAATGTACAGTTCTAACCAATAAATTGTGATCATAGCCCACTCCTGCCCCTGGAAATGTATTACAGCTTAAAATGTGATTACGGAATCTCTGTCTTACGATTGTGTAGTCAATCTCAAACCTTCCAGTGTCTCCAGGTTTCTTCCACATATGCAGCCTACTTTCATGACCCTTAAGCCAAGTGTTTCTACCAGACGACTTACTCTTCCGTTCGTTTTCCCTATTCCATATTCATCTACTATTCTTCCTTCTCTTCCTTTCCCTATTATCGAATTCCAGTCTCCCATCACAATTAAATTTTCCTTGCCCTTAACTATCTGAATAATTTCTTTTATCTCGTCATATATTTCATGAATTTCTTCATCATGTGCGTAGCTAGCTGATATATAAAATTGTGCAACTATGTTAGGTTTGGGCTTCATTTATATCTTGGCTACAACAATGCGTTCATAGTAGCTTACGTCGTTATTAGACCTACTTCTGCATTACCCCTATTTGGTTTTGTGTTTATAGCCTGTACTCACCTGACCCGAAGTCCTCTTCCTCATACCACTGAACTAAACTAATCCTCGCTATATCTAATTTCTACCCATCCATTTCCCTTTTTAAATTTTCTAATCTACATGCCCGACTAAGGGATCTAACAGTCACGCTCGACTCATAGAATGCCCATTTTGTTCCTCCTGATGACTACATTATTCTGAGATCCGAATGAGTGACTAATTCACCTCCGGAGTATCTTACCCAGGAGAATGCCATCGTCATTTAACAATACAGTGGAGCTGTATGCCCTCGGGAAAAATTACGATTGTAGTTTCCTCTTGCAGTACCAGCACAGCAAAACAATGTTGGCTGATGTTACAAGACCAGATCATTCAATTATCCAGACTTTTGGCCCTGCAGTTACTGAAAAGGCTGCTACACTTCTTCAGGAATAACTTGTTTGTCTGTCCCTCAACAGACACCCCTCTGCTGTGATTGCCCCTACAGTAGGGCTATCTGTAGCACTGAGGCACGTTACCGCGGCAAGGTCAGTGGCTCATGGGGTGGGAGGGTTCTATCTAACTACTGAATTAAACATCTTGGCCCAACTGAACACCAATTTATTGCAATCATTGTTCAGCAACACATATATAGTCAAGAAAGCAATAAAATTACACATTATAGTGAGAAATGAATTACAAAGTGAGAGGAACTACCAATTTTGAACATTGAAACAGAGTTAAATCAGAGGTAGTCTGGTTTGGAAAATTCTGCAAGGAACGAGTTGGGCGGGAGTGACCATCATCTCAATAGGTCATTCTCGGAAATACATTATCACGGACAGGTGTTCAGTGATTAACCCGATCGTGCCGAAAAGCCATATGAAATCTGAATACAAAAGATAGAGTCCGCTCAGTCGTGGATGAGTCCTCGAATCTCTGATCAGTTGCTCAATCACGGAACGGAACCAAATTTAGATGCAACACACCGAAAAAACCTCTAACTGCTTTCCTAGCCTGTTTAGCCTACGCTGCCAGGTAATCTTACCGAAGTTGATGAGTCCGAGCGGCGCGTCCTGCATGTGGTGGAGTTTCTTGCCATCCGCCGTGTGATGACTCGCCGCCAAAAATAAAAGTGCGGCCTCTTCAACGTTCATTTCTGCATTCTCTTCTAGGTGTCCAAAACTTTTTACCTTTACTCTCTGCTCTGCACAAACCCAGTGCAAAAAAATACTCCACCAATCAGAAGGCTTGTATGTTGTATGTTAACCGGGGACCTAGAAACGACGGAGAGGCTCCGTCCTCGCCGCAGCCGCAGTAGTCCACAACCCCACGACGACTACCGCAGTCCACTTCACCCTTCCGCCGCCCCATACCGAACCCCCTCCCCCCCCCCCCGCCCTCAGGGAACGCTGAGGTGGAATAAGGGGAACCAGCCCGCATTCGCCGAGGCAGATGGAGAACCGCTTAAAAACCATCCACAGACTGGCCGGCTCACCAGACCTCGACACAAGTCCGCCGGGTGGATTCGTGCCGGGGATCGGACGCTCCTTCCTACTCCGGAAAGCCGTGCGTTAGACCGCTCGGCTAACCGGGCGTGCACATCAGAAAGCTTAGTTAAATGTCGGCCAATGAGATATTTTTTAGAACAGCGATCCAACACTCCACCTGGCAAATGTTATATAAATTATCCAGTGGGCTTCCTTTTGCTGGATACAATTCTGAGAAGGACGAGCTCCAAACTTCCACTTCTCAGATATGAGCTGTTCTCCCGTGTCTGACATTTCTAGAAAATGGCATCCTGAGCTCACACTTACAGATTTTTTTTGTTTTTTTAGAACAGAATGAGCTTTCCTCCTACCCTGCAAAAGAGAGCCGTCATTACACCACATGGAGTGGCATCGTGCCATCGCAGTTCCTCTACCATAAATTGAGAAGAACAAATAACAACAAACCAGCGCCGATCTTCCACGAAAAAACAGGGATTAAATCATTCCGACCAGTTTGGGACCCTCCGTTTTTCAACATTCCTCTCACGTGTTCCTTGAGCAGGGAGACTGACTTTAAAAAAAAATATTTTTTCTGCACTTGCCGGACTCGCGGCACTGCTCATTGTAGCGGTTCTCATTGTAGACAGACTCCGATACCACACAGCCGGGCTGCGTACGGCACAACTTCGCCGGCGCTGGTCAGGACGGTACAGGGTCCTGCAACTGCCTACCTGATCACAGGTGTCCGAGTCGCTGCCCCTGGTACTAAGAACCTGTTTAGTCTTCCAACGGACCTCCTTGGCTTTGCTGGCAGAGACCCTGTCTCTCCTTCCGTGAAGACCCATCCAATACTCCGTCTTTCTCATGCAGCACAAGCATGTAAAGGAGATAGAGGGAAACTAAGAAATGTGTTAGTGGCTTGGTCTTCTCAGTCACTGATATCACCCACATTATCGACGCCAGATATTCATCCGCACCGGTGGAAACATGATACGGATTTCGATAAAATGAATCAAAGGTAAGGATATACGAGACGTGTCAGCAGAGCACCTGACTGGCATGTTTCATGTAGCATGAAAATCTGAAGCATAAGGTGTGATCAAAAAGTTTCCATTCGAAGGCCGTACATCTCAGAATCGGTATGCCCATCATGCAAAATCGCCGTGAGCGTTCAGGCAAGCAACCCACCGACGTACCAGGTTGAAGATACCCATTTGGTATCAGAGTCCTGCTACGGGAAGAAGTCCGCAACTGCATACCGCACATCCTCGTCCGACTCTAATCGTCGGCCCTTCAGGGCCTTCTTTAAGGGACCGAAGGCCTGATATTCACTTGGGAAGAGATCGAGACTGTGGGGCGGGTGATCGAGTGTCTCCCACTTGAGTTGCCTGCGATGTGGGGCCAAATCGTGTGCAGCACAGAACTTGCTGCTCCATTCCACAACGATCATTTTCTAGAGACGTGCTGCCCTATACACATTCTTCATTCTCCGACGGATATCTTTGTTTGTAGTTCAGCAGCAAAGAAAAGAATGGCAGTACGTTGGTCCAGTTTGGATACAAAATGGTTCAAATGGCTCTGAGCACTATGGGACTTAACATCTGAGGTCATCAGTCCCCTATAACTTAGAGCTACTTAAACCTAACTAACCTAAGGATATCACACACATCCATGCCCGAGGCATGATTCGGACCTGCGACCGTAGCAGTCGCGCGGTTCCGGACTGAAGCGCCTAGAACCCTCGACCACCGCGGCCGGCTGTTTGGATGCATTTGCTAATAATATGTCCATAGTTCACGTTTCCGTATTCACCGCACGCACGTCGGGAAGACACGAATGCCACCCTAATGCCTTACCTACATGGCAGCTCTTGCATATCCTCACCGGAATTGCGCTACGTTGCAGATACGCTGCAGCAACGCCCTTAAACGGACGAGCTGAAATTTACATCCTGACACAATTCCCAAAGACATCCTAGATTAGGACATACATCCAATTCTCATACATGTTTAGCAATTGCAAAACATCGGCGTGTTCGCTAGTAAAAATAATATTTTGTAGAACATCAGAAAAGATGTTTCTTGTTTAATATGACTGTCATTTTCTGTTAAGCATGGAGCGAAAATTCAGTTATTTATATCTGTACTTCTTCACATTCTGGAACCCTAGTTACTAGAAAAAGGAAAAAAGGCACTAATATAATTCATTCTCAAAATTTTAAGGCAATGCCAAACTATGGGTTAAGTGCTTTCCACTGTTTATTGCCGGTTATCCTGTACATGTGGTATCATTTTGTAACGTGTGATACTGTGCCACAGTACCTCTTAGTTTCCTGTTGTCACCTTGCCCAATGTTGTTTCGTGGATTCAGAATATACTTCATATCACTAAATTAAGAAATTTTTCCCACAGAGAATCCTCCGTTGTAGGATTTTGTGGTTGTCTAAAAATTTTTAGTGGCTTTAGACAAGAATTTCTCACAAGCACTTCTAATTATGAAGATAAACACTGCTTGACAATTGCTAAGGAGTGACCGACACTTGCTAAGGAACAACTGTCAGCTGCTACGGAACAACCGACAATTGCTACGGAACACCCGACTAGTGATAGTAAAAGGAAATGTGGAGGGCGGGACTTGTTAATTATAGCGAAGCCTGTGAATTCGACAGTTCATGCAGTGCTGTGTTTGATGAAGGTTCTGTGGAACCGATTATTGCGATATTCCGTGAGGTGCGGCACCAGGTTTGCAAGACATTATTCGCGTGCTTATGATAGTGGAAGAGCAGTTGGACAGTTCGAAGCCGGTCAAAATATCACCACTGTGGCCACTGTTATGGAGTGTGTTGAGAAGTGTCATATGGAATTAAAGAAGGCCGCTGAAGGTGGCAATGTTACGCGAAAGCCTGTTAGCGGTCGCAGATGGACCACCACACCGCAAGAGGATCGATACGGTGTCCTATTGGAGAAAAGGAACTCCTAGGCAGATCGCTGCAGACCTTGCAGCTGCAACCGGTACACGTGTCTCTACCAGAATCATTCCGCAGCGATTAAATCAGGCTGTTATGTTTGCTCGGAAGCCTGTTAAATGCATCCCACTTTCAATCACGCCTTCATCGAGAAAGAGTTGCTTGAGGTCATCAACAGTGATTAAGGGTGATGTATTCTGACGAATCCCGCTTCATTGTGGCAAGTGATCCCGGCCACCAGTTAGTGTGGAGAGAGAGGAGGAGGGAACATGCTACACACCACAGAATGTCCATCAACGTTGTCGGTATGGCCTAGGCGCTATGGTGTAGCAGGAATTACGCACAATGGCCGAACACCGCTGCACATCTATAGGCGAGGTACCGTCACAGCAACAGCGATATTGCAGGAAGGTTATTCTGGACCACGTCCGTCTGTTTACGAGTGCAGTAAGACTCTAGTTCTTGTTTGTGGACGGCAATGCCCGGTCACACAGGAAAATGATGATATTGAACGTATGGAATGACCTGCGTACTCTCCGGGTCTAAACCGTATAGCGCATGCCTGGGATGCTCTTGGCAGACCTGTTTCTCAACGAACACCACCTCCCGGACCGTGCAAGAACTGAAAACCGTCTTGAGAGAGGAGTGGGATAATATCTCCCAAGGACAGCTGAACAGTCTGGTAGCCAGCATAAATAACAGATGCAAAATATGCAGTAGTTTCCGAGGAGGGCGTATTCCTTACTGACAGACCGATATCGACCTTTATGTTGGACGTCTGACCTGTGTCACTCATAACGTTATTTATGTGCGCTATCCTACTTTCCCATGTGGTCAAATCTGCTGCACCATTTCTCGTTATAAATATACCACTCCGCCTCTATTATGTATGTGTTGTGTTTCGTGTCTTCCGCCATTGCCTCTGATTATAGCCGCGCGGCGCAGTTGCGCGGTATAATGGCGCCTTCCCATGGTTCGCGCGTCACCCCCACCAGCCCCCCCCCCCCCCCCCCCGTTGGAGGTTTGAGACCTCCCTCGGGCATGGGTGTGTGTGTTGTCCTTAGCGTAAATTAGTTTAAGTTAGATTAAGTAATGTGTAAGCCTAGGGACCGATGACTTCAGCAGTTTGGTACCATAGGAACTTACCACAAATTACCTGATCGAGTTTCCGCTCCCTATTAATTGTCAAGAGGTGTAGTATATGAAGAAATGTGACTTAAGGACTGACTTAACTGGAACGCTAGCAAACCTGTACTATAGTGGAACTACTCACTACTGTATTCTCCGTCCGTTCGGTTAGTTCCCCGTACTCCTCCACGGGGGCAGCAGTTGGCACCAGTGCCTTTGTCAGCGATGCCGTCTACCTGTGTGCACAAGGACTGCCTGGAGAGAGCGACTTGGTTCTTCAGGTAGTCTGCTCTGGAAGAGTGCAGCTGTGTTCGTAAAAGGCCCCATACACAAGCGACGGGTCGCAGCGATCCGTCGCATGGGTGATCGATCGCTTCGTAGATCGCACGCATGTGGGCAAATCGCAGCGATTGGTCGCTGATCGCCGGTCGCGTGGAAGTCTCGGGCGATCTGATAGACTGCATGCAATTCGCGCCCGCAACATAGCTGCCTGGCTGCTTTGCAGCGGTGTGTGACACAATAGCTGCGACACGTTTCTCTGTTTATTAAGCTTGGTTGTGCAGTTTTGTTTCGTTTCGCTTTGCCCACGTTTAATATGAAGTTTACGTTAGAATGTATAGTTATCCAGGGATCACGAACTACTCCGAGAAGTGGAAGCCGGAGTTGCTATTTATATTAAGAAGTACTACAAAATAACACTCCATTTTGCCGTGATTAGGATTTTCAAGCTTGGCCTACTGAAGTAGAATTGTTGGAAAGTTCCTAGTAATAATCGTGATACATTGGGTTCCCTGTTATGATTTTGAGTTATTTATGAAATAATTATACGCATTATTAAAGTTCTTAACTTCCAAACAGAATGATACACGTACCTACTACAATGTTAACAGGACATTATAATGTCTACATCTACATCTACATCCATACTCCGCAAGCCACCTGACGGCGTGTGGCGGACAGTACTTTGAGTACCGCTATCGGTTCTCCCTCCTATTCCAGTCTCGTTTTGTTCGTGGAAAGAAGGATTGTCGGTATGCCTCTGTGTGGGCTCTAATCTCTCTGATTTTATCCTCATGGTCTGTTCGCGAGATATACGTTGGAGGGAGCAATATACTGCTTGACTCCTCGGTGAAGGTATGTTCTCGAAACTTCAACAAAATCCCGTACCGAGCTACTGAGCGTCTCTCTTGCAGAGTCTTCCACTGGAGTTTATCTGTCATCTCCGTAACGCTTTCGCGATTACTAAATGATCCTGTAACGAACCGCGCTGCTCTCCGTTGGATCTTCTCTATCTCTTCTATCGACCCTATCTGGTACCGATCCCACACTCGTGAGCAGTATTCAGGCAGTGGGCGAAGAAGCGTACTGTAACCTACATCCTTTGTTTTCGGATTGCATTTGCTTAGGTTTCTTCTAATGAATCTCAGTCTGGCATCTGCTTTACCGACGATCAACTTTATATGATCATTCCATTTTAAATCACTCCTAATGCGTACTCCGAGATAATTTAAGGAATTAACTGCTTCCAGTTGCTGACCTGCTATATTGCAGCTAAATGATTCAATTGCCATTCGCTACACCATGCGTCAATTCGTTGCAGATCCTCCTGCATTTCAGTACAATTTTCCATTGTTACAACCTCTCGATATACCACAGCATCATCCGCAAAAAGCCTCAGTGAACTTCAGATGTTATCCACAAGGTCATTTATATGTATTGTGAATAGCAACGGCCCTACGACGCTCCCCCGCGACACACCTGAAATCACTCTTACTTCGGAAGACTTGTCTCCATTGAGAATGACATGCTGCGTTCTGTTATCGAGGAACTCTTCGATCCAATCATACAATTGGTCTGATAGTCCATATGCTCTTACTTTGTTCATTAAACGACTGTGGGGAATTGTATCGAACGCCTTGCGGAAGTCAAGAAACATAGCATCTACCTGGGAACCCGTGTCTATAGCCCTCTGAGTTTCGTGGACGAATAGCGCGAGCTGGGTTTCGCACGATCGTCTTTTTCGAAACCCATGCTGATTCCTACAGAGAGTAGATTTCTAGTATCCAGAAAAGTCATTATACTCGAACACGATACGTTTTCCAAAATTCTACAACTGATCGATGTTAGAGATATAGGTCTATAGTTCTGCACATCTGTTCGACGTCCCTTCTTCAAAACGGGGATGATCTGTGCCTTTTTCCAATCCTTTGGAATCCTACGCTCTTCTAGAGACCTACGGTACACCGCTGCAAGAACGGGGACAAGTTCCTTCGCGTAATTTGTGTAAAATCGAAATGGTATCCCATCGGGTCCAGCGGCCTTTCCTCTTTTGAGCGATTTTAATTGTTTCTCTATCCCTCTGTCGTCTATTTCGATACCTACCATTTTGTCATTTGTGCGACAATCTAGAGAAGGAACTACAGTGCAGTCTTCCTCTGTGAAACAGCTTTGGAAAAAGACATTTTTCAATGTTCAAGGCAAATCTACAATACAGATATACGCAAGTCCTCTGTCATTTCATGTAATCTAACTCTCCTTCATACAGTTTACAAGAACAGTTATGGTAATCAGTAGTGCTGCTATTGACAACACCTCTACAAAAAAAAAAAAAAAAAAAAAAAAAAAAAAAAAAAAAAATGGCTCAGAGCACTATGGGACTTAACATCTGAGGTCATCAGTCCCCTAGAACTTATAACTACTTAAACCTAACTAACCTAAGGACACCACACACATCCATGCCCGAGGCAGGGTTCGAACCTGCGACCGTAGCGGTCGCGCGGTTCCAGACTGCAGCGCCTAGAACCGCTTGGCCACAACGGCCGGCACACATCTACAGAAACATCGAGTAAACTATGTATATACTTACAGTGAAATTATTAGATTAATGCATAAAAAGGAATTGAGGATTAATAAACGTAAAACGGGATGTATTGGTGCACTGGGAAGATATACACATCCTATCTGACGTCAGTGAAAAATTTAATGTATTCTGCAAAGTGACCTATAGTTCCCTAGAAAAGCGTTACAAGTTTATTAAATTATGATTCTTGTTTATTTTAAATTTACGTTTTGCAAGTATTTGTGGGAGTACGGAAATCAGCTGCAACTGTAGGTAAACATAGCACTTTATTTTCCATCGCGGAACTTCTCGACACAGTGACGTTCATAATACTGACTGAAGTTGCTTGACAAATCGCTTGTGTGGGATGTCGAGGCGAGTGACCTCCGGGCGACATAGCATGCGACTGGATCGCTGCGATCCGCCGCTCGTGTGTGAGGCTCTTACAGTGACTGTCATATGTCCGCATTACCTGTATCGTGAATAATTAGACCTCAAGAACCGTTCCCGGTATATCGAGTATATTAAGAAATTTGCCATAAACTGTAGAAACATTATTAAAAAGGATATGAGTTAGAGGTATTGTCCAAATTCACACAACATTGGGAACCGAGAGCTGTCTAAAGCATTAAATAACAGTAGTGGTATCTTCGGGAAAGATTCTAGTGCTAACGGGTTTCTTTATTTAACATTCTCCCTCATAGTGAGGACTTTACCCATTATTAGCTCTCCACCTATCGTTGTCTTTTTGTCATTCCTTTTATCTTTAGATAACTGTTTTGCAGGTTCATGTTGCCTGTGTTCTTGGAACTTATCCTGCATGCGAGACCACTACAAAATCACTGCGGCAACGCGTTAAGTATCTGTTAATAGGAACAGTTTTGACGGTGTATTACCAAATTTTAGTTCTTCCCTGCTGTTTCCTGTATTTTTTATCTACTTTCAGAAACCCGTATTTGCATTTTCTTATTGTTAACTCTTTCCACATTTTAGACAATACGTCCCAGGCAGCCCTCTGCTTATATTGAGAGCAACGGAAATATACCACATTATTATCTTCAGAATTAAAGACGAAAATGATTCTCTCTGTAAAACAACCGCTACGGTCGCAGGTTCGAATCCTGCCTCGGGCATGGATGTTTGTGATGTCCTTAGGTTAGTTAGGTTTAACTAGTTCTAAGTTCTCGGGGACTAATGACCTCAGCAGTTGAGTCCCATAGTGCTCAGAGCCATTTTTTTGTAAAACAACCCAAGTAATTTCCTCATTTGGATATCCGGAAACGTGAAACATCAAATGGTTCAAATGGCTCTAAGCACTATGGGACTTAACATCTGAAGTCATCAGTCCCCTAACTAACGTAAGGACATCACACACATCCATACCCGAGGCAGGATTCGAACCTGCGACCGTAGGAGCAGCGCGGTTCCGGACTGAAGCGCCTAGAACCGCTCGGCCACAGGATCCGGCCATCAAACATCGAGGCAACTTATTAACCAAGTATTTGTGAAGGTAGTTATTTACCTAACGATTTGGGTTCAAATGGCTCTGAGCACTATGGGACTTCTAAGGTCATCAGTCCCCTAGAACTTAGAACTACTTAAACCTAACTAACCTAAGGACATCACACACATCCATGCCCGAGGCAGCATTCGAACCTGCGACCGTAGCGGTCGCGCGGTTTCAGACTGTAGCGCCTTTAACCGCTTGGCCACCACGGCCGGCAACGATTTGGGCAACAATAACTATTAACCAAAGGATAGATATATTAATAATAAAACGATACATCACTTTTTTCTAACAATGTATTTGGAGGCCAGTACGCCCACGCAATATTAGCTATGCCTCCCCACAACAAAATACCTGGACCACCAAAACGATCATATTAATATAATATAAGAATATTTGTGAGGTAAGCGTACTCAATTGTTACACCACATGGTGGTAAATTACACTAGTTGAAGTTAAAATGGTTCAAATGGCTCTGAGCACTATGGGACTTAACATCTGTGGTCATCAGTCTCCTAGAACTTATAACTACTTAAACCTAACTAACCTAAGGACATCACACACATCCATGCCCGAGGCAGGATTCGAACCTGTGACCGTAGCAGTCGCGCGGTTCCGGACTGCGCGCCTAGAACCGCTAGACCACCGCGGCCGGCACTAGCTGAAGTCAAGCGGCTCTTGTCATATATAAAATTCGTATAAAAGCCACAAACGTCACATGCCATAGCTTTTACGAAAGCAACCAGATTACGCCCAGCGTACGTCAGACTAAATGCGAAACTGTATTCGCCCACTGGTAAAGGCTCTTGTGTACATAAAACTATAATGGGAATCCAAAGAATAAAATATTTGCATAACGTAAGAATTTACCACGCCAAATAGAAAGGCCAACTGTTAAAGGGTACAGATTCAGGCGATGAGGAAACATTGGGATGTAGAAGGCGCTAAATACATGCGCGCAAGAAGTACGCCTTGCTTGAGTTAAGTAACAGCATTTTACATTAAAGTAACAATGAAAATTTCTGCCTCAATCCATGGAATGTGATGTTTCTGATTTTTATATCAATTTTATGTGTGACAAGGGCCTCTCGGCCTCAGCTAGTGTAGTTTACAACCATGCGATAAAACAAACGAATACGCTTACCTCACAAATATTCTTCTATTATTAATATTTTGTTATATATGTAAAAGATAGTTTGTATGCGTTCATATACATTTCTAGGGCCCACTCCTTCCGAAGAAGACAGTTTTATAATTGTCGAAACCTAGGTCAAGGGTTGGCAACTGGTTGGCTGATTTTTTCAACCTTTGCAACAGATTTTTTTCTGAAAGAAGGTTGCTTTTATTCAGGATTCTAATTCACCATATCATTCCTCACTCTTTTGGCTACAAAATTTATTTTTCAGTATAATCATCCGCGTACTGCTTGCCGCGGAGTGCATCCTTCATTAATCCGAACATTAATCCGAGCAGGAGATTGGTGTTTAACTTCCCATCGACAACGAGGTCATTAGAGACGGAGCACAAGCTCGGATTAGGGAAGGAAGGGGAAGGAAATCGGCCGTGTCCTTTCAAAGGAGCCATCCCGGCATTTGCCTTAAGCTATCTAGGGAAATAACGGAAAACCGAAATCAGGATGACCGGACGCGGGATTGAACCGTCGTCCTCCCGAATGTGAGTCCAGTGTGCTAACCACTGTGGAAATCGGAAGGTGCGAGATCTGGGCTGTAGGGTGGATGAGGAAGAACAGTCCAGTGAAGTGTTGTAAGCTCCTATACAGGTGCGCAGACTTCTGTTAGGGCTTTCGTTTCATGGAGAAGGAGAAGTTCGTTTGCATTTTTGTAGTGACGAACACGCTGAAGTCGTTTCTGCGATTTCCTGAGAGCAGCACAATACACTTCCGAGTTGATCGTTGCACCATGAGGGAGGGCACCAAACGGAATAATCCCTTCAGAGCCCCAAAAGACCGTCGCCATGACTTTACCCGAGAAGTGTGCATTTTTGAACATTTTCTTTGGAGGAGAGGTGGATTGCCGTATCAGGGGTCCCATATCACTCCAACTGCACGTCCCACTCCATTACAGAACCTCCACCAGCTTTAACAGTACCCTGCTGACATTCAGGGTCCATGGATTGCCGTTTTCTTTTCTGCTGAAAGAAATGAAACCATATTTCATCGCCTGTCTCGATCAGCCTCGTAACGCGCAAGCAATTCCGCTCATATGGTCCTCCGTTGCTCTCTATGGTCATATGTTAGGCGGCGAGAAACGCAGCGGGCACACACCCTTGACGGTTCAAATAGCTCTAAGCACTATGGGAATTAACATCTGAGGTCATCAGTCCCCTAGACTTAGAACTACGTAAACTTATCTAACCTAAGGACAGCACACACATCCATGCCCGAGGCAGGATTCGAACCTGCGACCGTAGCAGCCGCGTAGTTCCGAACTTAAGTGCCTAGAACCGCTCGACCACAGCGGCCAGCCACACCCTTGAGCGCCCCAAATGGTGGACGAGTGTGTCAGTTCTACCAACAGAGACGTTAATTGTGAAGCAAGGTGTTTGATTCTGACCCGTTTATCACATCGAATGAGAGTGTCCGCACGTTCCAAACTTCAGAAGTCAGAAGTGTGTGCGGACGACCGTTACGCGGTAGATCGGACAGGTTTGTGCGACATTTTTGCGGTGATGATAGACGCCTCGCCCAACGATTCACCGTGCATTTGTTCTGTCAGGTCTCCGTAGACATTCTGCAAGCTCCTATGAATATCTGCGTTTGCTCTGATTTTCTGCCAAAAGAAACTCAATGACAGCTCTGTGCTTGGAACGCACCTCCGTTACGAAAGCTATTTTGTATGCTACGTACAGTGCAGCCACCTAGGAGGCGTGTTTTTTTAAGTAAGTACCGTTTTGAAATAAAAAAAAGATGTGCTAAGATATCTCAGTAATTTTATTTTGACATGAAAGCCTGTACCTTAATCTACTTTTCTACATAATTTCCGTCAATATTGAGGCACTTGTCATAACGTTGTACCAGTTTTTGAATATCCTCCTCATAGAAATCTGCCGTCTGACTTGTTAACCACTGCATCACCACTGTTTTGACTTCGTCATCGTCTTGAAGACGCTGACCGCCCAGGCGTTTCTTCAAGTGCAGGGACAGATGGTAGTCGCTGGGCGCAAGATCGGGGCTGTACGGAGGATGATTTCGAGTTTCCCATCGAAAAGATGTGATGAGATCTTTGGTCTGATTCGCCACATGTGGACGGGCATTGTCTTGCAGCAAAACGATGTCCTTGCTCAACTTCCATGGACTGTTACTTTGATTCTGGTATGACTTAGGCCACCCATGTTTCATCGCCTGTAACAGTTTAGCTTAAGAAATCATCACCGTCGTTGTGGTACCGTTCAAGGAAAGTCAATGCAATGTCTAAACGTTTGGTTTTGTGCACATCTGTAAACATTTTCGGTACCCAACGTGCGCACAATTTTCGGTAATTCAAGTGCTCGTTCACAATGCCATAAAAAACACCACGAGAAACATTAGAAAAGTCATCCCGCAAGGAGGAAATCGTAAAGCGTCTGTTTTCTCTCACCTCATTTGCCACTTCCTGCACCAAACTTTCATTAACGACCGAAGGACGCCCACTCCGTTGTTCATTATGCACATTTGTGCGGCCATCTTTAATTGCTCTCACCCACTTTCTTACCATTCCATCACTCATAATGTTTTTTCCGTAAACTGCACAGTTCTCACGATGAATATCGATCGCTTTCAGGCCTTTAACACTAAGAAATCTTATAACAGGCCGTACTTCACAGTCGGC
Organism: Schistocerca nitens; assembly: GCF_023898315.1. Taxonomy (NCBI): domain Eukaryota; kingdom Metazoa; phylum Arthropoda; class Insecta; order Orthoptera; family Acrididae; genus Schistocerca; species Schistocerca nitens. The sequence continues at coordinate 776,412,528 of NC_064616.1, read as the reverse complement.
GGTACTCACGATTATCTGAGGCATCTGAAACATTCAGTACACAACGTAAACAAGGAAGAACCAGACAGTAATGGCGTCGATGCGTGGATTAAGATACAGGCTTTCAAGTAAAAATAAAGTTATTGAGATATCTTAGCACGTCTTTTTTTAATTTCAAAACGGTTCTTACTTAAAAAACACACCTCGTATAAGAAATTCACGAAACTATGGCGTCTGAAGCGGGAATATTTCACGATGTCTCACACCAGATTCCGCATGTTTCAACCGGTACTGGAGGAGGAAAAAAATGTGTTGTGTTTCATATTGAACGCCCTTCATAATAAAGAAATTGAAGAAGGAAAAAAATTGTGGGGAAAAATAAAAACTTGTGAGGTTTCTAAGTAGGATGGAATCCGAGAACACGAGGACGAGGTTCGACAATTTAGGGGAGGGCGGGGGAGGGGTATGTGAACGCTTGAAGAAGGACTGGAGAAAGCGTAAAGCTCACTTGGCTGATTAAACTCGCCCCTTAGACGGCTTTTTAAAGGAAGTGGAGAAGTACTGTGTAGCTGCTGTTCCTGGTCAAGAGCCTGAGACAGTAATCGCGGGGCACTGGACGGTGCAGTGACTGATGTAGCGTAAAATCCGCCCAAGCACGAAGAGGCACAAATTGTAATGGCCGAGGAATGCAAGCCAGTGGTCGTACATTGAAGTCTGGCCGCCGTGCACGGGAGGCAAATTGAGTCAAAGGCGACTTATTTCCGGCGGAAGATCTAAGATGGCTGTGATGGAGCAGCAAATTTACCGCTTCTCGGTCAAGTCCGTTTGACAATGCCATCGAGACGAACAATCGACAAAGAGAGAAAGCTTCCACCGCAATTAGAACGAAATAGATGCAATTAGTGACCTACCGCACGAGGTGACGCAGGTGCTATGACAGTGCGGCCGTATTCTTGAGAGAAAGACATTCTGGTTTTACCATCCAGATTTAAGGTATTACATGGTATGGAAAAAAGTGCTAGAAGCGAATGCCGTGATGGTTACTTTGAAAAGCGGAAGTCGGTTTCCTACACCACACTTGTCCAACTATACTTGTGCTCCGTCTCTAATGCACCAGACGTCGCCAGGATGTTAAACTGTAATCTTCATTTTCATTCTCTAAAGTTAAACTAATTATTCTATATTAATGGGAGCCGGCCCTGTGGCCGAGCGGTTCTAGGCGCTTCAGTTCGGGACCGCGCTGCTGCTACGGTCGCAGGTTCGAATCCAGCCTCGGTCATGGATGTGTGTGATGTCATTAGGTTAGTTAGGCTTAAGTAGCTCTAAGTCTAGAGGACTGATGACCTCAGATGTTAAGACCCATGGTACTTAGAGCCATTTGAACCATTTGAAATTAATGGGTGACTATCAGAACGCTTGTTACTCTGCCCATTTTTTTCTGATGGCTAAAGAGATATGCACTATGGTAAATCGCTATGAAATCTTACATTACCAGGAGATGAAAAGCCTAGCATTTTGAACCATTTCTGTTGCATGGGTTAGTAATACAAAAGTTTAGGGTCCAAACGTACTCGGCCTTAGCACTTCCCTATTCATTCATTACTGACCCGTAACATAGGCAAACCAATGGCTATGTTGTGCTTTAATCCCCAAGCTAGCTGCTATGAGAGAAAAGACAGTTAAAAGAGAAAATACCAAGGACATAAACACTAGACAGCCAATAACATTGTAACCGCAAGTACAGTTAAGGATTTTGAAACTGTGACCAAAATAAAGAAGAATTAATGTAAATCATAATGAATTGAATCCCTCAACTGCCGACAGGTGTTGTTGATATACCTCGATGGGGACAGCTGAAAATGTATGCCCCGACCGGGACTCGAACCCGGGATTTCCTGCTTACATGGCAGACGCTCTACCCATCTTTTTTTTAAATCTCATTTTCTTCGTGTTCGTTGCATCTGCTGGTGGCGGACGTCACAAGACACCCGTTTTAGTTCGTCGTTGATACATTAACTCAGTTTTTTTTTATTGTAGAGGGCAGCTAACCTTTTGACTGAACACGCTGAGTTACCGTGCCGGCGCCGATCTGAGCCACCGATGACACAGATGAATAGCGCGACTGCAGCGACTTATCCCTTGCACGCTTCAAGTGAGACCCACATTCCCAACTGTCCACAATGTACATAAGTAATGTTCCTAATAGATATTTGCCCATCCACTCATTACTCGCGTACACTAAGGTGACGATTCCCCGAAGAGTCAGACGCTAGAGATAATATGAGGGTTGCCCAGAAACTAATGCACCGCATTTTTTTCTTCAATAATTCTTTGATGAACATAATGAGAATTACACAGAGGAAAGAATAATGTTTTATCTACACACCCTATTTTTCCACGTAATCTCCATCTCGTTCTATGCCCTTCCTCCAGCGAAGAACGAGGGCGTGTATGCCCTGTCGGTACAAATCCTTGTCGTGTTGGCGGAGCCAGTGCTTCACTGTGTGCATCACCTCCTCATAGTCCTTAAAGTATCTTCAACGAATGGCATAGTTTAATTGCAAATGACAACATCAGCTCGTTGCAACGTGCCAGGTGTGACAGCCATGGATGGTCTCGCCGACCTCTACAAATCGTGGAACTTCACCAAATCGCCTTCCGATAACCTCGCCCTCTGTGCACAGCGACTGACTGTACTTTTGGCGACTGCAGATGCTCCATAGACTTTGCACAAGCGTTTGTGAATAGTCCCCACAGTTTCTTTCTCTGCAGTGAGAAATTCAATGACGACGCGGTGCTTGTAACGAACATCACCTACAGACGCCATTTTGAAACTGTCCTGCAGCTACGCTATCTGTCGGAAGTGACGGAAACTTGGCGCGCTCACTCAGGAGACTTCAAATAACACATACGTAACGTTTCGCATTCGTAGTATTGTTTTCGGCTGAGAAAAAGATGCGGTGCATTACTTTCTGGGAAACCCTCGTACTTCCTAATTTAGCGGTTCCTTAAGCACAGAAAGAGGATCACACCCTAATCACGAAAAACACACCATACTGTAACACCGTCTGCTCTGTACTTCAGTGTTGCCAGTACACCTGATGACAGGTAACATTCTCAGTTATTCGCAAAACCAAACCCTTTCATCGGATTGCCATAGGATATAGCACGATTCATCAGTCCAAATCACTCGTTTCCAATCATTTACTGTCAAGTGGCGTCGTTCTTTACGTCATCTCATGCGCCACTTTGCAATGACTATAGAAATATGTGGACTATGAGGATCTGCTCGACCATGGTAACCCATTATTTTTAGCTCCCTACGCACAGTCATTTTGTTATCTGAACTGTTGGGAGTTCTTTCAAACTCACAAGTGATTCCTTTTGCATATTTCATGCAACTTTTTAGAGTCACCCTCTTCAATGCTCGACGACCCCTGCCCCTCAGTACATACGGTCTGTCTGGCCCTTAAAATTAGTAAAAAGTAGTCTTGATCGCATAGTCATTTATTGAAAATATTTTCAGTAAATGGCTGTGCGATCAACACTGTTTTTTTTTTACTAATTTTCCTTAAATGAGAGATCACTATTAAATCGCGATAATGTTATACAAAACTAGCTATACCCGGCGAACTTCGTTCCGCCTTTGAAAATCTTTATATGTTATAGCTGACCGGGCAAACGTTGTTTTGCCAGTATAAATTGTCTCTAGTCGATAAGAACAGTGTATACGTGTAACACAATGTATATGTGTAACACAATAGCCGTTGTTGGCGGGAGCTCGTGACACAAACAATAATAATGGCCGAAAACTATGTAGGGAGTGAGAAAAGGCTTAGGGGGAAGTCCGGCAATATCGGCCACTATTAGTTCTAGCGTTTCTACGGTAGATCGCGTGGATTTAACAATTGCAGGCGAGACACGTTTCGTCCATGAGCATACAAACATAGCGTCAATTTCGTGTCGAAAAGTGTTCGCCAGCACTATGAATAAGGCCAAGCACACACGCATCGATTTTTATCGTACTTAAAAAATATTGTAAGATTAAATTCTTTTAGAGGAACAAAGGAGAGCATAGGAACTTCTTTGCTCCACTAAAGGAATTTGATCATACGATATATTTCCGTACGATAAAAATCGATGGGTGTGCGCTAGGCCTAAATGTAGGTTTGGTGAATGACGCGTGCCAACTAGTTAAACTTCTCGGTCAAGTTACGTCGATTCAAAGAGGGATATTCGAGTCAATGCTTTTGGTACTTTTTCTTCAATTTCCTATCTATCGAATAGTGAAAGACTATCACTGGTAGACACCTGGCGGGGATAACTGATCAAGTGATAATTGATCAGTCATCTACCAGGGTTGAAAATTATTAAATTACTAAAATCGCTATTAAAAATAGGGGTGGTGGTAGAAGGGTGAAAATTTATGGTTGCGTGTATATTGTTCTGCCACATCATAAAAAAAATAAAAATAAAATGTTCTGTCCTAAAAATAAGAAAAAAATTGTAGTGGACCACCCTTACCACTTAGGGTTCAAAATAGCTCTGAGCACTATGGGACTTAACATCTATGGTCATCAGTCCCCTAGAACTTAGAACTACTTAAACCTAACTAACCTAAGGACAGCACATAACACCCAGTCATCACGAGGCAGGGAAAATCCCTGACCCCACCGGAAATCGAACCCGTACCACTTAGGGGTATGAAAAACAGATTACGACCGATTCTCAGACGTACCGAATATAAATGTAAAATTTCATCAGAATCGATCAAGCCGTTTCTGAGGAGTATGGTAACTAACACTGTGACACGAGAATTTTACATATAAGGAGGATTACGTCAGGTCTTTGTTTAGCTATGGTTGGTCCTTCGAGTTTCCGCTTCCAAAATAACGTCACCAGTTGTGAACTTGGGCAGCTTTAAAAAGGTTGAAATGCCCTTGATGGATTTGTTACTTAGGTTATATCCAGCGACTAGCCGATATTCGAAGTCACTGACCTCTTCTGACCGACCCATTGTGGTGTTACTGCTTTTCTACTGACGACACAATACTCCCCTCCTCCTTTTATATTGATATTTGATCCGGTGATCAAATCCTCATTACATAGGGGAGCCGGATACATTTGATCAGATAGTGTATGTTATAGGTAATGACTAATTGCCTCACTGCGTCCATTTATCGCAAGCCCCAGTGCTCGCTACGATTATTACGATTTCGTTGTTCTCTCCAGTTGTGTTGAATGCAAATCGTTTTCTGACGCGATGCTGCACATGATCTTTCGAGCCACTCGCAAGACGAAGGGGTTGTGTCTCTGTGTGCACACTACCAGCCCTTATGTAAACACCAATACATCCTTTAAATATACTTCGTACTCGAACTGCGACTGCTTGCTCATTGACTAATCTGTATCTATGTTTACAAATATTTTATGGCCAGATGGTCCGAATTTGCAAATTAGTGAGGACACTCAGTGTATATCAGATTACGTAGAACAGTATTTAATCTGGATTCTCCAGAATACCATCTCATCACTCAACGTGACTCATTACGTGGATCTCACCAGGTCTGCTGCTAGGACAGATAATCTTTCGTAAGAGGGCAAGAGGAAAGTTTAATCATCGATTTCAGTTCCGCAATTTCTCGATATCTGGATCTGTGGTTATAGTTTGTAGACGTCTTTCTTCAGGAGAAGCGTTTGAATTCATCCTCCGATTTCTTAACCAGTGAAAATATTTTATAAAACTTATTCATTCTTGAAAGCATTTCTGTGCACGATATATCGTTTCTAACGAAAGATTTTATAATGGCATGGTATTCCAGTTTGCCCATTTGAAGCAAGTACGTTGCAGAAGATTTCTTAAAAATGCCGTAAAAAAAATATTCCGCGATATAAATTGAGAGACGACTGAAGCTTTAGCACAACTCACTTTAACGCAAAAAAATCTAAAATTTCATGGACATCAACACCATCTCGGAGCTAGACTGGGAAGTTTTCTCCTTGTACAGATCGAAAGGAAACCACTCACTAAATCAGCAGTACTACGCCGCTGCCGGCCGCGGTGGTCTAGCGGTTCTAGGCCCTCAGTCCGGAACCGCGCGACTGCTACGGTCGCAGGTTCGAATCCTGCCTCGGGCATGGATGTTTGTGATGTCCTTAAGTTAGTTAGGTTTAAGTAGTTCTAAGTTCTAGGGGACTGATGACCTCAGATGTTAAGTTCCATAGTGCTCAGAGCCATTTGAACCATTTTCTTCCTGAACAGCTGCAAACAATCCTCGCAACACTTCACACGATTCCGTTTTTGGTGAAGCGTGAGCAACTGCGGAACCGATCTTGCGGATAGCTTTTTCATGTCCAAATGTTTATGCAAAATATTATGTACCCGTTCATTCGAGATGCCTACAGCACTAGCAATATCATGCACCAAAAATGTTCTATCATCCATCACCATATCATGTATTTTATCAATGATTTCTGGAGTCGTAACCTCCACAGGGTGTCCAGGACGTTCAGCAGCACTTGTACTCATATGGTCACTCCGAAAATTTTGAAACCACTTATAAACTGTTCTAATCGAAGGTGCGGAGTCACCGTAATGTTTGTCAAGCTTCTCTGTAGTCTCCTGAGGCGTTTTTCCTTTCATAAAGTAATGTTTAATCACCACACGAAATTCTTTTTCGTCCATTTTTTGACAATCACTCGACTTCCTTGATTCACACGAATGACAGACACAAAGAAATAGACCAATATGGCTGAAACTTAGCGTGTGTTCTTTCCAAAGATGCTACTAACTAAACATGACCTCGATACGCGCCGGTGGTACCATCTCTCGGACTTTGCACGGACTTTTCAAACGCCCCTCGTATATGCGAAGGGATCAGATTAGGCAGTTCTGTTCCACTCGTATGCCGTAAAGGAGCCTATATAAAGGGAAGGACAACTTTCAGCCATTTACCAATGATGTAAAACAGACAGAAACGTTGTGAACTGTACCTGTGACGTCACAGTTCATATAATTGGGGCGCGCATTGATAGGGTTTCTGGAACAGTATTTTTATGACCCAGAAGCGTTTCATTCGCATACTATCTGATCAGAAGTATCCGGATCTCCCAATGTAACGCGGAATTATTCACTAGATATCGCGAGAGGTTGATCCGACTCTATAATCTGAGGTGGGGTGTATTGCATTGTTAGCAGAGAAACAGTAACAGCAGAATGGGTCTGTCTGCAGACTTCAGTCATTGGAAGTCACCTGATTAACAAATGCGTCAGGTACGTATCAGGATTTCTAAAGCTACCAAAGTCGACAGTTAGTGTCGTGACTGTGACGTGAAACGAGAAGGAACAACCACAGCTAAACAAAGACTAGGCACACCTCCGGTACTGACGGACAGCGACAGTCGAGCTTTCCTGATGGTGGTTGTAAAAAATCGCACGAAATCAGCGGAAGGAATCACTTGCGAGCTCCAGTCTGCTAGCAGCAATCCAGCCAGCACAATGACTGTGCGTAGGGACTTAAAAAAGAATCGGGTACAACAGCCGAGTAGCTCCTTTTAAGCCACCTATTTCTGTACTCACAAGGGGAGGCCACGACGTTTGGAACGCGGATTTACTGTAAACTTCGTACACTCGTAGTACTCCATTAGGGCAACAAAATCTGTAAGCAGTAGCGCGTACTTCTCAAGCGTTATTGAGGAAATCGCAAGATAATTTGGATCGTTAAATACATACCTGTGCGTGGCCATTTTTACCATGAAGCTTCGGCAGCCGAGTGGTTAGTATCCAAGCCCTGTAGTCGCTGGGTCGCTGGATCGAGTCCCGCTCGTCAGTTTTTTTTCTATTTCTAACACAGTCTTTTTCTTTACTATTTATATTACAGTTGATGTAATGGGAAAAATACGTGTAATCGGATGAACTTTTATTAAATTTACAATGTTATTTGGCAGTCTACAAATTTTTATTATCACAAATAATATAATATTCCTAAGTACCGACTAGTAAACAAGCAAACGCATAAAGTGATACTGAAAATGTATGCGTGTCCGTGTCTTCAAATTTGTTCGTTTTTAATCGAAAGAGAACGAGAAATTGCTTCTCGGAAGACGCTATTAAAACACTCTCGATACTGCATGACCGATGATCAGCGTCGATATTTAAGGAAATGCTGCGTTATGCGTGGTTTGCTTCCAAATTATCGGCTGAAAGAGAGGTTTTTGAAAATGTTAACGAGGTTTGTTTTTCCACGGAAAGCCTCAAAAGACCTTGCGTGTGCGGAAACATAGCATTTATTCAATGCAGCTGGTGCCGTTTAACTTAGTTTTCCTGTTTTTACGAAAAATACCATCCCTCAACTTATACTCGTAATGTCGAAAGCGACGATTAATTGTACATCTTTCGAAGCCGTCTGTGCCGGTCAAAACTTGGAGGTAATAAGTCGTTTCGGACTCCTTCCAGGTATAAGGGATTTCTTAAATCACGGACAAGCATACATTTTCAGTATCACTTTATGCGTTTGGCCGTTTAGTAGTCAGCCGGCCGAAGTGGCCGTGCGGTTAAAGGCGCTGCAGTCTGGAACCGCAGGACCGCTACGGTCGCAGGTTCGAATCCTGCCTCGGGCATGGATGTTTGTGATGTCCTTAGGTTAGTTAGGTTTAACTAGTTCTAAGTTCTAGGGGACTAATGACCTCAGCAGTTGAGTCCCATAGTGCTCAGAGCCATTTGAACCATTTTTGTTTAGTAGTCGGTAGTTATGAATATTATATTATTTGTGATAATAAAAATTTGTAGACTGCCAAATAACATTGTAAATTTAATAAAAGTTCATCCGATTACACGTATTTTTCCCATTACATCAATTGTAAAATAAATAGTACAAAAAATGAGTGTGTTAGAAATAAAAAGTGGCGAGCGGGACCCCTTCGAGCGAAGAGCGATTACGGGGCTTGAACGTTAACCACTTTTTTCTTTTTTTTTTTCTTCGTTGTTGATCGTTTTGATCGTTGTGTTTGGTCGTTGCGGACGTCACATGACATCCGTTCAAGCTTAAAAAAAAAAAAAAAAAAAAAGGTTCAAATGGCTTTGAGCACTATGGGACTTAACTTCTGAGGTCATCAGTCCCCTAGCACTTAGAACTACTTAAACCTAACTAACCTAAGGACATCACACACATCCATGCCCGAGGCAGGATTCAAACCTGCGACCGTAGAGGCAGCGCGGTTCCAGACTGAAACACCTAGAACCGCTCGGCCATCCCGCCCGGCCGTTCAAGTTCGTTTGTTGACGCTTCCACTCAGTTTTTTATTACAGAGGTCTCTGACCGAACACGCTGAGCTACCGTGCAGGCCTGTTTTACATGTTGAGCTGAAAGAGAAACATTAGGAGCATTATTGTAAATGTCGTGTGACTAGGGCATCCCGTCAGGTAGACCGTTCGCCGGGTGCAAGTCTTTCAATTTGACGCCACTTCGGTGACTTGCGCGTCGATGGGGATGAAATGATGATGATTAGGACAACACAACACCCAGTCCCTGAGCGGAGAAAATCTCCGACCCAGCCGGGAATCGAACCCGGGCCCTGAGCATTGACATTCTGTCGCGCTGACCACTCAGCTACCCGGGGCGGTCACCACTCCGCTGCCGACGCTTCATGGTAAAAACGGCCACGCACAGGTATATATTTGACGATATTTGATGACCCAAATTATCTTGCGATTTCCTCAATAACGCTTGAGAAGTACGCGCTACTGCTTACACATTTTGTTGTCCTAATGGAGTACTACGAGTGTACGAACTTTACAGTAAATCCGCGTTCCAAACGTCGTGGCCTCCCCTTGTTACTGCTAAGTGACGCTTGAGGTGAAGCGAAGAGCGCCGCCACGGGACAACGGATGACTTGAAGCGAGGGATTATCAGTGCTGAATCGTGCAATAACCTGTGCCAATCCGATGGAAGGGTTTGGACTTTGCAAGTACTTGGAGAACTTTACCTGCCATCAGATGTAGTGCCAACAGTGAAGTGCGGAGCAGATGCTCTTACCACGAGGAGAGTTATTCGTGGTTAGAGACCAATCCCCTCATTGCATTTAAGGAAACGCTAAACGCGGAAGAACATAAATACATTTTACAGCATTGTGTACTGCGTACAGTAGAGGAACAAAAAAATGGTTCTGAGCACTATGGGACTTAACATCTATGGCCATCAGTCCCTTAGAACTTAGAACTACTTAAACCTAACTAACCTAAGGACAGCACACAACACCCAGCCATCACGAGGCAGAGAAAATCCCTGACCCCGCCGGGAATCGAACCCGGGAACCCGTGCGTGGGAAGCGAGAACGCTACCGTACGACCACGAGATGCGGGCAGTAGAGGAACAGCTCGGAGGCTATAACTCTACTGCTCCGATTGTTATACCCGCATGCAGTTTACCTAGTGACAACAACGTTTATTTCCGTCACAAGGCAGCCACGAATAACACTACTGCGGTAGCAGATTTGCCAAATAAGGCCTACATTTGCAGTAGATGTTACCCTCTGAGAGGAGTTTAGAAGTTTGACCGACTTTGCCTAACGGAAAATTGGTATCGAACCTTAATTTCGTAAGAATCGCTGTAGGCAGACAGTAGAAAGAAATAATTTTGCAAGAAGTAACAGCAACTGATTACTATTAAATGAAATAGTTATACGGTAGCCAGCCTAATTAGGCATAATAATATAAAACATTATTTATAACGAACCTATTTTTACTAACTCAAAAGGAACTTTCATTAAATACTGTTCTGTGAAGTGCAATGAATACCCCCAAATGGACAAATTACACAGTGAATATCAGCAGTTCTCACATTAGCAGTAAAGAAGTCACAAGATTTGCATATGAGGCCTTTTTCTTATTTACTTTAATCATTACTTTTGTCTTTAACTAATATATATAGCCTAAACTTGTTCTTCACAACTCACACAAGACCAGATAGCACATGATAATAGTCAAGTACAATTAATACACACATTTACTATACAAAAGCAATAAGGAGAAACGGTATACAAACCTTTTACCTTTGCTTGTCAGTAGTCACTTCATGATTCATTAGCCAGAAACCTACTAATCTGATTTATCCTTTTTATTATGATGGAAAAGAATTGTGGTCCCACAAACTATCCCTTTCATTGTAACAACAAAACTATACACGATTTCAAAATTATGTAGCATTAAGGTACAATTGGGTTACTCTTTCATTTGAGACCATTAATTTTGTACTATTTTAACACTCTTTACCGTGACACAACCTCTACAAAACCAGAGATAATCTCCAATAAACTTTTACTTCAAACAACCTCAAGACAAAGTGTTTTATGATACCACCTTTGAAGCAAGTAATTTTTGGAAACAACTTTAAAGCAACAAACATTAGAACACTTTTCTTTTCTTTCCTAAACTGATATTCAAGTTCATTTTCTAGTTAAGTTTCGAAATACTCAAACATAAATAGACTCTTTTACATGTATGAAAAAAAAAGCAAGTAAATTTTACCCTGCACATTAAGAGTACTGGCATAACTTTGCCACCCATCAATAAAATGCACTGTAAAACTGTTAATGCTTTTTATGCAAAGGACACTCTCGGATTTCATCACTTAAAGGAGAGAATCCTAATTGGATAAGTGCATAGGATGGACCCATTGTTCAAACAAATTTTGAATATTAGGATTATATTTTCACAGAACCAAACACATTACTGGTTCATACAGTAATACAGTTCTAACCTTTCGTATGTGTGACGAAGTGGTTGCGCAGCCGTGGTGGCGAGCATGTGGTGGCTACGTGGTCTTTCCATTGGCAATAATTAAGTCTATTTACCCCTTCTTGGCGTTGTTCATATCATTTTTAGAGCTTTTCCAAAATCCAGAGCACCATTTTACAGCACATATTAAATCCGAGAACATTCCATTCCAATTGCAATACTGTAAGCCTCACTCAGCACCTACGCTGTTTACTCGTCAGTTACTTGCTACCGACTGACTTGCTGTCTCACTTGGCGCCCAGACTGAGCGCCACATCCACCTTTTCCTAGCGCGCCAACTCACTTCCGTTGCAGAGGGAAACTACTTTGGGTTTCTCTTTATACACTCCTGGAAATTGAAAAAAGAACACATTGACACCGGTGTGTCAGACCCACCATACTCGCTCCGGACACTGCGAGAGGGCTGTACAAGCAATGATCACACGCACGGCACAGCGGACACACCAGGAACCGCGGTGTTGGCCGTCGAATGGCGCTAGCTGCGCAGCATTTGTGCACCGCCGCCGTCAGTGTCAGCCAGTTTGCCGTGGCATACGGAGCTCCATCGCAGTCTTTAACACTGGTAGCATGCCGCGACAGCGTGGACGTGAACCGTATGTGCAGTTGACGGACTTTGAGCGAGGGCGTATAGTGGGCATGCGGGAGGCCGGGTGGACGTACCGCCGAATTGCTCAACACGTGGGGCGTGAGGTCTCCACAGTACATCGATGTTGTCGCCAGTGGTCGGCGGAAGGTGCACGTGCCCGTCGACCTGGGACCGGACCGCAGCGACGCACGGATGCACGCCAAGACCGTAGGATCCTACGCAGTGCCGTAGGGGACCGCACCGCCACTTCCCAGCAAATTAGGGACACTGTTGCTCCTGGGGTATCGGCGAGGACCATTCGCAACCGTCTCCATGAAGCTGGGCTACGGTCCTGCACACCGTTAGGCCGTCTTCCGCTCACGCCCCAACATCGTGCAGCCCGCCTCCAGTGGTGTCGCGACAGGCGTGAATGGAGGGACGAATGGAGACGTGTCGTCTTCAGCGATGAGAGTCGCTTCTGCCTTGGTGCGAATGATGGTCGTATGCGTGTTTGGCGCCGTGCAGGTGAGCGCCACAATCAGGACTGCATACGACCGAGGCACACAGGGCCAACACCCGGCATCATGGTGTGGGGAGCGATCTCCTACACTGGCCGTACACCACTGGTGATCGTCGAGGGGACACTGAATAGTGCACGGTACATCCAAACCGTCATCGAACCCATCGTTCTACCATTCCTAGACCGGCAAGGGAACTTGCTGTTCCAACAGGACAATGCACGTCCGCATGTATCCCGTGCCACCCAACCTGCTCTAGAAGGTGTAAGTCAACTACCCTGGGCAGCAAGATCTCCGGATCTGTCCCCCATTGAGCATGTTTGGGATTGGATGAAGCGTCGTCTCACGCGGTCTGCACGTCCAGCACGAACGCTGGTCCAACTGAGGCGCCAGGTGGAAATGGCATGGCAAGCCGTCCCACAGGACTACATCCAGCATCTCTACGATCGTCTCCATGGGAGAATAGCAGCCTGCATTGCTGCGAAAGGTGCATATACACTGTACTAGTGCCGACATTGTGCATGCTCTGTTGCCTGTGTCTACGTGCCTGTGGTTCTGTCAGTGTGATCATGTGATGTATCTGACCCCAGGAATGTGTCAATAAAGTTTCCCCTTCCTGGGACAATGAATTCACGGTGTTCTTATTTCAATTTCCAGGAGTGTACAATACAAAGTCCCTATGTATGAACCAGTTATTACATAGTTGCCAGCATATATATTTTAAAAATCTCATTATTTAAACTTATTAATAAGTTAATACAAATATACATAAATAAATAACACTTCCCTCCAAATATTACATAGAGCTTAACTTGCAAAGAATAAACATATCACACTACCTTTCCACTTTTTTACAGTAAATCGAAGACATCACATAGTAAACAATATACACTTGACATTATGCAGAATTAATCAGTGCAAATTATTAACACTACTGATTGTAGTGTTACAAGGCGATGACTGTGTTAGCATGATAAAGCACCCTGTAATAAAAGAGCGTCTGTGAGAGAATGGATTTTGGACAATAACATTCCTGAAATGGATGGATCTGCCCAGAATCCCTACCGGAACCCAGTGGAGTTCCTTTGAGATGAGTTAGAACTACAACTTCTCTCCAGGCCCCAGCGGCCAACACCACTACCTCTTCTGGTTTCGGCTCTTGAGGAATAATATGCTACAATTTCCGCCAAAACAACCAGGCACCACAAGCATTTCCAGTAGAGTTTAAGACGTCATCAAGGCGATGAGTGATCACACCCCATACTGATGTCCGCTAAAATGTGTGTGGGTACTTTTAATCGGATAACGTATTATATTTAGTTCAAATTTTGTTTAGGTATCCCTGAGTGGTTTAACACGCATCACACTAGTTTCTGATACAACAAGATAAGCCACACGCGTGTCAATTCTGTGCTGCTGATGACGGTCGCTGGTGTAGTATACCAACTAGGGTTACTTTACTTTTCGGGCAGGTTTTTCCAATCTCGTTGGGCCAAATGCCATGCTGGTCTCTACTGGAGTAACCCATTAAATTACAGACCCATATCTCAGACCTGAATTTGCAGTAGGATTTTGGAGCATATACTGTACTCGAACATCATGAATCACCTTGAAGAAAATGACTTATTGATACATAACCAAAACGGATCCAGAAAATGTCGTTCTTCTGCAACACAGCTAGCTCCCATGAACTAATGAGTGCTGTCGACAAGGGATCTCAGATCGATTCCATATTTCTAGATTTCCGGAAGGCTTTTGATACCGTTCCTCACTAGCGACTATTAATCAAATTGCGTGCATATGGAGTATCGTCTTAGTTGTGTGACTGGATTCGTGATTTCCTCTCAGAGAGGTCACAGTTCATAGCGATGGACGCCAAATAATCGAGTAGAACAGAAATGATATCTGGCGTTCCACAAGGTAGTGCCATAGGCCCTCTGCTGTTGCTGATTTACGTAAACGATCTAGGTGATAATCTGAGCAGCCCCCGTAGATTGTTTGCACATGACACTGTAATTTACTGTCTAGTAAAATCATCAGACGATCAATTCCAATTACAAAATGAACTAGAGAGAATTTCTGTATGGTGCGAAAAGTGACAATGAACACTAAACTAAGAAAAGTGCGAGGTCATCCACATGGGTAGTTAAAGAAATCCAATAAATTTTGGGTATACGATAAATCGCACAAATCTAAGAGCTGTCAATTCGACTAAATGCCTAGGAATTACAATTACGAGCAACTTAAATTGGAAAGGCCACATAGATAATATCGTGGGGAAGCCGAAACAAAGACTGCGCTTTGTTGGCAGAACACTTAGAAGATGCGACAAACCCACTAAAGAGACAGCCTACATTGCACTTGTCCGTCCTCTACTGGGATATTGCTGCGCGGTGTGGGATCTTTACCAGGTAGGATTGACGGAGAACGTCGAAAAAGTGAAGAGAAGGGCAGTTGGTTTCGTGTTATCGTGCAACAGGGGTGAGAGTGTCACTGATATGATACACGAGATGGGGTGGCAGTCACTGAAACAAAGGCGGTTGTCTTTGCGGCGAGATCTATTTACGAAATTTCAATCACCAACTTTCTCTTCCGAATGCGAAAATATTTTGTTGACACCCACCTAAGTAGGTAGAAATGATCATCATAATAAAATAAGAGAAATCAGAGCTCGAACAGAAAGATTTAGGTGTTCCTTTTTCCCATGCGCCATTCGAGAGTGGAATGGTAGAGAAGTAGTATGAAAATGGTTCGATGAACCCTCTGCCAGGCACTTAAGTGTGAATTGCAGAGTATCCATGTAGATGTAGTAGATGTAGATTCTCAACGTCAGAAAATACGGCACACAAACAGCCAAAGACAACAAAAACATGATTTACATCTTACGTTAACAGACAACTATGGTGATAGCGAAGCGAAATGTAGTGTGAGGAGGGCCATGCGAGAGGCGTTCAATGAATTCGAAAGTAAAGTTCTATGTACTGACTTGGCAGAAAATCCTAAGAAATTTTGGTCTTATGTCAAAGCGGTAGGGGGATCAAAACAAAATGTCCAGACACTCTGTGACCAAAATGGTACTGAAACAGAGGATGACAGACCTAAGGCCGAAATACTAAATGTCTTTTTCCAAAGTTGTTTCACAGAGGAAGACTGCACTGTAGTTCCTTCTCTAGATTGTCGCACAGATGACAAAATGGTGGATATCGAAATAGACGACAGAGGGATAGAGAAACAATTAAAATCGCTCAAAAGAGGAAAGGCCGCTGGACCTGATGGGATACCAGTTCGATTTTACACAGATACGCGAAGGAACTTGCCCCCCCCCCCCCCCATTCTTGCAGCGGTGTACCGTAGGTCTCTAGAAGAGCGTAGCGTTCCAAAGGATTGGAAAAGGGCACAGGTGATCCCCGTTTCCAAGAAGCGACGTTGAACAGATGTGCAGAACTATATACCTATATCTCTAACGTCGATCAGTTGTAGAATTTTGGAAAACGTATTATGTTCGAGTATAATGACATTTCTGGAGACTAGAAATCTACTCTGTAGGAATCAGCTTGGGTTTCGAAAAAGACGATTGTGTGGAACCCAGCTCGCGCTATTCGTCCACGAGACTCAGAGGGCCATAGACACGGGTTCCCAGGTAGATGCGATGTTTCTTGACTTCCGCAAGGCGTTCGATACAATTCCCCACAGTCGTTTAATGAACAAAGTAAGAGCATATGGACTATCAGACCAATTGTGTGATTGGATTGAAGAGTTCCTAGATAACAGAACGCAGCATGTCATTCTCAATGGAGAGAAGTCTTCCGAAGTAAGAGTGATTTCAGGTGTGCCGCAGGGGAGTGTCGTAGGCCCGTTGCTATTCACAATATACATAAATGACCTTGTGGATGACATGGGAAGTTCACTGAGGCTTTTTGCGGATGATGCTGTGGTATATCGAGAGGTTGTAACAATGGTAAATTGTACTGAAATGCAGGAGCATCTGCAGCGAATTGACGCATGGTGTAGGGAATGGCAATTGAATCTCAACGTAGACAAGTGTAATGTGCTGCGAATACATAGAAAGATAGATCCCTTATCATTTAGCTACAATATAGCAGGTCAGTAAGTGGAAGCAGTTAATTCCTTCAATTATCTGGGAGTAGGCATTAGGAGTGATTTAAAATGGAATGATCATATAAAGTTGATCGTCGGTAAAACAGATGTCAGACTTAGATTCATTGGAAGAAACCTAAGGAAATGCAATCCGAAAACAAAGGAAGTAGGTTACAGTACGCTTGTTCGCCCACTGCTTGAATACTGCTCAACAGTGTGGGATCCGTACCAGATAGGGTTGATAGAAGAGAGAGAGAAGATCCAACGGAGAACAGCGCGCTTCTTTACAGGATTATGTAGTAATCGCGAAAGCGTTACGGAGATGTTAGATAAACTCCAGTGGAAGACTCTGCAGGAGAGACGCTCAGTAGCTCGGTACGGGCTTTTGTTGAAGTTTCGAGAACATACCTTCACCGAGGAGTCAAGCAGTATATTGCTCCCTCCTACGTATATCTTGCGAAGAGACCATGAGGATAAAATCAGGGAGTTTAGAGCCGACCCAGAGGCATACCGACAACCCTTCTTTCCACGAACAATACGAGACTGGAATAGAAGGGAGAACCGATAGAGGTACTCAAGGTACCCTCCGCCACACACCGTCAGGTTGCTTGTGGAGTATGGATATAGATGTAGATGTAGATAGGAAGGGAATTCTGCTACACAAGTACATAAAATAAAAACGAAAAACAATGGACCCGTACAACGGGATCAACACTAGGAGACAGAAAGCTGTAATTGGGACACAAACTTACAACACTGGTTTGTCTGCACAACAAACAATGATACCATTTGGCTTCTATTGGAAACACTCACCAAGGCGTCTGTTTATATGTAGCTCGCAGTATACGAGGGTTTGAATTAGGAGGCCAGAATGTGTTGTGGACCAACCCAGTACTCGCCAAGATGAATCCGAAGATTTCATTTAACATCCACTGAGACAGGCCTGAATATCGGTGGGCAGATTGAGCTGTGTTTTCTCTAGCAACAGGGGACAATCAAGATCTTGAAATTAAGACCTCTGGAGATGAAACTCCTGTCGAGATGATCAATTTTCAGTGAACGAAAGAGGTAATCGTCGACGACTCCACTGAAGGATAATCCTCGCTATGTGCAGAACTGATTCAGGGAAGCCACAGAACACCTAAATCATGTTGTCAGGTGGATCTAATAAGCAAAGGTTACTGAAATGGACGGAAGGCATG
Organism: Schistocerca nitens; assembly: GCF_023898315.1. NCBI lineage: Eukaryota > Metazoa > Arthropoda > Insecta > Orthoptera > Acrididae > Schistocerca > Schistocerca nitens. The sequence goes on along the minus strand of NC_064616.1, from coordinate 776,394,372 downwards.
AACATTGTTAAAACTGTGTAACGCGAATTCTGTGATCGGTCTCAGAGCACCACGCAGTGCCGACCGACCACTGTGTCATCGTCTGCCTAATGGCGTCATTTGGATGCGATGTCAATGGGCAAAGGGTTCAGAACACAGCATCCCAGCCATTGTCAGCTGCCCAGACCTTGGAGCCGCAATATCTCATACAAGTAGCTCCTCAGCTGATCGCATGACACTGAGTGCACACATTTACAGACCTCTCCTCAAAGAGGGAATTGAGCTCGGGTCAAAATGGTTCAAATGGCTCTGAGCACTGTGGGACTTAATATCTGGGGTCATCAGTCCCCTAGAACTTAGAACTACTTAAACCTAACTAATCTAAGGACATCACACACATTCATGCCCGAGGACAGATTCGAACCTGCGACCGTAGCGGTCGCGCGGTTCCAGACTGGAGTGGCTAGAACAGCTCGGTCACATTGGTCGGCTGAGCCCGGGTCCTCAGCACGGCCAGTCACGCACGCTGACCGCTCAGCTACGTAAGCGCACACTAAAATTATGTAGTAAAAGTATTTCAGCAACGCTGGCAACTTTGTGGAGTCCCAAGGAAAACTGCGGCTTTGATATCGGAAATGAAGGCGGTACAACGTGACGATGTAGAAAAGAATCATAGGTACGTCTGCGGCAGCTAATGGGAAAAGGGAAAGCGCAAGGCGGCAGGTCACTAGGAGCTGCTACGAGGTCGCAAACAGTCTTCGCTGCAGACCACATGGGCGTGGCTTTGTAGCAGAGTGTGCTCACTCGGACGTGAAACCGACCAGTGATTTGATCCCCTCGAGTTTGTTTGAGACGCTAGCTTAACAAGACTACGTACTCTCACTGACAAGTTCAGTTTTGTATCGCAACATGCTCGTTTAATTTGTGTTAAGTTTCCTCAGTTTTCAGGTGGTGAATAACTCATCCAGAGATTTCGATTTTGCTTCCAAGTTATCGTTAGGACTTTCATGACTCTCAACATAAGCAAATGTAACATATTGCGAATACACATAGAGAAAGACCTTTTATTGTATGTTTATATGATTGCAGAACAATCACCAGAAGCAGTTACTTCCATAAAATATCTCGGAGTACGCTTACGGAGTGATTTGAAGTGGAACGACCACACAAAATTAATCGCGAGTAAGATACACTGGAGGAATACTCAGAAAATTTAGTGTATCAACAAAGGAAGTTGCTTAAAAAACACTTGCTGGACCAATGTTGCTCGTCAGTCTGGGATCCGCACCAGATAATATTGACATAGGAAATAGAAAAGATCCAAAGAAGAGCAGCACGTATCGTTACAGGTTCATTTAGGAAGCGCGAAAGCGCCACAGAGACACTCAGTGCATTCCAGTGGCAGATTCTGCAAGGGAGGCGTTCTGAATCACCGTATGGTCTACTGTTAAATTTTCGAGAGTATACATTGCTAGAGGAGTCAAGCAATATACTGCTTTCTCCTACGTATATCTCGCGAAAAGACCATCAAGATAAAATTAGAGAAATTCGAGCCCACACAGAGGCTTACCAACAGTCGTTCTTTCCGGCAACCATATACGACTGGAACAGGTAAAGGGGCTGTAAGGTGGCTATAATTTTGTACCTTACAAACACTCATCCACATACTTTGTCGTGAACTACAACCACAATAAGGTATCATTTGATAGGTTGTACATCATACACTCCTGGAAATTGAAAAAAGAACACATTGACACCGGTGTGTCAGACCCACCATACTCGCTCCGGACACTGCGAGAGGGCTGTACAAGCAATGATCACACGCACGGCACAGCGGACACACCAGGAACCGCGGTGTTGGCCGTCGAATGGCGCTAGCTGCGCAGCATTTGTGCACCGCCGCCGTCAGTGTCAGCCAGTTTGCCGTGGCATACGGGGCTCCATCGCAGTCTTTAACACTGGTAGCATGCCGCGACAGCGTGGACGTGAACCGTATGTGCAGTTGACGGACTTTGAGCGAGGGCGTATAGTGGGCATGCGGGAGGCCGGGTGGACGTACCGCCGAATTGCTCAACACGTGGGGCGTGAGGTCTCCACAGTACATCGATGTTGTCGCCAGTGGTCGGCGGAAGGTGCACGTGCCCGTCGACCTGGGACCGGACCGCAGCGACGCACGGATGCACGCCAAGACCGTAGGATCCTACGCAGTGCCGTAGGGGACCGCACCGCCACTTCCCAGCAAATTAGGGACACTGTTGCTCCTGGGGTATCGGCGAGGACCACTCGCAACCGTCTCCATGAAGCTGGGCTACGGTCCTGCACACCTTTAGGCCGTCTTCCACTCACGCCCCAACATCGTGCAGCCCGCCTCCAGTGGTGTCGCGACAGGCGTGAATGGAGGGACGAATGGAGACGTGTCGTCTTCAGCGATGAGAGTCGCTTCTGCCTTGGTGCGAATGATGGTCGTATGCGTGTTTGGCGCCGTGCAGGTGAGCGCCACAATCAGGACTGCATACGACCGAGGCACACAGGGCCAACACCCGGCATCATGGTGTGGGGAGCGATCTCCTACACTGGCCGTACACCACTGGTGATCGTCGAGGGGACACTGAATAGTGCACGGTACATCCAAACCGTCATCGAACCCATCGTTCTACCATTCCTAGACCGGCAAGGGAACTTGCTGTTCCAACAGGACAATGCACGTCCGCATGTATCCCGTGCCACCCAACCTGCTCTAGAAGGTGTAAGTCAACTACCCTGGCCAGCAAGATCTCCGGATCTGTCCCCCATTGAGCATGTTTGGGATTGGATGAAGCGTCGTCTCACGCGGTCTGCACGTCCAGCACGAACGCTGGTCCAACTGAGGCGCCAGGTGGAAATGGCATGGCAAGCCGTCCCACAGGACTACATCCAGCATCTCTACGATCGTCTCCATGGGAGAATAGCAGCCTGCATTGCTGCGAAAGGTGCATATACACTGTACTAGTGCCGACATTGTGCATGCTCTGTTGCCTGTGTCTACGTGCCTGTGGTTCTGTCAGTGTGATCATGTGATGTATCTGACCCCAGGAATGTGTCAATAAAGTTTCCCCTTCCTGGGACAATGAATTCACGGTGTTCTTATTTCAATTTCCAGGAGTGTATATATGAATATTTAAAGGAGACTGACAGTGTCACGTACACCTTGTAAATAATTGTTAACGCTTATTCCATGAAATGTGACGGATTGTGTTTATTATCAGAACGGCGTAATGAATGACTGCCTACACTAGTAGAGGTTGGAATGCCAGTGGAGATGAAACGGCAGGCAGAACTCAAGCGCTGGGTCGAAGGCCCGCACACGTGTTGGTCCTGCTCAAAAGCAGGAAGTAGCTAGACGGACGTCGTGGCACCTGAGCTCTGGAGCACAATGGGGTGACGGCCGGCCACTATTGTAGCAAGACCAGAGGGATAACCGTGATCTCTGCAGATCTTGGACGCAGGTGAGAGGAACGAAGAAGCGGCACCTCGGAAACCATGCAGGCTGGGTTATTTCCAAGGATTTTTACTCAGAAGCGTACCATTGTACGGGTATAGGTTTTTCCTCGCAAACGTTCCGCGCTGGACGACAAAAGACTAAAATATGGTTGGTCGGCGTTCGGAAGAATCTGTAGAGACGGAGAATATTCCGTGGTTTCGGGAATATGATTCGTTTTCGGAATTACGGGGGTGGGGAGCCGAGCCTTGCTGGCAAGCAAGCGGTGGAGAGACGAGGTTTTGCATTGCGAGCGCCCATGTTCGACGGTCGCTTAGTATCAGCTTTGTTGGTACAGACGGACTTGCTGTCTTTGCTCTCAGGAGAGTTTATGGTTAGAACAGTTAGGCACTGTGCTGTTGCGAACCTATACGATTCTGGACTTCACCTCCGGGTTGGAAGTCGTCGTTGAGTACGCAGCGTTCAGTAATTGAGAGCACTTCTTCTGCCTATACTTACGTTGAGACGTTATCTTAACTCCGTTCTTGTGGCCGGGAGTTAGCGTTTCTCGTCTGCAGAACACAGAGGGGAGCAGACGGTATTATAGAGTATATTAGTCAGAGGACTGCCTTCTGCCGTCCTTGTGTTTGAAAGAGTTTATTTGTGGCTGGAGTTCTTCCATCGTCGTAGACGAGTACGAGAACCACCACTTCGACGCACCGGACGCAGTACATACGGTGATATCACAAACTGCTTCGCTTATTAGGGCTATAAAGCTAAACAACTGTGATCACGTTAGTTTATTTCCACTGAGGTTCCACACCAACATAGATCATCTTTGAAAGTAGTGCCTTCTAGTGTTTGGTACGTAGACGATGTCAGTCATTTCGCGTTACTGATGTTAGACCGCGCAGTCATAATAAGGGGCAGAGTTTGGCAATTGATTAATAATTTTAGTTAGGATATATAGACAATGGTACTTAAAGGGTTGATTTTAATCTATAATAAATATATATGGAACAACAACGTTTACCATTTAGTAGTATTAGTTGCCTTCAGCATTCATTTATGTTTAGACTAACTTATATGTAAAAAGGAGCATTAAGAGATCCTAAGATCTGCTGCAGGGGGTAGTCAGACAGGGCCAAATCATCATTTTAGCGTTTAATATTTTCCGTTGCGCACATTCATTTTACACCCGCCTTGAGTAGCATCTTGGAGGGCAAGTGACAACGTGAAACATCTCTATGTGAGCTGTTTCATTGGTCCTATTGAGCTGAATTCGGCTTTCCGATACTTCTTAGCACCTCTGATTGTTGGTGCATCTGTGCATTTGATCTATTCAGATAAACGAACTGCAGAGCGTTTCATTAGACAGCCACAGCGGCACTTAATATTCAGATCTTGTCATTTCTCTATTTATATTTTATGTATCCCACACCTATTGGTTTTTTAGGTGTATATCTACTACTGTAACCATGTTTATGTGTTCCTTTTCCCACTCCTTATCTCGTCTGTTAGAGAGAGTGCTTAAGTGTCTGTGTGTGATGCTTCCATGTACTTTGGTACACCGGCACGGGTTCTTTGAATAGTAGTGGCTGTTTAGCCAACATTTGTGTAGAGGTTGAATTGAGTTCTGCTGAGTCAAGGAGACGTTAGCGGGCCCTGATCAACAATTATTGTATAGGATGGTACAGGTAGCTGGGACGTATTTTGTCTGTTTCCGCTGCTACCTGTGGACCTCGCTCCGCTTGCGTGCAGCGGGACTGTCCTCTGGGGCTTCGACAAGTGAGGATGACCTTTCAAGTCATCTCTAGTACTGTAGGTTAGGAAGCTGAAATGTGTAAGACAATTTATTTTGAGGTTCTACTGTGTTTGAGGCGTCATGTCACGGACTGCGTGTCGCCTCCCGCCGGAGGTTCGAGTCCTCCCTCGGGCATGGGTGTGTGTATTCTTCTTAGCATAAGTTAGTTTAAGTAGTGTGTAAGTCTAGGGACCGATGACCTAAGCAGTTTGGTCCCTTAGGAATTCACACACATATTTTCTACTGTGTTTCTTTCAGGTATAACTACTGCAAACCATACGCATAATTCATTTCGGTTAGGGAGTGGTATTATGATTATTAACATTTCTTTAACTCGATTATTTGTCCTGCCGCTATTTAGCGACGAGAGAGTGCTTTAACCAACCTATTTCTCAGTTCAACTTGTGTGTGCCTCTTATGTGTGAATGTGTTTTTCGTATGCCTGTACTGGATTTTTTTTTTTTTTTTTTTTTTGCTGTTGCTTGATTTTATTTCACTTCGCGAGTTTAGCCGGCCGCGGTGGCCGAGCGGTTCTAGGCGCTTCAGTCCGGAACCGCGCGACTGCTACGGTCGCAGGTTCGAATCCTGCCTCGGGCATGGATGTGCGTGATGTCCTTAAGTTAGTTAGGTTTAAGTAGTTCTAAGTTCTAGGGGACTGATGACCTCAGATGTTAAATCCCATAGTGCTCAGAGCCATTTGAACCATGTTTGAACTTCGCGAGTTTAGTGTCTCTGGTAGGGCGCGTGGCGTAGTAAGCCTTCATCTCTGCTAATTCATTTGCTCTTATTGTAAGCTTTTAGTAATTTTCCTTGTGAGTGTAATTTTATTTAAGACGAATGTATTCGGGGTGTGTCTGTTATCTGAGTTAGCCCACGTGCGTTCTCGACACATGATGAGCTCTCAATCCAAGATAATCATTTACCGAAGTTCGTTGTTCGACCTAAATTTCATATCGTGTGCCAAATAGCTTTTATTCCAAATTTTTCCATATTTTTCATACTTCTCAAGTGTAGAATTTCTAATAAAGTTGCTGACCACAAGATTGACCGGTAAAGCTAGTTACTCTCTGGCCCAATGCACATAAGTTTGATATGCAGAATCATCCTTATGGATTCTTCTGTGTGGATTATTATGTGCGTGTTCTTTGGCAAATCCCTCCTTTTATTTATCCTCTACTATTCCCACTTGTTGAGGTACGATTTATGAAGTGCACACCGTATCGCATAAGCGATATCAAGCGCCATCAGTCCCTTGGGACTGTGATGTTTATTTGATATTGTTTCTGTAACTTAAACAGTAAATAAATTTTCAGTAACTTCTTAATTGCAATCCTAATGTTATTTTGTGCAGTCCACCCAACTTTTCAATCTTGATCTTTCAAAGCCATCCAATAATCAACACCCTCAATAACTATTTCATTTTTAACATTTTATTTTATGTGTTAACACTAGAATTTTTATTTTGAATTTGATCAAATGTTAATCCAACGGTTCATTTTAATCTTAACTGGATTAATTATTCATCAACTTCTAAATTATATGGTGGAGTTTTACTCAGAATAAACGAGCACTAGGTTCGCTTTCATCCTGATCATTGAGTCGGACGTGTTAGATGAAATCAGAATAGGAATAGTTCTGAATGGTGACCCTGTATTTCACAGCAGGAACCATTCAGATGTACACAAACTATCTTCTTCCACACACCACAAGGATGCTTGCGGAGTATAGATGTAGATGTTATCTGAGTTTTACCCTGGCAATACTTTGTATTCTTAGGTCAGAGGAAGGTAAGGCGTCTTGAATCATTTACCTACCCTCCCTTTGCTTTAAGCCCAGGCACAAGCGTTACTTCTGCAGATTTCGTGCGTCCATTCAGTGAGACGTGTGACTTTATGGTGTCGGTTACTGTGATGAGTGCACCTCCAATGGTAGCACAACTAGTAAAACATTCTTTGAACCCGCGTGATAGGGCTAAAGTACCCGAAGGCTGGCTCGAACCGCACAGTGCGTTACTAGTAATGGTTCTACTGGAGGCGTTACTGAAACGCTCCTTTCGTCCGTGCTCGCAGCTTCCTTGGCGTCGTGTGAAATCATACTCGCGGTCCTGACCAGAATCAGCGCCCCCTTGGCTGTTTGCGGGCGCCGAACAAATCACACGACTTCCTGCTCAACAGATTTTGGAAACATTTTTTGCCGCATCATGGTTAATTTCCTATGTTACTACACACGTAAAATCAATCTACATAAGGATCACCAGCCTCCCTACTACACGTGACACAGTGTTAAGCATCACGACTCAAAAAGTCATTAGTTAAAAGCCATGTAGCTGTATAACTATACGGTGGTTATAATTCAAAACTTTCGCCCCTTGAGAGGGCCACCATAAAAAACGAGTAATCATAGGGCAATGAAACTTCGTGGAAACATTTGTAAGGACATGTGAGAGAGGAATAACAATTAAACCATTGAAAGAAACACATTTTAGTTTCCATACGAGAGAGTAACATTTGTTAATTTCATGCCATGTTTACATTCCAGGTTACAAACACTCATCAATGTGACGGCCAATTGCATCCACAATAGCCTGGATCCGCAATACACATACAATTTCACGGTTTTTCTTAGCACTTTTAGAATGGTGGAGGCTATATTAAGAGTGTTGGGGCGATGTGGAAAACAGTGCAACAGTGCAGTCGGTGTCTTAATGTGGCCGACCGGTCTGACCGAGCGGTTCTAGGCGCTTCGGTCTGGAACCGCGTGGCCTCTACGGTCGCAGGTTCGAATCCTGCCTCGGGCATGGATGTATGTGATGTCCTTAGGTTCGTTAGGTTTAAGTAGTTCTAAGTTTAGGGGACTGATGACCTCAGAAGTTAAGTCCCATAGTGATCAGAGCCATTTGAACCATTTGTCTTAATGTGGAAACGGAGCGAGTATATCCTTACTTTCCTCAGACGTTTGAGCTGGCTCACCCCTACAGTCATTAAAGGACCCACGGTAATATATAGAATCATCCCGAGCGAGCAGGATTCAGTTTTTCCGTCTGGTCATTCAGATTTATGTTGGCGTCCCCAAATGACATCGCGAGGCTGCGTTCACCCCGTACCAGTACTCCCACCCAGGAAAAATCCAAGGCAATACCGGGAATCGAACGAATCGAACCCGAGTTCTCCCTATGGAAGCCATCTACACCGACCCCTCAGCTACGGAGGCGGACAGGTTTCAGATCAATTCCTTAATATATTGTCTTCCATTTTGATTTTGTGAGAGTGCCTCCGACAACTTCCTTCAGTTCTGTGTCCATGTTTCATCTTAATTTCATAGTGAGGTATTTGTACTTTCTGGACAACACAGCGATGCAGTCATGGACTGTGCGGCTGGTCCCAGCGGAGGTTCGAGTCCTCCTTCGGGCATGGGTGTGTGTGTTTGTCCTTAGGATAATTTAGGTTAAGTAGTGTGTAAGCTTGGGGACTGATGGCCTTAGCAGTTAAGTCCCATAAGATTTCACACACATTTGAACATTTGGACAACACAGCGACATTCATGCCCTCAGTCCAGCTCTCAGTAGTCAGATAGTCGTTTATACAGACTTCCAACTTTCGTGGTCTTCTCTGAACGAAGAGAAAATGAGCGTAAGGAAAGTAACGACAGATACGTTCAGTACTTCAAAAGCAAAATATTGTCAAGCAATCCGGGTAAAAACCGTAAGAGTTTTTGACCTTACGTAAAATCAGTAAGCGGTTCGAAATCATCTGTTCATTCATTCAGAGACCACACTGGGACCGCCGAGACGTACGAGAACAGAGAGAAGACCGAAATACTGAATTCGGTCTTTCTGAATTGTACCACCGCGGAATATCCTAACTCAGTCCCTCCTTTCAGTCATCGTACGAACGACGAAATGGCAGATATTCAGATAACCGAGTGCGGAGTAGGAAAGCAACTACAATCGCCTAGTAGTGGAAAGCCATCAGGACCAGATGAGGGACCTATAAGATTCTACTAAGATTATGTGAAACAGCTTGCTCTCCTTTTAGCAACGGGTTATCGTAGATCACTGGGGCAACGAAAGATATATAGATAGTGGAAAAAAGCACAGGTCATTCCTGTTTTCAAGAAGGGTCGTAGGACAGATGAACATAATTATAGACCTATATCGTTGACGTCAATATGTTGTAGAATTATGGAACACGTTTGATGCTCAAGAATTATAATGCCTTTGGAGAACGAAAATCTCCTTTAACAGAGAGCTTGCGAAACTCAGCTCCTTCATGAGATCTATAACGCTGTAGGAAACGGCGCTCAGGTTGATGCCGTGTTCCTTGACTTCAGGAAGGTGTTTCACACTCCCACACTGCCGTTTAGTGAAAAAAAATTTGAGCTTATTGAGTATTGGACCAGATTCGCGGCTGGATTCAATACTTCCTTGCAGAGAGAACTCAACACGTTGCTTTTAATGGAACAAAATCGACAGATGTAAAAGGTATTCGGCAGTATCCCAAGCAAGTGTGATAGGACCGTTACTGTTTACAATGCATATGAATGATCTAGTAGAAAGCGACGGAAGTTCTTTAAGACTGTTCACAGATGCTGCCGTTGTCTATAAGTAACAACGCGAGAAGACAGTATCGATTTACAGAATGGTCTGCAGAGGATTGGTGAATGGTGCAGGCTCTGGCAGTTGACCCTGAACGTAAATAAATGTAACATACTGCGCATACACAGGAAAAGAAAGCCACTGGGTACACTATTGATGAGAAACTACTGGAAACAGTATCTACTTTAAAAATCTAGGAATAATTATCCAGATATCTTAAGTGGAATAACCACAAAAAACAGGTAGCAGGAGTTGGTTGCGTTGTTTCGGGGAAGAGACCAAAGAGCGAGGTCATCGGTCTCATTGGATTAGGGAAGGATGGGGAAGGAAGTCGGCCGTGTCTTTTCAAGGGAAACATCCCGCCATTTGCCTGGAGCGATTTAGGGAAATCACGGGAAACTTAATCAGGATGGCCGGACGCGGGATTGTTCCGTCGTCCTCCCAAGTAGCAGGAAAAACAAGTACTAGACCGAGATTCACAATTGAATTTTAAGGAAACGTAACTCCTCCAGCAGATTCAGAAGGATGCAGGTTGCAGTAGGTACTGGGAGATGAAGAAGCTTGCACAGGATAGAGTAGCATGGAGAGCTGGTCTCAGGACTGAAGACCACAACAACAACAACAACTCCTCCAAGAAGGAAGTGGCTTATAAGGCGCTGTTTCGACCGATTCCTGAGTGTTGTTTCTCAGTATGGGATCCCTACCAGGTAGGATTATAGAAGAGAGAGAGAAGATCCAAGAAAGAGCGGCGCGTTTCGTCACGGGACCGCTTAGTCGGGAAGAGAGCGTTTTCGAGATGCTCAACAAACTCCATTCGCAGACATTACATGAGTGGCGTTATGCATCACGGAGACGTTTACAACTGAGATTTCGAGGGAGCACTTTCCGGGAAGTTATTTACTGCCACATACCTCTCACATAATGAGAAAATTCGATAAATTAGAACCAATACAGAACCTTACCGAAAATCATTCTCCCATGCGCTATTCGCGATTGGAACAGGGTAGGGGGGATTAGTCAGTGGTACCAGAAGTCCTCTCTGTCACACACCGTTAGGTGACTTGCGAAGTATGGAGTAGAAGCAGATATTATTTTACAAGGATAATTTCATTTGTGAATCCGCGACCGATAACATTTTTTTGTTGGAAGTAGAAGTTACAGAGCTACTCGTTACTGTTTCTATTTCATTTGTTTATATTTCATTTAGTTCAGATCGGTAGGGATGCTGCGGAGTCGCGGAAACATTCTACGAAGCGCCGTGCTCTGTGACAGCTATGCAGAAAGGATGGTGACGATTTCACACTGAGTTCACGTGCGTGGGCCACTCGCCACTCGTCGTTTTACACGATTCTCTCAAGCCAGTGGTTTGACCACGAACACGGTCGTAGCCTTACGCCCTACACACAGGCAACAAATTTTTACAACAAACCCATTTCCTTAGTTAAGATCATTCACCCCAATTAAGACCCTTTCAGGCCGCGAAGAGAGGGTCCTACTATGTATATGTCATTTATCAGCAATTCTAATCACTTATTGGTGGTACTCTGTACTATATAACCTCTCAGTTAGAGTGGATCCAAACTATTGTCTCTGTGCGTTGCATTTTCACAAACATGATGTGTCATATAATGGGCAGTTAAGTGTTACGCAAAAATTAAGGACCAAAGTAACTTCTGTTCGACGTATCAATGCTAAGTAACATAGCTCGATGAAATGTAAACGATACATGCTTTTAATTTTACATTTCATTTGCGGCTCTTCATTCAACGAGAATGGCGGAAAACTAGCTTTCCAGGTCGCCCAAGAGAATGTTCTCCTACTCCATAGGCGTGGCTGACAACTGCTTGATGGTCATTGGTGTATGTGGACGTGACGCAATACATCTCCCCAACGCATCCTACACGTGATCGGTGGGATTTACGCTGAAGAGCCAAAGAAACTGGTACACCTGCCTAATATCGTGTAGTGCTCCCGCGAGCACGCAGAAGTGACGCAACACGACGTGGCATGGACTCGACTAACGTTGAAGTAGTTCACATGGTTCCAATGGCTCTAAGCACTATGGGACTTAACATCTGAGGTCATCAGCCCTTAGACTTAGAACTACTTAAACCTAACTATCCTAAGGAGATCACGCACATCCATGACCGAGGCAGAATTCGAACCTGCGACCGTAGCAGCAGCGCGATACCTGACTGAAGCGCCTAGAACCGCTCGGCCACAGAGGCCGGCGTTGAAGTAATGCTGGGGGGAATTGACTCCATGAATCTGCGGGGCTGTCCATAAATTCGTAACAGTACCAGGGGGTGGAGATCTCTTCTGAACAACACGTTGCAAGGCATCCCAGATATGTTCAATAATGTTCATCTCTAGGGAGTTTGGTGGCCAGAGAAGTGTTTAAACTCAGAAGAATGTTCATAGAGCCACTCTGTAGCGATTCTGGACGTGTGGGGTGTCGCATTGTCCTGCTGGAATTGCCCAAGTCCGTAGTCCAAGTCCAAGTCCGAATGCACAATGGACATGAACGGATGAAGGTGATCAGACAGGATGCTTACGTACGTGTCACCTGTCAGAGTCGTATCTAGAAGTATCAGGGGTCCCATATCAGTCCAACTGGACACGTCCCACACCATTACAGAGCCTCCACCCTCTTGAACAGTCCCCTGCTGACAAGCAGGGCCCATCGATTCATGAGGTCGTCTCCATACCCGTACACGTCCATCCGCTCGATAAAATGTGAAACGCGACTCTTCCGACCAGACAACATGTTTCCAATCATCAACAATCCACTATCGGTGTTGACGGTCGCAGGCGAGGCGTAAAGCTTTGTATCGTGCAGTCATCAAGGGTACACGAGTGGGACTTCGGCTCCGAAAGCCCATGTCGATGATGTTTCTTTCAATGGTTCGCATGCTGCTGTATTGTAGAGTAAGTGTGATATTTTCAGTCTGTATGTTGAGTTTTCCTGGGAGTTTATTATTTAGGTGGCTGCAAGAAACCTCCGTTTTGGTGGCGTTTGGTTAGTCTCTATTTGTGAAAGTACGTTGTAGAACACCTGAAGAATTAAAACCATTCTTGTTACGTTTCTCTGTTTTTTGTTATTCCAATGAGTTGCAGGAGGAACAAGACTTTTGGTCAGGTGAATACATGGTTATAAACACAAAATCAAATAGGGGTAATGCAGGAGTAGGTTTAACAATGAATAAAAAAAATAGGAGTGCGGGTAAGCTACTACAAACAGCTTACTGAACGCATTATTGTGGCCAAGATAGACACGAAGCCCACGCCTACTACAGTAGTACAAGTTTATATGCCAACTAGCTCTGTAGATGATGAAGAAATTGATGAAATGTATGATGAGATAAAAGAAATTATTCAGGTAGTGAAGGGAGACGAAAATTTAATAGTCATGGGTGACTGGAATTCGAGAGTAGGAAAAGGGATAGAAGGAAACATAGTAGGTGAATATGGATTGGGGGTAAGAAATGAAAGAGGAAGCCGCCTGGTAGAGTTTTGCACTGAGCATAACTTAATCATAGCTAACACTTGGTTCAAGAATCATGAAAGAGGGTTGTATGCATGGAAGAATACTGGAGATACTAGAAGGTATCAGATAGATTATATAATGGTAAGACAGAGATTTAGGAACCAGGTTTTAAATTGTAAGACATTTCCAGGGGCAGATGTAGACTCTGACCACAATCTATTGGTTATGAACTGTAGATTAAAACTGAAGAAACTGCAAAAATGTGGGAATTTAAGGAGATGGGACCTGGATAAACTGAAAGAACCAGAGGTTGTACAGAGTTTCAGGGAGAGCATAAGGGAACAGTTGACAGGAATGGGGGAAAGAAGTACAGTAGAAGAAGAATGGGTAGCTCTGAGGGATGAAGTAGTGAAGGCAGCAGAGGATCAAGTAGGTAAAAAGACGAGGGCTAGTAGAACTCCTTGGGTAACAGAAGAAATAATGAACTTAATTGATGAAAGGAGAAAATATAAAAATGCAGTAGATGAAGCAGGCAAAAAGGAATACAGACGTCTCAAAAATGATATCGACAGGAAGTGCAAAATGGCCAAGCAGGGATGGCTACAGGACAAATGCAAGGATGTAGAGGCTTATCTCACTAGGTGTAAGATAGATACTGCCTACAGGAAAATTAAAGAGACCTTTGGAGAACAGAGAACCACTTGTATGAATATCAAGAGCTCATATGGAAACCCAGTTCTAAGCAAAGAGGGGAAAGCAGAAAGGTGGAAGGAGTATATAGAGGGTCTAAACAAGGGCAATGTACTTGAGGACAATATTATGGAAATGGAAGAGGATGTAGATGAAGATGAAATGGGAGATATGATACTGCGTGAAGAGTTTGACAGAGCACTGAAAGACCTGAGTCGAAACAAGGCTCCGGGGGTAGACAACATTCCATTAGAACTACTGACGGCCTTTGGAGAGCCAGTCCTGACAAAACTCTACCATCTGGTGATCAAGATGTATGAGACAGGCGAAATTCCCTCAGACTTCAAGAAGAATATAATAATTCCAATCCCAAAGACAGCAGGTGTTGACAGATGTGAAAATTAGCGAACTGTCAGTTTAATAAGTCACAGCTGTAAAATACTAACGCGAATTCTTTACAGACGAATGGAAAAACTGGTAGAAGCCGACCTCGGGCAAGATCAGTTTGGATTCCGTAGAAATATTGGAACACGTGAGGCAGTACTGACCTTACGACTTATCTTAGAAGAAAGATTAAGGAAAGGCAAACCTACGTTTCTAGCATTTGTAGACTTAGAGAAAGCTTTTGACAATGTTGACTGGAATACTCTCTTTCAAATTCTAAAGGTGGCAGGGGTAAAATACAGGGAGCGAAAGGCTATTTACAATTTGTATAGAAACCAGATGGCAGTTATAAGAGTCGAGGGACATGAAAGGGAAGCAGTGGTTGGGAAGGGAGTGACACAGGGTTGTAGCCTCTCCCCGATGTTATTCAATCTGTATATTGAGCAAGCAGCAAAGGAAACAAAAGAAAAATTCGGAGTAGGTATTAAAATCCATGGAGAAGAAATAAAAACTTTGAGGTTTGCCGATGACATTGTAATTCTATCAGAGACAGCAAAGGACTTGGAAGAGCAGTTGAACGGAATGGACAGTGTCTTGAAAGGAGGATATAAGATGAACATCAACAAAAGCAAAACGAGGATCATGGAATGTGGTCGAATCAAGTCGGGTGATGCTGAGGGAATTAGATTAGGAAATGAGACGCTTAAAGTAGTAAATGAGTTTTGCTATTTGGGCAGCAAAATAACTGATGATGGTCGAAGTAGAGAGGATATAAAATTTAGATTGGCAATGGCAAGGAAAGCGTTTCTGAAGAAGAGAAATTTGTTAACATCGAGTATAGATTTAAGTGTCAGGAAGTCGTTTCTGAAAGTATTTGTATGGAGTGTAGCCATGTATGGAAGTGAAACATGGACGATAAATAGTTTGGACAAGAAGAGAATAGAATCTTTCGAAATGTGGTGCTACAGAAGAATGCTGAAGATTAGGTGGGTAGATCACATAACTAATGATGAAGTATTGAATAGAATTGGGGAGAAGAGGAGTATGTGGCACAACTTGACAAAAAGAACGGACCGGTTAGTAGGACATGTTCTGAGGAATCAAGGAATCACAAATTTAGCATTGGAGGGCAGCGTGGAGGGTAAAAATCGTAGAGGGAGACCAAGAGATGAATACACTAAGCAGATTCAGAAGGATGTGGGTTAAAGTAAGTACTGGGAGATGAAGAAGCTTGCACAGGATAGAGTAGCATGAAGAGCTGCATCAAACCAGTCTCAGGACTGAAGACCACAACAACAACAACATGAGTGTGTATGTGATTGACTCGATAGCTATTTGACTAAGATTCCAATACGTTATACTGGATAGCGAAGACACCACAGAAACGAAATTAACCTCGGATGTGCCCTAAGGAAGTGTAATAGTATCTTTGGCACGCTCAACACACATAAATACGAGGGTTGTCCAGAAAGTAAGTTCCGATCGGTTGCTGAATGGAAACCATAGTGAAAATCAGAAACATTTTATTTTCAAGAATTACCTACACTTTCCAGATACTTCTCTACATAGTCGCCGTTCAGACTTAGACATTTGTCGGAGCGTTATACCAAATTTCCAACACCATCGTCATAGAAGGCAGCCGCCTGTGCTTTCCGATAATTCTCTACGCGAGTCTATAGCGCGTAGCCTGCGCCCAAGTGCCGTCTTCACATCCAGAGTTTCATGTGAACAGAGATGATACTCAGGACGAGCCAATTAGGACTGTATTGTAGGTGATCGAACACTTCCGATCTAAATGGCTGCAGGAGCGTCTTCATTGCCCCTGCAGAGTGCAGCTGAGAATTGCCATGAAGAAGGAAGTGCGTGGTAATTGCGTTAGGTGGGCTGCATTCATTAAGGCGAAGCCTCTCAGCAGGCCCTCCTACTTGGCGGGAGGCATCGTTGTTCTAGGTACCTTTATTCGCTCACAGTGCTCTCACAACTGAAAAGAGCGTCTTGATGCGATCGACGGTTATACTAGAGACACAACCCAACACATCTATGCAAACTTCAACGGGTTTTCACTGTGGTGTCCATTTCGCGACCAATCGGAACTTACTTTCTGGACAACGCTCGTAGTTTATCAGTGGCTTCATAAGACTGTTTGATGAAGGTGCTGTTTTCTATGGGAACGTATTGTCGTTGGACAATCGTAAGGAACTGCAGAAAGACGAGGACAACATTTCCACTTGGTGAAGTAAAGAGCAGTCCTTTTTAAATGTGGATAAACACAAGATAATGCTTGTAAGAAAGACAAAGAACCTTATAGTATGCGATTTCAAGATTATTGATGAACATACTGAGCAAATCATGTTATGTGAGTATTTAGCCACGAAATGTAGCCGTGCGGTCTGCGGCACCTTGTCACGGTTCGCGCGGCTGCTCCCATTGAAGGTTCGAGTCCTCCCTCGGGCATGGGTGTGTGTGTTGTCTTTAGCGTAACTTAGTTTAAGATAAAGTAGTGTGTAAGCTTAGGGACCGATGTCCTCAGCAGTTTGGTCCCATAGGACTTACCTCAAATTTCCAAAAATAAGTATTTAGGTTTAATACCCTTGATCGCATAATATATATAACGTGAGCTGGGGCAATAATAACAAGGGAACAGTCCGATTCGACATGTTGAAACCAGCCCTGGAATTTTCTATACATGAGGAATACACCGAAAGAAACACAATGTCAAAATCTGAATTGTTACACTACAAGTATTTTTTTTTAAAAATGTTGAAAACTGTCAAATTCGTAGTTTGCCAGGAGGCTGGAGGAATGTATACCCCTACCGTAGTTGTTGTAGACAGCACATGTGCAACATGGTAGTCACATGTCCTTGATTGACGGCAGTCTGGTAACCAGATAACCCGGCACAAAGTGATACTAATTTGTAAAGGGAATTTCAATTTTCATTAATAGTTTCACTGGTACAGTTGTACAAAGTTACTATTCGCTCACATTTGCACCATATTTAATGTCCATAGCAATTAGCAGTTGCCTTTGTGGTATCACGATGTTAACATTGGAGGTAAAGCTGAGTTAAAATTTTTTTCGTTTACGCTTGCTAATAGCATCTGTCTCTGTGCAGCTTCCAGAATTTCACAGTAATGTGGTATCCATTTAATGTTACCAACCTAGTAAAGTAAAATAAGAGGAACGTTGTATGCAATCGAAATGACCTACTTCTCCTGAAGACCTACATAAGTGTTATTTCTTGCGCAATCATTATTCTGATATCGACATTTCGTTCGAAATAGTAGAAACTCTAGAAGAAAAGGAAGTAACTCTGACGACTCCTTGAATTTTGGCTCGAACGATGGTTGTTGTGCTAATTTAAGTCCAGAGCATGAATCAGCACCTTCGTAGTCCAAACAAAACATGTACGGTAATAGCTTCCAGTGACGAAGAAAAGGCAGTAAGGTTTTTGGTTAAACGAAGGAGGGAGAAAAAAATGGTTCAAATGGCTCTGAGCACTATGGGACTCAACTGCTTTGGTCATAAGTCCCCTAGAACTTAGAACTACTTAAACCTAACTAACCTAAGGACATCACACACATCCATGCCCGAGGCAGGATTCGAACCTGCGACCGTAGCGGTCGTGCGGTTCCAGACTGTAGCGCCTTTAACCGCTCGGCCACTCCGGCCGGCTGAGGGAGAAACCACTTAAAGTTAATGTCTCTGTAAAGCGCCACTTGGATGCCGCCTTGTGGCGTTGCGGGCACGTGACGCGGTAACGAAAGTATGTAAGAGGAACAGACATGGACACGGGAACACCCTAGCGAAGATAAGGGCTGCAAACGGAGAAATCCATTGAGATAAGCGACTTTGACAAATGGCAGATTATTATTAAGCAGAGCTTGTGAACGAGTATCTTGAAAACGGCGAAGGTGGTCGAATGCTCACGTGCTACTGTCGTGAGCACCTACGGAAAGAGGTAGGACAGTGAAACGATCACTATAAAATAGGCGCCAAATGGTTGGACGTCCACGATTCTTCACAGAACGCTGGGTTCGGAGGCTTGTCTGTTCTGTAAAGTAGGATAGATGGTGATCTGTGGCATCTCTGCCGAAAGAGAACAATGCTGGTGCACACAAAAATGTTTCGGAACATATCGTTCATCGTACATTGTTGAACATGGAGCTCCGCAACAGACCACCTCTACGTGTTCATATGTTGATCCAACGTCATTATTAAATGCGATTGCATTGGGCATGCGACCATAGGGATTCCACCGTCGATCAATGGAAACGTGTCGGGTGATTCACATTATTGCTACACTAGGTCGATGATCGTCTCCACAAACGCCGTCTTCGAAGTGCACGGCGGCTCGAAACTTGCAGCTCGCCACGGACGCAGTCTGGTGCGAGCAGTATTATGTTACGGGAGGCATTCTCATGCGCTTGCATGGGACCTGTGATAGCAATCGAAGATACACTAACAGCTACAAACCATATGCATCCCTTCATGCTTGATGTCTTCCCTACGCCGATGGCATCTTTCAGCAGTATAATTGTCCGTGTTTCGGAGCCAGAACCGTGCTACAGTTGTTTGAGGTGCATTATAGTGAACTCACGTTGATGTCTCGGCGACCAAATTTGCCTGATGTAAATCGTGTGGAACCGTTCTGGGCCGCTATCGGGCGTCATCGCCGCGTACCCAAATCAGGGGCCCGTTGTTTACGTGAATTACATGACCTATGACTAGACATCTAAAGCCACATACCTCCACAAAGCTACCAACAAGCTGTCGGAGCCCTGATACACAGAATCAGTGATGTATTTCGTTCCAAAGACGGACAAACAAGCTATTAAGCAGATGATCATAATGTTTTCTCTTATGAGTGTACATAATTCAAAAATTATGATAACCACTGTGCTACAGGAATTTTGTAAAATATTTCGTGCCAAGAAATTAAAGTGCCAATTGATGGAAGTCTCCTCGGAACGTAACATTACACGGTGCCTCGATTTTGTTCCCTCTGGCAGACACCTATGTAACAATTACATATGCAAAAGTTTAATTGTGAATATGAACTGCAAGTTATGAAAAAAATTTACGATTTGAGTCGTTTTTAGTATGGTTGAAATGCTTAAAATTCGCGTGAGTCCAGTTTGGACTTCATGCTACACGGTGCGGAGTTCTCTTGTCACGGCTGTGTCTGCTTATTCGCTTGATCGCGCGCAAGGCAGCAAGGGCTGTACGGACCACTATTATAACATAGACGGCCGGTTAGCCGTGCGGTCTGACGCACGGCTTTCAGGATTGGGAAGGAGTGCCTCGTCCCCGGCACGGCGGACTTGCGTCGAGGTCCGGTGAGCCGGCCAGTCTGTGGATGGTTTTTAGGCGGTTTTCCATCTGCCTCGGCGAATGCGGGATGGTTCCCCTTATTCCGCCTCAGCTTCACTATGTCGGCGATTGCTGCGCAAACATGTTCTCCACGTACGCGTACACCACCATTACTCTACCATGCAAGCGTAGGGGTTACACTCGTCTGGTGTGAGACGTTCCCTGGTGGGGGGGGGGGGGGGTGTCCACAGGGGCCAAACCGCACAATAACCCTGGGTTCGGTGTGGGGCGGCGGAGGGGTGAAGTGGACTGCGGTAGTCGTCGTGGGGTTGTGGACCACTGCGGCTGCGTCGAGGATGGAGCCTCTCCCTCGGTTCTAGGCCCTCGGTTAACATACAATACAATACTATTATAACGGGTTCTTCGTGCGGCAAAACTGAATAACTTTAATTATTTTTAAATACTTGCAGTACGCCTTAGCAGAAAAAATTCTGACAATGCATTTCTTTCGGTGTATTCTTCCTGTGCAAAAAATGTCAGGGTACGTTTCGACATGTTGAATTGCACCATTCCCTTGTAGAAGCAACATGTAATGGGACGTTCAGGTGAAATTAGTATTTGTAAGGTGAATGGATCACTGAGATTGTTTGGAAGGCTTGTGGGAAAATGCAGAGCTTCTGTAAAGGGAATCGTAAGCAAGGCGCTAGTGCGACCACTAAATGTTTTCACAATTGAGAATATAAAGAACCATTAGCTGTAGAATGGAATGATGACAATTGAAATTTGTGCTAGAATGGGACTTGAATCCGAATTTCCCGCTTATCGCATTGCCATTTGGCTACGAGTGTAGACTAATGGCCAGACCCAAACTTCTACATGTCGTCAACCATACGTCGACAGCCTGTACTCGTACATCCGTTATGTATATTCTCGTACAGGCGTGACATTCTACTTGAAAGTCGCTTGCCTGGCGTCGTCAGATAAATACGATATTGATGTGCCTCTCATATTCTGAATTACTATGCGTGTCCAAAGGAACAGACATTGCGGCGGCTACAGCCGTTATGAAATACATTAAATGTATTCGCAAATGCGAATATGGATGTAGCTGTCACCTATGCGGCTACAACTTTGCACCGTAATTCAGAATAACACACGCATTCCGGTATCGCGTTTATCTGTCGACACCGGACAAGCGATTTTCAAGTAAAACGTCCCACGAGAATATACATAATGCATGTGCGAGTACACGCGAGTAGACGCATGGTTGACGATTGACGATTGACGATTGACGTACAAGGAAAGGGTAAGGCCACCGCTCGCGGTGAGCGGGAAATCCGGCTTCGAGTCCCGGTTTTGTACAAATTTTCACTGTCGTCATTCCATTCCACAGCTGCTCGATGTTCATATTCGCAACTGCTAATACATTTTATGTATTACATAGCAACTGTAGTTGTTGCAGTGCGTGCATGCATGCATGCCTGCATGCCCAAAGGAACTTTGCATCGTAATTCTGTATAACAGAACCACTGCAGTATCGTACTAATGCAACCAGTTCTAAAGATATTGTTCCAGTGCCTGGTGTCCTTATCAGCTAGGCATCGCGAGAGACATGGAACGGATTCAGAGAAGCGTTGCTAGGAAAATTTAAATGGAAACTGTTGGAAGGAGGGCGACGTAGTTCATGTGTAATTCTGTTCGGTAAATTTAGAGAACTTGTGTTGTAACAAGACTGAGCGACTATTATATTGTCACGATGGCATATATTGTGTTGGGATCATGGGAATAAGATAAGAGAAATTAGGGCACGTACAGCGCCATATAGCCAATAATTTTTCCAATCGCTCAGTAAGCGATTGGAATAGGGTGAAAAACCATTAACACTGCCGTGATGCACCCTTCGCCATGTCCTGACTTGTGGAGTATATACATAAAAAAAATAAAGGACGCACCACGAAGGAATCATGGGACGGAAATCGGTATATGTGACGTACATGTGCCGACAAACAATTGATTACAGTTTCAGAAAAATTGGATGATTTATTCAAGAGAAAGATCTTCGTACACTGAGCAAGTGAATCACTTAATTGTTGTTCTCTGGCCCCTGCGCAAGCCGTTATTCGGCTTGGCAATGATTGACAGAGTTGTTGGATGACCTCCTGACGGATATCGCGCCTAATTCGCGTTAGATCGTAAAAATCGCGAGAAGGTTGGAGGGCCCTGCCCATAATCCTCCAAACGTTTTCAATTGGGGAGAGATCCGGCGACCTTTCTGGCCATTGTAGGGTTTGGGGGACACGGGGACAGGCAGTAGAAACTCTCGCCGTATGTAGGCGGGTACTATCTTGCTGAAATGGAAGCCCAGGATGGCTTGCCATGAAGGGCAACAAAATGGGGCATTGAATAATACCGCTGTGTTGTAAGAGTGTGGCGGATGGCAACCAAAGGGGTCCAGCTACGAAATGAAATGCCTCCCCAGATCATCTCTCCTGGTTGTCGGCCAGTCTGGCCGACGACAGTCAGGTTGGTATCCTACCGCTTTTCGGAGTGTCTCCAGACACGTTTTCCTTGGTCATCGGGACTCAGTTCGAAGCGGAACTTATCACTGAAAACAGTTTTACTCCATTCAGTGAGATTCCAGACTGAATGAGAACGACACCATTACAAACGGGCGTGTTGGTTGTGCACAGGTCAATGGTAGTCGGCGCAAAGGGCGCCGTAAGCTTAGACCCCTTTCTGTGACCATCATATTAATGGTCCTTGTGGTTACTGAAGCACCAGCTGCAAGTCGGATCAATGATAATGGTGACTATGGCGCTCTGAGTGCCTCTCTGACGATTGCAACGTCCTGTCTCTCTAGGTCGACCGCTTCCTTCTTGACACTGTGTTCGGCCATGGTTCACCAAATCCTCCCAACATGGCCGAATAGTGACATCGCTCCTATTCAAATGTCGAGCGGTTCGTCGTTTAGTGGAACCGACTTCTTTGGGCCCAACTACACGTTCTCTCTGCAATGCGAGGCATAATTACTGTCCAACAGACTACACGGAATGAAATTCGCAAAGACTTTATGCCCTGGTATCGACGTGTTACCTGTTTACTATCCTTGCCAGATGCTCGGTGAAACTGCGATGTAGCGTCACACATTCATCCATCGGCAACCGAATTTTACTATTTTGCATTTTCCGTCGATACCTGTATGAATACCAATTTGTGTCCAGTTCTCATAACTGCTTCATGGTGCATCTTTTTTTTTTGTCTTAGAGTGTATGTAGACACACCGAAGAGCCAAAGAAACTGGTACACCTGCCTAATATCGTGTAGGGTCCCCGTAACCAAGCAGAAGTGCCGCAACACGAAGTGGCATGACTCAACTAGTGTCTGAAGTAGTGCTAGAGGGAATTGACACAATGAATCCTGCAGCTTGCCCATAAATCCGTAAGAGTACGAGGGGGTAGAGATCCCTTCTCAACCGCACGTTGCAAGGCATCCCAGATATGCACATAATGTTCATGTCTGGGAAGTTTGGCGGCCAATGGAAGTGCTTAAAATCAAAAGAGTGTTCCTGGAGCCGCTCTGTAGCAATTCTGGACGTTCGGGGTGTCGCATTGTCCTCATGGAATTGTCCAAGTCCGTCGGAATGCACAATGGACATGAATAGATGCAGGTGATCAGAAGACATGTCCTACGTACGCGTCACACGTCAGAGTCGTATCTAGACATATCCGGGGCCCCATATCACTCCAACTGCACACGCCCCACATCATTTCAGAGCCTCCACCAGCTTGAACAGTCCCCTGCTGATTCGCAGGGCTCATGGATTCATGAGGTTGTTCTCCATACCCGTCCATCCGCTCGATACAATTTGAAACGAGACTCGTTCTACCAGGCAACATGTTCCCAGTCATCAAGAGACCAATACGGGCCCAGGCGAGGCGTAAAGCTTTGTGTCGTGCACCCATCAAAGGTAAACGAGAGGGCCTTCGGCTCCGAAAGCCTATATCGATGATGTTTCGTTGAATGATTCTCACGCTGACACTTGTTGATTTCCCAGCGTTGAAATCTGCAGCAATTTGCGGAAGGGTTGCACTTCTGTCACGTTGAACGATTCTCTTTAGTCGTCGTTGCTCCCGTTCTTGCAGGATCTTTTTCCGGCCGCAACGACGTCGGAGATTTGATGTTTTACCGGATTTCTGATATTCACGGTACACTCGTGAAATGGTCTTACGGGTAAGTCTCCACTTCATTACTACCTCGGAGATGCAGTGTCCCATCGCTCGTGCGCCGACTATAACACCACGTTTAAACTCACTTAAATCTTGATAACCTGCCATTGTAGCAGCAACAACAGATCCAACAACTGCGCCCGACACTTGTTGTCTTATATAGGCGTCGCCGACCGCAGCGCCGTGTTCTGCCTGTTTACATATTTCTGTACTTGAATACGCAAGCCCGTAGCAGTTTCTTTGGCGCTTCAGTGCATAAAAGTAGATATTTCGACGATACTTGCTGAAATGTGACAGAGCTGTCAGCAGAAAGACGGGACTAACTTGGCTGCATTGTTGACTTCATTGTGTGTGGTACTGTGCGGCGGATTTGTGTAAGAAACTGTTGTGAATCACGCAACAGATTACAGTTGTGTAACAGAGTGGGGCAAGAAACCACGATCATTGGGGATTCTCTCATTTAGCGAGATATTCAGGCGCGCTTCAACTGGCTGACTCAGAGCTTCTAACAGCCATAGCGGCGTACCTTGCTCGTCTAGCAGCCACGGCAGAAAGAATGTTGTATAATTCTTAAGCAAAGCCTTCACACTCCGCTTGCAGTGACGCATTCATCCAAGAAAGTGACATTTATGGTATTAATTGTTTGAACATAATGTCATTACATTCCTCGAGGCAGTTTCATTATCTTGCGGTGAATGCGGAACTGCTAACAACGTCTCATATAATTATTTCGTTCACAGAAACAAATATTGCGACTTATTTGCTGTATTTTTTCAAATAGTTTCAGTAGATTATTTCCGAACGACATAAAGCAATATAGGAGCGTAACCTCTTGCAGCCGCAGTCCATCGCAATACAATTCTTGTTGTGTAACCGTGTTACAAAACTTCCAATTTTTCGGCTACTATTCCAGGCAGCCTTCATCAGGATCATACCTATTGAAAGATAAAGCAGTCTGATTTCCGAAGTAGTCTCCGTGTGGTTGATAAATTGGAAACTTGTGGTAAGGGCTTATGGGACCAAACTGCTGAGGTCGTCGGTTCGTAAGCCTACACACTACTTAATCTAACTTAAACTAACTTACACTATGGACAACACGCATACCCGAGCCCGGGGGAGGACTCGAACCTCCGGTGGGGGAAGCTGCATTGACCGTGACAAAGCGTCTCTGACGACGCGGCTACCCCGCGCGGCTTGTGGTTGATAGACGGTATATGTTTACAAGTTTGACATAGTTGGCTAATTCATTTTTGTACATTATTTTCTTATATAATATTTTTTTCACGCACACAAGGCTACTTTTCGCAACATATTTTCATAAATCAAACAAATTTCACAGAAGAAATACATTAAATACTTGTGAGTCGAATACTGTGAAACAAAGCCAAGAAATATTTTGACGCTTATAAATTTATAATAACCCCCTTTCTCACTTATTAGCTGTTCAAAGTTCTGGTAGTCGTGCGGACCACAGGACACGCAATCCAGGCCTTTTGCATCATTCGGAGGTCACGGATCAACTCCCTGCAATCCTTCGCTGGTGACAAAACAAGTGAAGTGCCCTTAAGACATGGTGGGATGTCAATTCAACTTCGCCCATGTAAACATCATCAGTTGGTACATGTATGATTAAAGTTGCGATTTTATATGACTGATAGAACAGCCACAGAGTGAATGAATATTGTTCGTATTTAGAATTATTGTAACCAAGCGTAGTAGGCTATATAAGGGGCATTGACAGTGACAGTCGATGGGCAATCACTGTGAAGGGCTGGAGATCCAGCAGCCGGCCTGGTTGGCCGACCGGTTCTAGGCGCTCCAGTCCGGAACCGCGCTGCTGCTACGGTCGCAGGTTCGAATCCTGCCTCGGGCATGGATGTGTGTGATGTCCTCAGGTTTAAGTAGTTCTATGTTCTAGGGGACTGATGACCTCCGGTGTTAAGTCCCATAGTGCTCAGAGCCATTCGAACCAATTTCAGATCCAGCAAGCCGGCCGCGGTGGTCTAGCGGTTATAGGCGCTCAGTCCGGAGCCGAGCGACTGCTACGGTCGCAGGTTCGAATCCTGCCTCGGGCATGGATGTGTGTGATGTCCTTAGGTTAGTTAGGTTTAAGTAGTTCTACGTTGTAGGGGACTGATGACCATAGATGTTAAGTCGCATAGTGCTCAGAGCCATTTTTTTTTCAGATCCAGCATGCTCGAGTGAGACACTGTAATCAACACGGGGCAGAGTTTGACTGGAGCCTCAATGTGAGTTTCCATTTGGCTGGCTGGCCGACCGAATCGTGCAATATCCAGATATTGAAGGCATTCGGATGTGACAGTAGCCCGATAGTGGACTGTACGGGAATGTGAAGTCGGGTACACTCGTTGTCAACGTTCCGGTCGACTACGTCGGACCACCACGAGGGAGGATCACTGTGTTGTACAACAAACACATCGTAACCCCTTCATATTTGCACCTGCCTTCCGAGAGCATGTAATTGACTCCCTGCAACCTCTGTGTTACCTTACAACACTGGTCAGAGACTAGTAGCAGCTGGACCAGGGAATTACCGTCCCACGCGTTGGCTGCCGCTAACACAACAAATGGCTGCGTTTGGACTGGTTCTATGACGAGGAAGTGTGGACAACTGGTGAATGGCGTCGCACTGCGTTCAGCAACGAATCGTGATTCTTCAGTACCCCCGATGTTCATCGCCGGTGAGTATAACGGCGACTTGGGCAAAAGTCCCATTCTTCCATTGTTTTGGATAAGTACAGCTGTGTTACTCTGGCGTCATGGAGTGGTGAGCCATTGGGTGTGATTTCACGTCATGGCTGGCTATGATGAGTGAACTCTGATGGCACAGGCTCATATGTTACTTCTCAGGATAAAGTATTGTTGTGCCATTTTTCAACAGGGCAATGGTCGTCCACAAATGGCACATGTCTCTATGAACATTTTGCCTGATGTTGGGTACTCCCATCGCACAACGTGAGTTTGGCGCGACAATGAACACACTTTAGAATCAGACTGAACTGCGACCACCTAATTCTGTTGTAGAATTTTAGAACATGTTTTTTGCTCGAGTATCATGTCGTTTTTGGAAACCCAGAATCTACTATGTAGGAATCAACATGGATTCCGGAAACAGCGATCGTGTGAGACCCAACTCGCGTTATTTGTTCATGAGACCCAGAAAATATTAGATACAGGCTCCCAGGTAGATGCCATTTTTCTTGACTTCCGGAAGGCGTTCGATACAGTTCCGCACTGTCGCCTGATAAACAAAGTAAGAGCCTACGGAATATCAGACCAGCTGTGTGGCTGGATTGAAGAGTTTTTAGCAAACAGAACACAGCATGTTGTTATCAATGGAGAGACGTCTACAGACGTTAAGGTAACCTCTGGCGTGCCACAGGGGAGTGTTATGGGACCATTGCTTTTCACAATGTATATAAATGACCTAGTAGATAGTGTCGGAAGTTCCATGCGGCTTTTCGCGGATGATGCTGTAGTATACAGAGAAGTTGCAGCATTAGAAAATTGTAGCGAAATGCAGGAAGATCTGCAGCGGATAGGCACTTGGTGCAGGGAGTGGCAACTGTCCCTTAACATAGACAAATGTAATGTATTGCGAATACATAGAAAGAAGGATCCTTTATTGTTTGATTATATGATAGCGGAACAAACACTGGTAGCAGTTACTTCTGTAAAATATCTGGGAGTAAACGTGCGGAACGATTTGAAGTGGAATGATCATATAAAATTAATTGTTGGTAAGGCGGGTATCAGGTTGAGATTCATTGGGAGAGTGCTTAGAAAATGTAGTCCAGCAACAAAGGAGGTGGCTTACAAAACACTCGTTCGGCCTATACTTGAGTATTGCTCATCAGTGTGGGATCCGTACCAGATCGGGTTGACGGAGGAGATAGAGAAGATCCAAAGAAGAGCGGCGCGTTTCGTCACAGGGTTATTTGGTAACCGTGATAGCGTTACGGAGATGTTTAATAAACTCAAGTGGCAGACTCTGCAAGAGAGGCGCTCTGCATCGCGGTGTAGCTTGCTCGCCAGGTTTCGAGAGGGTGCGTTTCTGGATGAGGTATCGAGTATATTGCTTCCCCCTACTTATACCTCCCGAGGAGATCACGAATGTAAAATTAGAGAGATTAGAGCGCGCACGGAGGCTTTCAGACAGTCGTTCTTCCCGCGAACCATACGCGACTGGAACAGGAAAGGGAGGTAATGACAGTGGCACGTAAGGTGCCCTCCGCCACACACCGTTGGGTGGCTTGCGGAGTATGAATGTAGCTGTAGATGTAGATGTAATTAATACTGTGTAAGGCAGGGCCGGCCAAACGCTGCACAGTGTGCAGACGTGCAGAAGTGCTGCACATGTGCGCACGTGTGCGACAGCGAGCGACAGCGACGTCTGTTATTAGACATGTGTCCTAAATGAACGGCGTCGGCTCCTCTTCCCTGTTTATGTGGTACAAGCAAGAGCGCAACATACCCAGTCTCGTTTACACCTGTTGACCGTCACCTTAACAGAGAAGAACTGAGAAATGGCAGGTACTGTGAAAAAGCAAAGGACGGCAGATCTATGCTCTCGGTCGTTCCAATCAAGCATCAGTGATGAAAATCTCCCGCAATTACTTGCGTTTGTCAATGAGCCGTGCTTTTGTGCCCGATATTAACTATATCATTTCGCATGACCAGTGATAAACGTGTTTGGATTTATTCCTTTCATAATTAAAAGTTAGTGTTTACTAACTGCGCATTATTGCCTCATTCTGCTCCATGTTACATTATTATCAGGAAAATTGGTCATTAAACCGATTGTTGTATACATACATTTAGTTTTTTTTTTAATGTGTGAAGGGCTACGCTCAGTTGAAGTCGATAAAACATAATATTCATCTAATTGTCGGTTATTACGCAGATTTCAGACGGAAGTGATGAAAGATATAGCAATAATGGTACAGGTGATCATCAAGAGGTCTGCGGCTGTCATTCTGTTGAGAGGTCAGCGAGACAGAAATTATGTGGGTGTAATTGCATTGGGTTAATGTTATTTGAAATCATGACTAAGGTTCGTTGGAAGTCGCTAAGTGCGCTCCTTCTTAAATACTAGATCAAAAACATTACGCGTATTTACGTGCCGTCAGTCAAGCTGCCTTAATAAAAACCCATGGTTGTTAACTGTAATACTTGTCTTACTGGGTTAAACTGTTAACATAAAAGTAGACGCCTCAAGGAGTAGACTGTGACAGTATTTTAAATGTTTAATATGCGAAATCCCTTCCCATGGTTGGCTTGCAAGCTGTGGAAAGAGCACTAGAATGCGACGGTACAGAGTATCTCAGCAAGTGGATAAAGCGACATCTGTGCGTAGAAACATGCACTACATGAACACTGACGGCTGCGGCGTGCACGCTGTGACCCGAAAGTTGCACATGTGTAAGAGCACTGCACGCGTGCAGAATTTCTGGCCGGCCCTGGTGTAAGGCGTCCTTTTATTGAAGTCATTTCACTAAAGTGGAAATTGTATTATTTCCGTGGAAACTGAAATGTGTGATGTTCCCGAGATCTGTCCCCGATTGAACATGTGTGGATCTAGCTCAGCCTTCAACTCCGTACTAGTGCACTCCCAGGATATCAAGAGCCAGTTACAACATCTGTGGGCTAGCTTGCTTCGGTAAAGGATACAACGGTTTATGACAGCCTTCCCCATCGAATCAGTGCATGCGCCCAGGCCAGAGTTGGCGTAGAATCATACCGATATGTGAGGTCATATAGAAAGGTTCCAAAGATCCGACCTCTAAACTGAAAGCATAAAAAGTTTGACCCTCAACTGTCTGCTTTCCATGTCCTCGGGAATATCACACACTTCAGTTGCTACGGAAGTAATACAATTTCCACTTTACTAAAATTCTTTTAATGAAATGACACCTTACACAATATTAATTAGATGGTCACAGTTCAGTCTGACACTAACTTGTGTTCAGTTTTACGCCAAACCCACGCTGTGTAATTCCTCCAAGTAACACAGGCGTAATGTGATTCCAGTGGATAGCAAAGGATCGTGTCAAGTGGCGCGATGAACAGGACCACCCAATGTGAATGATGTGCGGGATGACAGTCCTGTTGCATGTTCTTAACATATGTTACAGTGTCGTACTTACTGTCGTCCTGACGCTGGAGCGCTGATACCAGTGTGGCTTTATTTGCGTCGACGTTTTACATGTCTGTGCCTTGTTTGATCTGGAGGTTGAAAGATCAATTCAAAGAAACGACAAACTAGGGGGGGGGGGGGGGGGGGAGTGATTACCGAATGAATGAGTCTCCTTCACGACAATGCGCGGCCCCATATAGCAAATCGAACGAAGTAAAAATTCAGACTTTTTGGCTGCGAAATTTTAGAACATCCTCCGTATAGTCCGGACTTGGCAACATGCGACTTGTATCTCTTCCAAACATGAAGGCGTGGCTGACTGTTTAGCACTTCACGACAGATAATCAGCTCAAAGATTCCGTCAACAACTAGCTGCAGCACTATGAGGCACCAATCCATGATGAAGGAATAAATAAACAGGTGACACTGTACTACAAATGTTTGAAATTTGGTGGAGACTGTGTGGAGAAGTAATATCAATACTGATGCGGTTGTTTCCCTCTTATTCACTGGCTGACATGTTTTAAATAAAATTTTTCTCAGTAAGTCACGGCAAGAAGAGGATATGCATCCTAAGAACTTTCTAATAACCATAACACCGCGAAGAGAGGAAGAAAACCCTAACTACGATGAACCAGATCCAGTTTTTTAGATAAAAGAAAATTGTAAATGCTGTTGAAATTCCTTATAAAACACATCAGCGTATTATTTCTGTTCACCGTCTGTATTAACTCGTGGGGACGGAGACATCAAGCCATTGAAGCGACTCACGTCTTCGTTGTTCAGTGGTCACTGATCGATCGACTTAGCAAGATTCTTATTTAAAAAATACACGAACAAAACCGAAAGAAATCGATCTCGGAGTGGTTCTTCTTAGCGATGTTAAACGAATAACGCAAGAACGCGTAATGTGTCCGGCCGTTATACCACCGAACATTTCCCCAACAATCTTTTCTTTACGCCCTCTGAAAAAATGCAAAATTGCATATAAATTATCTTTATCACCGTGAGAATAAAACAGGTAAAGTATTACGAAATAAATACAATAGACTTAGATATTACAATAGTTCTATTTAAGCCCAGTGTCAGCACAATGAAACGTACATGCTTACGGTACAAGAGTAGATCGAGAAAAGACGGAAAATAATGCCAAGAATAAGTGAAGAACAATTCTTCCTCTGTTAAAACAAAAAGCTATTTGGAGTTCTTTTCTCTTCTAGAAGCGCGGCCTGGTAGCAAGAGTCTTTGGTCGTCAAACTTTACTTTGACTTAGTAACATGAAGTATTTAATATATATCGGAAAAGAAATCTACATAGCATTTCACTTATTATACAATTACATAGGTATACATCGATCTTTTTCTTTATATACATTCCTGGAAATTGAAATAAGAACACCGTGAATTCATTGTCCCAGGAAGGGGAAACTTTATTTACACATTCCTGGGGTCAGATACATCACATGATCACACTGACAGAACCACAGGCACATAGATACAGGCAACAGAGCATGCACAATATCGGCACTAGTACAGTGTATATCCACCATTCGCAGCAATGCAGGCTGCTATTCTCCCATGGAGACGATCGTAGAGATGCTGGATGTAGTCCTGTGGAACGGCTTGCCATGCCATTTCCACCTGGCGCCTCAGTTGGACCAGCGTTCGTGCTGGACGTGCAGACCGCGTGAGACGACGCTTCATCCAGTCCCAAACATGCTCAATGGGGGACAGATCCGGAGATCTTGCTGGCCAGGGTAGTTGACTTACACCTTCTAGAGCACGTTGGGTGGCACGGGATACATGCGGACGTGCATTGTCCTGTTGGAACAGCAAGTTCCCTTGCCGGTCTAGGAATGGTAGAACGATGGGTTCGATGACGGTTTGGATGTACCGTGCACTATTCAGTGTCCCCTCGACGATCACCAGTGGTGTACGGCCAGTGTAGGAGATCGCTCCCCACACCATGATGCCGGGTGTTGGCCCTGTGTGCCTCGGTCGTATGCAGTCCTGATTGTGGCGCTCACCTGCACGGCGCCAACACGCATACGACCATCATTGGCACCAAGGCAGAAGCGACTCTCATCGCTGAAGACGACACGTCTCCATTCGTCCCTCCATTCACGCCTGTCGCGACACCACTGGAGGCGGGCTGCACGATGTTGGGGCGTGAGCGGAAGACGGCCTAACGGTGTGCGGGACCGTAGCCCAGCTTCATGGAGACGGTTGCGAATGGTCCTCGCCGATACCCCAGGAGCAACAGTGTCCCTAATTTGCTGGGAAGTGGCGGTGCGGTCCCCTACGGCACTGCGTAGGATCCTACGGTCTTGGCGTGCATCCGTGCGTCGCTGCGGTCCGGTCCCAGGTCGACGGGCACGTGCACCTTCCGCCGACCACTGGCGACAACATCGATGTACTGTGGAGACCTCACGCCCCACGTGTTGAGCAATTCGGCGGTACGTCCACCCGGCCTCCCGCATGCCCACTATACGCCCTCGCTCAAAGTCCGTCAACTGCACATACGGTTCACGTCCACGCTGTCGCGGCATGCTATCAGTGTTAAAGACTGCGATGGAGCTCCGTATGCCACGGCAAACTGGCTGACACTGACGGCGGCGGTGCACAAATGCTGCGCAGCTAGCGCCATTCGACGGCCAACACCGCGGTTCCTGGTGTGTCCGCTGTGCCGTGCGTGTGATCATTGCTTGTACAGCCCTCTCGCAGTGTCCGGAGCAAGTATGGTGGGTCTGACACACCGGTGTCAATGTGTTCTTTTTTCCATTTCCAGGAGTGTATATTTGTAATTTAGCTTATATAACAAAGGGAATGTCGTTACATGTAAGTACATCTGGTACCTAAAAAAATATTTTCTTCTTTGTTTTGTGGCCAGTTGGAGTTTAAAATATGAATAGCTCCCGTATCATCACAAAGAATACAACATATGCGATTATATAGGTTGTCCCTCCTATCTTAGCATCTGCAAGGACTGTGTTAATTTTGATGTGTCAAGAAAATGTGGCCGTGCGGTTAAAGGCGCTGCAGTCTGGAACCGCAAGACCGCTACGGTCGCAGGTTCGAATCCTGCCTCGGGCATGGATGTTCGTGATGTCCTTAGGTTAGTTAGGTTTAACTAGTTCTAAGTTCTAGGGGACTAATGACCTCAGCAGTTGAGTCCCATAGTGCTCAGAGCCATTTGAACCATTTTGTCAAGAAAATGGATCTGACAAAGGGCGCTTGATTCCAAGATTCCTACCTTCAATTACAAATTTTAAAAAAATACGACGGTCACTAGCAATTTGCGCCAGAGAAGCAAATCTAAAAAATGTCTCCAATCACTATGGGACTTAACATCTGAGGTCATGTCCCCTAGTCTTAGAACTACTTAAACCTGCCTAACCTAAGGACATCACACACATCCATGCCCGAGGCAGGATTCGAACCTGCGACCGTAGCAGCAGCGCCGTTCGGGACTGAAGAGCCTAGAACCGATCGGTCACAGCGGCACAGAAGCAAACCTGTATGAGGTAAATTCAATGACATAACTCTTTCGTAGATCTCATAAGGAATTATGGAGTAAAAATATATTGGATCGGTGGATTTGTGTGCAGGTTTTGCAACCATGTGAATGTCGCGGCGCCTGGATATTCACGTAACACTAACGGGAACTCCGCCGAGGCAAACGATACGTGGTGTTCACACCACTCTCGACGATGAGAGGAGCAATAAACGTCCGGGAGGTACGTCATTCACATAGCAGTAACAACAACAACAAAAAACTTCATATTAAATATACTTTTACTCTGTAATATCTTGTCAGACCTATAAAAGAGATGTATCGCTGTGTTTGTCTCATACAGACCTTCTACTCTGGAACAAGAAAAACTATAGTTCCATTAAAATAAAACGAAGTTGTTGCTAGTATTTAGATGATTAATGAAATTGGGAAAATTTGTTGATTTTTCTTCAGTGATATTCCAGTCACTAACCATCCCGATGAAAAGAGATTAAATCTACCTTTAACGAATTGCAAAGTTATTTGAAGTGAATAATGTAGGCGCTCCATCATATATTATGATGATGAAGTCCCATACTACTCGGTAGAGCCCACGGGACGATGCGGGAGACCCGCACCGCCTTACTAGGTAAGGTCCTAGTGGAGATGGTTTGCTATTGCCTTCCTCCGACCGTAATCGCAATGAATGATGATGATGAAGACGTCACAACAACACCCAGTCATCTCGAGGCAGGTGAAAATCCCTGATCTCGCTGGGAATCGAACCCTGGACCCTACGGTCGGGAAGCAAGAACGCTACCGCGAGACCACGAGCTGCGCACCCATCATATATATGACTTCTTATTTTTTCGGGGACGATTTACCTCTCCTAATGACATTCTGAAGCTATTGACACGATGAGTAATTTACCAATAAGGAAGTTCACATAAAATTGTTGCACTGCATTTCTTTCTTCAAGAGGTCTTAAATGCTATTAAAAAGTTCTCCGTTTCACTAAATATATTGTTGCTTCAACATCCCGACAAATAAATAAAATTTTGAGATTATTCATCACATAGGAGAGTACTCTCCCAGTTGCATACTGTTATTAATCAAAATGTTATTTCTGTACCTCCAACTGTTTATAAAATATCAGGTATACCCAAGTCACCGGAACCTTACTGTCTAATTACACAGATGAGCCAAAACATTATGACCACTGCCCACCGCGAAGTTGAATGCCTCTTGGTGGTATTGCCAGCTCGTGACGCAGTAAGGAAAGAATGTAAGCGGAAGAGAGACGAATGGGCAGTCATTATAGAGAAGAAAACAAAGGAAGTAGGTTACAGTACACTTGTTCGCCCACTGCTTGAATATTGCTCACCTGTGTGGGATCCTTACCAGATAGGGTTGGTAGAAGAGATAGAGAAGATCCAACGCAGAGCAGCGCGCTTCGTTACAGGATCATTTAGTAATCGCGAAAGCGTTACGGAGATGATAGATAAACTCCAGCGGAAAATTCTGCAGGAGAGACGCTCAGTAGCTCGGTACGGGCTTTTGTTTAAGCTTCGAGAGCATACCTTCACCGAGGAGTCAAGCAGTATATTGCTCCCTCCTACGTATATCTCGCGAAGAGACAATGAGGATAAAATCAGAGAGATTAGAGCCCACACAGAGGCATACCGACAATCTTTCTTTCCACGAACAATACGAGACTGAAGTAGAAGGTAGAACCGATAGAGGTACTCAAAGTACCCTCCGCCACCCACCGTCAGGTGGCTTGCGGAGTATGGATGTAGATGTGGAAGATACGGGCCGCAAAAGCGGAAATACACTGATACACGTGGCTTTGATAAAGGTCACATTGTTGTGACGTTGCGGCTGGAAACGAGAATCTCTGAAACGGCTGTTTGCGTACTACAGTCGTGAACACCAATGGAAAGTGGTTGAAGGATGGTGGAATAACGCGTAGGCTGTACGATAATAGACGTCCACATCTCATCACAAAACGTAGAGGTTGGAGGACCCTCCACCATGTAATCCAGGATAGGCAGCGATCTGTGGCAGATCTGACGACAGAGTACAATTCTGGTGCAGGCACAATTGTTTCGGAGCACACCGTTCAAAGGCCATTGTTGAACATGGAGCTCCACATCACCCGACCCCTAAGTGTTCCTCTGTTGACCCAGCCACATTGTCGGTTATGAATGCAGTTGGCACAGCATCACTGAGTCTTCACCATAGATCAATAGAAACGTGTCGCCTGTCGAATGAATCCTATTTCTTACTACACCAAGGCGATGGTTTGGTCTTTACAGGCCGTATTCTAGGAAAGTGGCTGCATGAAACATGCACCGTGTCACAGATGCAGGTCAGTGAGGGCAGAATTATGCTAGGTGATACATTGAGTTGGGCTTCCGTGGGATCTGCGGTGATAATCGAAGGCATCATGAGAGCACTGAACGATGCGAACATTACTGCGGACCTCCTGCATCGCTTCATGCTTGCAGTCTCTTCCTACAGCGATGACATCTTCCAGCACAACTATACCCGGTGCAAGGTCACAATCGTGCTACAGTGGTTTGAGGGGCGTTATAGTGAACTCACATTGATATCTTGGTCAGCAAATGTGCCTGATCTGTACCCTCTGTGTAAGGTGGCAGAATAAATGAAGGTCAATTTCGCGCCTTACACAAGCGTTTTATACACTACTGGCCATTAAAATTGCTACACCACGCAGATAACGTGCTAAAGACGCGAAATTTAACCGACAGGAAGAAGATGCTGTGATATGCAAATGATTAGCTTTGCAGAGCATTCACACAAGGTTGGAGCCGGTGGCGACACCTGCAACGTGCTGACATGAGGAAAGTTTCCAACCGATTTCTCATACACAAACACCAGTTGACCGGCGTTGTCAGGTGAAACGTTATTGTGATGCCTCTTGTAAGGAGGAGAAATGCGTACCATCACGTTTCCGACTTCGATAAAGGTCGGATTGTAGCCGATGGCGATTGCGGTTTATCGTATTGCGACATTGCTGCTCGTGTTGGTCGAGATCCAATGACCGTTACCATAATATGGAATCGGTGGGTTCAGGAGGGTAATACGGAACGCCGTGCTGGATCCCAACGGCCTCGTATCACTAGCAGTCGAGATGACAGGCATCTTATCCGCTTGGCTGTAACGGATCATGCAGCCACGTCTCAATCCCTGAGTCAACAGATGGGGACTTTGGCAAGACAACAACCATCTGCACGAACAGTTCGATGTGTTGGCAGCAGCATGGACTATAAGCTCGGAGACCATGGCTGCGGTTACCCTTGACGCTGCATCACAGACAGGAGCGCCTGCGATGGTGTACTGAACGACGAACTTGGGTGCACGAATGGCAAAACGTGATTTCTTCGCATGAATCCAGGTTCTGTTTACAGCATCATGATGGTCGCATTCGTGTTTGGCGACATCGCGGTGAACGCACATTGGCAGCGTGTATTCGTCTTCGCCATACTGGCGTATCACTCGGCGTGATGGTATGGGGTGCCATTGGTTACACGTCTCGGTCACCTCTTGTTCACATTTCCCGCACTTTGAAAAGTGGACGTTACATTTCATATGTGTTACGACCCGTGGCTCTATCCTTCATTCGATCCCTGCGTAACCCTTCATTTCAGCAGGGTAATGCACGACCGCATGTTGCAGATCCTGTACGGCCTTTCTGGATACAGAAAATGTCCGACTACTGCGCTGGCCAGCACATTCTACAGATCTCTCACCAATTGAAAACGTGTGGTCAATGGTGGCCGAGCAACTGGCTCGTCACAATACGCCAGTCACTACTCTTGATGAACTGTGGTATCGTGTTGAAGCTGCATGGGCAGCTGTACCTGTACACGCCATCCAAGCTCTGTTTGACTCAATGCCCAGGCGTATCAAGGCCGTTATTACGGCCAGAGGTGGTTGTTCTGGGTACTGATTTCTCAGGATCTATGCAGCCAAATTGCTTGAAAATGTAATCACATGTCAGTTGTAGTAAAATATATTTGTCCAACGAATACCCGTTTAGCACCTGCTTTTCTTCTGGGTGTAGCAATTTAAATGGCCAGTAGTGTACATTAAAACAGAAAGGTGAATATGACACCTAACTTACTTCAGCGGTAATGAACGGATTTGCCTATAAGTATATAATGCAAAAGGGTTGACATTGAATTGACGGTATTAACACACTGCTCCAGTATATTGAATGTCAATGACCAGAAGGTGAAACAAGCAACGAGAGGAAACGTTTTGTGTGGAAGCAGGCGCGGGCAGAAGGAGAGGCCACACCACGGAGGCACCACGAAAAGCTTTTAGGGGGCGTCCCGCAGAGGGAGTCAGCGACCGAACAGGTGACGCATGCTGGAGAGCAAGTAATGGGCCGCAAGAAGTAGGACAGAAAGAAGCTTTAGAAAACTGCATTTCGGAATTCCAAATGTATATGAACAAAACCAGTGACACAGTTTATCGTGTGAACGAGTGGTACACATGTGATGTACGCATGTAACTTTTAGGTGTCTGGAGTGGACACAACACGTCCGATTGGCGGAAACGAACTAGGAAGGAGTAATGTGCCGAGATTTCGATGCAGTTTAGTGGTAGGACCCTTGGGATTGACAGAGAGAGTTTCCACAAAATTAGAGGAACGCTCGTGTTGGTCGAAAAAAGCCGTGACGTGGAGAACAAAAGAACTCACGAGCAAAGACAGTTCGGCTATGACAAAGACAATAGCGAATTTTTTGGGGACTCTTCCCTGAAGTGGCGTCAAGTGCAGAACAGGGCGCATAACGCTCTGTACGATGCAGAGGAGAAATTTGTGTGAACACTGCATTCACTGCAGCTGACAGTCTGCTAGATATTAGCTGGAGCGTCGTTGAGCTCCAACTGTGGAGAAACGAACCAGCTAGTTAGTTAATTGTTCTTGCGAGAACTGAGAGGGCATTTTAATATGCACGCTGCTCCAGCCATGCGCGTGCATATCACCATATTCCAAGACTAGAGATGAGCACATGTTTTCTCGCATAACGAGAAACATAGGGAGTGTTTCCGCTGGAAAAATCAGCAAAGGCTTAATTAGTTTTTATAGGAATTTCAGAGGACGAGAGCAGCCATGCAGATGTCAGCTCATCACAGCTAAGGTAAATACTGTGAGGAGAGGTGTGAACTTGTTGGTTCACCAGCTTGCGTCCACTGTAAACTCGAGCGACCTTGGGTAAACTTTTGCTCAACTTGTCACAAAACTAACCATCCTCCATAGACTTAATTGTCATCCTAAATAGTACCGAACTTTGAACCGGAATCGGATGATTTATCGTAGTCCTGGCCAACATCATGACATAGTCGTAAGAATAATTTTGTAAAGAAACATCTAGTTAAAATTTACCATTGTTGTGTTTAGGATTATTTCACTTTCTGAGGACGAGATGGGTTCGTTTGACAACTGTCGTAACATTGTCACATTGTAAACTGTGTAAATTCGTGTATTTCTGTGATAAGATTGCAACATTAAACCATAAATGTTTACAGCTTACGCAGTTGTTGTTCTGTTCTCAAAACCTTACAACTGGAACACGTCCGGTCACTAGCTGCATGCTCGAAAACCATTTCGTAATTTGCGGGAACTACCTGACCTGTGTGTAGATATCTGGTGCCACATACTTCTGTAATCCTGTCAAGGACTTGTAGAATCCATGCCAAGCAGAATCTTTGTTTTACTCTGTTTGAAACGTGGAACAACACACTATTAAGCAGATGGTCATAACTACGAACCCGCAGCAAGCTGGAATAACTGCATGTCAACAATTTCTGTTAATTAGTTCAACAAAAAACCAGTCAAAAGTTGTAAATTTCACTTATTTCATTCACTCGATGACTAGTTTCGGGCTGGGACCCATTTTCAAATCATCGTAACATATAGTCAAATTGGTATTTCCAAAAATGCGAAAACTATGTCAAAAACGTGCAAACGAACATTTACAGCGCAGCAGTTAATTGTATGCGCTGGAACTGTTCGTTTGCACATTTTTGCCGTGGTTTATACATTATACCAGTTTCACTATCTGTTACGAGTACATTGATTTGAAAATGGGTTGCGGCCCAAAAATTGTCATCGAGTGAATAAAACAAGTGAAATTTGCAACTTTGCCTGGTTTTTCATTGTACTGAGTTGGTCTTAATATTATGGCTTATCGGTGTATAAGGATTTGTCGTTTTCTTTAGTCTCTAGTTGCATAGAAACTAGTATGTACGCTGCTCTAGTGACTAATATTTCCAAGAATCGACCTAGCAGTTTGTACTGACATTCGAAATGTACAGATTAACTGCATATGGACAGCCTAACGTCTATGAGCGACATTTTGCGAAAACGCAGCGAGCCATTACAGGGGTTTTTCGTATTGACAGTCTGAGACGCACAGCGTAATTGCTTGTCGACTAATTAGGCTTCTGCGCCTGACGTGTCCTGAAAATACCACAGCATACCAAGGCAGGTTTACGTAATAGTGATGGACAGATTAATTGGTTGCGCATCGCGTCTGAAACAGTCATTAGTACCGCGTCATTTAAACGCATTTATGATTTCAATTGGCGCATCATCCAGACTTATTAACGACTGTACAATAAGTTAGTCCTTATCGGCATTTTAGAATTGCTACTTCGATATTACTTTAGTGTTTTTCGGAGGGAGTCTGTATAACATAGGGACTTACGAGGGTCATTAGATACGCAGAACCAGCAATCGATGTACCACAAAAGGCCAAAATTGTGGTCGTCACCGAAAATGCTTTTAGTTTAAACCGGACATAATCGTTCTGTGTAGCGACTTAGTAGTCAGTTCAATTTTGAATACCATGGTAGCTAGGCTCAGCTCTATATGACGTTGCTGAAATAACGAGTAAATGGACTATTCTGCTCATTTTTTGAGTGTTAGGCCGTTATTACACTGTTAATGTTCTTTGACAAATATTTTATAAAAGCCTGGAACACACTACAACATTTATAGAAGATATCATCAGGACGTGAAAAAGGGCAATGCAGGAGTGGCTGTAAAAGGATGCATGACTAGGTGAAAGAAGATGCTGGCTATAGGAAAATTTAAAGGTTCTATCAGAGAAGAGAAGCTCCTTAGTGAATATTAAAGAGCTCACATGGCAAGCCCGCATAAAGCAAATAAGGGAAGGCGTCAAGGTGGTAGAAATATTAGAGGATCTCTACAAGGGAAATAAACTTGAAGACCGTATTATAGAAAGTGAAGAGGAAGTATATGAAGATGAGGTAGGAGATATTATACTGCCAGAAGAATTTGATAGAGCACGGAAAGACCTAAGTTGAAACAAGGCCCCTAGAGTAGATGACACCCCTCAGAATTATTGGGATCCTTGGGAGAGCTGACCATGGCAAAACTGTTCCAGTTGGCAAGCAAGATGTGCGAGACAGATGAAATACCCTCAGACGTAAAGAAGACAGTAATAATTTCTATTCCAAAGAAGACCAGTGCTGACACGTGTGAATATTACCGAACCTTCGGTTTAATAAGTCGTAGTTGCAAAATAAAGATATAAATAATTTACAGAAGAATGGAAAAACTATTAGAAGCCGACCTAGTGAAAGATCAGTTTGGCTTCCGGAGATATGTACGCGCACGCGAGACAACACTAACCTTACTATCTAGCTTAGAAGTTGGGCTGAAGAAAGACAAAACTACGTTTACAGCATTTGTGGATTTAGGGACGGCTTTTGACAGTGTTGAATGGAATAAACTCCTTGAAATTCTGAAGGTAACAGGGATAAAATACAGAGAGCGCAAAGTTATGTACAATTTCTACAGAGAGGCGACTGAAGTTAAAACAGTCGAACATTAATGCGAAGCATTAGTTGAGAAGGGTGTCAGACAGGGTTGTAGCTTCACACCGACGTTACTAGACCTGTAACAATGAAAAGACAATGGAAACAAACTTGAAGAAAATATTATTGAAAGAGAAGAGAAAGTAAATGAAGATGAGATAGAAGATATTATACTGCGAGAAGAATACAGAAAGCTTAGAATAAGGCTTGCTAACACCAGTGAACATATTGCTTCCAAAAAGCGATTTATTAGCTACAAAGTAGCACTAAGGTACGGACAGGCCGTGTCTAACATCAGTTGCACAAATCGTCGTGCATTTCGGTACAAGTGGAAGTGTTTTCTAAGCTGGTAACTCCACTAGTTTTTGACTGTTTATGTGAATATGTTAGGAGAGTTATAGAGAAGATAATTTCAGGAACATGGTTAGGACTTAATAACAAATTTTTGCACTTAATAAGAGAGCCTGGTACCACATGTACTGCCAGTGAGTGTGAATTCAGTTTCTTTCCAAGAGTGTTAAACTTAACGGAGATTCAGTTTAACGAACATGAACAACAATTGCTTATTAGGGGCATGAAGCATAACGTGAGTCAGAAGTTTAATGAAAGAACTATCAAAGACGCTGTAGGTCATGTAAAGTTTGCATTAGAAAATTTAAAATCCGCTAGAATTGAGCAAAATAATATTGCTGTTGAAATGGAAAAGGTCCTTTCTAAGGAATCCTGTTTATCTAATAGGAATCATTCGGTTGAAAAAGTTATTGCAGGTAGCATGAATGAGAAACTTCATGAGGGTGATGCCATCATTACAAAATCTAATGAAGACGATTGTCGGAAAATCGGATTGTGTTAACAGAACTAAGCACTTCTTTGCAGATAACAACACAGAGAATCGAGAAACATCCCACAGGGGAAGCACAGCAAAAATTAAGTGAAAAACTTAAAATATACACCGAAATTTTTTCATTATTTGGAAAACAAACGCTACGAGACACGAACCTCCACTCTCCCACCCTAAGAGCTAAACTAAAAGTCCATAAAGAGTGTAACACTGTGAGACCAATTGTTAATGGAATGAGTGAACCTTTTTGTAAAGTTTCGCGAAAACGCTTGACATTGTTAAAAAACATTAATTTTTCAGCAAGCAGTACACAATAAAAATAGTAAACAATTAATTGATTTCATAAGGCACATACCTGTCGCCACGGGCATGAAGTTTGTTTCCTTTGGCATTGTAAATTTACAGGGTGTTTCAAAAATGACCGGTATATTTGAAACGGCAATAAAAACTAAACGAGCAGCGATAGAAATACACCGTTTGTTGCAATATGCTTGGGACAACAGTACATTTTCAGGCGGACAAACTTTCGAAATTACAGTAGTTACAATTTTCAACAACAGATGGCGCTGCAAGTGATGTGAAAGATATAGAAGACAACGCAGTCTGTGGGTGCGCCATTCTGTACGTCGTCTTTCTGCTGTAAGCGTGTGCTGTTCACAACGTGCAAGTGTGCTGTAGACAACATGGTTTATTCCTTAGAACAGAGGATTTTTCTGGTGTTGGAATTCCACCGCCTAGAACACAGTGTTGTTGCAACAAGACGAAGTTTTCAACGGAGGTTTAATGTAACCAAAGGACCGAAAAGCGATACAATAAAGGATCTGTTTGAAAAATTTCAACGGACTGGGAACGTGACGGATGAACGTGCTGGAAAGGTAGGGCGACCGCGTACGGCAACCACAGAGGGCAACGCGCAGCTAGTGCAGCAGGTGATCCAACAGCGGCCTCGGGTTTCCGTTCGCCGAGTTGCAGCTGCGGTCCAAATGACGCCAACGAACACGTATCGTCTCATGCGCCAGAGTTTACACCTCTATCCATACAAAATTCAAACGCGGCAACCCCTCAGCGCCGCTACCATTGCTGCACGAGAGACATTCGCTAATGATATAGTGCACAGGATTGATGACGGCGATATGCATGTGGGCAGCATTTGGTTTACTGACGAAGCTTATTTTTACCTGGACGGCTTCGTCAATAAACAGAACTGGCGCATATGGGGAACCGAAAAGCCCCATGTTGCAGTCCCATCGTCCCTGCATCTTCAAAAAGTACTGGTCTGGGCCGCCATGTCTTCCAAAGGAATCATTGGCCCATTTTTCAGATCCGAAACGATTACTGCATCACGCTATCTGGACATTCTTCGTGAATTTGTGGCGGTACAAACTGCCTTAGACGACACTGCGAACACCTCGTGGTTTATGCAAGATGGTGCCCGGCCACATCGCACGGCCGACGTCTTTAATTTCCTGAATGAATATTTCGATGATCGTGATTGCTTTGGGCTATCCGAAACATACAGGAGGCGGCGTGGATTGGCCTCCCTATTCGCCAGACATGAACCCCTGTGACTTCTTTCTGTGGGGACACTTGAAAGACCAGGTGTACCGCCAGAATCCAGAAACAATTGAACAGCTGAAGCAGTACATCTCATCTGCATGTGAAGCCATTCCGCCAGACACGTTGTCAAAGGTTTCGGGTAATTTCATTCAGAGACTACGCCATATTATTGCTACGCATGGTGGATATGTGGAAAATATCGTACTATAGAGTTTCCCAGACCGCAGCGCCATCTGTTGTTGAAAATTGTAACTACTGTAATTTCGAAAGTTTGTCTGCCTGAAAATGTACTGTTGTCCCAAGCATATTGCAACAAACGGTGTATTTCTATCGCTGCTCGTTTAGTTTTTATTGCCGTTTCAAATATACCGGTCATTTTTGAAACACCCTGTATATACAAATATTAATGTAAATGACATGGTTAAAATCATTACAAGTAATCTTTCATCTTAAGGCAGTAAGTCACAGAGCGAGATTATAGAATTTATTGATATTTTATCATTCATTCTAAAGTACATTTATTTTAAGTTTAATTACGAAGTTTACATTCAAAAATGTGGCCTCATTGTGAGAAACGCCATTTCAAGCTTTTTGGCAGATGTGTTTATTACCTATCTTGAGAGTAAATTCTTCAATGAAGACGTTGAGCTAGCGAAGCAAATTGACTATTATATCATGTACGTCGATGACACACTTTTTCTAGTTCATGGTAGTGATAATGACATTGAAGAAATAGTCTATAAAGTTGATGATGTGCACAAGAAAATAAGATTTTCATATGAGCTCGAAAAATTGTATTGTTTGGAACTTTTAAGTAAAAAGACATATACTGATTATATCATTAATTATAATTCAAACCGTCCCAACCAGCATAAGAATGCATTTTTCTATTTTGCTTTAAATCTCTTGTTAATTGTTCCACTTTCACAGGAAGAATGCGTCAGAGAAATGGAAATTATAAATTATATCA
This sequence comes from Schistocerca nitens, assembly GCF_023898315.1. Taxonomy (NCBI): domain Eukaryota; kingdom Metazoa; phylum Arthropoda; class Insecta; order Orthoptera; family Acrididae; genus Schistocerca; species Schistocerca nitens. The sequence continues at coordinate 776,349,543 of NC_064616.1, read as the reverse complement.
CCAAGGCTAACGACTATACCTCTAGTTACAAACAAAAAAATATATAATACAATTTTAAACAAGCACACAAATAAGAAGGTAACTAATATTGCACTAGACGAAAGTAGATGTAAAAATGCTAAAACATATGTGGCTCTACCATACTATGGTGTCATTAATCTCAAAATCACTGCAGCTTTTGAGAAAGTTAAAGTAAATGATTCTTTTTCTACCAACAACAGTTTGGACTTGTTCTATCTCATGATGTTGGTAAAATTTTTCGTAAAGTTTCTTGTTCGGATTGTAATGCTTGCTACATCGAACAGACAGGGCGTAAAGTGGAACTCCGCTTTGGTGATATGCAGGGTGACAGCCAGTCAAGGAATATTTTAGGGAATTGGTTTAAAAAATTTTGTCGCAAAGGTCTCAGTCAAATCTTTTTAAACTTTCTCCCACTCTAACTTCGGCTATGCCTACGTGGCAGAAGCTCCCTGCCTTTCAGAACCGAGGCAGTTCTGTCCGGTTAAAGAGACGCCTTCTGCATTTGCTGAAATTGGTAGCAGAACACTGTTGCTTCTGTCTTGTGATTCAGCCCTCTAGCAGAACGGATGTCTTTCTCGGGAGGCAGAGCCTCTGGCTCCGCGCTTCATGACAGGCACGAACAAAACTTAACTTTATTTATTTGTTCGACCTCCAAGATTGCCCTACATCTGGCAACTTCCTTCCTAGGCATGCCCCTTGTATCCCGTACACTGAAACATACTCCCTTTATTTGACAGGCTGTTTCTCAGCAACTGTATATTAGTTTCAATACAGGATTATACAGCCCACCAGTTGCAAATAACTGTAACCAAGATGACAATTGTCATGACATAAAAGAGGTTACTTACTTAAAATTACGTTGCAAGGAACCAATGGTCAGCATTCAGAGCAGATATGGTCAAGTCAAAAAAATAAAATAAAATACGTTCCAGCCTTTTGCACGTGTGCCTAGCTAGGAACAACATCAGACGGATCGGTCCAGCGGCTTACATTGTTGCCACGAAAACAATACAAGTTATGCCTCCTATCGGGCAAGGACAGTGACATATGCCCATTTGGAACATTATAACAGAAATACGAGGGTTGTCCAGAAAGCAAGTTCCGACTGGTCGCGAAATGAACACCGCAATGAAGACCCGATGAAGCTTTGTCCAGATGTGTTGGGTAGTGTCTCTAGTATGCCCGTCGATCGCATCAAGACGCTCTTTTCAGTTGTGAGGGCACTGTGAACGAGTAAAGCTGCCTAGAACAACGATGCCTCCCGCCAAGTAGGAGGGCCGCTGAGAGGCTTCGCCTTAATGAATGCAGCCCACCTAACACAACTGCCATGCACTTCCTTCTTCATGGCAATTCTCAGCCGCACTCGGCAGCGGCAGTGAAGACGCTCCTGTTGCCTTTTTGATGGGAAGTGTTCGATAACCCACAACACAGCCCTAATTGGCTCGTCCTGAGTATCATCTCTATTCACATGGAACTCTGGATACAAAGACAACACTTAAGGCGCAGGCTACGCGCTGTAGACCAGAGTAGATAATTATCGGAAAGCACAGGCGGCTGCCTTCTATGACGATGGTGTTGTAAATTTGGTCTAAAGCTCCGACAAATGTCTAAGTCGGAGCGACGACTATGTAGAGAAGTATCTGGAAAGTGTAGCTAACTCTTGAAAATAAAATGTTTCTGATTTTAGCGACCGATCGGAACTTACTTTCTGGACAACCCTCATAATTGAAAAAAAAAAACTGTTTTAAAAACAGGTTAGAAACGAAGAGAGCTTAATGTGTTTTTGAAAATACACAGTATTCAAGCAGATTAAGTATAACTAAGAGCCATCTATTAGGCTTTACAGAAATTACTATTACGTAAAGGACAGAATAATATAGAAAAATCACACAAACAGCTGTACAATTCAGAAAATACTTGCATGAGAGTAACTTTAGTAGCACACATCTATGAGATTCGAATAAAATGATGTTTCTAAACGAGAGGCAAAAAAATATAGTACAAAACAGAGGAATCAAAATTCGGCGCACTGTGAATTAAAACCACTGAAAAATTTTTTGTTACGTAGTTGTAACTGTTCATTGCGGATGAGACAGACCATCGTTCTTAGAAATATGCTTGAAAATCTCAAGCTCTTCGAGTACGTTGAGTCTATTTTCTCTATGTAGAATGCAAATTTCTTCAACGCTTTTCAATTTGTGTCCGGAAATTAACAAATTTGACCTAATTTCCTGTTCTATCATTTAACGTCAGCCCTGGATGTCTACTCACATGCACTGACGACTTGACCTCTTGTTGACTGCCGTCATAAGCGAGATGCAACCAACAATCACCCTCTACACGCACATGTACAGTGTACTTGTTGTCGACAGAAAAGATGCAGCAGAGAAGTCCAACTTTGCCACTTACTTGGCTAAGAGTGGACATTGTGTTCCAGCTGTTGACTCGCACGTAAGACTGTCCCATCGTGCTGAGAAGGGTGAGATGAAATTTAAAAAAAATTAATTTACTTTTTTTAAATTATTGGGTAGCTTATAATATTAGCAGTGTATGTCACTACTATATGTACCAATTTAGATGTAATGACATGCACTTGTTGTTGTTGTTGTAGTCTTCAGTCCAGAGACTGGTTTGATGCAGCTCTCCATGCTACTCTATCCTGTGCAAGCTGCTTCATCTCCGAGTGACTGCTGCAGCCTACATCCTTCTGAATCTGCTTAGTGTATTCATCTCTTGGTCTCCATCAACGATTTTTACGCTCCACACTGCCATCCAATACTAAATTGGTGATCTCTTGATGCCTCAGAACATGTTGTACCAACCGATTCCTTCTTCTAGCCAAGTTGTGCCACAAATTTCTCTTCTCCCCAATTCTTGCAGGCAGACATCATATGCTTACAAGAACCTTATAATAGAAATGGGCAACTAATATGTCTACCAAAACATGCTACCACGCCGACCTCTGTACCGAGCGGTTCTAGGCGCTTCAGTCCGGAACCGCGCGCCTGCTACGGTCGCAGGTTCGAATCCTGCCTCGGGCATGAATGCGTGTGTGCTGCCCTTAGGTTAGTTAGGTTTAAGTACTTTCTAAGTCTAGGGGACTGACGACCTCAGATGTTAAGTCCCATAGTGCTTAGAGCAATTTTTGAACACATTACCACAAAAACAGGCAGCAATGACTGTATGGCTGCAATACTAATTTTGAATAGAACTTATAAATAAGGCAACACAGTTATGCAATCAACACTTAGTTACCATAGAGATGACAAATGGGATCGTCAAATGGGTTATTGCATCCATGTACGCCCAATACAGCCATCAAATACAGCCGTACGCAGACTACATCAGAGACCTACACTCCTGGAAATGGAAAAAAGAACACATTGACACCGGTGTGTCAGACCCACCATACTTGCTCCGGACACTGCGAGAGGGCTGTACAAGCAATGATCACACGCACGGCACAGCGGACACACCAGGAACCGCGGTGTTGGCCGTCGAATGGCGCTAGCTGCGCAGCATTTGTGCACCGCCGCCGTCAGTGTCAGCCAGTTTGCCGTGGCATACGGAGCTCCATCACAGTCTTTAACACTGGTAGCATGCCGCGACAGCGTGGACGTGAACCGTATGTGCAGTTGACGGACTTTGAGCGAGGGCGTATAGTGGGCATGCGGGAGGCCGGGTGGACGTACCGCCGAATTGCTCAACACGTGGGGCGTGAGGTCTCCACAGTACATCGATGTTGTCGCCAGTGGTCGGCGGAAGGTGCACGTGCCCGTCGACCTGGGACCGGACCGCAGCGACGCACGGATGCACGCCAAGACCGTAGGATCCTACGCAGTGCCGTAGGGGACCGCACCGCCACTTCCCAGCAAATTAGGGACACTGTTGCTCCTGGGGTATCGGCGAGGACCATTCGCAACCGTCTCCATGAAGCTGGGCTACGGTCCCGCACACCGTTAGGCCGTCTTCCGCTCACGCCCCAACATCGTGCAGCCCGCCTCCAGTGGTGTCGCGACAGGCGTGAATGGAGGGACGAATGGAGACGTGTCGTCTTCAGCGATGAGAGTCGCTTCTGCCTTGGTGCCAATGATGGTCGTATGCGTGTTTGGCGCCGTGCAGGTGAGCGCCACAATCAGGACTGCATACGACCGAGGCACACAGGGCCAACACCCGGCATCATGGTGTGGGGAGCGATCTCCTACACTGGCCGTACACCACTGGTGATCGTCGAGGGGACACTGAATAGTGCACGGTACATCCAAACCGTCATCGAACCCATCGTTCTACCATTCCTAGACCGGCAAGGGAACTTGCTGTTCCAACAGGACAATGCACGTCCGCATGTATCCCGTGCCACCCAACGTGCTCTAGAAGGTGTAAGTCAACTACCCTGGCCAGCAAGATCTCCGGATCTGTCCCCCATTGAGCATGTTTGGGACTGGATGAAGCGTCGTCTCACGCGGTCTGCACGTCCAGCACGAACGCTGGTCCAACTGAGGCGCCAGGTGGAAATGGCATGGCAAGCCGTTCCACAGGACTACATCCAGCATCTCTACGATCGTCTCCATGGGAGAATAGCAGCCTGCATTGCTGCGAAAGGTGGATATACACTGTACTAGTGCCGACATTGTGCATGCTCTGTTGCCTGTGTCTATGTGCCTGTGGTTCTGTCAGTGTGCTCATGTGATGTATCTGACCCCAGGAATGTGTCAATAAAGTTTCCCCTTCCTGGGACAATGAATTCACGGTGTTCTTATTTCAATTTCCAGGAGTGTATTAATGTATACCAGAAGCAAAAAATTAGTGACAAGTGCCGACATTAATGCCAGATCGATCCTTTGGAACTCAGGCAGAACAGATGAGACGCATAATCACCGACCTAATACAAGAAACACAATTACAGGTAATGAAATGAGAAGGATCTATACCAACATATGCATGGTTCGATGGTACGAGCAGTAACATCGACTTTACGTTAGCAAATAATGTAGCACTGGCTTACGTAACAAACTGGACTGTACACGACAACATAACCAGTAGTGATCACAATATCATAACGTACACACTAACTCACACTCAGAACACAACGACCAAATCACACACCAGACACTTATTGTTGCGCAAAGCAAACTGGAACAAATTAACGGAAATTATCCACCAACATGATCTAGAAAACATCAATGGAGGTATCGATTATAGAGAACACAAGTTAGCACAGATAATACAGCATGCACAAAACACATAAATACCGACAGCAAAGAGCACAAAACGCTCACCAGTACCATGAACCAACGAACTCACGAGACTCAAAGAAGATGGCAGACGCAAACGAAAATTATATCAAAGAGCTATAGCAGATATGGACAGACGCATAAGACGAACCATTTGGGCATGCACAAGACTTATATAGACAGACCCTACACAACTCGCGTAGACAACAATGGGAGCTATTTATAACAAACAGAGCAAAATATATGGGCGGAACCATACAAAATACTGACAGAGAAGGTAAAAGCCCACTCGTTCTTGGAACGCTAACGAAGGACGACGGCACGATGACGAGGGGATGGGAAAATACAGCGGAGTTCCTGCTGTACAAACTGCTCCCTGACGACGTTATCGATACAGACACACAATATCATACAACACTAAGAGAAAACCTACACACACACCATACAACACTGCAACTGTCACCTGTCGTTTTGCGCAAGAAGAGGTTGCGCTAGCAATCTCAGAGCTCATAAACAAGAAAGCACCTGGACCAGATGGTATCCACCCGGAAACACTGAAAAAACTAGCACCGCAGATCACCTCGTTCCTAACAACGTTACTGAACGATGCCTTACGGCTGGGCAGGGTACCTACAGTATGATAAATCTCCAAATTAGTTATTATTAAGAAATCAGCGGACAGGGATCCTTCAGATCCAAAGACGTACAGGCCAATATGCCTAATAAACACCCTAGCCAAGATTCAGGAGAAGCTACTGTGTAAGCGCCTGCAAACACACAGAGCTCTCAGGGGTATGAGCCAACACCTATTCGGCTTCAGAACTGGCAGATCAATAGATGATGCCATCAACCAGGCCCTACACATAGTTAGTACTATAAAACAGAAACACGTCATGGCAATAATGATTGATATTGCCGCAGCATTCAATAATCTCTGGTGGCCCGCACTGTTTCAGAGGTTAAGACATCTGGAGGTACCACAGTCACTGTATAACAGTTTTACAGACTACTGTAAAGACCGAGTAGTCGAATGGCAGATGGTCAGCCGGAAAGTAATTAAAAGAATTACCAAAGGCAGTCCTCAAGGGTCGATCTGCCGCCCCGACTTCTGGGACATAACAACCGAACTTCTCCTACAACTTCTGGATGGGGATGACAAGTCACACGGAATTGTCGCCTACGCAGATGACCTATTGTTTGTAGTCAGTGCAAACAACAGAGCCCAGTTAGAAGAGAAAGGCAGTGGAATACTACAAACGATTACACAATGGTGTTACAACAATAAACTCAGGATAGCCGAAAACAAAACAACATACACGTTACTGAAAGGATCACTCCAGAGGAATCCTTCGGTTAAAATTGGGTACACAAACATCAAACGAGCACACGTTACGCGCTATCTTGGGGTACACAAAGATGAAAAATTGAATTTCCACGAACACATAAGGCTAACAAGGGACAAAGCAGAAAAAATACTACACAAACTGGTGAGGCTAAATTGAAAACAGTACAGATTACCTCTGCCAGTCACACGGACATATCACTGTGCGCTCTTCGAATCAGTACTCAGCTTCGCAGCTAGCACGTGGGTACATAGACTGAACGAGGTCACCAACAAAGCATCGGTCAGACGAGGACAGAGAAGCGTCCTACTTAGGCTATCTGGAGCCTTCGGCACCACCTCAGCGTATGCATTATGTGCGGTGCTCGGAACATACCCCATAGACGTCAGGATCAAGTACAGACCTGCAAGGTACTGGTTAAAGATGGGGAGGCTAGATAAGGTACACACAATAACTGGTGTGCCGACAGAGACGATACGTCACCTTAAAAGTTGGCATGGCAAGGTGAGTGGCATGTAAGTGATAAGCGTCGTAGTCTGCACGTCTTCCTCCCTGACATAAGGCAATGGTTGAGAATGAAACATAGCGATCCCAGCCGCGGTATGGTACATTTCTTAACCGGACACGGACCTTATCCCACGCACTTAAACCGCGTGAGTCTGAGGCAGACACCTACATGCACATGCGGGGAAGAAGATTCCCCAGAGCACACTGTCTTTTTCTGAGGGCAATACGCGAACTATAGACATACACTGCATTTAGACTACACAGATACAGACATATGGTTCAAATGGCTCTGAGCACTATGGGAGTTAACATCTGAGGTCATCAGTCAAAAATGGCTCTGAGCACTATGCGACTTCACTTCTGAGGTCATCAGTCGCCTAGAACTTAGAACTAATTAAACCTAACCTAAGGACATCACACACATTTATGCCCGAGGCAGGATTCGAACCTGCGACCGTAGGTTCAAATGGTTCAAATGGCTCTGAGCACTATGGGACTTAACTGCTGTGGTCATCAGTCCCCTAGAACTTAGAACTACTTAAACCTAACTAACCTAAGGACATCACACACATCCATGCCCGAGGCAGGAAGCTGTCGCGAGGTTCCAGACTGAAGCGCCTAGAACCGCTCGGCCACTTCGGCCGGCGAGATCATCGGTCCCCTAGAACTTAGGACTACTTAAACCTAACTAACCTAAGGGCATCATACACATCCATGCCCGAGGAAGGATTCGAACCTACGACCGTAGCGGTCGCGCGGCTCCAGACTGAAGCGCCTAGAACCGCTCGGCCACAACGGCCGGCTTACAGGCATAGATATATACACAGCAATAGGAGACGAAGAACGATGGGCACAATTAAACGTATTGACAATCAGTATTTTAAAAACAACACATGAAGTGCACATGCGAACACGACATAACAGACATGCCTATGTGCAACCTAACAATAATCTCCAGAGGGTGGACAGCGACACCCACAGTGACATTTGAGGAGGGACAGGAGGAGGAAGCCGAGATGTGACAGTAAATAAGCGTAAGATTCTGGCGGTCTAGCCAAGAAATCACCAAATTCTGTACACGGATGGGCACCTAAAGTTAATACATAAGATTAGTAATAAATACGATAAGAATACTATTTCTCTACTAACAACCATTTGTGTGTGTGTGTGTGTGTGTGTGTGTGTGTGTGTGTGTGTGTATGTGTGTGTTTTTCTGTGTGTGTGTGTTTCTGTGTGTGTGACTGGCGGTCAACGGCTCGAAGAAATCATTCCGAGGTATTCACCGTCAGGCACATTCGGTGATGCTACTAACAAATCTCTCCTCTATCCTATCATCTTTTTAAGTTCCTCTCAAAAAATAACAAAATTTTATTTATATTTCAACCTTAAATTATTGTTATTTTGAAATGTATTATTCTTTGTAAATGTTGTGGATAAAACAAAGCCCGCATCTCGTGGTCGTGCGGTAGCGTTCTCGCTTCCCACGCCCGGGTTCCCGGGTTCGATTCCCGGAGGGGTCAGGGATTTTCTCTGCCTCGTGATGGCTGGGTGTTGTGTGCTGTCCTTAGGTTAGTTAGGTTTGGGTAGTTCTAAGTTCTAGGGGACTGATGACCATAGATGTTAAGTCCCATAGTGCTCAGAGCCATTTGAACCATTTGATAAAACGAAAGAAAAGAAAACTGCAAAAAGATAAAACGTAAATTGTAAGATGTACGACCTGTTTTAAAAATCAGGTAACAGGTCTATAATTTGGCAATAAATAAATATGCACAACTACTCCATTAGCAGCGGAAAGGATGTGGCTTTCGAATGAGAACCGCAAACGTTTGATAACAAGGCGACAAGTCAACTGAATCCTCCACCGGAAAACACGTCTGGTATGTCATACACGGCATTAGTGACAGTACGTGTGTCATACGATAGGAATCTTACCGACGCACTGAATTTGTACGCCTGGTAAGTGAATGAGATAAGCTTCCTTTTCCGATTTAGGTGTCCGTGTGAATGTAAATCTGATCACTCTCAAGGAAATGATGAGTACATAATAGTGTGTCACATAAACTGCAAAAAATGAAAGTAACAGTTCCACAATCACACAGTTTCTCTGTGCTCTGTCAAAACTTATGCTTATAACGTTTTAGAAGTTCCGTTCCGTTTGGGAAGTTTTGACTTGAATTTCTTTGTTGCGACATAGTTCACACTCGTCTACGTCTCGTATTTTTGTTTTCATTTCCGTGAGACGTCTATGTGGTATCTCGCCTGTTCTCACTATTCATCACGTTTACTTGTGACGATAACATACTCTTACCACATGACTTATGTTTTATAACCAGTGTATAGTATAAGAACTGCCAAGACTACAGAAAGGGAAAAAACATTTCAATGACCGGATGGACACTTCATAATGTTGTGAAAAAAAGGAAAAGGCACGAGGGAGTTTTTGAACACAGCTCGCTCGCATGGTAGTCCAGCAAAGTGACCACTTAACCACGACGCCGTAGCTGTGTTAGGCTGCTATATATTACACATCTTGACCTTCGACAATTCACTGTTTTTATTTTGCTTTTTAGCACAGTTCGGTATACCTTCTTCCTGTTCTCATGCTTGAGCTGTGTTCAGTTTTTAACCGGCTATCCACTGAGCCATCTTACCACTGAATTTGAGGGGGCGGGGGTGGGGGTTGCGATGGGGCGTTTGCCTTGCGAGTACTTGTACAGCTTTTCATTTACTCTAATACTTCATTACTGAAAGCTCCATCAAGTGCGGGAAGTTAGAGGTCACTGGTCACTACTATTGTTTTTTTATGGAATATCCTGTCATCACTTCGACGAACACAGACATTTTCTTTCAGCTATTAAATGATATACAACATGAACAGCAAGGTGCCCAAGACACTTCCCTGGTGCCAGCCTGAAGTTACTTCTACATCTGTCAATGATTCCATTCAAGGAAACATTTTGCGTCCTCCCTACCAAGATGTCCTCAATCAAAATGGTTCAAATGGCTCTGAGCACTATGGGACTTAACAGCTGAGGTCATCAGTCCCCTAGAACTTAGAACTACTTAAACCTAACTAACCTAAGGACATCACACACATCCATGTCCGAGGCAGGATTCGAAACTGCGACCGTAGCAGCAGCGCGGTTCCAGGCTGAAGCGCCTAGAACCGCTCGGCCACACTGGACGGCAGTCCTCAATCCAGTCACGAATTTCATTTAATATCCATTATGACCATACTTTCCTTAATACCCATTGCTGTGGCACAGATTCAGAAGTAAAGAAATACTGCACGCTGGAAGGGTTTTACATTACCGATACAATCTGGCTAAGATGGAGGAGATCATTCTATTCGAGATACCTCATTACGTTCGAGCTTAGAATACATTCTAGGACTGTACAACAGGTAGATGTCAACGATACTGGAAAATAATTTTGTGGATAACACCTGCTACTCTTCTTTTAGACGTGTGTTTCTTGCACTGTTTTCCAGGTACTGAGCACAGTTTTTTTCTTCGAGGTATCTACTTTATATTATGGTTAAAGGAGGGACTAACTCAGTCGCTAATAATGTATATACTCTGAAAGGGATTCCATTATCCCTAGGACTTCGTTCAATTTAAGCCGTGTGCTATGTATTACACCAATTGTGCAGTAGTCATACTTTCTTTAGAAGCTGCCTCACAAAGATTGTATATACTAGTGGTTCTCTTCATCATGAATTGTTCTGCTAGGTACATATCTATCCTGAACTTGGTCAACTATTTCTCTAAATTTAAGCTACAAATGTCCTTTATGCTCATACTCATAGCCAAAGGTTTCGAGTTCTTCCTCGAGATATGACACTACCGCCTTTTATCTACTTTACTGAACATTTAAAGCTTTCTACTTGTTTTTGTTGCCTTTTGTACTTGTTAATCATAGTTGCTGCAACTGCCTCGTAGTCACTGGTGCCTGTTACAGTGTGGAAGTATCCAATATATTTGCGTAACGAGTGGGATTTCGAACCATCTGCTCGAAGAATTTTTCAGAGAAAGCATGTATTATTGTTTCGCGGGATGTCTTGTCACGCCAAGCACTACAAAACTTTAATTATCCCAATTGACAGATAATTGAAGTATCCTCTAATTATGACAGTGTGATTGGGCAACATTTGTGCTAGCGATCTGAGGTGTTCTCTAAAGTTTTCAGTTAGTATTGTTTTAGGTGGAAGGATCAAATTATAAATTGTTGTCCATCCTTGATACTGAGACTTGCCCAAACATTCTCGCATGCAGCTTCAGTTTCTGTTGTACAGTATAGTAACCAGCAGTGAGTTTGGATTCAGTGAAATTTGTTTGACTTATCACAACTGTTTTCATTATATGACATCGAAATTTTTCTCGGCGTGACGATCTTCGAAAGCTCGAGTTTTAACTACGATTTGACACGGTCTGAATATCGAGAAGATTGCATACAATCTATTCATCAGTTTGGGAGTATTTAGCAGTTTTTTTTTAAATTGTGGCGGCTGATCATGTACTCCAGTACACCGTCAACAAATTTGTAAGACGTCTGTTATAAAATATCTTTTAGAAAGTTATTTTGCTGTATAATACGGACCTTAGAGCTACTGCTTGAGCAGTCCGTCTAGTTAATTCTCAGATGCCGTTAAATCCTTCTCGAGTTACGTGGAACAGAGCTACAGTATTCATGATCACAACTCAATGTGACACTACATGCAAGGTTGAAAGTAAATTTCGAATGAGGGAGAGCCGTATGTTCGTGTCTAGCGTGCAACAGTTACTAGCGTGTAGGAGTGCCGTCCCAACCCTTCTCACGCGCCGTCTCTACGCTTTAATATAAATATTTGTTTCATGGAAAACTTGGCTAAATGGAGAGAACGTTCTAATTCTCTACGTTCACGTTAATACTCGTACCATACAAGGAACCGTACAGAAATTTATGTTATCGGTCCGTAAGAATCTCTTGCACTGAGCGATTCAGTTTTCCCGTGCCTGCCTATGTTTGATTATAGTGATTTCCTATTCTTTCCTTACCCCCGTGTCCCATACATGTTAGTACGATTTCACAGTTATTTAGTGAAAAAATAATTTTATTTAGAAAAGGAAAGGCTGTGACTGGTATTGTGGTGTCACCGCCAGACACCACACTTGCTAAGTGGTAGCTTTAAATCGGCCGCGGTCCATTAGTACATGTCGGACCCGCGTGTCGCCACTGTCAGTGATCGCAGACCGAGCGCCACCACACGGCAGGTCTCGAGAGACGGACTAGCACTCGCCCCAGTTGTACGGACGACTTAGCTAGCGATGCACACTGACGAAGCCTCGCTCATTTGCAGAGCAGATAGTTAGAATAGCCTTCAGCTAAGTCAATGGCTACGACCTAGCAAGGCGCCATTAGTATTACATTGCATGATCTACAGAGTCTCACTTGTATCGTCAAGAGCGATGTACAACAATGATGGATTAAAGTTAAGTATTCCAGCAGCTACGTACTTTTCTTTATAGCATTCATTACGTATCCTGTTTCAGACCTATCTCTAGCCTGCGTGAGTTTAACGTGTGCATTCGGCCTCCTCAACCAAGTAGTGTGCGTAGTGTTGGCTAACTGCTAACACTACAGGTATAGTGTAAGAGCCAGATTTTATTTACCTTAGCGAAAAGTGGTAGCAAGTTACAAAACTTGAAGCTGTGCATCAGATGGCTGGACAAGTACGGAACACGTAGCGGGAACCACACGGGAAGGGCAGTCTCCATTGCGGCGTCAAATAGCGCTCATAGAAGCCTTCAATGTACTCTTTAAGCCTATCTGCTCTCTCCCTTGCGTTTAACAGTGGAATTTCCGTTGCACTCTTAACGTTACCACTCTTGCTCTTAATTTCATTGAAGGTTGTTTTGACTTTCCTATATGCTGAGTCAGTCCTTCCGACAATCATTTCTTTATCGATTGCTTCACATTTTTCATACAGCTATTTCGTCTTAGCTTCCCTGTACCTCCTATTTATTTCAATACTTAGCGACTTGTGTTTCTGTATTCCTGAATTTTCCTGAACATTTTTGTAATTCCTTCATTCACCGATCAACTGAAGTATTTCTTTTTTTGTGACTCTTCAAGCTTTTCCGGCGAATGTGTTGTAAATAGTCTTCATGGGTTTGCCGCCGGATCACGTTGTGCAAATTCCACAATATTTCCTCGGAGCAACTGTCCGACATCTTCAAGTGGTTCAACCTTGCTTGTGGCTAGGTACGACTGACGGTATCCGCACACCGACGCCCCGTTTTTAGAACACGCGCTCGAAGAATGCGCAGCCGCGGACATTGCGCATGCGCAGTTATTTGCCATATTCAAACTCGCTCTGCCGAAAATCTCAGAGCGGCTGTCCGCCCCTGCGCTGTACGGTGCGTTTGTCAAGTGCGGTGAGACGTTACTCACCAACGGCCGTACTAGGCCAGTGTTATGACTGGCCTATTATCGAAGAATTTTGATTTTCGCGTCGTGATTTAATAGCAACCAATGCAGGGTTTCAGGCTGTGCCCAGTTGAAATCCTGTATCCTTGTTGATAAGATTATCGGCTGTAAGGATATGTATTGCTTCCTTAATGACGCAGTTCCAGAAAGATGATGCCTGGGATAAAACTTACGTCTTTTCATAAATCATATGATGTCCTGTATTCAGGCAGTGTTCCGCAGTTGCCGACTTTTCCGGTTGACGAAGGCGTGTATGACGCTGATGTTGATCGCAGGGTTCTTGTACTGTGCGGCATGTCTGGCCTATATACGCTGCCCCACACTGACAAGGAATCTTGTACACACCACATTTCCTCAGTCCAAGGTCATCCTTAACCGAACCCAACAGGTTTCTCAGTTTTGCAGTTTTCTTCTTTTACCCAGGGTTTCTTCGCAGTTACCTTCTTTGTACCCTGTTTTTCTTCCCATTTTCTGTGATTGTCCTTTTTAGAGCACATTACAGTGAGAATATCGTGATTAAGAGCTCACGTAACAGTGCAGTGAACTTTAGAAGTATTTACAGTAGAAGTGATGAAATGATGTTGGACAGTCGAAGTACATTTTTGAGTGGCACAAGTGAACTGAAATTTCGTACGGGCAGTGAACAGAATCTTGCACAAACAATCTTTCTCGAAACAGTGAAATCTCAGTATTGTTTGAAGTGACACGAAAGAAGTGGGTACCATTATGGAAGAAAAAATGGCTCTGAGCACTATGGCACTTAACATCGGAGGTCATCAATCCCCTAGAACTTAGATCTACGTAAACTTAATTAACCTCACACACATCCATGCACGAGGCAGGATTCTAACCTGCGACCGTAGCGGTCGCGCGGTTCCAGACTGAAGCGCCTAGAACCGCTCGGCCACAGCGGCCGGCCGTTATGGAAGAAAGTTTGAGCAACGGGAATTCAGTGCAGCCTGACGTTATCAACGTCGTCTCAGTTTTGGACAGGAGCAAATCAGAGTGCGCGAGAAATATGGGCGCCACAACGATTTTGTGACGCCACCCTAGCCGACTTGTCCGCCACACTTGGCGAATGCTCGGCTCTGTGCCGAGCCCGTGGGAAATCAATATGCCAATGAAAAGGTACCCAATAAAGAGCTTAACTTTGTCGTGTACTATCGAGAACATGCGCGAATTTAAACGTACAGTTAACAGTTATTAAACCCGTCTGAAGTAGTAACCTGCAGTGTTACGTGCGGCGACGACGCGCTACGGCCTGTCTGTCTCCTGGGCCTCCTCAGCGTGTAACTTACGTCACAGCTTGAAGTCTGACAGCTGGTAGGTGTAAACGAGGGACGCCTGAGCCAACGCGGACAATTTGAGCTGCAGCAGTTAGCAGCGGCAGCCGCAACTGGCGACGGAAAATTATCAGTGCAGAAGTGTTAATACCATCGAGTGACTGCTAGTTGTTCAGCCAAAATGAGTAACTTGTAAGTTAAGGAGAGAATATTGGGGTTAGAAGATAAGAACCGTAACAAGTGGAGGAAATGTACCCATGATTGATTCAGTTAATGAAACACCAGGAACAGAATTTTAAAGATAGTAGAAGTAGCATCAGAGAGCTTTTAACAGTTTTGAATCAAAATGATGTAGCTTCAGAGCAAAGCTTTTTAAAAGAGAAATGAAAATACGAAGTACAACAGCAAATTTGACACGAAATTAGAATCTTTCTGATATCATCCCTACTACCATTACAAACTTTTTCTAATTTTTTTTCACCAGAACTAGGAACAGTATCCATTCTCCTTTTACACAGGTTTCCAACCATCTTTTTACTTACTCGACCTTCACTGTTAACTTTACTTATTTTTACAGCTATTTGAACCACTTTCAGACCTCCCTGAAAAAAATTTAACAACTTCCATTCCCTTATAACATTTGTTTTTGATTATGTTCTACATTTGACAACCAGTATTTACCAAACTGGTCTGATATCATCCCTACTACCACTACAAACTTTTTCTAATTTTTTTTCACCAGCAATAGGAACAGTATCCATTCTCCTTTTACTTAGGTTTCCAACCATCTTTTTATTTGCTAGACCTGCACTGTTAAATTTACTTAATTCTACATCTGTTTGAACCGCTTTTAAATCTTCCTGCAAAAAATTAACAACTTCCATTCCCTTATTACATTTGTTTTCGATTATGTTTTAAATTTGACAACCAGTTTGGTAAATACTGGTTGTCAACATCAAAATGTCCGCCCCCGGCAGCTGAGTGGTCAGCGCGACAGAATGTCAACCCCCGGGCCCGAGTTCGATTCCCGGCTGAGTCGGAGATTTTCTCCGCTCAGGGACTGAGTGCTGTGTTGTCCAAATCATCATCATTTCATCCCCATCGACGCGCAAGTCACCGAAGTGGCGTCAAATCGAAAGACTTGCGCCCGGCGAACGGTCTACCCGACGGGAGGCCCTAGTCACACGCTATTTATTTATTATTTAATATCAAAATGTTATTAAAATGTTTGAACTGCTAACCTGACGTAGACCACATCATTTGAAATAGCCTACGTTAGACAAACACTTTTTAGCCAGATTTGACTGAGGCACAGCTACCGGAGACACATTTGCACAGGTAAATACAGTTATGCTACAATTGGTGTGCAAAACTTGAGGACGAAAGTCACTTTCATCTGATGTTTCACTGCCAAAGAACTTAGCTCGATGAAACTTGGACCATACGTAGAAAGAACTGCTACGGTAAGGTATAGAAGGAAACCGAAAGAAACACGAATGAGACGAACAGAACTGACACTTTTATTCAAAGACAATAATTGCGCAGATGCCACCGAGATTCATGATGGACCTCTGGACATTACAGAACACGGGGTAGGGTTCTTGATAGGGTGTGTTATCACCAGAGACGGCAATGCATGCTTTACCACATGTTACCTTGCTGGTAACAAGGTTGGTAAGGAGTTCTTGTGGTCGAGCGTTCCACTCCTCAAAAAAATGGTTCAAATGGCTCTGAGCACTATGAGACTTAACATCTGAGGTCATCAGTCCCCTAGAACTTAAAAATACTTAAACCTAACGAACCTAAGGACATCACGCACATCCATGCCCAAGGCAGGATTCGAACCTGAGACCGCGTCGGTCGCGCGGTTCCTGACTGAAGCGCCTAGAACCGCTCGGTCACTACGGCTGGCTCCACTCCACCAGCGAAGTTGGCAACTGTTGGATGGTCATTAGTGCATGTGGACGTGCTGCAATACGGCTCTCCACCGCATTCTACGTGCTCGATGGAGAGCTGGTCCACCTACGCTGTTCGGTGCGGTCGCGCATTGTCAACTTTAACGAAGTCAGGGCTGAAATGACGCACATGGAGGAGTACTGAGCCGTGCGTGGCTCGTGTTCGTGCCATTTCTTATTTTACATTTTGTTTTTACCGTACTGCCACCTCGTTATGTTAATTTTCACTTACTGGTGTCACTGAGTTGCTGCCTTGCCTGCCCGTGAGCGGCAGCAGCAGCGCTTATCGATATCGGCCGTGCCGTATTATCTTTGTTGGACTGCAATTACTTCCCGGTCGTGGCGTGTCGACCAGTCAGTTGGAACGTGCCAGCAGTTAGTTCGGACCTGGCAGTGTTTGAGTGGCACGCGGCACAAGTTCAGCCGGGGCGTTGCAGCAGTGAGGTCCGGACCGCCGCGACTCGCCCGACGGTTGCCGACACACGTGATTGGAGTGGAGACGACTTTGGTTGGTCGTCGGTCGGTCGTCTTGCCAGACGACGTGTATTTGGCCGGCGATCGCTTATGGGTTGGCTGTGTGTGCCGACTCGTGATTCTTCCCTGTTATTATACAGGCACTGCCGCCAGCATTGTCTAGTTCTTCGTACAAGTGTCATGAAACTGTGTGTAGTTTGTGTGATTTTGACTGACAAGTTATTTTAAATGTTGTCGTCGTACTGGCTCTGTCGAGTCGGTCGGTTAGCGTGGAGCAGTGAGGAATTCTCGGTGGGGCGTAGTTTGGCCGGGGCCCGCTGGCGATCTCTACTCGGTGTCGGAGTGTGTGGCGCTGTTCCCATTGCTACGAAGTCCCGTGGCTCACCGACATGGACATGAAGGTTGAGTTTTGATTTCACCTACCAGCAAGTCAACACTGTTCACATTGTGTCGTTTGGAGTTCTTTGTCGGCTGTTGGGATATTCCCGCGAGCAACAACGTGTTTTTCAAGTTGGAAAATTCTAGCCACTCTCAGATGGAATTTCACCATATTTGGTTATTTGCATTGAAGTGCACGAGCGGAATCTTCAGCCTTGTGGCCATTAACGTTCCGGTTACCTGCCCTGGGCGTTGACGAAAATTTCAGGCAGTGCTGTCCAGCACGGTGTGTAGTTTGACAGCCGTGTATGATTGGTTGTGGGCGCCTATATCTTCTACGTTGCTCCTTTGAACTCCCTGCTGTGCCCTGGTCGGGTGAGTGGAAGTTATCTTGTCGGAGGGTCCTCTGACTGTCGGATCGTGAATGGTTGGCCCGACTGCCTGTCTCACCTAAGCGAGCGTTAGTGTTTGAATTGCAGGCCGGCCGTCGAACATCTGGGCGCCCTTGTGTGTACTGCCTTATTTTTTAAAATTTGTTCTTGTTGTTACTTGTATGGCTTCTAACCGGTTTTGTGTTTTAAATTACAGTTGTTTTACTCTTAAGGCCTTCAGCCTAGTTTAAAGTACTGTTTCACGTAAGTCCTTTGGCATTTTAAATTTTTTTTTGAATTTTTAAGTCTTTGCCCTTCAGCAGGTTTGAGTTTCAGTTGTTTGTTCTTAAGGCCTTCAGCCTAAATTAAAGAACTGTTTCACGTAAGGACTTTGGTATTTAAAAAATAATGTTTTGGAGTTTTAAGTGTTCGGCCTTCAGCCGATTTGAATTTAAGTTGTTTACTTCAGCCTAACTAAATAACTGTTTTAAGATAAGGTTTGCCTTTAAATTTATGATTATCCTTGCGTTTTAAGTTATTGGCCTTCAGCCGTTTTGAAATGAAAGTGGTTTTCAGCTGGTAATGAAGTCCCAAAGACTAAAGCTGTGTATTTAAAAAAAATTTTGGACTCTTGTATTGTTTTATCAGATAATAAAGTTGTATGTTCGAGTGTAACTGACAGCCCTTATTTTGGCCCCTTTCCACAGTTTACTCTATCTGTCCTGTCTCAAATACACTGTCACAATAACGTTGAACGGTAGTGTACCGTGTTCAAAGATTTGGAGGTCAGTACGCCCATGTAACAATGTACCCTTCTCCCCCCTTCCCCCATTTGTTCGACAAAGTTCAGTTCTTGCGTGCATTACATGATCCCACTTCTTGTCATATGAGGACACAACCAGAATCACTACTCAGACTGATTCTGCTTTCATTCGAGAAGAGCACGCTACTTCACTATTCGCCGGTTTAGTCCCTGTGCTCTTGACATCATCGCGAACAGTGCTGCCAATGTGCGGGTATCAACGGAACACAACATACTGGTCGTCGGGCAAAGAGACCACCCTCATGCAATTCCCAGGCCATTGGGGAGCGACAGATTGCGTGTTTTGTAGTCCTGTTAATAGTGGTTGCGATTACACCCGCTGTTTGACGTCTGTCCCTTCTTGCCTGTTTCACAGTGTAGCGTTCATCTGCGATTGTAGCTGACGGTGGTCGACCACTTGCTCTCCTTCGATCAGTAATGACTGGGGCTCGGAACACTCTCCACGCACGTAAAATAATGCTTTGAGCAGAACCAAGCTCCTGGGCTACGTTCGTCACACTTCGTCCGTCTTCCAGTTCTCCGATGATTCTTGCCCGTGTGAAGTCATCCGAATGCTTCTGGGCCATTTTGTAAAGAACACCACCACACCGTAACTACTTACTGATTGACACACACTGCCGTTTCGTGTTCCTTCAACTGCCTCATTTACCGGGGCCAGCCGTATTTAGCGCTATAGTCACAATGAACTCATGTCATATGACGTCCGGCTTTTTGTATACAATTGGCGTACGTTTGGCACCATACTCCCGCACTTTCCTGGAATCTCGTTGACTGAAGCAGAATTGTCTTCATTGGTGAGTCCCGCTTGGAACTGAGCCCTGATGTGTCTGGAGACGCCCCAGATAGTGGTGGAATACCAACCTGACTGTCACTCGCTATACGGCCTGAGAACCAGGAGTGATGGTTTGGGGTGCCATTTCATTTCATATCTGGACCCCTTCCGTTGTCATCCGCGGGAACCTTACAGCACAGCGTTACGTGGACGATAATGTAAACCGTTTTGTTGTCCTTCACAGTAAGCCATAACAAATGGCTCTGAGCACTATGCGAGTTAACTTCTGAGGCCATCAGTCGCCTAGAACTTAGAACTAAATAAACCTAACTAACCTAAGGACATCACACACATCCATGCCCGAGGCAGGACTCGAACCTGCGACCGTAGCGGTTGCTCGATTCCAGACTGTAGAGCCTAGAACCGCACGGCCACTCCGGCCGGCAGTAAGCCATCCTTGGCTTACATTTAAGCAAGATAATGCCCACCCGCACTCTGCGAGAGTTTCTACTGTTTGTCCTCATGCCTGCCAGACTGTACTTTGGGCAGAATGATAGCTGGATCTCTCTGCAACTGGGTACGTTTGCAGCATTATCACCAGGGCCCACCAACCAGCTCGAGATCTCGACGATCTAACGCACCAACTGGACGTAATTTGGCAACGTACCCCTAAGCAGACATCCAACAACTCGGTCAATCAGTGCCAAACCTAATAACTGTTTTTATGACTACGAGGTCTTACGCGACGGAGTCCTTGCATAAAAAGTTCTCGGTTTACTTGCCGCGTCAAATTTGGATAAAATCCCGAGCTTTCGATGACTACCTCCGTCATCTTCGTCAGGGCTAAAACTGACTGTCGTGGACCGGTGAGGCATCCGCTTTTATAAGCAGTGGACGGCTTCTCATTGGCTGGATGACGTCACAGTGAAAACGGCGCATACGGAGGTGGCGGCCTCTATGTCCATAGATTTTGTTTGCGCGCTTTATCCAGCATTGCTTGCAGCGCTATCCATCGCAACGGGCAGTTCTCCGTCTGTTTTTAGGATAGTCTTACGACAGTAACTCTTCTTCACGCTCATCGGGGTGCATGGAGAAGAGCATTTTTTCCGTATGCATGTATGTAGTCAACAGTTTTTTGGCTCAAATGGCTCTGAGCACTATGGGACTAAACATCTGAGGTCATCAGTCCCCTAGAACTTAAAACTACTTAAACCTAACTAACCTAAGGACATCACACACATCCATGTCCGAGGCAGGATTCGAACCTTTGACCGTAGCGGTCGCGCGGTTCCAGACTGAAGCGCCCAGAACCGCTCGGCCACACCGGCCGGCAACAGTTTTTTAATTGCAGGTTGTGTATAAGTAGTAACTAGGGCGTTAGCTAGTTTCTTCAATTTGCCTTCCCTTGGTTAACCTACAAATAAACAAAAGAAACAAAAAAAAGAGCTCTTTTGTAGCACACAAATGGAGCATTTGGCCTGCAGTGGATGCATATACTTAAATTAATAATCTCCAGTCTGCTGCTGAGGGAAAATTCAGTCTGATCATGTTGACAACCGTAGTTTAAGAATGGGTCCTAATTATGTGCTGGAAGAAATTATCAAGTTTTGCCTGTGTATTAAAGAAAAATTCAATTTGATAGTACATTTATACTAGGGCACTGATCAGTGAGTGCTAGTCATAATGAGGTAAGTAGAGGAGTCATGAAATGCGTAGGCAGTAGTCACCCTGACACATTCTTATTGTGACTCGCGACTGCATAATCTATTTGGTACATGTTTCGAAATTTTTTCCTTCTACGATCACATTAATTTGTAACCCTAATGATCAATACAAAACGTTGAAATGTATTTGTAAATATTCTGCAACCGTATATAAATTTTAAATTCTGTAAAATTATTATTAATATTCGATTTATTCACAGATCAGTTGTACAGATTAGCGAAGTATTTTCTAGCCTGATACAGTAAGCCTAGTGAACTTCTCTCCAATCTAATGATAAGGGCTGTTTAACTGCTATTAACACTTTTGATGTCCGTATCTCATTTCAGTAGGAAAAATGATGTATGGCTACGCAGCAGTATTACACATCACGAGTATACAAACAACGTATCATAGCTACCAAGAGGCTTATGTCAGAATCGTCTCCACTGAGTGATACCTGACACTAATTATTTACGCATAACAACCTAGTATTTTAGTGCTCTCGTGGAAATTCATGCAGTTCAGTCGTCTTTCTCAGTTGCCATAAGATTGTCACTTCAGCTCAAACTAAAATAGGTTTCCTATGTGACCTATGTACATTTGCAGGGACGGGCTCATTATACATTACATGAAGTGAAAATGAGAATCACTGCACACGTGTGACTGTCGTTATTAGTTCTGTCTCACACTAAACCACCACACATGCAGTATATAAGTCATAGATTTGTAATAGACGCCGTTAAATTCAGGGTAGTAAGAACACCAGACAAAAAATTAATCACTTCCATAGAGACCTCAGACTAATACTGTGAAGTGCCTGCCACCATATACAGGGTGAGTCACCTAACATTACCGCTGGATATATTTCGTAAACCACATCAAATACTGACGAATCGATTCCACAGACCGAACGTGAGGAGAGGGGATAGTGTAATTGGTTAATACAAACCATACAAAAATGCACGGAAGTATGTTTTTTAACACAAACCTACGTTTTTTTAAATGGAACCTCGTTAGTTTTGTTAGCACATCTGAACGTATAAACAAATACGTAATCAGTGCCGTTTGTTGCATTGTAAAATGTTAATTACATCCGGAGATATTGTAACCTAAAGTTGACGCTTGGGTACCACTCCTCCGCTGTTCGATCGTGTGTATCGGAGAGCACCGAATTACGTAGGGATCCAAAGGGAACGGTGATGGACCTTAGGTACAGAAGATACTGGAACAGCACATTACGTCCACATGCTAACACCTTTTTATTGGTCTTTTTCACTGACGCACATGTACATTACTATGAGGTATGAGGTACACGTACACACGTGGTTTCCGTTTTCAATTACGGAGTGGAATAGAGTGTGTCCCGACATGTCAGGCCAATAGATGTTCAATGTGGTGGCCATCATTTGCTGCACACAATTGCAATCTCTGGCGTAATGAATGTCGTACACGCCGCAGTACATCTGGTGTAATGTCGCCGCAGGCTGCCACAATACGTTGTTTCATATCCTCTGGGGTTGTAGGCCAATCACGGTACACATTCTCCTTTAACGTACCCCACAGAAAGAAGTCCAGAGGTGTAAGATCAGGAGAACGGGCTGGCCAATTTATGCGTCCTCCACGTCCTATGAAACGCCCGTCGAACATCCTGTCAAGGGTCAGCCTAGTGTTAATTGCGGAATGTGCAGGTGCACCATCATGCTGATACCACATACGTCGACGCGTTTCCAGTGGGACATTTTCGAGCAACGTTGGCAGATCATTCTGTAGAAACGCGATGTATGTTGCAGCTGTTTGGGCCCCTGCAATGAAGTGAGGACCAATGAGGTGGTCGCCAATGATTCCGCACCATACATTTACAGTCCACGGTCGCTGTCGCTCTACCTGTCTGAGCCAGCGAGGATTGTCCACGGACCAGTAATGCATGTTCCGTAGATTCACTGCCCCATGGTTTGTGAAACCCGCTTCATCGGTAAACAGGTAGAACTGCAAAGCATTCTCTGTTAATGCCCATTGACAGAATTGCACATGAAACGGGTGAAAGCGGTGACGATGCAGTATGCGCATGACACTACTTTTACTCAGTCCACCGGCTCTCGCAATGTCCCGTGTACTCATGTGTGGGTTCATGGCAACAGCAGCTAACACACCAACTGCACCCGCTTCTCCTGTGACGGGCCTGTTACGGACCCGTTTGCGTGCTACGACCATACCTGTTGCATATAGTTGGCGGTAGATGTTTTGCAATGTGCGGCGCCTTGGATGCTCTCTGTCCGGGTACCGTTCTGCATACACCCTGCAGGCTTCAGCTGCATTTCGTCGACACTCGCCATAGATGAGTATCATCTCCGCCTTTTCAGAGTTCGAATACACCATGGTCACAGTTCCTACAACACTACACTATCACAGACGTCTGGTAACACGGTGTACTACAGTTGGTCTGCGTGCGGAGAAGAATGCAGAATAACAATAGCAGCAAGCGCTACATGCGGACACTGCGTCGCCGGCCGCGGTGGTCTCGCGGTTCTGGGCGCGCAGTCCGGAACCGTGGGACTGCTACGGTCGCAGGTTCGAATCCTGCCTCGGGCATGGATGTGTGTGATGTCCTTAGGTTAGTTAGGTTTGAGTAGTTCTAAGTTCTAGGGGACTGATAACCACAGCAGTTGAGTCCCATAGTGCTCAGAGCCATTTTGACACTGCGACAGCTAGACCAAACCACAACAGTGCACTACAGCCACACTCGTAAACACGGTCGTCATCGTAAACATGTCCCTGCAGATGCTGCTCGGCGATCGTGGCCCGTGTTTGTTACAACACGCAACTGAACGTCGGAGGTTTCAAGCGTCAATTTAGGTTACAATATCTCCAGATGTAATTAACATTTTAGAATGCAACAAACGGCTCTGATTACGTATTTGTTTATATGTTCAGATGTGCTAACAAAACTAACGTGGTTCCATTTAAAAAACGTAGGTTTGTGTTAAAAAACATACTTCCGTGCATTTTTGTATGGTTTTTATTAAACAATTACACTAGCCCCTCTCCTCACGTTTGGTCTGTGGAATCGGTTCGTCAGTATTTGATGTGGTTTACGAAATATATCCAGCGGTAACGTTAGGTGACTCACCCTGTATAGTGTGTGTGTGTGTGTGTGTGTGTGTGTGTGTGGTGGAAGGTTGTACTTTGCCTAACATAGCATTCAGCAGTGAAAAGTAACATACATAAATACATTACTTTCTGTCCATTAACATTCCCGTGGATTATTAAGTATATATACGAGGATTGGAACTTAAATAGTGGCAACTATTTATTCACAACCGATACAAAAGAGTTACATGTTTGCACCTGTAACTGTCCTTCAAAGTAGTCACCAGTGTTGTGTAGAACCCGTTGCCAGCGATGTTGAAGGCGTAGTATACCGTTAGCAAAGCCTGTTCTGTTGATGGTGCGAATGGAGCGGTCCACTACCTGTCGAATCTCTGGAACAATTCTGAAGCGAATGCCACGAAGCCAAAAATGAAACGCCTGTCCAACGAATGGCGTCATTATGGTTCGCCGCGAAAGTCCAAAGTGCGTCAGAGCCCCAGTATGGCGAAAGTTATGGTGATTCTCGTGTACGACTGTGATGGTGTTATCCTAACGAATTACGTTCCTCCACGGTAGACCGTCAATGCACAGTATTACTGTTCGTTTTTGGAGCATCACCTGCGATCAGCTTTGCGGAAGAAGCGGCGACACTTCCTGCGCAACCCACCCATCATTTTGCACGACAATGCGCGGGCGCATACAGCGCAAGCTGTGGCTGTTCTGTTCGATCGATGGGACTGGGAAGTACTGTGCCATCCACCACACTCCCCGGACTTAAGTCCTTGTGACTTTGATTTGATACCGAAGATGATGGAACTACTTCGTGGCATTCGCTTCAGAACTGTTCCAGAGATTCTACAGGCAGTAGACCGCCACATTCATACCATCAACAGAACAGGCTCTGCTAACGGTGTACTACGCCTTCCACGTCTCTGACAACGGATACTACACAACGCCGGTGACTACTTTCAAGGACAGTAACAAGTGCGGACATTTAACTCTTTTGTATCGGTTGTCAATGAATAGTTGCCACTATTTAAGTGCCAACAGTAGTTATGTTAAATAAATAAATAAATGTCACTAAGTGGTTACCTGAGTGTTGCTCTTTTTGGAGCATTGGATCTGAGCCTGGAATTCACTCAAAATGCAAGCAAAAGTTATTGCTAGCCGAACCACTTTAGGAATGCAAGCCATACAGATAGTAATTGACTGTATGTAGCCAGAAGGATGTTTTATATGTGTGGTTAGGAAGCATTACGAAATATTCACACTGCTCAACTAAGACAGAGATAGAAAGTGTATGTTAATAGTAAACACTGAAAGAAACAATTACAGAATGCACCTCTTGGAACAATGGCTTTAAGAATTGTAATGTTACACTCCTGGAAATTGAAATAAGAACACCGTGAATTCATTGTCCCAGGAAGGGGAAACTTTATTGACACATTCCTGGGGTCAGATACATCACATGATCACACTGACAGAACCACAGGCACATAGACACAGGCAACAGAGCATGCACAATGTCGGCACTAGTACAGTGTATATCCACCTTTCGCAGCAATGCAGGCTGCTATTCTCCCATGGAGACGATCGTAGAGATGCTGGATGTAGTCCTGTGGAACGGCTTGCCATGCCATTTCCACCTGGCGCCTCAGTTGGACCAGCGTTCGTGCTGGACGTGCAGACCGCGTGAGACGACGCTTCATCCAGTCCCAAACATGCTCAATGGGGGACAGATCCGGACATCTTGCTGGCCAGGGTAGTTGACTTACACCTTCTAGAGCACGTTGGGTGGCACGGGATACATGCGGACGTGCATTGTCCTGTTGGAACAGCAAGTTCCCTTGCCGGTCTAGGAATGGTAGAACGATGGGTTCGATGACGGTTTGGATGTACCGTGCACTATTCAGTGTCCCCTCGACGATCACCAGTGGTGTACGGCCAGTGTAGGAGATCGCTCCCCTCACCATGATGCCGGGTGTTGGCCCTGTGTGCCTCGGTCGTATGCAGTCCTGATTGTGGCGCTCACCTGCACGGCGCCAAACACGCATACGACCATCATTGGCACCAAGGCAGAAGCGACTCTCATCGCTGAAGACGACACGTCTCCATTCGTCCCTCCATTCACGCCTGTCGCGACACCACTGGAGGCGGGCTGCACGATGTTGGGGCGTGAGCGGAAGACGGCCTAACGGTGTGCGGGACCGTAGCCCAGCTTCATGGAGACGGTTGCGAATGGTCCTCGCCGATACCCCAGGAGCAACAGTGTCCCTAATTTGCTGGGAAGTGGCGGTGCGGTCCCCTACGGCACTGCGTAGGATCCTACGGTCTTGGCGTGCATCCGTGCGTCGCTGCGGTCCGGTCCCAGGTCGACGGGCACGTGCACCTTCCGCCGACCACTGGCGACAACATCGATGTACTGTGGAGACCTCACGCCCCACGTGTTGAGCAATTCGGCGGTACGTCCACCCGGCCTCCCGCATGCCCACTATACGCCCTCGCTCAAAGTCCGTCAACTGCACATACGGTTCACGTCCACGCTGTCGCGGCATGCTACCAGTGTTAAAGACTGCGATGGAGCTCCGTATGCCACGGCAAACTGGCTGACACTGACGGTGGCGGTGCACAAATGCTGCGCAGCTAGCGCCATTCGACGGCCAACACCGCGGTTCCTGGTGTGTCCGCTGCGCCGTGCGTGTGATCATTGCTTGTACAGGCCTCTCGCAGTGTCCGGAGCAAGTATGGTGGGTCTGACACACCGGTGTCAATGTGTTCTTTTTTCCATTTCCAGGAGTGTATGAGCAAATATGTAAGTATCCCTGAGTTATGCTGACTTGTAACATAGTTCATTCACACTTCTGATGGTTGAAATAGTGGTAATTTGTATTTTTACCACCGTAGCTCCATCCAAATCTCATTGTCCTATGGCGAGAGGTGTCGGGAGCTGGTGCCTGGCGTGCCGTCCACACAGAAGCCCCTTTTCCCCTGCGGTAAGCTCAATGCCCAAGTCTGAAAAGACACTACCGCGTGAGTCCCAGGGTAGTAGCAGCCCTTCACTGTTATGGTGCTCCCCGAACAGCCTGGTTTCCTCCTTTTGCACCTCCAGCTATAGAGTCCCAATAAAGAAAGTGCGAGTATATTTAGTTAGTCCTGACTTTGCAATCACTACCATATTCCGACCTTATGATTCTAAGTGCCATTGCTGCATCTTGTCTGTTATTAGTATCTTCGTCACCCCTATCTCTATGCAACGGTGAAATGTGGATAGTTGGAAAGGTTAGCCGCTTCTTACTACTAATTAGCAGCACTATCTCTAAACCTGAAGTAGACTACACTTCACACATCTCTTGTAAGTATTGATAGGCTGTGCATTCTCATTTACTGGCCGAACTCATAGCACACAAAAGACCCCAAAAAACTCATAGAAACCCTTTGCCTGAACTACACCTCCACTCACTGTGGGTTAAACGCCTCATTGGGCCGTCCCTGCACTCGACGCCTTGCAACATTTGAACAGAGGTAAAATCGCAACTCATCCTTCCATATTACAATGGCCTTTTGTGAGGTACCCGACAACATACGTACGTTTAATGCAGATTTTGTAATATTCGCTGGGAAACTGGTTGACATCAGCAATTCCTGAGTTTTCATTTTCAAATATTGATTCTTGTTTGCAGTCCCTGTCGGCTAGGATACTTTTACGACAAGCGTTATCAGGCCATCTTTGTAGCTGCGAATGGTACAGCATTCCTTGTAGATGCGTTGGACAGTCCACACTGATACACTAAGAGATCAGACAGCTTCTTGCACAGGGTGGCCATGGGCTCGTCCAAACACGATAGCTGCCTACTGTCATTCTGTCCCGTCTCCGCTTAGACTCAACTTACTGCGTTGATTACATACAATTTGTGGCTCACACAGCACTTCACTGCCTGCGGTGGAGTGTCACACAGCCGCATGGTAATAGTTCAGTACCATTTACAGCGCTCTATTGGGAGCAGAATGGCTTTTCGAAATGGGTGTCTTACAACGTGTCCTGTGAACTTTACTTTCCTAGCACTTTTTTCTCGATCTGGAGGTAATCAGTTTTTGTCTTGGTAATAGACAGGAAAGTAATTAGAGCAGAAGCGATGGGGCATAGTTTCCCTTCGCCAGATTCCGTACCAGAATCCTGGGCTCAATTCCGAACCTTTGTGCAGTTTCTTATTGTATGCGAGTGTAAGGCACTCGATGGTGAATGGTCTAACTGGGTTAAAATACGTTTATTCAAAATTATTAACTAAGATTATTAGGCAACGGACCTAAATTCGTCCTTTTGAAGACAGTGTAAGTGGTACATGAACCTTGGGAGAAACTTCATGGCAGGTAGCACTTAAGAGTCGCTTCAAATGACCCTATGTTTTCAGTCCAGCGTAATACAGTCGTGTTTGCTTCTCACAATGGTTCCTTAAGATATTTGTCAGTAATTTTACTAATACGAATCATGAATGTTGTGGTTTTTGTTCTCAAAATGTATAACTAAGCAAGGGACGGGCAACAGCGTTCTGTAGAGTAGCGTAGTCATTGAGAGCTGGAAGCGAAAGTGTAGAGGTAATAGGGGACGGCCGTGTCAAGATCTGACAGGCGCCGAGACAGCGGAGACGGGCGAAGGTCCGTGGGAAGGGCAGAGGCAGAACAGGTTCCCATCTGTAATCACGCACCACTGGCACTGTCCCTGATAGAATAATGGCCTCTTCTCGGCTACGACAGAGAGAACACAGCTGCTCGATGACTGCGCATTAATGTGTCAATGATAAAGAGAATTACAGTAAAAGTTAAAAGGATGATTCTGTTTAGCGCTCTTTTGACGACGAAGAAAGACTGACGAAAGATTAGAATTTAATGTCCCGTCGACGTAGACACCATTAGAAATGAAGCACATCCTCCAACTCGACAAGGATGGTTAATCAAATCGGTGGTACGTTACTGAAGGGATAAAGGAAAATTACAGAAATACGCAACTGGCCATTAAAATTGCTACAACCAAGAGGAAATGCAGATGATAAACGGGTATTCATTGGACAAATATACTAGCACTGACATGTGATTACATTTTCACGCAATTTGGGTGCATAGATCCTGAGAAATCAGTACCCAGAACAACCACCTCTGGCCGAAATAACGGCGTTGACACGCCTGGGCATTGACTCAAACAGAGCTTGGATGGGGTGTACAGGTACAGCTGCCCATGCAGCTTCAACACGATACCACAGTTCATCAAGAGTAGTGACTGGCGTATTGTGACGAACCAGTTGCTCGGCCACCATTGACCAGACGTTTTCAATTGGTGAGAGATCTGGAAAATGTGCTGGCTAGGGCAGCAGTTGAACATTTTCTGTATACAGTAAGGCCCGTACAGGACCTGCAACATGCGGTCGTGCATTATCCTGCTGAAATGTAGGGTTTCGCAGGGATCGAATTAAGGGTAGGTCCACCGGTCGTAACACATCTGAAATGTAATGCTCACTGTTCAAAGTGCCATCAATGAGAACAAGAGGTGACCGAGACGTGTAACCAATGGCACCCCATACCATCAAGCCGTGATTCGCCAAACATGGATACGACCATCACGATGCTGTAAACAGAACCTGGATTCATCCGAAAAAATGGCGTTTTACCATTCGTGCACCCAGGTTCGTCGTTGAGTACACCATCGCAGGCGATCCTGTCTGTGATGCAGCGTCAAGGGTAACCGCAGCCATGGTCTCCGAGCTGATAGTCCATGCTTCTGCAAACGTCGTCGAACTGTTCGTGGAGATGGTTGTTGTCTTGCAAACGTCCCCTTCTGTTGACTCTGTGATCGAGACGTGGCTGCACGATCCGTTACAGCCATGCGGATAAGATGCCTGTCATCTCGACTGCTAGTGATACGAGGCCGTTGGGATCCTGCACGGCGTTCCGTATTACCCTACTGAACCCACCGATTCCATATTCTGCTAACAGTCATTGGATCTCGACCAACGCGAGCAGCTATGTCGCGATACGATAAACCGCAATCGCGATAGGCTACAATCCGACCTATACCAAAGTCGGAAACGTGATGGTACGCATTTCTCCTCCTTACACGAGGCATCACAACAACGTTTCACCGGGCAACGCCGGTCAACTGCTGTTTGTGTATGAGAAATTGGTTGGAAACTTTCCTCATGTCAGCACGTTGTAGGTGTTGCCACCGGCGCCAACCTTGTGTGAATGCTCTGCAAAGCTAATCATTTGCATATCACAGCATCTTCTTCCTGTCGGTTAAATTTCGCGTCTGTACCACGTCATCTTCGTGGTGTAGCAACTTTAATGGCCACTAGTGTACTAAACTGGCATGACGAAAAAGGTTTTAACCTTGCCCCTTCTGAATACGTCTATAGTGTTTATCTGCGCCTTCTCACTCACTATCGTCAGGAAGAGTATTATAAATAGAGAAAACGATCCGCCTGACAAACATGATTCCGAAAATCGGCCAGGAACTTTCCCGTGGAAGTGCAGCAGCATCCAGCTTACGTGACTTACGGGAACCATAGCCAACCGCAGACAGGAGTGTCACACGAGAATCCGAACCCCTGCACCTACTGAATACGTGTCCAGCGTCTTATAAACTCCACCCTCTTGCTCTGTTGAATGGTTCAAGACCGATATGAAAGAGAGTGACTGAAAATGGGTTTTATGTATACAGTGTCTCATCAAACGTATCCGGATACACCTATGCATTCGAGAAGTAACGACTAGACGTCACGAGAGTATCCCCCATCAATGTAAAGAGCCGTGAAGAGAAATTTTGTTGTCAGCATAGAAGCAGTAACAGCAGAATGGGTCCATCAGGAGAGTTGAGTGACTTCGAACATGGACTAGTCCCTGGATGTCACCTGAGTAACAAATACATTAGCGCATATTAACTCACCTACAGCTGCTGCCGATTTGGATGTGAAGTGGAAAAGTGAAGGAAAAAATCACAGCTAAACCAAGACCAGGCGGAATTCATGAACTGTTGGACAAATATCGCCAAGAATTGAGGATAACTGTTGTAAAAATCGAATGAAATCAGTGGAAGGAATCACCCGTGAGTTCCAAAGTGCTACCAGCAGCCTAGCTAGCAGAGTTCAAAACAATGGGGTACTATGGTCGGGCAGCTCCTCATAAGCCACACATTTCTGTACTCAATGACAAGTGACAATTGAGGTGACATAAAGAGCGACGCCACTGAACGGTGGATGACTGAAAACGAGTGATTCATATCGATCAATGACGCTATATTCTGTGGCAATCCCACGGAAAGGTTTGAATTTGATGAATGCCTGGAGAACGTTACCTGTTTGAGGTGTAGTTCCAACAGTGAAGTACGAAGAAGGTAGTGTTATAGTATGGTGGTGTTTTTCATGGTTAGGCAGGAGTCCACTTATTGCGCTTAAGAAAACGCTAAATGTTGAAGAATATGAATACATTTTACAGCACTGTGTACTGCATTCTGTAGAGGAGCAGTTCGGAGACGATGATTGATGGTATCAACATGGACACTGTCATAATGCAGCATCCGTTAGACAATGGAATATGGTCAACGATATCCCTAAATTGGACTGGCTTGCCCAAGGTCCCAATCTGAACCCAAAGGAACATCTCTGGGACAAATTAGGATGTCGAATTCGCTGGCGACCCCAGCGTCCAACAACAGTACCCTCTCTGGTTTCGGCTCTTGAGGAAAATTAGATTGCGGTTCCTCCATAGACATACAAACACCTCACTGAAAGTGTCCCCAGCAGAGTTCAAGCCATCATATGAGGGGCGTTTGAAAAGTCCGTGCAAAGTCCGAGAGATGGCACCACCGGCGCGTACTGAGGTCATGTTTAGTTAGTGGCATCTTTGGAAAGAACGCACAACAAGTTTCAGCCATATTGGTCTATTTCATTGTGTTTGGCATTCATGTGAATCAAGGAAGTCAAGTGATTGTCAAAAAATGGACGAAAAATAATTTAGTGTGGTGATTAAACATTATGAAAGGAAAAACGCCTCAGGAGACTATAGAGAAACTTCATAAACATTACGGTGACTCCGCACCTTCGATTAGAACAGTTTATAAGTGGTTTCAAAATTTTCGGAGCGGCCATATGGGCACAAGTGATGCCGAACGTTCTGGACGCCCTGTGGAGGTTACGACTCCAGAAATCATTGATAAAATCCATGATATAGAGATGGATGACAGAAGAGTTAAGGTGCGTGAGATCGCTAGTGCTGTGGGCATTTCGAATGAACGGGTATATAATATTTTAATAAACATTTGGACATGAGGAAGCTATCTGCAAGATAGATTCCGCGATTGCTCACGCTTGACCAAAAACGGAATCGTGTAAGTGTTGCAACGATGGTTTGCAGCTGTTCTGGAAGAATCCGCAGGACTTTAAGCGTCGTTTCGTCACTGTGGATGAAACATGGATACATTACTATACTCCTGAGACCAAACAACAATCTAAACAATCGGTTACCAAGGGAGAATCTGCACCAAAAAATGCGAAGACAATTCCTTTGGCCGGAAAGGTTATGGCGACTGTCTCTTGGGATTCGCAAGGCATAATCCTCATCGACTATCTAGAAAAGGGTAAAACTATTACAGGTGACTATTATTCATCGTTATTGGACCGTTTGAAAACCGCGCTGCAAGGAAAACGCCAGCGATTGGACCGCAAAGAAGCCTTTTCCATCACGACAATGCACCAGCACAGACCTCAGCAGTTGTGATCACAAAATTAATGGAAATAGGATTCCAACTCGTTTCACAACCTCCCTATTCTCCAGACTTGGCTCCCTCGGACCACTATTTGTTCCCCAATTTGCAGAAATGCCTGGCGGGACAAAGATTTTATTCAAACGAGGAGGTGATTGCAGGAACTAATACCTACATTACTGGCCATTAAAATTGCTACACCACGACGATGACGTGCTACAGACGTGAAATTTAACCGACAGGAAGAAGATGCTGTGATGTGCAAATGATTAGCTTTTCAGAGCATTCACACAAGGTTGGCGCCGGTGGCGACATCTACAACGTGCTGACATGAGGAAAGTTTCCAACCGATTTCTCATACACAATCAGCAGTTGACCGGCGTTGCCTGGTGAAACGTTGTTGTGATGCCTCGTGTAAGGAGGAGAAATGCGTACCATCACGTTACCGTTACGTCTCGAACCTTGAGGCAACAGATGGGGACAACAACCATCCGCACGAACAGTTCGACGACGACGACGTTTGCAGCAGAATGGACTATCAGCTCGGAGACCATGGCTGCGGTTACCCTTGACGCTGCATCACAGACAGGAGCGCCTGCGATGGTGTACTCAACGACGAACCTGGGTGCACGAATGGCAAAACGTCATTTTTTCGGATGAATCAAGGCTCTGTTTACAGTATCATAATGATCGCATCCGTGTGTGGCGAAATCGCGGTGAACGCACATTGGAAGCGTGTATTCGTCATCGTCATACTGGCGTATCACCCGGTGTGATGGTATGGGGTGTCATTGGTTACACGTCTCGGTCACCTCTTGTTCGCATTGACGGCACTTTGAACAGTTGACATTACATTTCAGATGTGTTACGACCCGTGGCTCCACCCTTCAATCGATCCCTGTGACGCCATACATTTCAGCAGGATAACGCACGACCGCATGTTGCAGGTCCTGTACGGGCCTTTCTGGATACAGACTTACTTTACTTTTTCGTGTCCGGAAACTACAATTTGTTTGCCCAATATTGGGCAATGTCCAATGCTTCTTCTTTAGCCAGCCATAGATCGTCGAGGGTGCATCTGTGCGGGCAGGCTGGGCATTGTAGGAGATGTTCCATGTCCTGTCGAGTGCCGCAGTCGCATTTGTCGTCATTTTAGTCCAACAAACACCATTTGATCAGATTAGATTTCACAGGAGCCACCCCAGTTCTGATGCGGTTAAGCATTCTCCAGGTTTTCCAATCACCAGAAACGCCGCTTGGTGGGTCCTCTCTTAGTGGATAGTAGATGGGGGGCTCATCTAAGGCGCAACTTAGGAAACGGCGTCTGGATTTGAGTCTGCTGGGGCCACATTCTAGGCCAAATATTGAGTGACGAGCATCAAAGGTTTGTTTTAGCTTCTCGGTATGTTCATGGGCTTTCCTACGTGAGTCGGGGTTTGGGAAACCTGCGGCCCTGTAAAGATTTTCTATGGGGGTAGGTTTCATGCAACCTGTCACTATCCTGCAGGTTTCATTCGAACTAATATCTACCTTTTTTGCGTGGGCGGATCTGCACCATACCGGGCAGGCATATTTGGCAGTTGAGAAGCACAAAGCTTGGGCTGAAGTTCTGACCACGGTGGGTTTGGCACCCCATTTGCTGTTGGACAGCTTTCTTATTAGGGAATTTCGTGCTTCTACTTTTTTGCGTGTTTTTTCGCAATGACATTTGTATGTCAATGTTCTGTCCAGCACGACGCCAAGGTAGGTGGGAGTATCTGTGTGTTCTAGTAATGTCCCATCCCAGGTAACATTGAGCCTGTACTTTGACTGCCTCGAGTTCAGATGGAATGCACTCACTTGAGTTTTGGAGGGATTGGGTTTTAGAGAATTCTTTTTGTAGTAGGTTGACATTATAGAAAGGGCGGTTTCTAGTTTCTCCTCGATGGCTTCAAACCTGTTGCCTTGAACTGTTATTGCCAGGTCGTCTGCATATACAAAAGTTTTGGTTTTGTCTGGAGTTGGTTGGTCATTTGTATATATGGTGAATAGGATTGGCGCCAACACGCTCCCTTGGGCGAGCCCATTTTTCTGATTCCACCATCGATTCTTTTTCCTCTCAAGCATTACGAAGAACTGTCTATTTTGGAGCAGGGATTCGATTATCTTGACTAGGTGGTAGTCTTTCAGGGTCTCGTAGATTTTATACAGTAGTGTCCGGTGATGTACTGTATCATAGGCGGAACTTAGGTCGACTAGTGCCAGCCCGGTGATTAGTTTATTCTCAAACCCATCCTCGATATGTTCCGTCAATGCTAGAATTTGACTGGTACAGGACTTTTCAGGTCTAAAACCTGCTTGGTGTGGAATTAGCTTCGAGTCAACGATCTTCTCTATTCTGTTGAGGATCAATCTTTCATAGAGCTTAAACAGATGGCAGAGAAGGGTTATGGGTCGATAGCTCTTCGGAGACTCTGGGTCCTTCCCGGGTTTAAGGAGAGCCACCACTTTTGACTTCCTCCACAGTTTCGGGATTTGAAAGGTTTCACGGCACACGTTAAAAAGTCCAAGTATCCAATCCCTGGCGCCAAGGCCGAAGTTTTTAATCTGTTCCACGCAAATATCATCAAACCCAGCGGCTTTCCCATTCTTCATGGTATTTATGCCATTGTTCAACTCTCTCATGCTAAATGGTTTCTGGAAGTTGGTGTTTTCCGTTGGCAGTAGGCGTGTGATTTTAGTTTTCTGACGTTTGGAGTTGAACTTGCCGTTTAGAAGGAGTTGGTTGGCCACCTGGTTTGGAGTTACGTTGGCCGGGGCCTTGCTTAGCCTTGGGTCACCATCCAGTTTCTTAATCAGGTTCCAGGCTATTTTGCTACTGTGGGACACATCCATTCTTTCTAGGGTTGCTATCCACTTCTTCTCGCGTGCCTCGCTGAGGGCTGACATTAAAGCTGTGCCACAGGTGATGGTTTCGTCGCTGAATGGGTCTTCCGCGAACAATACTTGATACTTCTCCAGGATGTCCTTTGAGGCATTTGAGAGCCCTGGGATATAGTGTTGTCTGCAACCCCTAGGAATATATTGTCTAGATACCTTTCGCAAAGTCTCAACAAAGGTAAGGTAATTATTTGGTGTTGGGGTCAGACTGGCTAATTCCTCATCCAGCGCTTGGGAATATTCTGACCACCTAGCCTTTTTAAAGTTGAATCTCCTACGGAAAGGTATTTTGGTTGTTTTGATTGTTGAGTAGACTTGGATTCCAATAGGTCGATGTTGTGTCTTTGGGATTGCATCATATACTCTTTTGCAGCAGGTGTCGTAGATGTTCCGGCTGACGAAGCAAATATCGGGATTGTAACCTCGCTTCCAAATTTTGCTGTTGAAGGAGCAGGGGAGCTTGGGGTCGTGGAGAAGTGAGAGGTTATTTGCCTCAGCCCATTGTTCTAGCAGCTGACCATTGGCGTCTGTCTCGTCGTAGCCCCAGGTGGTGCTGTGGCTGTTAAAGTCGCCCACAACGAAGTGTGTCCTTTGGTTGTTGAAGCTTTCTGGCGTTGAAGTGTGTAAGTTCTGGCCGGGGGGTTTATATACGGAGCATATTGTAAATGATCCACTCTCTATCGCTAACACTTCAATGTTGTTTGTGGTTGTCTTACTCGTGGAAGAGAGCAGCATCTCGGGTCTGGTAAATATTGCGCTCCCATACCTTCTGTGAGGTGCTTCTACTGCCAAGCGCATTCCTTTGATATTGGGTCTGTTTGCTGTTTCATCTCTATGCGTTTCCTGCAGGCACAGTACGTCCCACTTTTCTGATCGGCATAGTTGCGATATTACGTCCTCCTTATTCTTGGTGATTCCCTCGACGTTCAGGCTGACGATCGTCAGGGTTGGCCCTGAAGAGGACCTGTTTTTGTTTTTGCCTTTTGATTGCATTGGTTTCCGGTGGTGGAAGGTTTGGCCGTTGTCCCATTGGGAAACGTTTCCGGGGAGCGCCGGCATTTTACTTTCTTCTATGTAGCATGTAAGTAAAATGCACATGTGGAGGCACCTTCCTTACTCCCCTCTGGATACTGAAAATGTTCGACTGTTGCCCTAGCCAGTACATTTTTCAGATCTCTCACCAATTGAAAACGTCTGGTCAATGGTGGCCGAGCAACTGGATCGTCACAATAAGCCAGTCACTACTCTTGATGAACTGTGGTATCGTGTTGAAGATGCATGGGCAGCTGTACCTGTACACCCCATCCAAGCTCTGTTTGACTCAATGCCCAGGCGTGTCAAGGCCGTTATTACGGCCAGAGGTGGTTGTTCTGGGTACTGATTTCTCAGGATCTATGCACCCAAATTGCGTAAAAATGTAATCACATGTCAGTTGTAGTATAATATATTTGTCCAATGAATAGTCGTTTATCATCTGCATATCTTCTTGGAGCAGCAATTTTAATGACCCATAGTGTATTTATTTTGCAGACTTGGACAATTCCTGTTATTCGGAAGGGATCAACGAATTAGAACAGCGTTGGATGAAGTGTATAAGTCTAAGAGGAGACTATGTCGAAAAATAAAAAAAAGGTGTACGCCAAACACGTAAGTAGTTTTTTTTTTTTGCACAGAATTTTCAAACGCCCTCGTAAACGCGAAGCGTTGACACACTCCATATTAATTACCATTAACTGGAATGAGTCTCTAGTGATTACCGGACTAAAACAATCATGTCCGACGATGTTCCTTGTTGAATTACGCGTTTGCACTTCCCAGCACATGAGGTACGTCCAACATTGTCGAACATGATCGTTTTGGTGGTCCTGGTGCTATGGTGTGAGGAAGTATAATATTGCATTGGCATAATGACCGCCGAATCTTTGAACACGGTACATTCACTGGTCAACGTTGTTGTGACACTGTACTCCTTCCCCATGGACGTTTCTTCAGGGGTGACCGAGCGAAGTGGCGCAGTGGTTAGCACACTGGGCTCGCATTCAGGAGGGGGACGGTTCAAAGCCGTGTCCTGCCTTTCAGATTTAGGTTCCCCACGATTTCCCTAAATCGTTCCACGCAAATGCTGGGATGCTTCCCTTGAAAGTGCACGTCGGATTTCCTTCGCCAGCCTTCACAATCCGAGCTTTTGCTCCGCCACTAACGATCTCGATGTCGACGGAACGTTAAATCCAATCTTCCTTCTTCAGCAGTGTATTCGTCCCTGACTTCATTTGTATGGCTGACAATGCACGACCGCAGCGAACAGCGAAGATGAAGGAGCTCTTGGAACGAGAGGGTTGTCGTCGAATGATCTGGCCTGCCCGTTCCCTCGACTTAAATCCCATCGAGCATGCGTGGATGCGGGGAGGGGGGGGGGGGGGGTGGCGGTGGTCTCGCGGTTCTAGGCGCGCAGTCCGGAACCGTGCGACTGCTACGGTCGCAGGTTCGAATCCTGCCTCGGGCATGGATGTGTGTGATGTCCTTAGGTTAGTTAGGTTTAAGTAGTTCTAAGTTCTAGGGGACTGATGACCACAGCAGTTGAGTCCCATAGTGCTCAGAGCCATTTTTGGGGGTGGGGGGGGGGGGGTGGAGGAGGACGTATTGCAGCACATCCACCTGCTCCAAATACCATCTATCAGTTGTCATGCGCGCTGGTGGAGAAATAGTGCGCCCTACCACAAGGACTCCTCACCAACCTTGTGGACAGCATGGTATCATGTTGCTGAATGTGCACTGCCGTCCTAGGGTCGCACATCGTATTAAGATCCATGTCCCGTCGTTTGTAATGTCCAAGGACCATCATAAATCACGGAAACTTCATTGTAATTACAAGGCTTGTCCAGAAAGTAATTTCCGATCAGTCGCGAAATGGAAACTACATTTAAAATTAGAAATGTTTTATTTGCCACAGTCGGCTCCACCTTCCAGCTACTTCTCTACATAGTCGCCGCTCCAGCTAGGACATCTGTCGCACCGTTATACCAGCTTTCAAATACCACGTCATAGAAGGCAGCCGCCTGTGCTTCCCGCCAATTCTCTACGCTCATCTATAGCTCGTTGTCTGTGCGAAAATGTTGTCTTCATAGCCAGTAGTTAATGTGAGCAGAACTGAAGCGCAGAGGGAGCCAATTACCGGCTGTAGTGCGCGTGTTCAAACACTTCCCATCGAAAACGCTGCGGGAGCATTTTCATTGACCCTGAAGATTGCGACCGAGAATTGTCACGAAGTAAGAACCGCATGACAGTTCTGTAATGTCGGATGCATAACATCAGGGGAAATCTCTCACCAGGACCTCATACTTGGCGGGAGACACTATTTTCTACGCATCTTTATGTGCTCACCATGCGCTCAGAATTTAAAAGACCAAAGTGATGCAACCTACAGGGATACTTGAGACACTGTCGAACACATATGTGCAAAGATTTATTAGATTTCCACAGTGGTTTCCTTTTCTTGACCTATCGGAGCTTACTTTCCGAATATTCCTCGTATTAAAATGGTTCAAATGGTTCTGAGCACTATGAGACCTAACATCTGAGGTCATCAGTCCCCTAAAACTTAGGACTACTTAAACCTAACTAACCTAAGGACATCACACACATCCATGCACGATGCAGGATTCGAACCTTCGACCGTAGCGGTCGCGCGGTTCCAGGCTGAAGCGCCTAGAACCGCTCGGCCACAACGGCCGGCCTATCCATCACATTATCTTTGATGGAGTGGATCATTTATGTTCGCTTCATTAAGTATTTCTTTCAGTAACCATATTATACTGTAGCAATTTTTTAAAGTATGGTTCAGTTTTCATCGAGCTGTTTTATTTGGTACTGATCCATCATGAGAATATGACTTTACTGCATCTCTGTGTAAAAAGAACCGAATGAGTTTATGTGTCATCGGCTTCTCACCGAATAATCGACTATCGGGGTGGTTCGCGCCGAACAGTTCCCACGTTAGTGGACGCGCGATTAGTTAGGTGGGATGGATTGCAGTGGGCGTCTAAAACAGCGGTTCTGCAGGCAATCTAGAATATATATGAGTTTAGAGAAACATAATTTTCTTTGTGAAATGTTAACAATATTGGCTACTCAGTTCAAAAACGAGAAAAAATTATTTTGACTGATAAGAGTATTAGTAACTTTGCGTGTGGTTCATGCAGTCGTACGCATAACTACAGCACATCATTGTACAATTTACAGTTTTGTCTGAAGAAGTGTGCGCAATAAAAAGATTGGTATCATCCCTATAAACCTCGGAACTTATTTTCTCAGTACGGCAGAGCCTTAGTCACTTTCTTGGTAGTTCCACTGAAACCTCACAGCAAAAGGAGCTGACGCAGATCTACTTGCTAATCCTGTGCTGCGAAGATGATATCACTTGAAGAAGTCGGGTAAATGCACATTTTAAAAATTCTGCGTTTTGCTTTTCATGCAGTTAGACACAATTAGCCCTTACACCCCGCTACTCAAGTACAAATGGAGACAGCTGACTGCCATCTGTGATACTGATAACACGGAGAAGGGATTTGCAATCCCACAACGATGGCACATATTAAACTGCGATAGGTTTTCTTATTGGCGAAGATCGTCATACTGACAGATTAAAACAATGTGTCCGTAGGTAGGAGAGAGATACCGGCAGAAGTAAAATTCAGAGGGCGAATCGTGGTTCATGGTCGGATAATGTACTCAGTAAGACCACCGCCCGCGAATTGTAAAGTTCGAGGTTCGAATCCTGCTCCAGCATACAGTTCTAATGTGACAGGAAGTTTCAAAACAGGAAACATTCTGCTGTAGAATGAAATATTCGCTCTGGAAACAATCCCCTGTGCTGTGACTAACCTATTTACTACAATATCCTTTCTTCCAGGAGTGCTAGTCTGGGAAGGTACACGGGAGAGCTTCTGTTAGGTTTGGAATACAAAAGAAAGCTATCGGTGGAAGAAAGGCTCTGAGAATGGGTTATGAGTCGTTCCTTGATAGCTGCGTTGATAGGAATATTGTTTGCGAATGGTAAGGTTCTGTGTGCAAGTCCTTCTTTAGTACGTAGTTTTAATCTAAAATATGGTTCAAATCGCTCTGAGCACTATGGGACTTAACATCTGTGGTCATCAGTCCCATAGAACTTAGAACTACTTAAACCTAACTAACCTAAGGATTTTTCTGACGTTTCGCCAGCACGAGTGGCTGGCATTGTCAAAGCTTCACCCTCCATTGCCGGTGGTGAACTGGAGGCGAGCTCGCGGCCGCAGACTATATGTACCTGGCGCGCCAACGTCCGAGGGCTTCTCCGCGGTCATATCCGGTGCGGTTCTCCTCTTGCTACCTGCGACGGTCGTTCGCTGCAGTACGGGAAGCCAGGATCCGTTTACCTTAAGGCTTTCCTCTTTCTTGTTGAAACTGTTCGCGTGTTTTTGGATTTCTACAGCTTCTCTGAACAAGCGCGTGTGATAGTGCTTCTCTACAGCCAGAACTTCCGTGTCGGCGAATTTTATTACGTGGTCGGTCTCATTCAGTGCGTGCTCTGCCACGGCCGATTTCTCCACCTGCCCCAACCTGCAATGTCGCTTATGCTCTTTGATCCTGGTGTTAATGGATCGTCCAGTCATTCTGACATAAACTTTTCCGCATGTGCAAGGTATACGGTATATTCCCGACATTGCAAGTGGGTCTCTTTTCTCCTTCGCCGATAGATCAAAGAGTGTCTTAGATCGGCGAAGGAGAAAAGAGACCCACTTGCAATGTCGGGAATATACCGTATACCTTGCACATGCGGAAAAGTTTATGTCGGAATGACTGGACGATCCATTAACACCAGGATCAAAGAGCATAAGCGACATTGCAGGTTGGGGCAGGTGGAGAAATCGGCCGTGGCAGAGCACGCACTGAATGAGACCGACCAAGTAATAAAATTCGCCGACACGGAAGTTCTGGCTGTAGAGAAGCACTATCACACGCGCTTGTTCAGAGAAGCTGTAGAAATCCAAAAACACGCGAACAGTTTCAACAAGAAAGAGGAAAGCCTTAAGGTAAACGGATCCTGGCTTCCCGTACTGCAGCGAACGACCGTCGCAGGTAGCAAGAGGAGAACCGCACCGGATATGACCGCGGAGAAGCCCTCGGACGTTGGCGCGCCAGGTACATATAGTCTGCGGCCGCGAGCTCGCCTCCAGTTCACCACCGGCAATGGAGGGTGAAGCTTTGACAATGCCAGCCACTCGTGCTGGCGAAACGTCAGAAAAATCATTAGATGAACATCGGCCGAAGAACCCGAGACAGAAGCCAATAGGCAGTTTGTCAACAAGTGGCCACGAAAGCCTTAACAATTTTGTAACCTAAGGACATCACACACATCCATGCCCGAGGCTGGATTCGAACCTGCGACCGTAGCGGTCTCGCGGTTCCAGACTGAAGCGCCTAGAACCGCACGGCCACACCGGACGGCCTGTTGTAATCTGCGGGGACGGTTCAGTCCTATGATAGTAACATTTCGGTACCACAAAATCATAATGTACGACTCTGAAAATATTCAGCAGTGCGTCCTGGATGGCGCAGCGGTTATCACACCTGTAAGCAGGATATGCCAGGTTCGCATCCCGGTCCGGTATACATTTTCGCTCGTCACCGCTGATTCCGATTAATGTCCCGCTGCAACTGACAGTAGTGACCCACCTTCAATTTACATGTAGTCTTTCACGGCTGGGGGATCTGCGTGATGTCTGTTCTTGCGAAGGAACACGCATTCACATACTTCAGCAGTGATACATATACACTACTGGCAATTAAAATTGCTACACCACAAAGATAACGTGCTACAGACACGAAATTTAACCGACAGAAAGAAGATGCTGTGATATGCAAATGATTAGCTTTTCAGAGCATTCACACAAGGTTGGCGCCAGTGGCGACACCTACAACGTGCTGACATGAGGATAGTTTCCGACCGATTTCTCATACACGAACAGCAGTTGACCGGTGTTGCCTGGTGAAACGTTGTTGTGATGCCTCGTGTAAGGAGGAGAAATGCGTACCATCACATTTCCGACATTAATAAAGGTCGGATTGTAGCCTATCGCGATTACGGTTTATCGTATCGCGACATTGCTGCTCGCGTTGGTCGAGATCCAATGACTGTTAGCAGAATATGGAATCGGTGGGTTCGCCGTGCTGGATCCCAAAGACCCCGTATCATTACCAGTCGAGATGACAGGCATCTTATCCGTATGGCTGTAACGGATCGTGCAGCCACGCCTCGATCCCTTAGTCAACAGATGGGGACGTTTGCAAGACGACAACTATCTGCACGAACAGTTCGACGACGTTTGCATCAGCATGGGCTATCAGCTCGGAGACCATGGCTGCGGTTACCCTTGACGCTGCATCACAGACAGGAGTGCCTGCGATGGTGTACTCAACGACGAACCTTGGTGCACGAATGGCAAAACGTCATTTTTTCGAATGAATCCAGGTTGTGTTTATAGCATCATGATGGTCGCATCCGTGTGTGGCGACATCGCGGTGAACGCACATTGGAAGCGTGTATTCGTCATCGCCATACTGAAGTATCACCCGGCTTGATTGTATGGGGTGCCATTGGTTACACGTCTCGGTCACCTCTTGTTCGCATTGACGGCACTTTGAACACTGGACGTTACATTTCAGATGTGTTACGACCCGTGACTCTACTCTTAATTCGATCCCTGTGAAACCCTACATTTCAGCAGGATAATGCACGACCGCATGTTG
This sequence comes from Schistocerca nitens, assembly GCF_023898315.1. Classification (NCBI taxonomy): domain Eukaryota; kingdom Metazoa; phylum Arthropoda; class Insecta; order Orthoptera; family Acrididae; genus Schistocerca; species Schistocerca nitens. The sequence goes on along the minus strand of NC_064616.1, from coordinate 776,305,670 downwards.
CAGGTCCTGTACGGCCCTTTCTGGATACAGAAAATGTTCGACTGTTGCCCTGGCCAGCGCATTCTCCAAATCTCTCACCAACTGAAAACGTCTGGTCAATGGTGGCCGAGGAACTGGCTCGTCACAATACGCCAGTCACTACTCTTGATGAACTGTGGTATCGTGTTGAAACTGCATGGGCAGCTGTATCTGTACATACCATCCAAGCTGTATTTGACTCAATGCCCAGGCTTATCAAGGCCGTTATTACGGCCAGAGGTCGTTATTCTGGGTACTGATTTCTCGAGATCTATGCAGCCAAATTGCGTGAAAATGTAATCACATGTCAGTTCTAGTATAATATATTTGTCCAATGAATACCCGTTTATCATCTGCATTTCATCTTGGTGTAGCAATTTTAATGGCCAGTAGTGTATTATACTGCAGTTCGCCAATGCAGGGACTCTACCAGTGTTGGTATTTGTGTATATGTGTGGCTAACTGCCTGTCGAGGAAAATGTAATGTGGTGCTATATGGCTTAAACCCCACTTGGCAACACGTATTGCAAGTGATCCCACACTGAGTGTATGGGTGATCACGTGAACAACCGTTTTCTCGTCTCGTATCAGCACGCCCTTAAAAGGGCTCTCTGATTGGCTAAAAGTCAAGAACAGAGGCTCCAGAACAACTTGACTCCAGGTCCGTGGCATCAGTTCGAATGATGAGATCGTTCTGAGCATAATTGTGCACTGAGATAGACATATACACATTGCAACTGCATTTTCATTCAAAAATGGTTCAAATGGCTCTGAGCACTATGGGACTCAACTGCTGTGGTCATTAGTCCCCTAGAACTTAGAACTACTTAAACCTAACTAACCTAAGGACATCACACACATCCATGCCCTTGGCAGGATTCGAACCTGCGACCGTAGCAGTCGCACGGTTCCGGACTGCGCGCCTAGAACCGCGAGACCACCGCGGCCGGCCATTTTCATTCAAATTGGACTGTGTATAAGTATTACACTTTGTGATGAAGTGTAGAGCTACCTTCACAATAAAATTATTGTGGTATCCATGAAATCTACAGCATCATTCAGCAGATTCAGAGAATTCTAGAGCTTTAGTACAGTCACAACAGGTATTATCAACAGTCCTAGGACCATGCGAAATGTTCTGCGAGAGAAACACAGCTGTGTAAGATGTTGGGTAAACAAAACTTTTTCCACATGTGCCTCAAGTGCAGACGTCAAAAGGCAAAGCCCACGTGAAGTGTCACGCTGTCAAAACCAGTCCACATAATCACGTTCAGAGAACACAAGAGCCTCATTACTGTCGCAACAGGTGTAATCAACCGACCTACCACCATGCGAACTCTTCCGCGAGAGAGACACAACTGTATAAGATGCAAACTGAAATGGTTCTGAGCAGTATGGGACTTAACATTATAGGTCATCAGTCCCCTAGAACTTAGAACTACTTAAACCTAATTAACTTAAGGACATTACACACATCCATGCCCGAGGCTGGATTCGAACCTGCGACCGTAGCAGTCGCGCCGTTCCGGACTGAAGCACCTAGAACCGCTCGGTCACCGCGGCAGGCTGCAAACTGAGTTGATAGAACTTCCTCCAAATATTCCTGAAATGTACACCTGAAACAGCAAAGCCCACGTGAAATGTCAGGCTGTCACAACCCGTCCACATCGCCGGCCGCGGTGGTCTCGCGGTTCTATCCGCGCAGTCCGGAACCGCGCGACTGCTACCGTCGCAGGTTCGAATCCTGCCTCGGGGATGGATGTGTGTGATGTCCTTAGGTTAGTTAGGTTTAAGTAGGTCTAAGTTCTAGGGGACTAATGACCACAGCAGTTGAGTCCCATAGTGCTCAGAGCCATTTGAACCATTTGAACCGTCCACATCATCACGTTTTCGGCAGTAATTTCGAGTGATGCTGTTACTCCTGGGTAAGTAGGGTAAAGAGCCCACACTTCGGGTGGTTGCCTAATTCCTGGTAGCTTAATATCTCTCTTGCTTGGTGTCCAGTAGCGAAGGTCATTTTGATAAGCTGTTGTGAGTTTGGCGTCGGTGCTGTTAACATTTGGTTCTCCTGAGCTATTTTTGCAATTTGGTCAAGGTAAACACTTGCTACAGAGTTCAGTTGGAAGTCCTTCCTCAAGCCAGGTAAGACGTATTTTTAAAGAATTTCATATGATAAAGCAGTTTGAAGCATGATCTTTCTTATATAATTGCTAAAAGTGTCGTCCACCGCTCACTTAAAGGTTAATTTGTGCCTAAGTAGAAGTAAGGGGTAGTCCCTAAGAGTAGTAATAGGTTGCACTATTTCGGGGACCCGAAATTTGGCGTCAGTTTATACAAACATATGTTCTGAATTTTATTCAAGATGCCACCTTTCCAGTTTTTGGGAGACGGAGGGCCATTGGTGGGTTGTGCGTACTGCGGAGGGGTAGCAATGAAAGTGGCTGCACGTGGTTTCAAACATTGTGGGATCCATCCTTGTGACCCCCTGGTTTTTACACCTATGGATTTTCCTCCTGAGCAATCTGAAGCATATGCTGATATGATCTAAGAAGCTACTGCAGGGCCACAGACTACTGCACTTACTGGAATGGAAGAAACAGCGGTTTCTACTTTTCAAATCAGCTCACCTCCTCTGCTTCCACCATCAAACCCAACACCAAGAGCAGGTAAAATAGCAGTGCTGACGTCATCTTCTTTTAAATTCGCTTTAGAGCAGTCAGTGGCTGAAACTTGTATTACCTCGGCGTATCATGAAACGCCCAAAGGACTAAGCGGAAGGACTAGACCTTAGGGTGGGGGGAGCATTCACCTTTTATTGTTCACAATATTAATTAAAGTCAATCAACAGATAACAATTGTCATAAACTTCAAGCGAGAACATTTGTACTTGAAAACCATCTGTTAGCTTTCGATAGCCAAGCAAGTATACCAACTTTTCAGATGAGAAAGATAATACCTTTTTATAAAAAATAGAATACACTGAACGCCTAAGGGGCTACAGTAAGTTCACTTACAGTTTTAAAATCTTGCCCAAATATATTAATTTAAAAGAAAGAATAGCCTTACATATAAACTGTAAATAACTCTTTTGCTTTAACAAATAGTGAAGAAATGATATTTATAATAATAAACTCCCAGTCGGAGAACATTAATACATGAAGCCTATCAGTTGGCTTTAGTTACTAACAAATGTATAACAACTGTTCAAATGAGACAGGTAATATCTTTTAATAGAAAACAGAAAACACTGCACACCATAAGGGCAATCGTAAGTTCACTTACAGATAGTTTTAAAACCTTGCCCAAATATATTCACTTACAAAAAGAGTAACCTTACGAACGGACTCCAAACTAGACAGGCAATAGTATACACCAGACACTTCTGCTAAAAGTAGTTCCCAGCTCACGGCATCGGCCAAGTGCGGACATGAATGTCCTGCGGAGCAACCAACACGGGCCACACCTGGTTGTGCCGTTCGGGCCCGATTTATCGGCCCGACCGATGGCGCGGAGTACAGTAGGTGCTTCCGACTGCACTTCCCGGGTCCTCCTCCACCCCCAAACTGTTATTGGGTCCACCTGGGTCTTAACGAAACGTTCTATTCCTTCAGCTTCAAGAACAAGCGAGAACCCGAAGGCGTAGCCCAAACCCCCCACCGAGACACAGATGTAGAACAAATTGTCAACAATTATAGTTCAACAAATCGCGTGATCTGACGCAGCAAGAACACGCTACAACCGCAACACGCTACAACCAAATGTCTCAAACAGTGCTATGTTAATAAAACCAAAATCAGCCACTTAAAACAACGTTAAATAAAAAGTCATAGAAGCGATACTGCAGGAGTTAAAACAAATTGCGACTGCTAGATTTAGCTTACAAGTAACAAACACATTCAGGTTTGAGATATTTTAAGCAAACCAATTGAGCTCACTTCCACATGCGATGCTCCCCAGAAAACACCAAATGAAGTTTTATCCTTACGGTAATCGAGCCCTTGGTGGATGCCGACATTCAAACCTCCGCACAAGTGTCTCACAGAGTTAAGGTACTTTGGCATATCATACAGTTTAAGATCCACGCGATTGTCTGGAACAAACTAAACACTCAGTTTTAAAACATACACAATAAGCCCCACAGCTTGGATGGTAAGGCAGAATGCCGACGCTGCTAGACACCAAGCAACAAAAATGGCGCAAGAAACTGCGTAGGGTCCGATCACAACATGGATTACTAAAAGATTTTCATAACTTAGCACTTGCTAATACACTACTGGCCATTAAAACTGCTACATCACGAAGATGACGTGCTACAGACGCGAAATTTAACAGACAGGAAGAAGATACTGTGATATGCAAATGATTAGCTCTTCAGAGTATTCACACAAGGTTGGGGCCGGTGGCGACACCTACAACGTCCTGACATGAGGATAGTTTCCAACCGATTTCTCATACACAAACAGCAGTTGACCGGCGTTGCCTGGTGAAACGTTGTTGTGATGCCTCGTGTAAGGAGGAGAAATGCGTACCATCACATTTCCGACTTTGATAAAGGTCGGATTGTAGCCCATCGCGATTGCGGTTTATCGTATCGCGACATTGCTGCTCGCGTTGGTCGAGATCCAGTGACTGTTAGCAGAATATGGAATCGGTGGGTTCAGGAGGGTAATACGGAACGCAGTGCTGGATCCCAACGGCCTCGTATCACTAGCAGTCGAGATGACAGGCATCTTATCCGCATGGCTGTAACGGATCGTGCAGCAACGTCTCGTTCCCTGAGTCAACAGATGGGGACGTTTGCAAGACAACAACCATCTGCACGGACAGTTCGACGACGACGACAGTTGCAGCAGCATGGACTATCAGCTGGGAGACCATGGCTGCGGTTACCCTTGACGCTGCATCACAGACAGGAGTGCCTGCGATGGTGTACTCAACGACGAACCTGGGTGCACGAATGGCAAAACATCATTTTTTCGGATGAATCCAGGTTCTGTTTACAGCATCATGATGATCGCATCCGGGTGTGGCGGAATCGCGGTGAACGCACATTGGAAGCGTGTATTCGTCATCGTCATGTGAACGCACATTGGAAGCGTGTATTCGTCATCGTCATACTGGCATATCACCGGGCGTGATGGTATGGAGTACCATTGGTTACACGTCTCGGTCACCTCTTGTTCACATTGACGGCACTTTGAACAGTGGACGTTACATTTCAGATCTGTTACGACCCGTGGCACTACCCTTCACTCGATCTCTGCTAACCCCTACATTTCAGCAGAATAATGGCACGACCGCATGTTGCACGTCCTGTACGAGCCTTTCTCGAAACAGAAAATGTTCGACTGCTGCCCTGGCCAGCACATTCACCAATTGAAAACGTCTGGTCAATGGTGGCCGAGCAACTGGCTCGTCACAATACGCCAGTCACTACTCCTGATGAACTGTGGTATCGTGTTGAAGCTGCATGGGCAGCTGTATCTGTACACGCCATCCAAGCTCTGTTTGACTCAATGCCCAGGCGTATCAAGGCCGTTATTACGGGCAGAGGTGGTTGTTCTGGGTACTGATTTCTCACGATCTGTCCACCCAAATTGCGTGATAATGTAATCACATGTGAGTTTTAGTATAATATATTTGTTCAATGAATACCCGTTTGTCATCTGCATTTCTTCGTGCAGCAATGTTAATGGCCAGTAGTGTAGTTTGTCTCAGGTGAGGTACACTATAATACGGAAGACAGAAAGTGCATGGCCAGTGAAAGACGTAAATAGAATGATGTCACCTTATCAGGTCAGCGAAATAATCGTCCAACAGCATCAGAGAAGTAGGTCACCAGTACAATCTCCCAATGAAATATAATCGGTTAACGGCCACCAACTTCTTGGCTGCGGAGACTATTTCAAGAGACAACCGTTACAATTGTCGCCTGTACAATGCCTTTTCGAAACTCATATTCACCGACAGGGTTGCCTCCCCTCCTCGGGCAATCGTCTTCTCTCCACCTCCCTACTAAGCTCAATCGCGCTCGCCCGTCGATCCGCTGACTGCCGCGCCACCTCGCGACCGACTCACAAGCGTCGAAACGTTAGCATCTCTGAACAAATGCCGACCTGAGTGGCCGTGCGGTTCTAGGCGCTACAGTCTGGAACCGCAAACCGCTACGGTCGCAGATTCGAATCCTGCCTCGGGCATGGATGTGTGTGATGTCCTTAGGTTAGTTAGGTGTAATTAGTTCTCAGTTCTAGGCGACTGATGACCTCAGAAGTTAAGTCGCATAGTGCTCAGAGCCATTTGAACCATTTTTTTCTGAACAAATATCGATAGCCGCAAAGCCGGCATGGCTTAGTGGCTAAAGGGAAAAGAAAACAAGGCTACAGAAAAGATACTACTTTCAATAAAACCTACTCGAGGAGATTCATGTGATGCATGTGATAGGTCTTCGGGATATGAGGCTATCAAAAGAAAGCCCTTTGTAAGGAAGAACCAGAGAGGCACGAATCAGCAGTATTATTGTGAGGAAGACACAGATTCAAGTGATGATGAAACCATGTTGAAATATTCATAATCTAAATACGAAAACGACGAGGAGTACATTTACTGCGAACAACTGTGGTCAACTGATACTTTTAAAGAGACCTGAATTAAGTGCATCGATTGTTTTCGCTGGTTTTACGAGCTTTGTGTAGGTGTCGACGATGATACTTAGAACGATTTTAAATGTGACTTTTGTATCAAAAAACACATTTTTCATGTGAAGCGTCTGTGAAGTGATCGACAATTATGCAGCACTCGATACTTCTGCAACAAACATTTGATACGAATACAGGCTATGTTACTAATTCAAAAATGTAGCCTTTATTTACAACTTATAATTAGGAAACCCGGCATTAGGAACCCTCTTTTTCTGGAGGTAGAAATTACTCGTTTTAATTCTTTGTCCTGCTATTACAGAATGAGAAAATGACTGGAAGATTCCCTGGTACCAGTGCAGCACATTTTCCATAATTTAAAGACTGCTAATTTACTGGTAATCTTCAATTTAAAAACGGTATCCGATAATAGGGGACTTTCCCCTGTATGTGGCATCATACCTCCAACCACAGATCACATCATTCCTACGGATTACGATAAGGTAATTTTTCAGCTAGATGACACCCCAGATATGTCCGACACAGTTGATATTTGGTGAATCTGTGGACCAGAAAATAAACTGCATTTCTTCATTATTTTCCTCAAACTGAAACAGAATATTTCTGGCTTTTGTGGCTTGAATAACTGTGCTGTTGGGAATTCCATGTGTGCTTAGGAAGATGTCAGTTGTGAACGGATACAAGTGGTTCTTCAGTAATACAAATAAAGTCTGGAACTTCTGTCATGATAAGAGCATGTCCTTCTTATCACAGTACTGGCAGCACCACACTGTAAGTCCAGCTGTGCACACGACAGACAAGAACTTTTGTCAACAACAGTACAGCGTTACACAATTATGTATATGATGTGGCGGAAAATGTACTTCATTTGACCAGACAATATGAGTCTATGACTGAGCGATGCATCATACTGGACTGCAGTGAGGATGAATGAGGTTCAAATTCTCGCATAGCCATAGTAGCGGTAACCCCTTATAAATTTGAAAATTGTTGAAGTTGGAAAAAATATTGTTAGCGCGTCGGTTGTATTAAGCACGCAGGTTGTAGTTTGTGGAGGTCTGTATGTGAAGAGATACGTTGAGCAATCCGTGAGGGGGAGACCTAGTGTCACCTGATTCTTTTCTATATCATCGGGAGAATTGCCTGCCTCGTTTCTTCTAAAGGTTCCTCGATGTTCCAATTGGATTTACTCACCATTGGGCGCGTATACTAATATTCGATAAATAAACAGTGAAGTTTGGAGCGGCTTTTGTGAATATTACTACGACGTCACAATAATTTTTCAAAATATGAGTGCCACCTCATTCATTAACGAGAATGAGGAAAATGTATTTTCACAATTTACCACAGCCCGGAGCCAGCTTGAGAACATTAATATCAGCATGATCACGGAGTCTAATTATAACCTACCGAGTACCGTAATATTCACAATCCAGTACACAATATACGTCGCCACGCAGTTGTCATGGCTCCACAATAAGGTATATAAACATTCCCCGTGACAAGGATAAAATTAAATCACTTTTAATTAAACGAAATAACAACTCGTGGAACACCCGTGTTGCTTGCCTGAAAATTATTCATAGACAGTGCGCTGGACTGCCGTTATTCTCTCCCGCCTGCCCTTTCAGGGCGCTTTTGTGATTGGTCGATCAAATCCGCTGTAACTTCCCCACGCCCTCTGGCCACCTGTTACTTGTGGAGTGGGTAATGTCTCATTCCTGCTTGCTCGCACAGTTAACAGCAGCGTAAACATTTAGATTCAATATAATAAAACAAGGCTCGAAATATAGTATAAACGCCACACCAAGCTCATTTTCTTTATTCGATGGAGCCAAATGCTGCGAAGACACAGCCGAATGCCTGCCCATCTCTTCCTCAATTCAAGGTTGTGCTCCATCGCAAATGACTTTCTCGTCTGCGAGATGTTAAGGCCTAATTTTTCTTTCTTCCTTGTACTCCGAAGCTATTGATGTACCACAGTTACAAGGAAGATCATCATTGTTTACAGTTAAATACATGATTCTTTCTCAACAAACGACACCCTGATGGAAAAAATGAAGAACATGTACTGATGGAAGGTGATCATTTTCTAGGGAGCTCCTTTCATACATCACGCACCTGCGGGCCATGAGTAAGTCACTTGTCTACTTACAGACGCTCAGTCTCTGGTTGTCGCCGTCCACGAGGGCGGTCCAACTTCGACAAACAGGGAAGGGCAGACATCTCTTGTACTAACGTCAGACTGATCAGAGCTTTGAGCGGTGCCGGCCATGTAATTTTAAAAATGAAGGTACTTTTCTCTAGCTTTCGTCCAAGGCGGTACACCAGAGCTGAAGTGTTTCAGACTCTTCTCTTGTGTATTCGACATGGGCGCATTCGACTAGCAACACTCAACATCATAGTCAGATCGCAGCAAGCAGCGAGCATTTGGGTAGTATTCACATGACTGGATACAGTGAGGGTGTCGATGTTATGTAAAACCATATTTCTTCTGCGTTTCATTTTGCATTTCGACATTGCTGTGGATAATGTCATGTCATCGTTTTCTACTGCGTTTCTGTATGTATCATCAGTAAATTCAAGAGACTTAAAGATTCACTCATTCGTAAAACTAGTAAGGCTATTTAGGAACAAGTGGTAAATTTATGTTACATTCTTTTTTTTTATCTCATTTTGTTCGTTTTTTCGTTCGTTTCATCTGCTCGGTGCGGACGTCGCAAGACACCTGTTTCAGTTCGTTGTTGATCCATTAACTCAGTTTTTTTTTATTACAATGGGCAGCTAACCCTCTGATCGAACACGCTGAGTTACCGTGCCGGCAATGCTCTCGCTCGATCTTTGTCTTTAACCATAACGGTTGACTTTGTGTATCAGATTTGTTCACGCATTACACTGGATTTTTCATACATTTGGGCTTCGAAAATTCATTATCTTCCACCCTTCCTTTGCTCACAAATTTTACCACGTGTTCCTCAGCTTCATATCTGAATACTTAACATTTGTTTCATACAAAAGGTGTTCCATTAACTTATAGTGCAATTTGCTTAGGGTCACGCTACACAGGCTCACGGCGCTTGCATTTATCTTCTGTAAGAATTTTTCAGAAACACAGGTTAGGAGACACCAATGCATTTCTTCCAGTTACACGGCGGTGAAGACAGCGTCATCATAAATTAATGCTTCTACCACACAGGTTCTCTCTGTTCAGGATATTAGGTAGTGTAGGCAACACATGACAAACACATTTGTCCTGTACAAACTGAGTCTGTAACGCTCGATTTTGTTATACTTTGAGGCAGTGTCGTATGAGGCTTGCAGTCGACGTAGAAGTTGCAAACTCAGCTGTGCTGCATAAGAGGAAACTCCTCACCTTCTCGTTGTGCTTTACGCGAGCTCTGCCGTCTCCAAATAATTAATTTCAAGCCAGACCGCCTTAGTGATGGATTATATTTAGTGTCTAGAAGTATATTTCATGGCAGAAAGCGGATTCACAATCTTCCATGAACACTCAGCACAGTTTCAAAAAGTGTGGCAGGCTTACACTGTGAATTTTTGTGTCGCATGAATAGAACATAGCCAAGTCGTACTTTCAATTCTTAAATTGTTCTTCATGAATCGAAGAAAAATACAGTATTATAACACCTCCTCTAGTTACGCAGTAAGAAGTTTGGAAACAAAATTGTGCCCACATGCTTTAGACTTTAGCGCTTCACGGTAGTAAAATAGTTTTACTGATGTTATAGTGATATCTGCTGTGCATTTATGGGACGCGAAGTCGGCACAAGCTGTAGAATCTCAGATCTCGATTTATGATCATTTCACTGTGGCTAAAGCTTGATTCAGAAGCTGTTGAATCCGCCGTGGTAACTGCAAGTGTGGTGCGGTAACTCCAGCACGTCTCGTGGCAAGCGCCGCAGCTGCCACAGATTGCGTCTAGACGGCTGCTTGATTCGGGTTCAAGGCTATTGTCTGGACACAATTGACTGACTTGACTGCATTTTAGCTTTGATGCGTTGTGACGCAAACACAGCACACAATTGAGCTCGTTGTTGGTCCTAAGCTCTGAAGGCCCCATTCCCGCTGTATTCCTCTGCGCATCATTATCACTACACGTTTCGCTTTATAAATTAGAAGTCATTTTCGATTGAGTTTCCTTTCACATTTTTATGTATTATTTTCCACGAACACCACAACCGAAGGTACGTTCATCGCGATTGTTATTCATAGAGAGTTCATACGGGGGTTGGACAAAAATATGAAAACATCACGATAAATGCGTGCTTGAACATAACATGTCCTCGGTACGTTGCGAATGTCATGGTCAGAATAGTTTTCTATGTAGTTATGAGTGCATTAAGTCAAAGCTAAGTGAATTAGAACGTGCAAAATTATTGGGGTCCTTCAAAATTATTGGTGTCCTTATGGCGTGTGTAAAGCAAAACTAGGATAATGGAATGTAGTCGAATTAAGTCGGGTGATGCTGAGCGGGATTAGCCGAGCGGTCTGAGGCGCTGCAGTCATGGACTGTGCGACTGGTCCCGACGGAGGTTCGAGTCCTCCCTCGGGCATGGGTGTGTGTGTTTATCCTTCGGATAATTTAGGTTAAGTAGTGTGTAGGCTTTGGGACTGATGACCTTAGCATTTAAGTCCCATAAGATTTCACACACATGAAGGGTGATGCTGAGGGAATTAGATTAGGAAATGAGACACTTAAAGTAGTAAAGACTTTTGCTATTTGGGGAGCAAAATAATTGATGATGGTCGAAGTAGAGAGGATATAAAATGTAGACTGGCAATGGCAAGGAAAGCGTTTGTGAAGAAGAGAAATTTGTTAACATCGAGCATAGATCTAAGTGTCAGGAAGTCGTTTCTGAAAGTATTTGTATGGAATACACTAAGCAGATTCAGAAGGATGTAGGTTGCAGTAGGTACTGGGAGATGAAGAAGCATGCACAGGATAGAGTAGCATGGAGAGCTGCATCAAACCAGTCTCAGGACTGAAGACCACAACAACAACAACATGGCGTGTGTTTCCGTAATCAAGAGAGCCGAAGTGATTGGTGTGTCAAGAGGCACCGTAACGAGGATTTATACTGCATACAGGCAAATCGGAAAAACATCATCCTCAAAACACAGTGCGGACGAAAGAGTGTGTTAACGTGAAGGACGGTTATTGAAGAGGATTGTGACAAAACATAAGAGGACGACAGCTGCTGAAGTCACTGCAGAACTGAACGACACACTCGAGCACCCTGTCAGCACTGAAACAACACGAAGGGAACTCCCAAAGCAGGGAATCGCAGGGCTAGCACTAATTCTACAAACAATCATCAGTGATTCAAATACCCGTAAAAGGAAAATGTGGTGCCGAAGTCATAAAACCTGGACTGTGCAGATCTGGAAGAAAGTCATTTGATCGGAGGAGTCTTGTTTCATATTGTTTTCAACTTCTGGTCGAGTTAACTTCCCAAGTGTGAAACGCGGCAGGTGTTCGGTGATAATTTGGGCACCAGTATCGTTGCTGTAGTATACAGAGAAGTTGCAGCATTAGAAAATTGCAGCGAATGCAGGAAGATCTGCAGCGGATAGGCACTTGGTGCAGGGAGTGGCAACTGACCCTTAACATAGGCAAATGTAATGTATTGCGAATACATAGAAAGAAGGGTCGTTTATTTTATGATCATATGATAGCAGAACAAACAATGGTAACAGTTACTTCTGTAAAATATCTGGGAGTATGCGTACGGAACGATTTGAAGTGGAATGATCATATAAAATTAATTGTTGGTAGGGCGGGTGCAGGTTGAGATTCATTGGGAGAGTCCTTAGGAAATGTAGCCCATCAACAAAGGAGGTGGCTTACAAAACACTCGTTCGACCTATACTTGAGTATTGCTCATCGGTGTGGGACACGTACCAGATTGGGTTGACGGAGGAGATAGGGAAGATCCAAAGAAGAGCCGCGCCTTTCGTCACAGGGTTATTTGGTAACCGTGATAGCGTTACGGAGATGTTTAATAAACTCAAGTGGCAGACTCTGCAAGAGAGGCGCTCTGCATCGCGGTGTAGCTTGCTGTCCAGGTTTCAAAAGGGTGCGTTTCTGAATGAGGTATCGAATATATTGCTTCCCCCTACTTATACCTCCCGAGGAGATCACGAATGTAAAATTAGAGAGATTCGAGCGCGCACGGAAGCTTTCCGGCAGTCGTTCTTCCTCCGAACCATACGCGACTGGAACAGGAAAGGGAAGTAATGACAGTGGCACGTAAAGTGCCCTCCGCCACACATCGTTGGGTGGCTTGCGGAGTATGAATGTAGACGTAGATGTAGATGTACTCTACAAGGTCCCACTACTGCCAAGAATTATATAACCATTTTCGGTTTGTACCTCAAATGGTATGCTGTGGTCCAAAAAAAACAGGACCCCTGTTCACACTGATCGCGTTGTCCAGATTGGTTTATGAGGACGAGAATGAATTGTCGCATCTCCCCTGGCCAGCACAGTCTCCAGATCTCAATATTATTGAGCCTTTGTGGTCTACATTGGAGAGGAGGGTGGGTGATCGCTATCCACCTCCATCATCGTTACCTGAAATTGCTGCTGTTTTGCAGGAAAAGTGGTCTAAAATTACCTTGAAAACCACACAGGACCTGCATTTATCCATTCCGAGACGACAGGAAGCTGGTCTGAACGTCAATGGTTTTTCTACACTGTATCAGGCATGGTAGTATGTTATGGTTTTGGTATCTCCATATTTTTGTCCACTCTCTGTATTTGTGAATGATAGTGAAGTAACCGCTAATACCGTCTCTATAAGGTTTTATTTTGGGGATTGTATTTGAATGTTACCCAACGTGTCACAATGAGAATGTGTTCTTATTTACATTTGTTAGCGACCAGTTCGAGTCGTTGGTATGGAAATGAGTGTCTGACGTTACTGGCCGGGAGGCCCTTTACGGGGCAGGTCCGGCCGCCTTGGTGCAGTTCTTATTACATTCGACGCCACATTGGGCTACTTGCGCGCCGGATGGGGATGAAATGATGATGAAGACAAAACAACACCCAGTCCCTGAGCGGAAAATTCCCGGACCCAGTCGGGAATCGAACCCGGGCCCGTAGGACGCCAAACCGTCACGCTGACCACTCAGCTATCGAGGCGGACGAGTAGTTGGTGACCATTAGACATCAAAAAGTAACAGAATTTTTAGGTATATGTACGTAATAAATAAATGAAGCGCAGCTTCCTAAGAACAAACTTGCATGAGTTATAGCTTTCGAGGCTCCACCGGAGACCCTCGCAATAAATTGCAGAGACACAATCAGTATGTGGATCTAATTAATGAAGAAACAGTTAACATAAATGGTAATTAAAGGTACAGTAAATCTTTTTGTGTCTGATGATTAGCGTTACTGGCACGAAAAAAAAAGTGGCTCTGAGCACTATGGGACTTAACATCTGAGGTCATCAGTCCCCTAGAACTTAGAACTACTTAAACCTAACTAACCTAAGGACATCACACACATCCATGCCCGAGGCAGGATTCGAACCTGCGACCGTAGCGGTCGCTCGGTTCCAGATTGTAGCGCCTAGAACCGCTCGCCACCCCGGCCGGCACTGGCGCGAAACATGTCGGCAAAGCATAAGGTAAAAAAAGGTCAACAACGCACGACGAAAGAATTATCCGAATGGGACGGAAATCGGTGGATGTGATATACATGTGACATACACGTACAGAAAAACTGTATGATGTACCCAAGAGAAAAAGCTTCAGAAACTGAACAAGGCAATAACGTGTTGGTCCACTCCTGGCCCTCGTGCAAGCAGTTATTCGGCTTGGGATTGATTGTTAACGTTGTTGGACGTTCTGCTGAGGGATATGCATCAAATTCTGACCAAATGACGCCTTAAATCTTCAAAATGCCGAACTGGTTGGAGGTCCCTGCCCATAATACTCCAAACGTTTTCAATGTGGGAGAGACCCAGCGACTTTGTTGGCCAAAGTAGGATTTGGCAAGCACAGTGACAAGCAGTAGAAACTCTCACCGTGTGCATGCTGAAATGACAGCCGAGAATGTTTTCCGATGAATGGCAACAAACTGGAGCGTAGAATGTCGTCGACGTACCGCTGTGCTGTAAGGGTGCCGTGGATAACAACTAAAGGGGTCCTGCTATGAAATGAAATAGCACTCCATACCGTCACCCCTGTTTGTTTGGTTGCAGCTATGTTGGTATTCCACGCTGTCCAGGTTGCCTCCACACACGTCTTGGCTGGTCATCGGGGCTCATTTCGAAGCGGGCCACATCACTGAAGGCAATCCTACTGCAGTCCATGAGATTCCAAGGCGAAGACGCGTCTGGAGACGCCCTGGACAGTGGTGGGATACTAACCTGACTGTTGCCCGCCATACGGCCTGACACCAGGAATGATGGTCTGGGGTGCCATTTCGTTTCCCAGCAGGATTCCTTTCGTTGTCGTCCGCGGTACCCTTGCAGAACAGTGGTACAGCGAGGATACTCTACTCTCCGTTATGTTGCCCTTCGTGGCAAGCCATTCTGGGCCTACATTTCAGCAAGATGATTCCCGCCCGCACAAGATGAGAGTGTCTACTGATTGGCCTCACGCTTGCGAAACCCTGCCTTGTCCAGCAAGGTCGCTGGATCTCTCTCCAATTGAGAAGGTTTGGAGAATTATGGGCAGGGCCCTCCATCCTACACTGGATTTTGATTATTTAACGTGCCAATTGGACAGAATTTGGCACGATATCCCTCAAGAGGACATATACCATCTAAGCCCAATAACTGTTGGCACAAGGGCCAGAGATGGACCAAAGTGTTATTGAATCGCTCAACTTGTAAAGCTCTTTCTCTTCAATAAATCTTCCAATTTTTCTGATATAGTAATCATTAGTTTGCCTGTAGGGCAACGGCCTTGCCGCAGTGGACACACCGGTTCCCGTCAGATCACCGAAGTTAAGCGCTGTCGGGCGTGGCCGGCACTTGGATGGGTGACCATCAGGGCCGCCACGAGCTGTTGCCATTTTTCAGGGTGCACTCAGCCTCGTGATGCCAACTGAGATACTCGACCGAATAGTAGCGGCTCTGGTCAAGAAAACCATCATAACGACCGGGAGAGCGGTATGCTGACCACACGCCCCTCCTATCCACATCCTCATCTGAGGATGACACGGCGGTCGGATGGTGCCGATGGGCCACTTGTAGCCTGAAGACGGAGTGCTTTTTATTTTGCCTGTACATGTACATCAGATCTACTGATTTGCGTCCCATTCGAATAATTCTTCGTAGAGTGTCACTTTTTTTTATCTTAGAGCGTAATAACAGTTTGACATTCTGATTTGTTCCTTAAAATGCTACTCAACAAAGCGAACGTAGAGTCGGCTATGTCTGGAACTAACTGGGCCACGTGACCAGATACAGTCACGTTCGAGTTGACAGTGGTGCGGCTTTTTAGCTCACAGTGCAAGCACGGAAACTGGACGCTAATGTTGGCAGATGTCCCGATTTTCGAAGGATGCCCCGAGTTTTAAGAGCGTTTCCGGGGATTGCAAATGTCCCATATTTTGCGCATTTCTAACAATTTGAAATATAATGCGTATTCATTTAAAAATGGTGGAGTACATTAAAGTTCCGAAACACGCCAAGGCTAGCCTGCAGTGTGGCGCAACGTAATTATCGTCAGACGCCATGAAGAGCAAACATAACGCGGATTATGTTATGCATCCATTATACGTCTCCCAAATAGTTCTCCTCCATCTGCCTTAGCTATGGCCCGACGCCACAGAGGGCGCACGAAACACGGGCTATATCATGCTTGCGCCTGACGTCAAGCAAGTAGTTCTGAAGTGAACGTTAATTTGCCCATCCGAGACACAAGAGGACGCACAGCTCCGCTCAGGCAGCATCTGCTTAGTGTCGCAGTACTCACCGAATACCTACTGCGTGTCGCAGTAAGTGCGTATCAATAGTGCTTCGTCCGCCCCGATAGCTGGGTGCTCAGGGTGACGGATTGCCGTCCTACGGGCCCGGGTTCGATTCCCGGCTGGGTCGGAGATTTTCTCCGCTCAGGGACTGGGTGTTGTGTTGTCTTGATCATCGTTTCATCCCCATCCGGAGCGCAGGTGGCGCACTGTGGCGTCGGATCATCAGGGCCCCACAAGGAGCCTTCCGGCCAATGACGCCAAACGCTCATTTCCATTTCCAACAGTGCCTCGAGACAGCATCAGGACATATCTACTGTGACGGCCACGAGAACCCGACTGGAAATTCTACTCGTTATGTGGTCATTGTTCGCTGGATTGAGAACCAGACTTGTGTTCATAGAGTAAACTCCTCACAACATTTTAATTAATTTTTCTTATGTTCAAATTGTAAAGCAGTCACAAGTCGCATGCAGCTTTGCCTTAAGTTTTTCCATCTCAGTTAACTGTCATCTTTAAACGAATCATATCGCTGTGCTCGACTTCTGCAATCTATACACATAGGCGGCTTTTAATGATTTTAATGAGCATTTACAAATACGACATTTATAAGTCAGCGTCTAAAAAAACGCCAATTTAATTTATTTTTTATGTTAATTTAGGAGGTATTTACAACTAGTTATGGTCCTTAAAATACTATTTATCTCCGTAAAAAAATGGTTCAAATGGCTCTGAGCACTATGGGACTTAACTGCTGAGATCGTTAGTCCCCTAGAACTTAGAACTACTTCAACCTAACTAACCTATGGACATCACACACATCCATGCCCGAAGCAGGATTCGAACCGGCGACCGTAGCGGTCGCGCGGTTCCAGACTGTAGCGCCTAGAACCGCTCGGTCACTTCGGCCGGCTATCTGCGTCAAAGCGGCGACTCTTTACCATCTTTTCGATGTCAGCAGAGCCAACTTGAATGGTCTCCCTAATTATCGTCTGGTTTAAATACAAAAGTTTTATGTAAATTGAAATTTGTTAACTTCACGAGTATACGCAAATACGTATATGTACCAATATATACATTGTTTAATAAATATGTATGTCATCAATACCTTCCTCTCCATGTATTGCACTGTAATAGTGGTAGACGTAAGAGGAATCAGGTCATCATGTCTGAATGGTATGTTTAATCTACAATAATACAGTTTAGGTTCAATGGAATTAATATCCTGTTATATACTGATTTATGTGTATTAACGCCCGTAAAAGTGGCAATTATAATTCTGACTTGTAATTCTACTGTATTTTTTAAAAAATATTTTAATAACCAGGTTTGTTTTTTAGACTCGTATGCGTGAACGCCCGAAAATTCGACAGATGTTCGCCTTAGTAGTAATATTAGTGTTTTATGAGTTACATTGTTTTATATTATGCTTTGTGAGGTAGTTTCAACCGAATCACATATCGACAAGGTTTTGACTCACTCAACTAGGAAAGGTGCTGCTTTATGTTAAAATGTGCCTGATCAGAGAGTTTACGTTAACTGTACACAACGAGCTTACTCCATTTTATGAATGACGGTGGCGCTACACACTGTCCGATATTTGTAACGTGTAGCCCACGGCTACGTAATTTAAGTCATCACGCTGTAAATTGAATGTGTGAATTTATCTTGTTGAAGGTGGTGTAACACATAGCATTCCCACAGACGTGGAGATACTCGTTTTGATCGAGTAAACATGTAAAAATAAAGCTCGTGGCGGCTCTACTCAATTTTAATTTATAACGATCGTTGTTCCCCTGCAGGCAAATGCCTGCTGTTCGCTAAGTTATTCTTATGGATTGTTAATGTCTGTTGCCAGTTTCTGCCCAAACCTGTGACGAAGCTGTTTAGTTTCTGCGTGCGAGAAAACTTCAATAATAGCAGCTAATTTCTGTGGTAGGCAGTTGTGTCCCTGCCATCTTTATATTGGACGTCAAATGAATTTGGTGAACACAACGGAAGTAGACTGATGTCTCAGCTATGCTGGAATTTTACGTAGCGAAAAGACTCAGCTGCATGGATTTCATGGTTGTGTTACTATCGCCACTCCACTGTCTTAAAAAAAAATGTTTAAAATGGCTCTGAGCACTATGGGACTTAACATCTGAGTTCATCAGTCCCCTAGAACTTAGAACTACATAAACCTAACTAGCCTAAGGACATCACACACATCCATGCCCGAGGCAAAATTCGAACTGACAAGAAATCACGAATCCAGTCGCACAACTGAGGCGATATTACATAGGCACGCAGTTTGGTTAGAAGACGCTTGTGAGAAACGGTGACGAAAGCCTTCAGGAAATCTAAACATATGGAATCAATTTGACATCCCCTGTCGATAGCACTCACTACTTCATGAGTATAAAGAGCTAGTTGTGTTTCGCAAGGACGATCTTTTCTGAATCCGTGCTGACTACGTGCCAATTAATCGTTTCCTTCGAGGTACTTCATAATGTTCGAATACAGTATATGTACCAAACCCGTACTGCAAATCGACGTTAGTGATATGGGCCTGTAATTCAACGGATTACTCCTACTTCCCTTTTTGGGTATTGGTGTGACTTGAGCAATTTTCCAGTCCTTAGGTACGGATCTTTCTGTGAGCGTGCGGTTGTAGATAATTGCTAAATATGGAGCTATTGTATCAGCATACTCTAAGAGATACCTGACTGGTATACAATCTGGACCGGAAGCCTTGCTTTTATTAAGTGATTTAAGCTGCTTTGCGACACCGAGGATATCTATTTCTATGTTTCTCATCTTGGTAGTTGTTCTTGATTGGAATTTAGGAATATTTACTTCGTCTTCTTTCGTGAAGGAGTTTCAGAAAATCATGTTTAATAACTCTGCTTTAGTGGCACTGTCATCAGCGACTTCACCGTTGTTATCGCGCAGTGAAAGGACTGATTGCGTCTTGCCACTGGTGTGCTTTATGTATGACCAGAATCTCTTTGAGTTTTCTACCCGATTACTTCTTCGATTCTCTCTCTACCCTTGTTTGACTCCCTATTCGCAGTCGTTCATTAACTCAGACAAAATTTTCGCTAAAAGTATCTCAATTAATACACACTCCTGACGCTATTTTGACACTGTTCACACATATAACCACTCCAAAATTTGCAACGGTGGTCGAAACGCCGAACGACGACATCGAAATGGAAGAGAATCCACAAAATATGTTGCAGCAGCTGAAAAAAGTATGAGTTAGTCACATGTGCCAGAAACTTAAGATGCTAAATTTAATTTTAAATGCTATCAAGAACCAATACAAAAAATTTGTAACTATCCGTCAGAATATTACCACTAATTACGAATTCATGTCACAGGGGATCATTTATGCAAATCCTGTGTCAGAAATTTCGGTTCAAATCCTGGCACAGTAAAGACATTTATGCCAAGTGCCAACTGAGCTATGAACATGAGCATTCTGTCTGTCCTAAGGAGCTGCATCAGCTGGACTACTGAGAGGCAGATAGCTCCTCAAAGAACCGATATACTAAATTTAGAACTGGGCGCAATGGATTCAATTATGTCAAAGGTGTGGTCCTAGTAAATGAGTTCTGGTTGTTGGGCTTGGCAAAAAATATTTACCATATGCTGCAAGGTGATAGAGGTTCACTAACTACTGAATTAAAATCTTGTATCACGTTAATTTATGTTTATTTGTAAACATTCTCAGCATGTACAAGTCAAAAAATAACATTAACATGGAACTTAATTTAGCACATGACAAAAGCAGCATTTAATTAGGACAAATAAATGACAGACGACATGCACAGATTAACTTCGCAAAGTTCTTGGACTAGGAATCAGGGACTTCAGAAATAATTAACATCCTAACAACTTATTCACGTGAAACATGGCCACTGTGTTACATAGTAGTTTATTAGCAAACTGTTTTGCAACATATTTGATGATGTAATACTCACATCTCAATCGTTAATGTATTTGATCCTTTAACATTGCAGCATATTCAATACTGCCAGTGATCGCTCAACTAATTACTTGTTCTCTTCCTTCCTTTCATTATTGAGAGGGCACCCTTTTATATTACGCAGCCTTGAAAGTTTTCTAGCTGGCTCACGTAACATATAAATTTAATTAAGAGAAGCAGGAGGGATTATAAATGTGTTCAGAGTAGGTAGCAGACAGGGAATTTGTTACGGCCCATCTCAGTGCAGCAGGCAACTTAGGGTGGTCTATCTGCCATCAAACTGTATTGTGAGAGCCACCTGAAGGAAATCCTTTAGAAAGATAACACGTGAAGCCAAGAGTAGCCTCCAGAATGGCAGAGCATGAGACTGGCCATGTTTCTGCAGTCATACCATGAAACAATATTCGTTTAAAATGCTAGTAACAGGCACTCTGATTGGCTCACAATAATTATTTCTCTAGAAGGGCTGCATTCCCATCTGTGTCTACTTGTAAGCCCTTCAGTTGGTCAAAGGAAGAAACCTGTCACGCAGTGGGAGAGATTTTCTGCCTTCCTCCCCACACCAGACTATCATTAGTTAACCATGACAAAATCTGTGAAAGTAGGAATTTCTTAAACTTCTTTACAAAACTGTTATCGATTGGAACTCGCAAGGTCTACTGCAATTGAACGATGAGATCCCTACACTGGCAGAAAGAGCCTAGTTTTGAGGAGTTGAGAGACGACACTTGCTGTCAGGTGATGGGAGAGAGTAGATTTGCTTTGTAGACGCCGAAGAGTGTACATGCTTGCTGCTAAGGCATAGCACAGAAGGATGTCTCAATATTAGAACTAGGTACAAAGGGTGAGCTGGACTCAATCTCCAGCAGTTACTGCCGCTATCTTCCTCACTCACACTCTAAACGAGTGGAAATAATGAACAGAGGAGGCAGTCGCTGAATATAGGGGGATGTGAATCTACACTCATGCTCATAAATTGAGGATAATGCTGATAAATGGAGAAACAACGCTCTGGTGGGCGGTTCGTGGGTTTTAATCACCTCGGTGTATGACCACGCGGTGCATTTGACCTCCGGTCGTCGCATGGTGGCGCTGGCAGCAATCCACATACGCCGAGGTGTGTTGATACATGTAAGAGCACGGTGCAGCGAGTAAGTGTGCAGACGTTTTCAGACGTGCGAATGGTGACTGTGTGTTGAAAATGGCTCAAAGAACACATGTTGATGACGGTATGAGGGGTAGAATACTAGGGCGACTGGAGGCTGGTCAAACACAGCCGGTCGTAGCACGGGCCCCCGTGTGCCACAAAGTGTGATCTCACGATTATGACAACGGTTCCAGCAGACAGGAAACGTTTCCAGGCGCTACGGTACGGGACGTCCACAGTGTTCAACACCACAAGAAGACCGATATCTCACCATCAGTGCCCGCAGACGGCAACAGAGTACTGCAGGTAGCCTTGCTCGGGACCTTACCGCAGAAACTATAACAGTTGTCTCCAGGCACACAGTCTACAGACGACTGAACAGACATGGTTTATTCGCCTGCAGACCTGCAAGGTGCATTCCACTGACCCCTGGTGTGGTCACAGGTTATGTTCGCGGATGAGTCCAGTGAGTCTGAACAATGATTCTCGCCAGGTTTTCGTCTGGCGTGAACCAGGAATCAGATACCAACCCTTTAATGTTCTTGAAGAGGAGCTGTATGGAGGTCGTGGTTTGATGGTGTGGGGTGGTATTATGATTGGTGCACGTACACTCCTGCATGTCTTTGACAGAGAAAATGTAATAGGTCAGGTGTATCGGGACGTCATTTTGCGCCATTATGTCCGCCTTTTCAGGGGTGCAGTGGGTCCCACCATCCTCCTGATGGATGATAACGCACGGCCCCACCGAGCTGCCATCGTGGAGGAGTACCTTGAAACAGAAGATATCAGGCGAATGGAGTTGCCTGTCTGTTCTACAGACCTAAACCCCATCGAGCACGACTGGGATGCTCTTGGTCGACGTATCGCTGCACGTCTTCAAACCCCTAGGACACTTCAGGAGCTCCGACAGGCCGGCCGAAGTGGCCGTGCGGTTCTAGGCGCTGCAGTCTGGAACCGCGAGACCGCTACGGTCGCAGGTTCGAATCCTGCCTCGGGCATGGATGTGTGTGATGTCCTTAGGTTAGTTAGGCTTAACTAGTTCTAAGTTCTAGGGGACTAATGACCTCAGAAGTTGAGTCCCATAGTGCTCAGAACCATTTGAACCATTTTTTGAACAAACCAAACTTTTATAGCGACAGCTGGTTTATCTTGTCGACAGATGAGCCCCTTCATTAACACACTGTTCAAAATAATGAGGGGAACACGTATATCAAAATACGGTATGTCAAATCTATTTTGATATATGTGGTACCTGTGGTCTTACTGCGCGGCTTCAGATCTTCCCTTTTAATGCAGACAACAATTAAAATCATTCGACATCTATTGACTGTGTCATGCATTACAGGGTCAGGTGACCCCTCGGAAGGAAGTGATTACCGTGGTCCCTGTGTTTTCTCGTGAGGTACACAGGTGGCAGTTGTCATTTGTAGCGCTACAGTCTGGAACCGCGCGACCACTACGGTCGCAGGTTCGAATCCTGCCTCGGGCATGGATGTGTGTGATGTCCTTAGGTTGGTTAAGCTTAACTAGTTCTAAGTTCTAGGGGACTGATGACCTCAGAAGTTAAGTCCCATAGTGCTCAGAGCCATTTGAACCGTTTTTTGTCATTTGAGAACGTTGTATTCAACCGAACACATGCAATGCGATATCTCAATGCAGTGAAAGTTGTAAGTCCGAAAAGGGTGGACTTTCGGTTGGGTTGCTACAGATACCAGTGCCTCTCCATGTGCCATCCATAGGTTGAAGAAACGCTACAGACAGACAGGTCATTACACTAGGCGAGTAGGACAAGATCGCCGACGCATTAAAATCTCACGTGAAGGCCGAAATCTGCCCACCTCTGCGTCACTGTATCGTACAGACATCGCCAGAGCTCTGCAAGACGGTCTCAGAATGCCCACGGGAGCCGCTATGTCCGATCAGACCGTAATGAACAGGTTACGAGAAAGGACCTTAAGACCCAGACTCCCTGTTCGAGTATCGTGCTTAACACGACAACGTCTTGCAGCTCGCCGTCAGTTCTGCCGTTCCCGTGTCAAAGGCAATTTCGTGACTGGCGAAACGTGTTATTCACAGACGAGTCCAGATATCTTCTGACACAGGATGACGGCCGTGTTAGTGTAAGGAGATCTGCAGTGAGCGGTACCTGCCAAATATTGTACGGGAAGTCGACACATTTCCAAGCTTCTGTGATGTGTGGCGAGGCTTCAGAGTTGACAGCCAAACAGAACTTACCGTTGTCCATGGTCGCCTTACCGCCAGGCAATACATCGAACTGATCCTGTTGAACCATGCAACGGCTGCTACATACGATGGTAGCCCCGAATTCCTTCTAATGCCAGAGCCTACTTGGCGGGCGTCAGCAAGGTGTCTTGCGAAACTGACACTGAAATAATGGAATGACCGGCGGTGAGTTCCGACCTAAACCTTATCTACATCTGCATCTACCTCTACATCTACATTATTACTCTGAAAATGACAATTAAGTGTCAGGCAGAGGGTTCCTCCAACCACCTTCAAGGTGTTTCTCTACCGTTCCAGCGGGCCGCGGTGGTCTAGCGGTTCTAGGCGCTCAGTCCAGAACCGCGCGACTGCTACGGTCGCAGGTTCGAATCCTGCCTCGGGCATGGATGTGTGTGATGTCCTTAGGTTAGTTAGGTTTAAGTAGTTCTAAATTCTAGGGGACTGATGACCACAGATGTTAAGTCCCATAGTGCTCACAGCCATTCTACCGTTCCACTGACGAACGACGTGCGGGAAAATCGAGTTCTTGAATCATTCTGTGTGAGCGCTGATCGCTCTTATTTTCATTCTACTAAGGTTTGAAGCTCCTCTTTTCCTTCTTTCATGTTTGCGATTCAAAAACTTGGTTGTCTTGGAAATCAGCTTTACGCAAACACAGTTAGTTTATTTTTATATTTACCCAGACATGTTTCGACACCAATGTGTCATCTTCTGTGGGTCAAATTTTTTATTTCTGTAAAGTACGGTATCACATTTGTAATAATTTAACTGATGTAGGCCAAAGAAACACAATATTTGCAATTTGCTTCGTTTGGTTTAGACACTCACCTTAAAATTACATCGCTAACTGAATTGTATTATTATACATCGATTTTAGTGCTCGTTTTCGTCGTTTTTTTGACAGCATGTCACCTGCAAACTAGTCATGAAGAAAATTATTGCGTATTTGTGGAGAGCTGTTTCAAGGGCAGAGGTTATGTACGTTTCTGTACTTACATTTTTCGTCCTGTTTCGTGTCCCTGGTTGGTATCTCAATCAGCTGCTATTGTTTTCACTCAGTTTTACACAAATTTCTGCTCACTACTTCACCTCTCATGCACATACACAAAATGTGTCGAAATGTGATCTGAGCAGACACTTCTGACAACACACTCAGTGAGAAGTATTATGTTATTGTCGTTGCTCACTTGTTCATCGTTGGTCTTGTGTTTGTTATGGCGCTGGTTTTGAACGTGTGTGTATGTGTGTGTGTGTAAGAGAGAGAGAGAGAGAGAGAGAGAGAGAGAGAGAGAGAGATGGAAAGAGGAGTGGGGAGGGAACCAAGAAAACAGAAGTTTTTTTACTGCTATGTTTTTTTGTGGGGAGTCACATTTGTATAGCTCACTGAGTGTTCCAAACAGTTTTTTGTTGCACAGTGTTGTATTTTCATTCAGGACTCTCTTTCCCTGTGTTATTGCTTTTTGTATGTGGTAGTTGTCCTCTATTGTGGGCTTTTAATAGAGACTGCAGCTTTCTCTGAGGATCTTAAGATCAGTCTCCATGTTTTTTGGGTGGTGGTTTTCTTGTATTAGATGGTCTGTAAAAGTGGAGTGTGTACTATCACGTCTTAGGGCTCTGAGGTGTTCGTAGTACCTCGTTTTGAAATTTCTGCATGTTTGGCCAATGTAGACCGACTGGCATGAACTGCAAGTTAACTGATATATTCCAGCTTTGGAGAATTTGTCTGCAGAGTTGTTCTTAAATCTTAGATTCATCTGTACTGTATTATTTGTGCGGAATGATATGTGTAGCCCTTGTTTCTTCAGTATGTTTCCCACCCTGTGGATGTTTTTGTTACTGTATGTTAGTATATGCCATGTAGGGTGTTGCTGGTAGCCTGTGTTTGTCTGGATCTTGTGTTCTTGGTTCTCTGTTGTGGCTGGTGATCTGTTGATGGCTTGTTCTCTTTTAATTCGATTTTTAATTTTGTTATTTAGTTCGTTTATCATTTGTGTGCTGTACCCATTCTCTCTGGCTATTTGGTGTATTGTATTTAGTTCCTGTGTGTAGTTGAGTTTGTCCATTTAAGTTCTGTTGAGCCTGTGTAGGATGTGTCTGAAACTTGAGAGTTTGTGTGCATGGGGGTGGTTGGAGTTGATGTGAATGGTTGTACTTGTGGATGTAGGTTGCCTGAAAATTCCAAACTTATGTTTGTTGTTGATTCTGTGTATGGTAAAGCCTTATTTATTTTATTTTTATTTTGACGATCATTTCTCCCTATGTTGGTTGGCGCCAAAAAAAGTATTTTCGCAATCGGAGGGGAAAGTTGTGATCGTAATTTCACTAGAAGATCCTGCCGCAACATAAGACGTCCTTGTTTTAATTATTGCCACCTCAATCACGTATCATGTCCGTGGCACACTCTTCCGTATTTCGCAATAATACAAAACTAGCTGCCCTTCTTTGAACTCTTTCGATGTCCTCCGTCAGCCCCATATGACGCGGATCCCACACCGCTGACAAGCGTGGTGCGAACAGTCTTTTTAGTAGACCTGTTACACTTTTTAAGTGTTCCGCCAATAGATTGTGCATATGTGGGACATGCTTGACAGACGCGTTCGCTGCCGTCCTGCTCCACCACAGACTCCCCAAGAACGCTCATTGGTTCTCATTGAAGGCATAAACGTTATTGAAGCCAATGAAAATCACGAGGACGACGGAATGCATGATAGTTTCCACTTTATTTTCGATACCTGTCGCACGTTTCAATTCTTCAATTCTTTTTATATCAATGATTGAGGCTGTAATGGTATCTTGTTGTGTACTTAATTGTGAAAGATAAAGACATATTTCGGTAACATACCCAGTCCTCAATTATTGCTCAGTGGAGTATGGCAGACGCTCAAAATCATGTTCCCTTAACTCAACCGTTCTCCTATGTGGTGTGGTACCTGTACTTCCACGCTTAATTGGGCCACCATAAT
Organism: Schistocerca nitens; assembly: GCF_023898315.1. Classification (NCBI taxonomy): domain Eukaryota; kingdom Metazoa; phylum Arthropoda; class Insecta; order Orthoptera; family Acrididae; genus Schistocerca; species Schistocerca nitens. The sequence continues at coordinate 776,278,729 of NC_064616.1, read as the reverse complement.
AGTTTTCTTTCAATAAGATGTTGCCGTTGTGCGACATTGTTTTCTTTTTTTAAATACCATGATCTTATGGGGACATCCCCAGACACACACACACACACACACACACACACACACACACACACACACACACACACACACATATATATATATATATATATATATATATATATATATATATATATATATATATTTCTTATGATATCATGTGCCACTCACAAAACCAGAGTTAGATGGAGGAGAGCACCTATATGTACAAGTTATGATTTCTGTTATCTTATGTTGGGTTTGAATATTAATGTCAATTTTAGAGCCGCACGTGCATCCACAGTCCGAGATTCGACAGCAGTCGAAACAAAAACTTTTTGAACTAAACGATTCTGTACAAGCATGGGAAGAGGACATGGGTACCAGGCATAATCACAGAGCAGCTCCGCAATGTCATGTCTATACCAAAATGTTCAAATGGAGTTGCAAAGCGCCATAAAAATCAAATGAGGCTGCACGGCACTCGTATACACATAGGCAGAATGGCAAGGCTGATTCCTTTTATAGAGTCAGGACTATACCAAGAGTACCTTCGATGCAACCGCTAGCTGCCCCACCTAGTATCTCCAGCAGCGGCTCCCAGCTGCATCCACCCAGCTATGAAGCGATAGAAGTGGGCGTCGCGCCACACACCTCAGACTAGCATACGAACGTCGAAATGGCTAATGCTTGACTGGCTGCTGCCTCACTGTTGTTTTGCACGGGTTTTCCACAGTGCCGTGGGCAAATTCCAGGGAGTGCAACGTACGTGCACCCACCAAATACGCATGCCGGCAAGAGAGGAAGCAGGATGCTAATGTAGCCAGCTGCCTTCATCAGCTCCTCTCCCATGGGAGGTAGTTGTGTACCAAGCAAGAGCAACACAACAAATACCACGACAGGCGGCACCACACAGACACAGCTGCTCATCTGGCCCCTCTTAGTTCTGTGCAGCAGCCGCCAGATGGCACTCTGCTTCTGCACCATGTCCTTCAGTGTCTCATATTCGTCCGCCGAAACGTGGACAGCCATACAAGACAGCGCTGTTAACCGGGACTACATTCCTTCCACCTTGTGCTGGCGGACATGGAAATTATTCTGGCAATAGGCACAAAAAATGCTGTGTTGCAGACACTCAGACAGTTCTGAACCAGCAGGTAGACAGTTCATTTCAGTTCAGTGCCTGCAGCCACCACAGTATAGTTACTGAATGACTACATTCAGATTTAGCGTTAGCTATTTATGGAGTAATAGGGCAATCAAGACTATCTGCAATAATGCAATATTACTTTCAATCAGAGTGATAATTTCATATCTGACAAGAGCAAGCAAAGTTATTTACACTACTGGCCAATTGCTACACCACGAAGATGAAGTGCTATAGTCGCGAAATTTAACCGCAGGAAGAAGATGCTGTGATATGCAAATGATTAGCTTTTCAGAGCATTCACACAAGGTTGGAGCCGGTGGCGACACCTACAACGTGCTGACATGAGGAAAGTTTCCAACCGATTTCTCATACACAAACAGCAGTTGATCTGCGTTGCCTGGTGAAACGTTGTTGTGATGCCTCGTGTAAGGAGGAGAAATGCCTACCATCACGTTTCCGACTTTGATAAAGGTCGGATTGTAGCCTCTCGCGATTGCGGTTTATCGCATCGCGACATTGCTGCTCGCGTTGGTCGAGATCCAATGACTGTTAGCAGAATATGGAATCGGTGGGTTCAGGAGGGTAATACGGAACGCAGTGCTGGATCCCAACGGCCTCGTATCACTAGCAGTCGAGATGACAGGCATCTTATCCGCATGGCTGTAGCGGATCGTGCAGCCACGTCTCGATCCCTGAGTCAACAGATGGGGACGTTTGCTAGACAACAACCATCTGCACAAACAGTTCGACGACGTTTGCAGCAGCATAGACTATCAGCTCGGACAGCATGGCTGCGGTTACCATTGATGCTGCATCACAGACAGGAGCGCCTGCGATGGTGTACTCAACGACGAACCTGGGTGCACGAATGGCAAAACGTCATTTTTTCGGATGAATCCAGGTTCTGTTTACAGCATCATAATGATCGCATCCGTGTTTGGCGACATCGCGGTGAACGCATATTGGAAGCGTGTATTCGTCATCGCCATACTGGCGTATCACACGGCGTGATGGTATGGGGTGCCATTGGTTACACGTCTCGGTCACCTCTTGTTCGCATTGACGGCACTTTGAACAGTGGACGTTACATTTCAGATGTGTTACGACCCGTGGCTGGCCGGCTGGGGTGGCCGATCGTTTCTAGACGCTACAGTCTGGAACCGCGCGACCGCTACGGTCGCAGGTTCGAATCCTGCCTCGGGCATGGATGTGTGTGATGTCCTTAGGTTAGTTAGGTTTAAGTAGTTCTAAGTGTTAGGGGACTGATGACGTCAGAAGTTAAGCCCCATAGTGCTCAGAGCCGACCCGTGGTTCTACCCTTTCTGGATACAGAAAATGTTCGACTACTGCCCTGGCCAGCACATTTTCCAGATCTCTCACCAACTGAAAACGTCTGGTCAATGGTGGCCGAGCAACTGGCTCGTCACAATACGCCAGTCACTACTCTTGATGAAGTGTGGTATCGTGTTGAAGCTGCATGGGCAGCTGTACCTGTACGCGCCATCCAACCTCTGTTTGACTCAATGCCCAAGCGTATCAAGGCCGTTATTATGGCCAGAAGTGGTTGTTCTGGGTTCTGATTTCTCAGTATCTATGCACCCAAATTGCGTGAAAATGTAATAACATGTCAGCTCTAGTATAATATATTTGTCCAATGAATACCCGTTTATCATCTGCATTTCATCTTGGTGTAGCAATTTTAATGGCCAGTACTGTAGATATATCAAGTGCTATACATTACAGTGCACCAAAACTAAGGACTATATTGTAACATACTCGAACCTTTCAGAAGTGATAAACATTACACGTCAAAAAACTGCGGGCACTCAGGTTTAAACAGGCGACCAGCAGCACGTTAGCCAGTGACACGAACCGTTAAACCTCACTCTAGGGAGTGGCAGCGTACGGCGGGTGGGCAAAAATATGGAAGCACCAAAAACAACACATTACCATCTCTAATACGATGTGGGAAATCCGTTGGCATTCAAAACAGATTCCAATCGTCTCGGAATGGATAAATACAGTTCCTGTATGGTTTTCAAGGGAATCGTATACCATTCTTCTTGCAAAATAGCGGAAAGTTATGATGTCGACGATGGAGTGGAATAGCGATCGCAGACACTTCTCTCCAAAGTAGACCACAAAGATTCTATAATACTGAGATCTGCTGATTGTAGCGGCCAGGGGGATGCGAAAAGTCACCTTTGTGCTCGCAATACCGGTCCTGGAAGAACACGGGCCCTGTCGTCTTGGAAAACATCACCACTAGAGAACAAACATTGTACCGTGGGATGGATCTAGTCAGCCAAAAGGGTCACATACTCCTAGGCAGTAATGGAAACGGCGTGAAAGAAGACTCATCCGACCAAATGACTTTCTTCCATTGCTCCATCGTCTAGGTTGTACGGCTTTCGCACCACGTTTTCCTGTTACGGGTATTGGCATCACTGATGTCTGGTTTCGGAATTCCAGCTCGCCCTGTAATTGCGTACTTCTGGAGCTCACTTAGTGTTGCTTTGTTGCTGAGAGGGTTCGCAAGAGACTTCTGCAACTGTCATCCCCTTATTTTTCGTCAAAATTCTCTTCAATGAGAGTCCGTCACGATCACTCAAGGTGACTTACCAGATGATGATTTTGCGCTTGCCCTGCATGCGGTATAAATCTTCGGTATGGAACCTCTTGAAACTCGAAACACTTCGGCTACCTTGGTTACTAAAGCACCCAGCACACGAGCGCCAACAATTAGCCCACGTTCTAGTTCCCTTAGCCCCAACATAATGCGCTCACAACTACACACAACACTTTTCTGAACACTACTGAACCTTGCAATGTATGAGGGCACTGCACAGGTGCCGTTCGTGGTCAAATACAACAACGCCACCTGCATGCCTGGTTAGCATCTGCATTCATGTCCAAGCATGCACTTCTCTTGTTGTTTCCATATTTCTGTTCACTCGCTGTGCACGGACTGAACTGCAACGAAAAGATCGATGAGAACCAAATCAAGATGCATCCATATGAAATGAGATCAGTACATTTCGTGTCATACGTATCCCTTGCGACGAGGTAAGCCACTGTCCTCTGTTGTCACCATCAGTTCAGTTTCCCCATTGGTGCTATAACCGTGTACACCATAGGATAACCCCTCGCTCCTACCCTCCAACGGTCGCAACCCCTTCTCCAGAATCACCTCGACCTTTTCGCCGCATGGTGTAACCAGTGGCTCCTGAAAATCAATCCCTCCAAGACCCAGGCAGTCATCGTAGGTCGTAGCACTCGCTCCTTCCGGCTCCTGGATGTCTTCCTTACCATCTGCGCCTGTCCTGTCCACCTCAACCCCACCCTCATCTACCTTGGCCTCACCACTGACCGTCACCTCACCTGGATCCCTCATCTCCGCTCCATCCAGTCTAAAGCCCACAACTGCCTCTGACTCCTCAAACTCCTCTCTGGCCGGACATGGGGGTTGCACCCCTCTACCATCCTCCACACCTACAAATCCTTAATCCGTCCCATCCTCTGTTGTGCCAGTCCCACCTGGATATCTGCCCCCCCCCCCCCCCAAATTCTATAAGTCCCTCCAGATCCTAGAGTGTCATGCACTCTGCCTCACCTTCCGTATACACCTCCAATCCCCCATGCGGATCCCCTATGACCTCATTCCCTTCCCCCATCTGCTCCTATTCCTCGTACATATCCACATACTCTACACCTCCCCCCGCATTGATCCCCCTCACCCCCTGGTTGCTCCTCTCCTCTCCTGTCCCCGCCCCCTGCCACGCCTTCACTGTTGTGTCCCCCCAACCCTAAATCTCTACACCCTTCATCTCCTTTCCAAGGAGGCTTCCATAAACTGCCCCTCCCAGATGATGCGCTCTCTCCCTCCATTTATCCCTCCTATAAACTCTGATCCTCACCCCCCCACTCCTTTCCTCTGTCCTTTCCCTGGGCTCCCTCTTGCGCCCCCCCTTCCATCCTGTGTTGTCTCCCCGCCTAACCTCTCCCTACCTCCCTTCTCCCCCCCCCAAGTCCTTTTGTATACCCCTCCTCTGCCTTCCCCACTCCCTGTCGCATCTGCTCAGCACCCCCCACCCCTCTTATGGGTCCTCATCCTCCATTGGCTCCTTTCCCCCCTCCCACCTTCACTTTTCCTCTCCTTCCCCCCTTTTTTATTTTTCCATCATCTGTCCAGTTTCCCCCAACCTGCGCTCGTCTGTGGTATGTCATATTTGCCAACCTTTTAGTGCAGTGTCCCAGTGAATGTTCAGTGTTGTTTCGTCTTTCCAAGTGTTGTGAACAGAAACCCTGCTGTCGCTGGGTGTGAATTTTATGTCTTTTGCGAACAGAAACCAGACTGTCGCCGTGTTTTTTAATTGTCTGTCTATTATTTTACCTGTCTGCTTCATATGTATTTTATTAGCATCATCATCCCTTTGTTCTATGTTTTAAGTTCCACGATTTTTTTGCCATGTTCCCATTTAAGTCTCCAATTTTATCGTCTGTTTTTATTCTATATTACCTTCACCTTTTTCAAACAAAGTCTGTAGGATGAAGAGCGGTATACTATGCTGCTGCCAGTCCACCCCCTTGGGGGGAATCGAAATTCAACAAAGAAAAGAAAAGTAGGATAACCTCTGTTAATTGTATTCGGAAACCATAGGAGGAGACATCAGTGAGAACGAAGGTTTTAGGGAGCCTTGGAGACGTGCTTAGATAGTCCTGTAATTCGCCGCGACGCAATAGTCGGCTGGTCAGCCCTACCCGACCGTGGCGTCGGACGCAAATTGTTCCTGAACATGGAAACAGAGAAACTAAGATTTTTTGCGATTTGTTTTCAATTCGGACAACACCCTCCCAAAATAAGTGATATGAGTAGATGGCTAACACAGTCGATTCGTTCATAGGTTTCAGAAGTTTCACGATTTGAATATGATTCCCCGCAAACACAACTTTGTAATATTATTTAATGATAACACATGTCTACTAATAATTAACGTTATAAACAGAACACCTAACTCTTCACACCAAAATGGAGAAATTAGTAACATGACCATCTCATAAGCTGCTTGTGATACATCATACTCATTTCTTCATTTAAAAAAACCGTTAATATGCCAATGCATATCTAAACAATAGAATGTGATCAAAAGTATCCGGACACCCCAAAAACATACATTTTTCATATTAGGTGCATTGTGCTGACACCTACTGTCAGGTACTCCATATCAGCAACCTCAGTAGTCATTAGACAGCGTGAAAGAACAGAATGGAGCGCTCCACAGAGCTCACGGACTTTGAACGTGGTCAGATGATTGGGTGTGACTTGTGTCACACGTTTGTACCCCAGATTTCCACACTCCCAAACATCCCTAGGTCCACTGTTTCCGATGTGATAGTGAAGTGGAAACGTGAAGGGACACGTACAGCACAAAAGCGTACAGACCGACCTCGTCTGTTGACTGACAGAGACCGCCGGCAGTTGAAGAGGGTCGTAATGTGTAATGGGCAGACATGTATCCAGACCATCACACAGGAATTCCAAACTCCATCAGGATCCACTGCAAGTACTATGACAGTTAGGCGGGAGGTGAGAAAACTTGGATTTCATGGTCGAGTGGCTGCTCGAAAGCCACACATAACGCCGGTAAATGCCGAACGACGCCTCGCTTAGTGAACGGAGCGTAAGCATTGGACGACTGAACAGTGGAAATACGTTGTGTGGAGCGACAAATCACGGTACACAATGTGGCGATCCGATGACAGGGTGTGCGTATGGCGAATGCCCGGTGAACGTCATCTGCCAGCGTCTGTAGTGCCAACAGTAAAATCCGGAGGCGGTGGTGTTATGATGTGGTCGTGTTTTTCATGGAGGGGGCTTGCACCCTTGTTTTGCGTGGTGCTATCACAGCACAGGCCTACATTGATGTTTTAAGCACAGTCTTGCTTCCACTGTTGAAGAGGAATTCGGGGATGGCGATTGCATCTTTCAACACGATCGTGCACCTGTTCATAATACACGGCCTGTGGCGGAGTGGTTACACGACAATACCATCCCTGTAATGGACTGGCCTGCACAGAGTCCTAGCCTGAATCGTACAGAACACTCTTGGGATGTTTTGGAACGCCGACTTCGAGCCAGGCCTCACCGACCGACATCGATACCTCTCTTCAGTGCAGCACTCCCCGAAACTAGTTTCTTGGAAACTAGGGGCAGTCGCATGAAACGCCACTTGCCGAGTACTCAGGATAGGAACCTCCACAGCACACCTAAGAATAATCGAAATCCGTCGTAGCTGCTTGCTTAGCCCACTGCTGTTAGCGTCTGAGCCCACGTGACACGTCTTCCCCGCCTCTGGCGGTGCCGGCCGCTGTGACCGAGCGGTTCTAGGCGCTTCTGTCCGGGACCGCGCTGCTGCTATGGTCGCAGGTTCGAATCCTGTCCCGGGCATGGATGTGTGTGATGTACTTAGGTTAGTTAGGTTTAAGTAGTTCTAAGTGGAGGGGACTGATGACAGATGTTAAGTCCCATAGTGCTTAGAGCCATTTGAACCATTTGAATGAAATTGAGAAGAAGTATATAGGAAATGTTTGAACTCGTACAGCCAGCGTGGTAACCGTGAATCTTACCCCTTCCACTACGCTCGCTCGAAACACATTTAACGTGACGGGAAGAGGAGATATGCAGAAAAATTTGACATCGAGTTTCTCGGTGAGTAGGAGCCTTTACATAGAAAGCCACTAGCCACGTACTCAGTCCCTCTGCAACAGATCTAAGACTCATCAAAATCCTTGATTGACAAGTCTGATGACCCCCTTATCTGTCTTTAAAAGTAGGCCGCTCGAGCTCTTTCGTATCTCCTCCAGCTGCTATTTGGAAGACGACCTGGCTGTGGACTTTGATATTCTGGTTATCATTATTGGCATTTTTGTCAGGAGCGGACATAAAGGCAGTGAGAAGTTCTTGCGTTATTGTGTTTACGGCTATGCATTCGCTCCCAGTGTTAATTTCACAGATCCCAAGTTTCTGGAATTTTGGAAGCAGTAGCTATTGCTATAACAGCAACAGTTCCATAACCAACAGCAACAGTTTACAACGTAAGAAAAATGGCACCTGCAACAGCTGGTACTGCAACAGAAGCTGTGCCAGCAACTATGGCAGCAACAGCGAGAACCGACTGTTGCTCTCTGGCAAATCGAGCCTCAGCAGCAACTACTGCATCAGTGCGCGGCCATGGCTACGTCCCCACTGCCATTAGCTGCCTTCAGCAAGTCTTCAGGAGTCTGGGAACTCTTCCTCTGCCGTTCTGAACAGTACTGTTTTGCTTATACCATTTCTGCAGGGCAGTAAAGTGCTTTGCCTTTGTCTTCTAGTAATCGTTTATAGGAAGTTTTGCCTCTAACAAGGAAAAATCACCTACTCGACCTCGTATTTTAAGGAAAAAGTCAAAGACTTGCAAGATATCAGCCACAGCAATCGATACTGAGCGAAAATTTGGGCCATAATTCTTATAGTTATACCTTCTAAAAGTATAGGTTTTAAGTTTCACTCGTAACCATTGTTTGTCACTACCTCCCCCCCCCCCCCCTCCCCCATTGCTATCGCCTAATGCTCAGGTGCTAAGTACTGTACAACAGTGTGATAGGCAGAGGCCTCCTATTTGCGGGATGTTGAAGGTGATGAGAGAAGAGAGCAGAGGGAAGGTGTACGCATGTGCCCAATGTGTTTCTAAATCTTGTTCGGGAACACGAAAAATACGCGAAAAATAGTGAGTTATATGAGCACCTCTAACATGTGTGAGACAGGTTCTGATCTACGAGGGTTGTCAAGAAAGTAAGATCCGATCGGTCGCGAAACGGACACCACAGTGAAAACGCGATGAAGCTTTGCACAGATGTGTTGGTTAGTGTCTTTAGTATGACCGTCGATCGCATAAAGACGCTCTTTTCAGTTGTTAGCCCACTGAGGGTGGGTAGAGGTACCTAGAACAACGATGTCTCCCGCCAAGTAGGAGGGCCCGCTGAGAGGCTTCGCCTTAATGAATGCAGCCCACCTAACACAATTGCCACGCACTTCCTTCTTCATGGCGATTTTCAGCCGCACTCTGCAGGGGCAGTGAAGACGCTCCTGCAGCCTTTTCGATGGGAAGTGTTCGATCAACCACAACACAGCCCTAATTGGCTCGTCCTGAGTATCATCTCTGTTCAAATGAAATGCTGGATACGAAGACAACACTTGGGCGCAGGCTATGCGCTATAGACCAGGCGGCTGCCTTCTACGATGATGGTGTTGGAAGTTTGGTATAACGCTCTGACAAATGTCTAAGTCAGAGTGGCGACTATGTAGAGAAGTATCTGGAAAGTGTAGCTAACTCTTGCAAATAAAATGTTTCTGATTTTCACTGTGGTTTCCATTTAGCGACTGATCCGAACTTACCTTCTGGACAACCCTCGTATCTTCCTACCACAGTTGCGCAAGGACGCTCAATGAGTGCTTTAGAAATTTGGTGTTGAACATATGGCCTGCAAGCGAGGAGGGTACCATCTCGCGCATGCAGAGTTCAAAAGAGTGAAGCAGTACAGACAGTGATGGATTCAGACAATGATCTCAATATCCGTTCCACTACACTCCCTGTAAAGGAAAAGTTATCGCTAACAGAAATTAGTGTACTGGTTCAGGCGTAAGTATATGTTAAAAAAATGAAAATCTTTGATTTTCGCTATTAATGTTAATTTTACTCTCAAGTATGACTTTATGACATAGCAATGCTAGCAAAATTACATACAGGATGGTAAAATATTTATACTGGGTGTTCACAACTGTGAAGCGAAATTCCTGTGTATTACAAGGCTTTTCAATGGTAAGATGATTGATGACCATGTCCGGGGCTCGATACAATCAAATTAAATACAGTTCGGGCCAGAGAAATCAATTATACTAAAATGCACTATGAAAATACCCAAAACTGAATGGGGTCTGTACAGGATACATAAATATTACTGCAAAGGCAAGTGCACAATTAAAACAGTTCAGTAATTTCAGAGTATAAAGCACTCCGTAGTGGCTGATCAATCCTTTTCGTTAGATCAGATATCTCACTGTTCTGCTTCAATTAAGCCCGACAATCGTGAATATATTGAACTACAGGTCATGGTTGAGTGTAAAAAAATTGGAAGAGACGGAGACGAGTGTCAATTGAATATCACTGAGTGGCGTAGAGCGAGCTCATGTTTACCTTGAGTTGCCGGCGACAGTGGCTGCTGTCGACGCAAGCTGTGAACCTGACAATCTATTCTAAATCTCTCTCGATTGTTAAACACCAGTCGGATGCATTTCCCACGTCTTCATGAAGCTGAGACTCCTAATTATTCCCAAGATAAGTTAATTGGCATGGTACACACTATTTGGATGGAACAGTGCATACGTCGTTGCCCTCAAATTGCTCGCAAGCATTAATTGTCAGTGTTCGGTGTGATTCTCCATACTAGGAGACTTTGCAGTTTAACTCCTTACGAGTTAAGACGAGCCTGTGAGCAAGTGTTCTCTCGCAATCGTCTCAGAGTGGCGCGAGTCGCCTTGCTCAAACATTCGACGATTTTCAGCACGAGAAAAAGCGAATTACTCTGTCTGCAATTTGCCTATATCAAAGTTGGTGGCCACGCGTTTCCTTTCTGGCCAATGAGAGCGTTCGTACTTGTTATAACTCCAACCACTAAAGTTTTTTGTAGCCTATCACAGGCGTCGTTTCTTTCGTAGGATAACTTCTGTTAAGTAATACTGAGACAAACAACTTTTCTTTCTTGTGTTTACAGTGAGTCAGCAATGTTTAGAGTTGGGTTTCTCTGGACGTTAATCTTCCTTCTCCGGCCGTGTTTCTGTAGAAACGCTTTCTGAAGGGTCGTCATTAAAATTAGGGACAAGTGTAGCTTTTGCCGAGGACCTACACAATGGTTCCAGGGTCTCATTGTGTACGCTAGGTGTCCCGCTGTGAGGTTTCAGCTGAACGCGGGATGGCCGTGCCGTCGTAAAATTCTCCTTCCCTCAGAAGTGCATCTCATAGCTCGGGTCTGGGAAATTACTTGCGTGCAATTACTAGTGTGAGTTTTACTGGTTTATATTCATGAAATGTCGGTGTGTTTATTCGCTTTGCCTATCAATAAAATTCGTAGATTTTAGAGTAACTATGTTGTGTGACACATAGAGTTAACTGGAATTGTTTCAGGAATGCAATGTAAGGTGTGTTATTTGTTTGACACCTTACACACAATACGTCAACCTCATGCACATATAATTTCAGTATTATTGTAATAATATTCTCGTATTGGTATTCTATACCTATATTTACGCAACAAAATCCACTGAAGAATAATTATGAAGTGAAGTTAATGATTTTTAATTTAAAATTTAATCAAGTCAATAGAATGTATTTCTCTTTAACAGCGCCACCTTTATAATCCAAAGAGAATAACGCACAACAGCTATGTTAATAATTAAATAGCGCTATGCTACTTCTTAAATAACACATCACTTAATTTCAGTCGGCCGGGGTGGCCGAGCGGTTCTAGGCGCTACAGTCTGGAACCGCGCGACCTCTATGGTCGCAGGTTCGAATCCTGCCTCGGGCATGGGTGTGTATGATGTCCTTAGGTTAGTTGGGTTTAAGTAGTTCTAAGTTCTAGGGGACTGATGACCTTAGAAGTTAAGTCCCATAGTGCTCAGAGCCATTTGAACCATTTTTTGAACTTAGTTTCATTCATTTACTCTGAATTTGTGTATTTCAACATAAAAATGTTCATGGCCAAGAGATCCCTGGCACTAGCTACAGGTTAGAAACAGTACACTTTGACGCAATTGACAAAGCATGTTACCAGTGTCAAAGCAGTATTTCAAAAATCTCTTAACTCTGTTGTAAAGTACTTGGCACTTGAGCGTTAGACAGCTGCAGTGGAGCGGAGAGAGTGAAAAAAAAAAAAAAACCACGGTTTAAAAGCTGCAGTTTCAGAAGGCCATAAATGCATACTGTCAGAACCAAATTTTGGCCTGGGATGGACTGCTGGCGCTGTTATCATGCAATTGTGATTCCCCCCCCCCCCCCCCCCCTTCAAATATGAGAACGAGTTGATGAAGTTTCCTTGTAAGTCTCACATGAGTTCACGGGTGTTCAAATCGCCGGCATCTCGTGATAGGCTTACATGCATCGACCTTTGTGCCCCCTCCTCAATGTCGAACAACCTCTTTTGTAATGTTGATTGGTCAGGTCAGAAATGCCATCTCTCCTCAGTGTTATGATGTACATCATGCATGTTGTAGAAACACCAGTCTTCTCCCGACTGTGGCAGCAGACGTACCAGGAGCAGTTGCCTACACTGTGCAATGGACTGCTGAACCTTCGGTTAAGAGTAGCCACCCAGCCCTTGTCTCCGGCTGCGTGCTCAGCTGCAGCATGAAGACAATATTGCAGTCCACACAGTCACAGTTTCAGAGCTGGCGTCTTCACTGCCAGTTGTAATGGTTCTTTATTTACGTGACCATTACGGCACTCCAACGCCAGTTCTCGATACCAGTAATATTGTACTACTTTTCTGCGAAGTAACAGACGTATTTTTGTAACAATATTCACATTTGGTTTTATTAATGTATAGGTACTCCGATGTATCGATATATTACAGTGGTATGGTTCTTGTGTGTATTCATTTCTGTGAGACTGTCATAATCTTTGACTTACTTGTAACCGTTTTGGCGCGAATGCGCACAGAGCAGTCTTTGTTTCACTTTGCAGAAGTTAAGTTGTTATTTCGCTTTGTAAAAGAACAGTCAAGTCTTGTGTTTGGTTAAAGAGGAAATTAAATATATGAAGATTGATACAAAACTGTTTTCTTGATGATGTGACAATTGAGAAGAAGTATATGTGAATTTACAATAAGTTTAATAAAAATGTGGATCGTGAACACCAAGTCAAAAATTATTTCTACGATACCATTGTTCTGATCTAGGACTGTTTGATCACTAAGAAATTCCTGAAAAACGCATTTGTTAGGTCTTCAAATTTGCTAAAATACATATCTGGACCTTCTAGCAGTCAAAGTGGAATCACCCTAGAATCAACAAGATGAGCCATAACAACTTCGACGAAATCTACGTGGGAATCCATTCCGGATAAGTGCCAAAATTAATGACTTTTCTACAGTGACTTCATTATTTCCATTCTGACGATACCATCCACAGTCAATAACTTTGTTGTTGCCCGATAAAGCGAACATATGCTGCGTGAGCAACATTATTAATCTGATTTCTAACCTACTTTGCAAGTGGTGGTATTGTTAGACAGTGCACAAGCTTACTTTGGGCTTGATGCTGTTTGGCCAGTCCATATGCGGCGGGTCGAGGTTAATTTCTCGTGTCTATTCGTCGTTGTCACTGTGCAGGCTACAAATTAAAATTCACCTACCTCAGAACGGCGTCTGCTCAATGTCCCTTCACTCAGCAACGTAGATACTTACAAGATTATGTAAAAGCAACGTTGATATAAAACACCACCTAACATCTACAATTACTGAGGCCTGCAACTCTAGTTATGAAAGAAATTTCTGTAAAAATACAGTCATAAAAAATTTATCGTGTGGTAATAAAATGGATTGGCTTCTGGAAAATAATGTCCGAAATTTCCACACAAGAATGTTTATTTTGTCCTTGATAACCACAGAAAAGGTACTACTAATCAGTCCACATGTAAACTATTGGTTGTTTCTTTCCAGTTCACGATTCATACACACATTTCGCATGCACAGCAGCCAGAAATCTGTCCAAACCCGACCCAAATTAAACAATGTTTTCACAGTCATTAATTTCACCACTAATATGAGTTGTTACATTCGGTCCTTCTTGTGGATTTCTGCTCACCAAAAATGCTCACAAGCTGAATACTGAAACATGCCACACGGATACTACGGAGGCCAATATTTTACACGCGAATATCTGTCGAACAGATATAGTCAAATCCTCTGGAATTTCGCCAAGCAGTCCTCAACAACAACTGCTATCGACTTTGCTCACCAATAACTCAAGCACTAAGTAATTCTTCATCTTACACATTTTTTTGCTGGCACTAGTAACATGACCGTCCACGTTCAAAGCTTCCCTTCTTCCAGCCTCGCTCATGATCATACTCGCGCCAAAACTGGCCTGTACCAATCCTTATTCACAGTCGCATTTGCGTCAATCTGACATGCATATATTAAAGCAATGTTTAATAATCGAAACCGAAAAGACAATAATTCTGGAAATATTCTTTAGATACAGATTTTACTCCAGCTGACTTTCTGGCTGCTCTGTTACAATAGCAATCACACCTAGACGTACGTCATCAGCAAAGTGGGTAAATCCCGTAGGATCATTTTCCCACGACAGGCTTGTGTAACTCTTGCAGGTTACTTAAGACGGTATTTAATACAATATAGAAATTTGACGAATGTCCTACATACACACACTCATTTACTCACAGGCTCACATAACACATAATAAAATAAATACTGATTTTATTAGTTCTTTCTGAAGTTATTCTAGATTTCATGCTTCGAAAATTGTAAGGTATTTGAAATTTTTTTAAATTAAATTTCAGTTAAATAATTCTATACCCTGATACTTCAGGTGAGTTTTTCAGTTGACAACCAAAAACAAGTCATAAATGTTCCCAGGTGAATTTCCCATCATAAGAGTAGTTTTTCTAATTTTAAAGTAAATTTTTATATCTCCGAAAATATGCCCACTAGAAAGCTCAGATTTTCACACCACCTTTCTATTAATAACAGAGTGCAGTATACAAATTTTGAAAGCGATTAAACAAAAACTACTATCCTTTATTTAGATTCTTATAGGTGGTGAATGTACGCTTTCAGTAAGAGACATTAAATAACTTTCCCACGGCAAGCAGTGACAGATACACGAGTAGGCCGCTAGACGTCAGCCCCCGAAGTTACATACAGCAAGCTATCGTAAAACAAACGTTCCCTTGGAACAACTTGCGACGGTACACATGGGATTCCGGCTGGACACCAGCGCTAACGTGTCTTTAATAAATGAAGACACGTACTGGCGGCTCTGCTCACAACCGCTGCGACGGGCCAGGCCCCTGCTTACTGCTGCAGGGTCATTTTTATCCCTGGAGAACTGTCGCAGACGGCTGAGTAAAAATACGGTGAGAGGGTACTAACATTCTCAGTTTTGCGCTCTCCTACTGCCACGTTGACGTGAGCATAAAAATGCCGGCCCTTACTATCATAAACAGCTGCAGCCGTTCCTGGGTAAAAGCGCGTACCGTCCGAAATTTATTCCCCAAGTGACGCAGATTGCACGCCCTCTGTCAGCTGCGCCAGAGTGGCATCAAATACGCGTGGTTCGACAGTCTCAAGAAGGCAATATACGCCGAGCCTGCCATTGACACGACACACACGTTCCACTGCGGCATTGCGGCGGTTTTCGTCTCATGTATTATGGGATGGTTCTATCACACAACTGCCTTTTCCTCCGAAACGTTAAACGCTGTGTAGCTGAACTATTCCCAAATAAAGAAGGGGACTTAAGCAATCACCTATGGGGCCAAGAAATTTCATGTGTATTGGTATGGCGGCAAATTCCATCTGTTGACTGACCATAAATCCTTGATTTCTTTTTCGATAAAACTGCTCAGCGTTGTCCTTAAGTGGCTGACGACGATGTCCCATACGCCGTAACAGAGCGTAGGGGACGATGCGGGAGAACCGCACCGCCGTACTAGGCAAGGTCCTAGTGGAGGTGGTTTGCCATTGCCTTCCTACGACCATAATGGGGATGAATGATGATGATGAAGACGACACAACAACACCCAGTCATCTCGAGGCAGGTGAAAATCCCTGACCCCGGCAGGAATCGAACCCGAGACCTCGTGCTCGGGAAGCGAGAACGCTACCGCGAGACCATGGGGACCAGTATGAAATTCACTTTCGCCCCACCTCTCAACACACAAACACAGATGCTCCTCCCGCCGCCCTCTTGATCCCTGCGCAAACTTCAATAGCCATGGAACCTTTTTGCCCTGGATCATCATCTACAAACAACTCTGAACGAAGTCCTGCCGCTGACGGATCAGGTAGCTTCGGCGTCGCCTGCGACCCAGTATTGTGGGAAGTTTTCCCAGCGGTCCACGAAGGGTGGCCGGACTGAGTTTCACGCCAGGCCGATCCAGTTTTTTGCAGTTAGTACGCAACACCATGCTGTGCTTCTTAACATTGTCCACAGATGACCGGCTATCAGGGCGTCAATCCTCCCCTGCTCTGATCTTGCATCCTCCAGTTACTTCATGGCTCACACTGGGAGATGACGCGCATAAAGTTATTAGCCAGGCATCAGATATACAGGATGAGTCCTAAGACGTAACACGCCTTTCATTTTGTGAGGCCGGCCGCTGTGGACGAGCGGTTCTAGGCGCTTCAGTACGGGACCACGCTGCTGCTACGGTCGCAGGTTCGAATCCTGCCTCGGGCATGGATGTGTGTGATGTCCTTTGGTTAGTTTGGTTTAAGTCGTTCTAAATCTAGGGGGCTGATGACCTCAGATGTTAATTCCCATAGCGCTTAAAGCCATTTGAACCATTTGAGTCATTTCGTGAACGGTTACACATATCGAAACCAAGTTTTCAGCAAACAGAACGTCGAGTCCCAAATGTGTTTTTGTTTGGTTAATGTTTTTAGCGCTGGTATCAACGGACTTATTGAAGCAAGTACGTTTTTTAAAATGGAACCGTGCACCTTTTATGACTGCATTCGATAGCTGTTAAGAAGACAGTTGCAGTGATATAGCGTTTGTTGATGTTGACATTGAAACCCGTCGTAAAAAAATTCGAGAAATTTCCTAGAATTTGAGAGCACGGTGGCCGTAATCGGCATTAGCGGCGCAAACATATCCAAGCAGAGCTCTCGTGTGTCGGAATGTCAACACATTTGCCTGATTACTTGTCTGCGCTGCAGGGCGCTCATTCCTTCTTCAGCACTCGTTGCGTGCAGACATGTACACCAATGAGGAGAAATTGGATATACACTTTAATATGCTGAACGTGTAAGAAATGCCGTAAGAACAGTACAGCGGTATAGGGCTATCTATCTGGATCGCCAATATCAGACGCGCTAAGCAATTGCACGAATTATTAAGACGCTAGTGCGCACCGGCTGCTTGAACGTCAAAAAGAGGACAAGAATGAAGACTGCAACTGAAAGAGAACACGAAGGAGCTGTTCTGGCTATGAAGCTAATGAATCCTCTCAATGGTACGAGACAGACCAGCGAGGAATGTGGAATCAGCCAGACGAGTGCCATTCGCATCCTGCATCGACAGAATTTCGGTCCCTATCATCTGTCACTACATCAGGCACTCGACGACCGTGATTTCGAGCGTGGTACAGAATTGTGACGCTTTGCCGTTCAGCAACTAAGAGACGATCTTACGTTTTTCCAGCGTTTGCTTTACCGATGAAGCAAAGTTTACTAACCACGCTAATGTAAATCTGCATAACATGCACTACTGGGCAGCCGAAAATCCACACTGGCCTCATCAGGTGCAACATAAATGGCCGTGCGGCGTAAACGTACCATGCGGCATCATAGGAAATTACACTGTGGGACGTTACAACGTCTCAGGCATTCTAAATGGACATTCGTAAGCACACTTTCTGACGAACATTCTGCCGGTTCTTCTACAAGAGGTATCACTTGATATTCGACAGTGTATGTGGCTGTAACACGACGGTTATCCAGATCATTACTCCAGTGTTGCACCGCAAATATTGACTGAGATTTTTACTGGACGTTGGATAAGACGAAATTCTGTTGTCAAATGGTCTGCGAGGTCCACCGATTTGACTCTTCTTGATTTTCTTCTTTGGGGAGCAGTCTATAATGACGCCCCAACTACGCTAGACGATATGTGTCGTCGAATCGACAGTGCATGCTTTACCATATCATCCATATAATTATATCTGTGCATCGTCCTTTCAAACGGCGATTGCAAACGTGCCTTTCAATCCATGGTTAACAGTTTGAACACATGCTTAAATAAAGGATAAAGTTATTTTCTCGAAAGACGAAATTTATGTTACGTGATTTGAGTGGCTACGAAATCATTGTTAGTAAATTGTTTATTTCATTTACTTGTGTACGAAATTGCATTGCAGTGTCAAATAAGTCGACAGCGCGCATTGCACATAGCTGGTAACACTGTCATTACGCGCTTACGTTCAGTATGAAACGACGATTCGTGAGAAGAATATTTATTTTGCAGTGTACAGACGGTCACAAAGTGTTTTAATTAAAATGATTAGTTCAATGAATGTATCCCATATGGTAAAATTTATAGCAGTGTAGGTAGAGACAGTTGTTCAACAGCATATACACTCAAGCGCAAAAAAAAAAAAAAAAAAAAAAAAAAAAAAAAAAAAAAAAACTGGTGTGGACATGCGTATTCAAATACAGATATATGTAAATAGGCAGAATACGGCGCTGCGGTCGGCAACGCCTATATAAGACGACAAGTGTCTGGCAGTTAGATTGGTTACTGCTGCTACAATGGCAGATTATCAAGATTTAATTGACTTTTAACATGATGTTATAGTCGACGCATGAGCGATGGGGCACAGCATCTCCGAGGTAGCGATGAAGTGTGGATTTTCCCGTACGACCATTTCACGAGTGTACGGTGAATGTCAGAAATCCGGTAAAACATCAAATCTCCGACATAGCTGTGGCTGGAAGAAGATCCTACAAGAACGGGACCAACGATGATTGAAGAGACTCGTTCAATGTGATAGAAGCGCAACTCTTCCGCGAACTGCTGCAGATTTCAGTGCTGGGACGTCAACAAGTGTCAGTGTGCAAACCGTTCAACGTAACATCATCGACACGGGCTTTCGGAACCGAAGGCCCACTCGTATGCACTTGATGACTGCACGACACAAACCTTTACGCCTCGCCTGGGCCCGTAAACACCGACATTGGACTGTTCATGACTGGAAACATGTTGCTTGGTCGGACGAATCCCATTTCAAATTGTATCGAGCGGATGCACATGTACGGATATGGAGACAACCTCATGAACCCATGGACCTTGCATGTCAGCAGGGGACTGTTCAAGCTGGTGGAGGCTCTGTAATGGTGTGGGGCGTGTGCAGTTGGAGTGATGCGGAACCCTGATACGCCTTGATACGACTCTGACAGGTGACTCGTACGTAAGCATCCTGTCCGACCACCTGCACCATTCATGTCCATTGTGCATTCCGACGAACTTGGGCAATTACAGCAGGACAATGCGACACCCCACACTTCCATAATTGCTACAGAGTGGCTCCAGAAACACTCTTTTGAGTTAAACAGTTCCGGTGACCATCAAACTGCCCAGACATGAACATTATTGAGCACATCTGGGATGCCTTGCAACGTGCTTTCAGAAGAGATCTCCACTCCCTCGTACTCTTCCGTATTTATGGACAGCCCTACAGGATTCATGGTGTCAGTTCCCTCCAGCACTACTTCAGACATTAATCGAGTCCATGCCACGTCGTGTTTCGGCACTTTTGCGTACTCGCGGGGGCCTACACGATATTAGGCAGGTGTACCAGTTTCTTCAGCTCTTCAGTGTATTTTACCCCGAAGAAGCAAACAGCCACGTACAGGAAAAGATAGATCAAATCTTCCTTCTAGCATTTAGATATTTAGTACAGTAGTTGCTTTTTGTAGGTTATAAGACCTCTTTATTGTTGAAGAATGGGCAGTTGATTTCTCTGTTTCAACTCTTGCTAATCTCTGAGGATACCCAAATGTGAAATAGTTTCCCTAAGCCCTTTGTGATACGTTAGATTCTAGCCTATGTCGTATTTCCATATACAACATTCGGAGGTGAACCTGCATCTAGGTCGTATGTTGGTTCAAGGGGAAATAAAGCTTTATTCTCTATAGCGCAGGCGTACCTTACATATACAACTACGCAACCTGGCTGCTTGGCAGTGCTGGCACCGCAAATGGCGATTCTGGCCTCACATTCTAGGGCACTTCTTGTATTTCCTAACGACTGATTTTAACGTCAACATTAACGTACGCTGTATCACTGTTATTGTCTTCTCAAGACCTATCGAATGCAGTTATAAAAAGTACATGGTTTCATTTAAAATAAAGTACTTTCTTGAATATCTCCGTTAACACTAGCGCTAAAAACAATAACCAAACAGAAAATACGTGCCCCTCGATGCTCTAACGTTGGTCGGAAACCGCGTTTCGATATGTGTAACCATTCACGAAATAAAAGGGATGTTAAGTCTTATGTGACTCATCCTGTACGTCGATGCCGACTATGAATGTGCGTGTCGGTGTTGCCATGCGTAGCCCCCAATCCGCCGTCCATAGCGCAACATTTTTCGCTATAGCGTCCGTGGGACAGGTTCCACGTCAATTCTGCCGTTTCAGGGAACTGTGTGGCTGCTGGTGGCTGATATTCTCTCGAACTTCTCGTTTATGATGCACATGTCGTCCACTGTCCTCCTGCTAACAATTGAGCCATTGAGAGGATTTTCGGCAGTGAGGGGGCACTTTGCACGCTGGTGTCGGAGAGTGGTCCCAATTTATGTCGACTCCGTTTCGGCCTTTCTGCTGCTGTAACGCATCGACCATCTGACCACCACCCCTTTTCACCTCACCTCCAACGTGGAGGTCGAGCGGGTGGTCTGCAGATTCACAAGCCATGTGTGGAAGGCCTTGAGACATCATCGACTGAGAAGACCTTGCACGGCTTCCCAGTGATTTATCGGTCCACCCCCAAGAACGGGGTCAGTCCAGCGGACATCCCGCACGAACACTGGTATCGCATCCTATTAGACCTCCCACATCCGTGCAGCATGCAGATCCTGAGTACTGTCACAAATAAGCGTGGGGCGTCTCCAACTTGTAAGATGTAACTAAAAACTTTTACCGTATTATACGGATTCTATTAAAGGTTTGTAGGAGAGCAGTATCCTTCTGACGCAGCATTAATGACGTTGCTGAAGATATCTATGGTTTTGACTCAAGAGCTGGAATATGCCTTTCAGAAAATGAGCGAGAGTTTGCTTACAGCACCAATACCGCACCAAACAAAATGGAACGGAAAAATTCTTGGGCTTGGGTCTTCGGAATACATTACAGGAGGAGTCCTCTTTCAGCTGGGTGAAGTGGACAGAAGAATACAACATTGTAGGAATGCATTTGTAAGTCGAGTCTTAAGTGTGTGGGAAAGAAAGTATACCGTTACTGAGCGTGAAGTACTTGACACTGAGTGATGGTTTCAAAAGTTTTGTTTTTGTCTTTTTGGTAAACACACAATGTTATCACCGACTGTTGTACATTTTCCATCTTTACGCAGCATAAACTAATGTCAGATAACAAGGTAGGTATTACTACTCCAAGGGTATTCGTCTGAATTATGTATTTCACAAGAGAAAACATAGTTGCGGCCAATGTTGTTTCAGGATTGTCAGGACCAAGCGAAGTTCAAAATATCGCGCATCAGTCAAGAAAGCAGAATGTATGGAAGATGAGAAACTCAATGTATACATCACCTACTGAAAAAGCCGGACAAGTGCGAAATGAGACACACGCTCCGAGGATTATATAAAAACTTATACAGATAGTTCATCGTTTCCGGGAATTGGGAATTTCGACGAAACTAACAAGTTGTCGGCTCCGGGAATTCCTAGACTTTCGAGAACGTTTTAATTTAAAGTTTTCAGTTTAAATTTGTTGTGTAATTTCGCATTGGCTACAGAGATCTTTCATTTATTTTATTTATTTTGGAGTTATATTAACATGCTATGCTAAGCGGTATTGACATTGCGTTGACTTCGTCTGCTCCTGTCGCTGCAATATTTGACGGAAGTTTCCCGAGAAGAAAACCGTACAGGCAACCATTTTTCAACAGATATTTTATGGGATATCGGAACCTCATCCCAAACAATTAAAGTGCAATGCTGTATCAGTTACCAGTACTGCTTTGCTCTGAAACATTTCAGATGCTGTACATGGCTAGGCATAGACTGTTGGGAAAGTTTCTATGTAGAATGAGCAGTTCGTAAAGGACCTGCGATGCTAGTGCGGGAGTGGTGCGGTAGCCGTTCGATCTTGTTCCTGTTGCTGATGTATGGCAACGGCATCGTTTCCACAACAGCGGGGGACTTCAGTCCATCATAGATCAGCCAGTTTGCACGAAATGTTTGCAGTTTTAAACATTTGGTTGGCTGTGATCCAGCAACCGTACTCTATTTAATTACAGGACGTATACACAGCAGCCGAGCGGTCTGGGGCGTTGCAGTCCTCAACTATGCGGCTGGTCCCGGCGGAGTTTCGAGTCCTCCCTCGGGCATGGATGCGTGTGTTTGTTCATAGGATAATTTAGCTTAAGTAGTGTGTAAGCTTAGGGACTGATGACCTCAGCAGTTAAGTCCCATCAGATTTCACACACATTTGAACATTTTTGAACATATACACAGCCACTCCGGTTGCACAAAATTTGTCAATTGACCACGGTTTCGATTGCATTAGGCCAGTCTTCATCAGAGTAAAAAGTTACATGCAATACATGTAATCACACCATGGTTTAAAACGTCTGAGCAAAAGTGTTCTCTATGACATTTCTATTTGACGAGGACACTTTTGCTCAGACGTTCTAAACTATGGTGTGATTACATGTATTCCATGTAACATTTTATTCTGATGAAGATTGTCCTAGTGCAAACTAAACAATGGTCAATTGACAAAATTTTGTGCAACCGAAGTGGATGCATACAGGGTGGTCCATTGATCGTGACCGGGTCAAATATCTCACGAAATAAGCGTCAAATGAAAACACTACAAACAACGAAACTTGTCTAGCTTGAAGGGGGAAACCAGAAGGCGCTATGATTGGCCCGCTAGATGGCGCTGTCATAGGTCAAACGGATATCAACTGCGTTCTTTTACATAGGAACTCCCATTTTTTATTACGTATTCGAGTAGTACGTAAAGAAATATGATAGTTTTAGTTGGACCACTTTTTTCGCTTTTTGATGGATGGCACTGTAATAGTCACAAACACATGGCTCACAATTTTAGACGAACAGTAGGTAACAGGTAGGTTTTTTAAATTAAAATACAGAACGTAGGTACGTTTGAACATTTTATTTCGGTTGTTCCATTGTGATACATGTACCTTTGTGAACTTATCATTTCTGAGAACGCATGCTGTTACAGCGTGATTACCTGTATATACCACATTAATGCAATAAATGCTCAAAATGATATCCGTCATCCTCAATGCATTTGGCAATACGTGTAACGACATTCCTCTCAACGGCGAGTAGTTCGACTTCCGTAATGTTCGCACATGCATTGACAATGCGCTGACGCATGTTGTCAGGCGTTGTTGATGGATCACGATACCAAATATCCTTCAACTTTCCCCACAGAAAGAAATACAGGGACGTCAGATCCGGTGAACGTGCGGGCCATGGTATGGTGCTTCGACGACCAATCCACCCGTCATGAAATATGCTATTCAATATCGCTTCAACCGCACGCGAGCTATGTGTCGGACATCCACCATGTTGGAAGTACATCGCCATTCGGTCATGCAGTGAAACATCTTGTAGTAACATCGGTAGAACATTACGTAGGAAATCAGCATACATTGCACCATTTATATTGCCATCGATAAAATGGGGACCAATTATCCTTCCTCCCATAATGCCGCATCATACATTAACCCGCCAAGGTCGCTGATGTTCCACTTGTCGCAGCCATCGTGGATTTTCCGTCTCCCAGTAGAGCATATTATGCCGGTTTACGTTACCGCTGTTTGCGAATGACACTTCGTCGCTAAATAGAACGCGTGCAAAAAATCTGTCATCGTCCCGTAATTTCTCTTGTGCCCAGTGGCACAACTGTACACGACGTTCAAAGTCGTCGCCATGCAATTCCTGGTGCATAGAAATATGGTAAGGGTGCAATCGATGTTGATGTAGCATTCTCAACACCGACGTTTTTGAGATTCCCGATTCTCGCGTAATTTGTCTGCTACTGATGTGCGGATTAGCTGCGAAAGCAGCTAAAACACCTACTTGGGCATCATTATTTCTTGCAGGTTGTAGTTGACGTTTCACATGTGGCTGAACACTTCCTGTTTCCTTAAATAACGTAACTGTCCGGCGAACGGTCCGGACACTTGGATGATGTCGTCCAGGATACCGAGCAGCATACATAGCACACGCCCGTTGGGCATTTTGATCACAATAGCCATACATCAACACGATATCGACCTTTTCCGCAATTGGTAAACGGTCCATTTTAACACGGGTAATGTATCACGTAGCAAATACCGTCCGCACTGGCAGAATGTTAAGTGATACCACATACTTATACGTTTGTGACTATTACAGCGCCATCTATCACAAGGCGAAAAACGAGGTCCAACTAAAAAATCATATTTCTTTACGAACTACACGAATGTGTAATAAAAAATGGGGGTTCCTATTTAAAAAAAACGCAGTTGATATCCGTTTGACCTATGGCAGCGCCATCTAGCGGGCCAACCATGGCGCCATCTGGTTTCCCCCTTCAAGCTAGACGAGTTTCGTTCATTGTAGTTTTTTCGTTTGACGCTTATTTCGTGAGATATTTGGCCCGGTCACGATAAATGGACCACCCTGTATAAGTAATGTAATTAAATGTTTGTAAATTATATATATAAACCTTCATCGTGAATCTTTCTACTTATTACTGAAAACCGGATCAAAATCCCTACAGTAGTTACAGAGATTTTTGACGGATGACTAATGCAATGTAAGTTTGTAACGGCAAAAAATATTTTTATGTGGTATAATCACAAATTAACAATTTTCTGATATTTTTCTTTACTTGTACTGTAAAACCTTGCTTCTTGCCAAATTTCATGGTTCCAGGTAAACAGGAAGTATATTACAGATTTTGGTGACAGAGTTTGTGAGTAGCAAAAATGTCCTTAGCTTCTGATTGCATTGACTTAGAAGCTTAACTTTTTACTCCGACAAGGGAACAGAGAACTTAGATAGAGACGTAAATTTCAACTTGATAGTTTTATTCATTCCTGAGAAAAAGGTGTCTTAACGGTCGGGCAGAGAGACAGACGGACAGCAAAGGCCGGCTGGAGTGGCCGAGCTGTTCTAGGCGCTAGAGTCTGGAACCGCGCGACCACTACGGAGCAGGTTCGAATCCTGCCTCGGGCATGGATGTGTGTGATGTCCTTAGGTTAGTTATGTTTAAGTAGTTCTAAGCTGTAGGGGACTGATGACCACAGCAGTTAAGTCCCATAGTGCTCAGAGCCATTTGAACCATTTTTTGGACAGCAAAGTGATCCTATAAAGGTTCCGCTTCCACG
Organism: Schistocerca nitens; assembly: GCF_023898315.1. NCBI lineage: Eukaryota > Metazoa > Arthropoda > Insecta > Orthoptera > Acrididae > Schistocerca > Schistocerca nitens. The sequence goes on along the minus strand of NC_064616.1, from coordinate 776,253,122 downwards.
GACTGAAGTATGGAAAACTAAGACATGTTGATAGCGCAGGTCGATGATCCGATTCGAAAAATGGTAAAAGCAAAATACGAATATGAAAATGAGGTAAAAATTATGACGTACTGTCTTAAATGTCTCGACATTTAAGTCATGCTCCTTTCGATCGAAAACAGTGTATGAACAAAAAGAAAGACGGTGAAGAGCTACACGGTCTTTGCTTACGTACAGGTTGCGCTCATAACGACGAGCCATTATATTATAACCACCTCGTTAATATCGTGTCCGTCCACAGAGATATTCACTGATGAGCCAAAACATTACATTGAGCTGACAAAAGTCATAGGATACCTCCTAATATCGTGTCTGACCTCCTTTTCTCGGCGTAGTGCAGCAGATCTACGTTTCATGGACTCAACAAATCGTTGGAAGCCCTTGCAGAAATATTGGTTCATGCTGCCCATATAGCCGTCCAAACTACGAAAGTGTTGCCGGCAGAGGATTTTGTGCACGAACTGACCTCTCGATTATGTCCCATAAATGTCTGATGGGATTCACGTCACGTGATCTGGGTGACAAAATCATTCGCTCTAATTTTCCAGAATGTTCTTCGAACCAGTTGCCAATTGTGCCTCGGTGACATGGCGCATTGTCATCTATAAAAATTTCAACGTTGTTCGGGATCATGACGTCCATGAATGGCAACAAATGGTCTCCAAGTATAGAACATAACCGTTTCCAGTCGATGATCGGTTCAGTTGGACCAGAGCACCCAGTCCATTTCATGTAATCACAGCCCACACCATTACGGAGCTATCACCAGCTTGCACAGTGGTACCAACTGATATAGGGACTCGTGTTATCAGGCCACGTATTTCTAGTTGTTTAGTGTCCAACCGGTAAGGTCACGAGCCCTGGAGAGACGCTGCGGGCGACATCGTCCTGTTAGCAAAGGCATTCGCTTCGGTCGGCAGGTGCCAAATTCCGCCGCACTGTCCTAACGGACACATTCGTCGTACGCTCCACATTGATTTCTGCAATTATTTCACCCAGAGTCGCTTGCCTGTTCGCACTGACACCTCTACGCAAACGCCACTGCTCTCGGTCGTTAAGTGAAGACCGTCGGCCACCGCGTTGTCCATGATGAGAGGCAATGCCTGGAATGTGGTATTCTTGGTACACTCTTGACACTGTGGATCGCGGAATGTTGAATCCCTTAATGATTTCCCGAGTGGAATGTTCCATGCATCTAGCTCTAGCTACCATTCCACTTTCAAAGTCTGTTAATTCCTGTCGTGCTGCCATAATCATGTCGGTACCTCTTCACATGAATCACCTGACTACAAATGAGAGCTTCGCCAATGCACTGCCCTGTGTACCGGACACTACGGTCATGTGTATATGTTCATATCGCTGTCTCATGACTTACGTCAGCTCACTGTGTGTTGACCCGCTTAACTGCGTGTTGGTCAATCTCTGGACTGCAATAAAGCAAGAAATTCTTCAAGGCATGGATTTAACAAGTCCCTGATAGGTTTCTGGAGGTATGTGTCACCAAATGTGTATGTACAGGTCACCCAGTTCCCGTAAATTACTGGCCAGTGGTTTGCGCGAAGCTCGCGCCCAACAGCATTCCAGATGAGTTTTATCGAGTTCAGATTCGGTGAATTTGGTGGCCAAGACATCAACGTGAGTTCGCTATCTCGCTTCTGGCGTAACTCATAGCTGTGATGGTGCCTTCGATTACTATCATAGATGCTGTGGAATCCCAGGTCAATATCCCCCATAGCATAATACTACCCCACTCCGAACAACCATTTGTCTGGATGAAGGTTTATCCGGACACGATCATCTATCCAGTGTAACAAGAAACGTGATTCATCCGACCAGGCGACAAGGTTCCATTGATCTATTGCCCAACCTCGATGATCGCGTGCCGAATTCAACAGTAATTCATGATGTTGTTGGTTCAACATGGTAACACCTAGAGACTGTCTGCTGCAGAGTCCCACATTTAATAGTGTTCACTGAACTGAGTGCTTCGAAACACTCGTGCCTGCACCACACTTGCACTCAGTGGCCAGATCTCTCACAGGTCGCCATTTTGTTTGACAGAGCAGACAAACCTCCGACCCCAGCGTTCTGTGGTGAGGCACGAACGCCCAACACCCTGCTCTTGGGTCCACCATCCGTAACACGAGGACAGTCGACTAGCTTCGCCGTTTTCGAGATGCACGATCTCAGGCGCCGGTCCATAACAATGTGGCTTGTGTCAAAGTAGTTTATAGCAATACATTTCCAGCCCGTGTCGTCGCTAGAATGATTCTCCATTCATCTCCGTCCCTCTTATACAGGGTGGTCCATTGATAGTGATCGGGTCAAGTATCTCACGAAATAACCATCAAACGAAAAAACTACAAAGAACGAAACTCGTCTAGCTTGAAGCGGGAAACCAGATGGCGCTATGGTTGGCCCGCTAGATGGTGCTGCCGTAGGTCAAACGGATATCAACTGCGTCTTTTTAAAAATAGGAACCCCCATTTGTATTACATATTCGTGTAGTACGTAAAGAAATATGAATGTTTTAGTTGGACCACTTTTTTCGCTTTGTGATAGATGGCGCTGTAAAAGTCACAAACGTATAAGTACGTGGTATCACATAACATTCCGCCAGTGAGGACGGTATTTGCTTTGTGGTACATTACCCGTGTTAAAATGGACCGTTTACCAATTGCGGAAAAGGGCGCTATCGTGTTGATGTATGGCTATTGTGATCAAAATGTCCAACGGGCGTGTGCTATGTATGATGCTCGGTATCCTGAACGACATCGTCCAAGTGTCCGGACCGTTCGCCGGATAGTTACGTTATTTAAGGAAACAGGGAAGTGTTCTGTTGTGCCGTAGTAAGACAACCACGCCACTCTGAAGTAGCCGAAAGGCACGCGTTACTGACGCAGGCTAGAGATAGGTCTGAAACAGGATACGTAATGAATGCTATAAAGAAAAGTACGTAGCTCCTGGAATACTTAACTTTAATCCATCCTTGTGGTACATCGCTCTTGACGAGACAAGTGAGACTCTTTAGATACAAGCTATGTAAGGCTAATGGCGCCTTGCTAGGTCGTAGCCATTGACTTAGCTGAAGGCTATTCTAACTATCTGCTCTGCAAATGAGCGAGGCTTCGTCAGTGTGCATCGCTAGCTAAGTCGTCCGTACAACTGGGGCGAGTGCTAGTCCGTCTCTCAAGCCCTGCCGTGTGGTGGCGCTCGGTCTGCGATCACTGACAGTGGCGACACGCGGGTCCGACATGTACTAATGGACCGCGGCCGATTTAAAGCTACCACCTAGCAAGTGTGGTGTCTGGCGGTGACACCACATGTTCAGTCACATGTGAAACGTCAACCACGACCTGCAACAAATGATGATGCCCGAGTAGGTGTTTTAGCTGCTGTCGCAGCTAATCCGCACATCAGTAGCAGACAAACTGCGCGAGAGTCGGGAATCTCAAAAACGTCGGTGTTGAGAATGCTACATCAACATCGATTGCACCCGTACCATATTTCTATGCACCAGGAATTGCATGGCGACGACTCTGAACGTCGTGTACAGTTGTGCCACTGGGCACAAGAGAAATTACGGGACGATGACAGATTTTTTGCACGCGTTCTATTTAGCGACGAAGCGTCATTCACCAACAACGGTAACGTAAACCGGCATAATATGCACTATTGGGCAACGGAAAATCCACAATGGCTGCGACAAGTGGAACATCAGCGACCTTGGGGGGTTAATGTATGGTGCGGCATTATGGGAGGAAGGATAATTGGCCCCATTTTATCGATGGCAATCTAAATGGTGCAATGTATGCTGATTTCCTACATAATGTTCTACCGATGTTACTACAAGATGTTTCAGTGCATGACAGAATGGCGATGTACTTCCAACATGGTGGATGTCCGACACATAGCTCGCGTGCGGTTGAAGCGGTATTGAATAGCATATTTCATGACAGGTGGATTGGTCGTCGAAGCACCATACCATGGCCCGCACGTTCACCGGATCTGACGTCCCCGGATTTCTTTCTGTGGGGAAAGTTGAAGGATATTTGGTATCGTGATCCACCGACAACGCCTGACAACATGCGTGATCGCATTGTCATTGCGAACATTACGGAAGGCGAACTACTCGCTGTTGAGAGGAATGTCGTTACACGTATAGCCAAATGCATTGAGGATGACGGACATCATTTTGAGCATTTATTGCATTAATATGGTATTTGTAGGTAATCACGCTGTAACAGCATGCGTTCTCAGAAATGATAAGTTTACAAAGGTACATGTATTACAATGGAACAACCGAAATAAAATGTTCAAACGCACCTACTTTCTGTATTTTAATTTAAAAAACCTACCTGTTACGAACTGTTCGTCAAGAATTGTGAGCCATATGTTTGTGACTATTACAGCGCCATCTATCACAAATCGAAAAAAGTGGTCCAACTAAAACTTTCATATTTCTTTACGTACTACACGAATATGTAAGAAAAAATTGGGGTTTCCTATTTCAAAAAACGCAGTTGATATCCGTTTGACCTATGGTAGTGCCTTCTAGCGGGCCAACCATAGCGCCATCTGGTTTCCCCATTCAAGCTGGACAAGTTTCGTTGTTTGTAGTGTTTTCATTTGACGCTTATTTCGTGAGATATTTGGGCCGGTCACGATCAATGTACCACACTGTATACTTTCCGTACCTCTCGCGTGACCGTAATGCCATCAGGTTTCATATAATCTCTTGGTGGGCTATGTTCATAAAGTTTTGACTATCATTGTACCCTTCGAAGTTCTTCAAGAATAACTTCAACAAGCGCTGGTTCCTACCTCGATATAAGTACGGTTACAAACAGGTGAGTGGTATAATAACTGATATTTTAATGCTGAGAATCGCGTTGGGATTGTAGAGACAGATTTACCGAAGCATATTTCATCTTTTGTCGTGATACACAGATTTAAATCGTAGACGTACATGAGCATGAGCAGTACGTAGTACGATGGACCAGGCGAAATTCCCAGAAGCATCCCCCCACACCCCGCCATCAACTAGCCAAGCAAAACATTATTCTTTTTAAACGCCGAAAAAAGAAAAAAGGACTCCAGTAACAAAACAGATGGTCCTTGCTCTGACTGTGGATATACGGCCAATTTCTTCGTGGCTGGGAGCAAGCATTGCTTAAGTAGAAGCAATCTCTTGTGATGCCGAACGAACCATACAGGATATACCGAGCCCTAACTGCGAGCAGAGGACGAAACACAAGGTTGAGGTAAGTGAGTGGGTGGAAACGATATCAGAGGTATCAAACGACGCAGCATCCACGTTCGAAAATCTGCGACACCGCAAAAAAACATACTTGACAGATAGAATGGATAAAACTGTACTGACTATAAATCTATAAATGGAGTTTAATACGGTCGAAAGAGACCAATATTTGACACTGGACAGTGGCGACGTCCAAGTCTTTAAAGAAGCCACGTTTAACACTGGCTGTATAAATTTTGAAATAGATACATTGTTGCTCCAAGATATAGAGACTATACAAATAACAGGAATCCAGCGCACAATCTAGTAGTCAACACTGTATATGAAAGTATCAGTTATGAAGCACATGCGGATTTACAAAAAGATAGAGAAATTGCTTCTTATCTGCATACATTCACCTTTAGGGTCCAATATGACTTCAATTAATCAGCCAAAATCTTGTATATTCAGTTACATAAAAAGATGTAGACGCGAAAGGAAAATACAGGGCAAATTTACCAAGAGTTCGCAAGTTGTTCAACCTCAAACCAGATGGAACTGAAATAACCAAACAGAGATTGGACAATTACGTGAAACAAACTTACATGACACAGTACAGTCAATTTTAGTTAGAATCGTTTGGTGTGGTATTGCTACGCATACAATCCCCATTGAGAAGCGACTGCATAAAATAAAACTACAGCCTAACTCTCTTTGCAAAAAGTGTACAACGACGAACCTCCTACTTAAGTTTATGGCTGTATGGCACAAGATAGAGCTTGAAATTGGGCTCATAAGAAACTGGCGACAGTAAACAGTACTACAGCTTGCAACGTAGAAGGGGTAATATTTGACGGGGAAAAATATTTGTTTTACTGTTGTGTTCGTCTTGCTGCTTGTTAAATGAAAATGTAAATGACTAATGATGGTGTTATTAACTATTGCTTCCAAAGAAGTTCGACTCGTGAGCCCCCACGTGCGTCAGCATGAGGAAAAAAAATTAAATAAAGCAAACAAAACACTGTTCATAGGGCTGCCCAATAAGTGGATGGATTTCAAAATACTGTCTTCGTCACTGTGCGGGGACAACCAACGCATCCGCTGCATTTAACCCTAAATGAAAGCAGTCACAATTTTATTGAAATTGGAGGCAGGAATTCACATTGAAATAATATTCACTTCTCACTTTTCACAGACTGAATTTATTCCAGAAAAAAAACAAACGAAGTATTCTTTCACACTATTGACAACAGTTTATTATTAAAATAATGTCTGTCAGTGCGAGAACCTAAGTAAGTCGACCTGTATCGTATGTTTGATTAACATTTAGAAAACCCACAAAAATTATTCAAAGCGCTTCAGCACACTTCTAAGTTGAAGTTTCTGCAATCGTTGACTAACGATATTTTAAATTGCAGGTCACCATCAAAGTTAACTGCTGAACAGTTCATAGATGTTTGGAGTAAGGCGCCTACCCGAAATTATTCTGAGTCCGCATGATGAATAATGTTTCAAACATTTTGAGATCGACAGTCGCGAAATATTTACAAGCCCCAACGAACCGTTCGTGGGACGCGAATTTGTTCGAAGTTCACACACGCTAAAATTATTTCAGTTTCTCGCGATCGTCACAGGCGAGAGTTTCACAAATCCCGACCGAATACTTGGAAAATATTTCAGTTACACACACGAGGCGGATTCCAGCCGCACATACGACCTGTTCTTACGAGAGCTCCACTCCAACTGTCTCCCGAAATACAAGTCTATCACGCGAAAATGCCCAGCCCTCGCACAGAACGTGAGTAAAACTCATACACAGTCGACTTCCGAAAACACGTATAAAATATAAATTTATACATGTTACACATGAATTTGGACGTAAATTTCATTAGATTTTCAATACAGTGCTGCGTGGGGTAGCCGCGTGGTTGTGGGCGCCTTGCCACGGTTCGCACGGCCCACCCCCGTCGGAGTTTCGAGTCCTCAATCGAGCATGGGTGTGTGTGTTGTTCTTAGCGTAAGTTAGTTTAAGTTAGCTTAAGTAGTGTGTAAGCCTAGGGACCGATGACCTCAGCGGTTTGGTCCCATAGGAACTTACCACAAATTTCTAAGATTTTTCAATACAGCTCTTAACTTCCATGTAGCTTTAGTAGTTACTCATATGGACGCTATTTTGCGTCGTTGTATCACTAATAAATATTAAACAATTACATTAATTACAGTCATATATCTCTAATTACCTCTATTTACTAATGCTGCTGCCACTTTCAATCTTTTGTGGTTTATTTGCTAGAAAATTCAATTTTGCATGCGCATAATATACATTCCGCTCTGTAGTTGCAGGTACGAAACATTCACAGAAAATCTATTAGAACCAATGGCGGCTCGTGGGTATACAGTCTGGGTTTCACAATCTTTTAAGTTCAGATAAATATGAGGGTGTGGAATTAATAGCATCTGCTGTGTAACGATTATGCTTATCAACATATTTATACATCTTCAGCCGCTGTAAATAATAATAACAACAATAATAATAATAACAATAATAATATAAATAATTTTTCTGAAGAAAGGCAGAATTATTTTCGTGGAGTTTTGTTGTTTTATACATACACTTAGAGATGAAAGTATCCGGACACCTGGCTAAAAATGATTTAGAAGTTCGTGGCGCCCTATATCGGTAATGCTGGAATTCAGTATGGTGTTGGCCCACCCTTAGCCTTGATGACAGCTTCCACTCTCGCAGGTATACGTTCAATCAGGTGCTGGAAGGTTTCTTGGGGAATGGCAGCTCATTCTTCACGGATTGCTGCTCTGAGGAGAGGTATCGATGTCAGTCGGTGAGGCCTGGCTCGAAGTCGGCGTTCCAAAACATCCCAAGGGTGTTCTGTACGATTCAGGCTAGGACTCTGTGCAGGCCAGTCCATTACAGGGATGGTATTGTCGTGTAACCACTCCGCCACAGGCTGTACATTATGAACAAGTGCTCGATCGTGTTGAAAGATGCTATCGCACTCCCCGAATTGCTCTTCAACAGTGGGAAGCAAGAAGGTGTTTAAAACATAAGTGTAGACCTGTGCTGTGATAAGTGCCACGCAAATCAACAAGTGGTGCAAGCCCACTCCACAAAAAACACGACCGCACCATAACACCACCGCCTCCAAATTTTACTGTTGGCACTACACACGCTGCCAGATGACGTTCACCGGGCATTCGCCATACTCACACCCTGCCATTGGATCGCCACATTGTGTACTGTGATTCGTCACTCCACACAACGTTTTTCCACTTGAAACGTCCCCTTTCAACATTTTTACAGGACTGTGCTTAAACTGACACACAATATTTTGTTAGCGCAACGCAATCTGACTTTCAATAATCCCTACAAAAGAATGGGCCCTGACTAACATTAAACTATACCTTTCACAAATCACTTACCTCACAAAAATCTTCGCTACTCAAGCTACTGCAATACAGCGAGCGCCACTACTGCCAGCTAAATAAAAGATTCAAAGTACTGAAGGCACTAACTACTGATAGGCATAGTTAGCAAATGAAAGATTTTAATAGAGAAAAAACAATGTATTTACCTCAATAGTCATAATATATACAGCAGTTCATGACAAATTTCAAAACTCCGCCATCTCTCTCCCCACATCCACCACTGCTGGCGGCTCACCTCCAACTGCACAACGCTACGCGCTGTTCACAGCCAGCTGCCTAACACTACAATGGCGAGTATTACAGCAATGCAAAGCAGCCACAGACTGCACACAGCACAGCCAGTGATTTTCATACAGAGGTGGCGTTACCAATAAAAAAACCTAAACAGTCTACTTACATAGCCCCCATGCTCCCCCCAAAAAAATTTTACAAATTATTTTGGGCACTGGGCAATACATATTTGTTAAAATTTTTCATAATCGTAATTACAATAACAAAGAAATCAAATGCACACACTTGTTGATACAATGTTGGTCAAAAGCTAAAATTTTCTCACAGTCCATAAAGACAGTCCTGATCGTTGATCACAGTAAAATTGCCGTGTTTTTCACAAAATCTGAGCAGTAAAAGACAATGCACATAGACGTAGTGGATTTCCATGCAGTCTTGAAGAAGTAGTATTGCCCTTCCAACGGAAAGACAGTGCTGACTCTTGACATGCTGACAGGTAATGGGCCACAACAGAGCAAACCCACAGCAGAGTCATTCGACGTTTTGAAAAAGATTGGTAGGTAGGTCATCACAGAGCAGACCCACTGCAGTCCTGGTAGAGATTACGGTATTGGTGGGCCACCAGAGGCGCAGACCCACTGCAGTCCTTGTAGAAATAATGGTATTGATGGATCATCAAAGATGTAGACCCACTGTAGTCCTTGTAGAGATGGCCAGCAGCCATCTGTTGTGACTGTGCAGGTGCACAATCACCATTGAAGAGTCTTGTGGCTAATATAGCAAGTCCATAACCACCACTTGTGCACTCACAAAGTTTTTGGAATTGTCCTTAGAACCAGCAATGCTGTTATCCAGTCCCTTGCTGAATTATTAACACACGTGCAAACACTAACAGTCCCTACTTCTCACATATTGTCCATATACTATGACCAACAGAAATGTGTGCAGTGAAATGAATGCTTACAAGTTACTTAGTTTGATAAACTGGTGTCAATTACAATTTTATAACATGAGAATACAATTACAAAGGTACAAAATACATCATTAAAAACATAATAATACAGATAACATTTGTAGTAATATGGGCTTTACAAAAGAATAGAAATAACATATACATCAGTGTCACAGGAATTATGACATAAGTACATACATGAAAGATCAGAATAACTTTTGGAATATCAACTTCACACATGAGCATTAAAACAAAACAGAACAAATAATGTTTAAACATCTTTACAAAGTAAATAACTTATTATTAATGCAAATTATATTTTAGGATAACAGTATTCCTCATCATAGTGAATGTAGCTTAGTATTAGAAAAATTCTACAACATAAGTCTTATCAGATAAACATATAAATACAGGAAAAACATAATTACCCAAGGGTACTCAAAAACATAGTGGGATAACACAAGGAAAGGACAGGGTTTATTTTACTGCAGTATTTTGCAAACAAAACTTTCTTTACTTCTTGGAGATCTCCCTTCATTCTTCATTATTTCCAAAAAGTCCTATCTATACCTGCTTTCTGTACTTTTTTTGTATAACTTCTCAATGCATTTCTTCCAATTCATCGCAACGCAGTCTCTTATATAGTCTACCCCCTCTTAAGCTAACTTAAATCTACTGAGCTCAGATGCTAAACTAAGGAACGAGGCAATGCAGCAGCACAAAACAATTAACACAAACAGCAATGATCAAAAATACAAATGGCGAAGCAAGCAGCATAAATTACAACTAATATAAGGCAATGAGCAGCAAACAAGAAAAATAAATCAGTAGCAAAACTGGCTTAAAAGAATAATACAAAGTTAAATTTAGTAGCACTATGCATGGCAAACAGCAGCAGCATCTAAACATGACAAAGCTCAAGCAGAAAAAATAGTACACTAAAGACAACAATGCAGATAAGGGAAATGTCTGTTCACATCTTAATGTCTATGTAATTAAAGTGGTGCACCACAACAACTTATTGTAAAAAAAATATTACCATGTACTTGAAAAGAAAATTATGAATGCAGTTCCTGTGAAGGGAAATGTCTTTTTGTGCTCCCTCATTTTTTTGGAAATATATCACAAAACTATTATTTACTGGATCTGTAGACAGAAAATATTTATATTAGTACATCTATAAAATTTTATTTTAACCAATGCTGCAGTGCAGCTAGAAACTAGATATTAAACAAAATGAGTAAACAAATACATAAAGCAAGCCATATGGCATGTCTCTCAATTAGCAAGACAATAGCCGTGAAATGTTTCTCATCGTTTCATTAGGCATTTTAGTAAATATCATAAATTAAGAGCTTCACAGTGTAATCATATGTTTTCAAGTTCGACCGTGTCGTTTTTGCGATGCTTTCTACAAAGGAACGTCAATAGCGAGGATAATGGCCTCCTTTTTTTTTTTTTTTTTTTTACCTGTGCCTCTGGCACACACTAATGGCTTTTTCTCCAGGCATCTGACACAGCTGGGTGCCCGCAACGCATTACGTGCAGGTGGTCACTTAACTTTCGTACGGAAATATTTACGACAGCAGTTTCCGCTACAGTGGCAGTCTGATATAAAAAATTGCAGAGGTCGAGAATTGGCGTTGAAAATGTGTAGATACAAAATCTTATGAATATAACAGTGTCCAAAAAATTTTCGCCGGCATTGTGATACATTCACGCATTTACACACATTTCATAACTCTTAAAGTACGATTCTTGGTTTCCAACAACCTTTTTCACAAACCAGAGTCCCTAAACACTACTCATTATTCCTTACCTTATTCGTCGACACTTCTTCAATATTTTTATGATAACAGATACGTAGCATACTCAAATAACTCATATAGCATCAGCTTATTGATCATAAACATACCGCAACAGCATAATACACATAGTCATCGTAATAATAACATCATAACACCTCAGTCAACTCTCAAAATCGTCGTAGCTTCCTCCAATAGTTTCAAAACTAAAAAAAAATTCTCAGCTCATGTCAAAAGTGTCATCTGCCTCAAACATACTTTAAAAATCGTGATCCCATACCAAATATATCATTCAAAGCTCTCATAATATCACAATGGTTCTGAAAAAATATGAACAGTTCACAATGAACAGACAAAATACAATTTCATAAGTGTGAAGGTATCCAACTGTGTAATTGCGTAAACATCTGTCACTGATATAGTAAAGAAATGTTTGTTTCTCTGTTAAATAATCAGATAGCTGTGTAATTCTGTGTTAGAGAAATATGGAACCGATGTGTAAAGTTGTATAAGCAAATACCATATTAGCTAGGGCTCCTTGTGCTTGCCAAACACATGGTACACAAAGTAGGCGTGTACCCCCCTGAGGATTAATGTAATTATACCCTCAGGTGTTACAGATTATAGCAATGGAATGAAATGTATCACGGAAAACCCTTGTATCATTGCACTTCAAATATCTTAAAAAAAATGTTTTAAGTGCGAAATGAATCACTCAAATACGTGTACTGTAGCGCTAAACTGTGCGTCATGTTGTAAGATAATTCTGTGGAAGTGTCGTAGTTATCGTCCTCCAAAAGCTAAGTTCTGCAGAAGTCAATGTACTTACCTCATGATACACAAAAGTGAAATGCTTTGCGTATAGATATCTTAGTTATTACGCTTATTCCCGTGATGAGGAAAGTACTGTGCTGTAACGTATTGTTGTGCTACGGAAAAGGCAGTCTCATTGTAGCTATACCACAAAAGTTACTACTAAAACCTTAGTTACTACTAAAACCTGTTTCACTTTTCAGAAGAATTCAGAAAAACTGTGCAGATATAAAACAGATACACCGCAAAAGCAACATTGTAAATTGTCACTCATTAGTAGCGTCGTGATAAAATCGTGTAGCTGTCACATAAACTAACCACTGTGTCATCTGGTATCTCACTGAAAGTACTTTAAATCCAGAATGTATTTTCAAGTAAACCAAAATGTTGCATTAAAATCTCATTAGCAGTACCAGTATGTGTCCTAAGTATGTAAGCCTGATAGTCGTTACGTAATCGTGCAGCTAACAAGCAAGAATGTACAAATACAACACTGTGTCGTCTGTTCACTATAACAATACATTCGTAATTTCTGTTTAAAAATGTTCCCTAGGTTCTAGACTGGATGTTTAACTTCAAACATTGTTGCATGTTAACAGTTTCTTAAGTCTGACAAAGCATACTAGAAATGTGAAGTGAAAAGTTTTATGGCAAAGACAAAGTTTAAAAGCAGATTATCTTTCAATAAACGGTTTTACATGTGAAATGTGGTGTAAACCTTTACTCTTCCTAGTACGCAGACTTTCAACTGAAAAGCAATTGTCATGTTTTATACGTCGGTAAGGAATGGTAAATCTTTTCTCAAGGTTAGCGTCTGTGTTATTTTTCTCTGAGCCAGCCGGTGCAGGTGACTGCCTGCGGTGCGAGTCATTGTCTGTTCCTTTATTGGCGCGCATCGTTATTGGGATTAGGAGACCTAGCTTCTACAAATTCACGTTGTCGAAAGTGCCCTGCTCTGTTTGAATCCCGCCAGTTCTGATGAAATTCAGGTCTGTCGTTATGATTATCACGTCTGTCGTCATGTCGGTAGTTCCTGTGGTTTCTTTCTTGTCGGTTAAGTGGTGGAGAATTTCTCCCTGAATCGTAACTGCGCGCTGGACCGTTGCGTCTAAAGTTATTCTGTCTCCCTTGATAATAATTGTTTTGGTACCCATATTGTCTGTTTCTATGGTAATCTCTGTCATATTCATTGCTACGGAAATGTGATCTTTCTCTGTAACTATTATTACTCTGCCAACGGTTGTCATATGGGTGGTGTCTGTTTTGTTCACGATTTGTGTTGTAAGAATAGCCTTGTAGTGTCCAGTTATTGTTTCTGTCGTCACGGATTTGTGACGTATGTGACCTGTAGTGATTGTTTTCCTGTTTTCGCATCCGGCGACTGTCTGTGTCAATTTCTAATTCTTGTAGGAGTCCCTGAAAAGCTTCAATGTCGTCTTTGCAACGTCCTGCCAAAATAATATGTCGTAAATGTTCAGGTAATTTGATTAAGCAAATGCGGATGAGTTCTGAGGGGCTGTATGGGTTTGACAGGTACTGATTTTTGTGCAACATGTCTTCAAAATATTTCACAAGACTGGAGAATTCAGATTGTTCGAAATGTTTCATCATTATGATGCCATGTTTTACTCGGTCTTGTGTGGCTTGAGACCAATATGCTGAGAGGAAGGCATGGTAAAATTCTCCTTCACTGTGGCAATCGTGAATGACTGATCCCATTCTTACAGCTGGTTCATTCTCTAAGTAGCCACACATAAATTCTAATCTGTGTTCTAACGACCAGTTGGGAGGAAAACAATGTGAAAATTGATGGAGCCATGCTTGTGGATGAATGTCGTTGCCAGAATTCTTAAATGTTTTAAATTTACGTGTAGTAATGAACAACTTATAGTCAAAATCATCATGTCGGCGAGTCGCATAGCGGTCATTGTTACGTCGTGTCGGCGGTTCCATCTCAAAATTCGGTGTGCCTTGCCAATTTCTTTCATAATTTCCGAAGTGTCTTGTGTTATTATTTTGTGGTTGTTCCGTATTTCTATGTCCCTCTTCCCGTATTGGGGCGCGAGTGTCCTCTGAAATACGTAATTCTTGTATTACCTGTGTCAGCTGATCTTGTACTTCGCGGATTTCTCTTTTGTACTGTGTATTGATTTGATTTTGATTTTGTTTGAATTTTCTAATTTCTTCATACTCTTCAGTGTCAGTGAAGGCTACAGGTGTTGTGTCATTCAGATCATCATCTACCTTTGTAGATAAGTTAGTGAACTGATCTGAAAGTTCGGCTACTTTGTCCGATAGTGTACTCATTTCCTCAGTGTGTTTTTCTGAACCAAGTTTCAGAGTATCTACTGTGTCCTTTAAGTTTTCCTGAGTTTTTGCAAGTTGCGTAACCGAATCGGTAGATGCAACTGAGTCGAATTTAGCTTGCAAGGTCTCATGATTTTCGTGAACAATAGTTTGCAGTTCTTTTATGGCTGCTTCGTGATTCTGTAGTGCATTTTCATGACGCGAAAAAATAGGTTGGAAATGCTCACAAATTTGGGTTTTTACGTCGTTACAGACTTTTTGACATTTCGATTCAATGTGATGTAACTCAGTAGTTAAATCCTCACGTGTTTGTCCAAGAGTTTGCTCCAATGAGTCTAACTTTTGAAGCTGTTGCTGTGTTTGTCTCTGATTTAGTTCCATTGTGTCTAACTTTTGCTGTGTTTGTCTCTGATTTTGTTCCATTGTGTCTAACTTTTGAAGATTTTGTTCCATTGTGTCTAACTTTTGAAGATTTTGCTGTGTTTGTCTCTGATTTTGTTCCATTGTGTCTAACTTTTGAAGCTTTTGTCCCATTTGTTGCATTAATTGTAATAACAATGCACTGGTGTCTGAAACATGTTCCTCAGTGCTATTCGGCAATGCATTTGAACCGGCAATATTCGCAGTTTGAAAAGCAGAAAATGTGTCTTGACTTATTTGAGAAAAGGGTGAAGACGCAAAACCTGAATCTACAGTATTTGCAATATTGTGTTCTGTCATTCCCGATTCCTGAGGCGAGCTGTTGCCGACCGATCGATCGATAATGCTTCCCTGTTCACTAATTGTTTCACTGTCCATGCCATTGTTTGCCGCCCGCTCCATTTCCCTATGCACAATTACCAAATTACTACTTTGAACATTAGTTAATTCATTACTCTGCGGCGCTATCACACTGCTTTCGTCTTCACTGTCATTTCTCAGTTTACTTTGGAGCCTAGTATTACGTTTTTCACACGCCATTATTGTCACAATATTTCACACGACAACACAGAAAAGCACAATTTGAAGAGCAAAAATAAGAGAACACATTAACATAACACTGAAAATAATATCTAGTTAATTGCAGCAGCGAAATACTTGATGCAAATCTACATGCGTGCCACACCTATTTTACTGTACAACAATGAAAGACTGCAACTACAAAGGAGATTCTCTCTACAATTACGCACTAGCAATAAACAAAATCTACACTAATTACACAAACTACAAGAAAAAAATCAGAAGATTCCAGTGAGGTATCCTCGGCTAAGGGTCGACATATGAAACGTCCCCTTTCAACAATTATACGGGACTGTGCTTAAACTGACACACAATATTTTGTTAGCGCAACGCAATCTGACTTTCAGTAATCCCTACAAAAGAATGGGCCCTGACTAACATTAAACTATACCTTTCACAAATCACTTACCTCACAAAAATCTTCGCTACTCAAGCTACTGCAATACAGCGAGCGCCACTACTGCCAGCTAAATAAAAGATTCAAAGTACTGAAGGCACTAACTACTGATAGGCATAGTTAGCAAATGAAAGATTTTAATAGAGAAAAAACAATGTATTTACCTCAATAGTCATAATATATACAGCAGTTCATGACAAATTTCAAAACTCCGCCATCTCTCTCCCCACATCCACCACTGCTGGCGGCTCACCTCCAACTGCACAACGCTACGCGCTGTTCACAGCCAGCTGCCTAACACTACAATGGCGAGTATTACAACAATGCAAAGCAGCCACAGACTGCACACAGCACAGCCAGTGATTTTCATACAGAGGTGGCGTTACCAATAAAAAAACCTAAACAGTCTACTTACACACTGTTCAGTCGTCCAATGCTTACGCTCTTTACACTAAGCGAGGCGTCGTTTGGCATTTACCGGCGGATATGTGGCTTATGAGCAGCCGCTCGACCACGAAATCCAAGTTTTCTCACCTACCGCCTAACTGTCATGGCACTAGCACTGGATCCTGATGCAGTTTTGAATTCATGTGTGATGGTCTGGATAGATGTCTGCCTATTACACATTACGAACTTGTGCTATACGTGTCCCTTCACGTTTCCACTACATTATCACATCGGAAACAGGGACCTAGGGATGTTATGGAGTATGAAAATCTCTCTTACAGACGTATGACGCAAGTGACACCAAATCACTCGACCACGTTCGCAGTCCGTGAGTTCGGTGGAGCGCCTCATTCTGCTCTCTAACGATGTCTAATGACTTCTTAGGTCACTTATATGGGGTATATGGCCGTAGGTGGCAGCACAATGCACCTAATATGAAAAACGTTTGTTTTTTTGGGTGTCCGGACACTTTTGATCACATAGTGTAATTAAGTACAGTTTATGACAAGAACTAGATGATCTTTAAGCTTTCTCTACTCTCCGTTTTGCATTTTTGCGTAAGTGGGAGTTTTCACGCTTTTTATTTTTTCGTACAAATGAACAAGGTCCCTGATTCATGTATTAGCTAACGAATTTGCTTCCGGGCTTAAAATCAGGCATTTTTACAGTGCACTCACAACTACTTACGCTTATTATACGCTTCTTTCTTAAATGTTTGCTTGTAGTTACGCTTATTTGATTTCGTCACTTTCTCAGACAACAGATCTGCTTTGAGAGAGGCCCCACTTCCTTTGCGGCTAATTTTTCCAGGTAATTTTCTTTTCTTTTAGCGCGTAATACAGGTTCAACAGAGTTCAAAATGGCTGAAATGGCTCTGAGCACTATGGACTTAACATCTGAGATCATCAGTCTCCTAGAACTTAGAACTACTTAAACCTAACTAACCTAAGGATCTCACACACATCCATGCCCGAGGCAGGATTCGAACCTGCGACTGTAGCAGTCCCGCGGTTCCGGACTGCAGCCTAATACGAATTATTTACAAACTTCATAAATGGAAAGTAGATTCTAAATTACGCAAGAAATGTCGTATTGTTATGTATTTTTCTATATTCAAACTTAAATAAAAAGTTGTTACTAAAGTCACAAATTACATAATAAGTACTATGACGAAGTAATATTTGGAGATGCAACTCAAAATCAAATGCAAACAACTTCTACACAACACATGTAAATGTGGACAGTAATAATAATTTGCAAAATAGAAGCTACATAGCAATAATAAGTGAAGTATGTAACTAAAGCTCAAAATTGTATTAAACACTTTGCAGTTAATTCTAGTCACTGTCATTATGTAATATGTTAGAATTGGTTTGATTTTGAGTGCCTGTTGGATTTATTTGCTGCTCAGCTTGGTCACTTTGCACTTTGTTATTTTTGCTGCAATGTCTTCATGAGTTCCTCTTTTTTTGTTTTACTAGCGTTCGAGCAATTTCCTTTGAAACACACTTTTTATTCAATAATTTTGTGTAATTATTAATAAAAATATTTGAAAGCACTTTAATACTTTTCTTGATTATTGTCTTAAAAGGAATGCCACATTTGACACATCACTGAGGTTACTAATGGCATTTTCACACACTTCAGTTCCTAAGGCAAGTACTGCATCTCTTTGATTTTCAAGTTTGAGAAATTCTGGTTCATATGTGCTGCTAATCAGAACTTGAAAAAGTTTATATATATTACAACACAAGGAAATCATTATAGAAGAAGGACACTTCAATCCCCCACGATTCAGTTTGTTGAAATAGTAAAGGATATCTTCGGTTTCACACTGCAAGAAAATTTCATCCTCTGTCTGTAACATTTCTTCACAACATGAGCGTTTTCCACCTTTTTGCAGCTTTTCAAGCACTGTTTTGCTGGTGTAGCTATCAATGCAAACCAAGACCTTCAAATCTTCATAAATCATGGGAATGTTTGCTAGTTCCTCTAGAGCAGTGTCTAATTTATTAAAATTTTCATACGTTTGGTTTTTTATGCTGTAATTCACTTTTGCTGCAAAATCATTTAATGTAAATTCACCATGTTTAGTAGATCTGAGCTTTAATAGACTTATTAATTTGAGTTTCCTCTCAGATTCCAAGATTTGCTCGATTGAAACATTATATGTGCAGCCACTTAGCCTTCTATAAGCTCCAAATCTTGCTTCTAAAGCATCAGTGTGTAATTTTGCTGTAAGAATGTAGGACCAGTTGTAAGGGTTAAAAATGTATCTGCATAACTGAACTGTTGTTGCAGGTGTGTGAGAGAAAGCAGTATATGTTTCAAAAAAATGGTTCAAATGGCTCTGAGCACTATGGGACTCAACTGCTGAGGTCATTAGTCCCCTAGAACTTAGAACTAGTTAAACCTAACTAACCTAAGGACATCACAAACATCCATGCCCGAGGCAGGATTCGAACCTGCGACCGTAGCGGTCTCGCGGTTCCAGACTGCAGCGCCTTTAACCGCACGGCCACTTCGGCCGGCAGTATATGTTTCATTGGCTAATTTTCCATGAGTAGGCAATGCATGCCAGATATCAAGACATGTTTTCAAATTTTCAAGAAACAGAAGTTTGGAGTCAGTAGGTTCAGTGATTGGGCTAGAATTATCATCTGATGTGTATTTGCCTTTCATGGGATGCTGTACATTAGAAACTGTCCACCATTTAACCCTGAATAGTTCCATCAGAAATCTCAATCCCCTGACTTTTCAAAATTTCTAGTGCTGCCACATTTGTAGAATCAAAAACACTGAGAGCAAGGGTAACATTCTGTCTCTCAATAGAAGTGGGATATACTGCCTTTCTCACTAGCTTTGGGACAAGTTTCAACAGTTTATATTTCTCAGAATGAAACAAGTTCCTCAAATCTGAAAACTTTGCTTCACTGACAGTATATTCACACACGGCATTCCCTTCATCACTGTGTAGAAAGGTATTGATGAAAGCAAACGTATCCTCAATATTTGTTATTATGAAGGATTCATTTTTGCCATTCAACCAGTTATTTCTGATACACTTAAGCAAGTGCACACTGTCAAACAGAAGAAAGAGAAATTTGGATGGAGCGACTGGATTTGTAATACATGGCTGTAAAGTGCCACCACACATAAGCTGATACATTTTCCTATTAGTGCTATGGTTGTCTGTTACCAAGCATATAACATCATATGCAAGCTCATGCATTAACTTTAATACATCAATTGTCATTTTCAGTAGTGTATCAGAATTAACATTTTTTACAGGAAAGAGAGCTATTACTTCTTTATAATCAGAATGTAAAGATGATGCCACGAAAACTTGCATTGTACCTGCTGTTGTAGTATCTGAAGTATTCTCAGCAGCGCCAAGTATATTTCTTGCCTTATAAGAGAATTTTGAATTAACATAAACTTCATCTAGCATCACTGAAATTATCTTGTCACTTTCCTGAAGAAATTTATATTTTCCCTCAAAAAAGCTACCTGTGATGGACCAATACAAAGTTTATTTGGACCCATTTTGCATATAAACTGCCTTAAATAGACAGGATGAGGTAATGTTAACACATTTGTTTTTCTCAGGTGATGGTAGGCACTAGGAAATGAAAAGCAAATGGTTGCCGCCCATACCAAAAGCTCAGGAGAATATCTGCTTTGCTTTGTTATTACAATAATTGCTCCAAAACAAATTCTATTTTAGGTGCTATTTCAGCATCAAAATCTCTACCAGCTTTCAGTGCTTGTTTGAGAACATTGACTAAAATTATAATCTTGTCAATGGCGCCAATAGAGTTATCTGTGAAACCATTTAGCTGACTCACCAGATTGTCAAATTTCGTCCACTCGTCACATTTCAAGTTCTCTTTCTCCCCATACTGTAATATCCATATCAAGGTTTCTGTAGGCAAACACATTTTTGTGAAACACTTTTACTTCCAAGGAACTTGATATCTTAAAGCACACTGAAACTAATGGCACATCACTGACTGAATCATCCTTTAATTTAATGAAAGATACGTAGTCATCCTTTACTAAAAGTGTAAATCGACAAACATTCATTTTCTGCACTTCGCTTTTAAAATGCTGAAAGTCAGGTATATTGTCATTTTCGCACCAATTACTGAAACTACAGTCATCACGTTCCAGTAGCTGTTGACCACCATCATCAGGATTCTTCCTTTCCTTAGGAACTGGTACTGTGTGATAAGAAGGTTGATTAGGAAAGATAGTTGGAATTGCATCATTTGTTAGTTTTGGTATTTTTCGTGGCACACGTATTGGTTCACTATTTTCCACAGGAAAAAGTCTTCCCTAACCACAAACTTAGGTTCAAAATGCTTAATGCATACCACAGTTTTATCGTTCACTTCAAAATTAACTCTATGAATTAGTTTAATCCATTTGTTTCTCAATGCTGTTTCTTTGGGAAACTTAAATGTTGAGGTATCGTATGTTTTGCCGTAATTGGATTTACATCCTAGTACACAACAACTACGACCCATCGCAAGAACAGATTACACTTTAAATTATTCCGAACTTACTACTGAATCTAGCACTTGTGACGACATTCACAGCATATAACATAAATAACAGGTAGTAATAAATGGTTTCGCTTCTCTTGAACGTCACGTATACAATGTTACACACACACGTTATGGAAACACAAACACGCTGGTTTGTTTCCCCCACGACTGCCGCCATATTGTCAACTATCGATATCTGCCTTAAGGTCTTGGGTCTAGCATAGCCCGCAACTGTCAAACCACGCTCTCCTGGCTGTCACAACACTCACCGACTCGATGCCAGTGTTAACGACAGGACGCCTGCTCACAGTCGCGTCTGTTGTTAAAGTTTTTCGTAGGCATTTTCACGATATACAGTCTCAAGCGCAAACCACTGGCATCGAGCTGACTGGCACATGTACCCAGAGACATAACGGAACAATTATGCGTGAATGATGAGCCTTTCAAATATTGTATCTTGAGCGTAGAACAACCCAATACACTCCTACTCCTACTAGAATATTCCCTATGAATTGAAAAGGGACACCACAACCTTAAAAACGAATTCGAGCTGCGTACTATAAGCGATTCCCCAAAAAATTGAGTGTCATTCTATATGCCACTTATCAGCAATCACCGTTCGTAGAAGAATTTCGATTTTGGCCTTAAGACAGTGAAATATCAAATGGACTAGCCAGGAAACTTATCATTAATTCTGCCAATTGTAAATATACCAATTCAATTTGGAATTCTGATACGTGTAAAGATAGTTATTTTGAAGTAAATGTTAGGTGGTTTTATGGATTGAGTGCTATTGGCGAACGACACACTGCAGCAGAAACAATGTGTGCCATGATGAATATGCCACGCCCACCTTGTAAAATCAACAAGTATGCAGAATTTACTGGAGCTACTGTGGGATCTGTATCATGTGAGTCAATGAAGGGTGCTGCAAACGAAACTGTTGAAATAAATGATGATATAACTGACATACCAGTAGTTTTTGATGGCACTTGCAGAAGTGCGGCTACAGTTCTAAGAATTCTGTTGCTACGGTGATCTGTGTGGATACTGGAAAGGTAATAGATTTCCAGATTTTAACAAAACATTGTTATAAATATAAATCATGGAATGAAGAAGGGTATATCTACGACAGAAATTATGAAAGAACAAGTGGTGGTATGGAGGCCTCTGCAGCTATTGAAATTTTTAGTCGATCTATGAACGAAAGGGGAGTGTGTTAAACTAAGTTCTTAGGTGATGGAGACTCAAAAGCATATAACATTGTAGTAGCCGCTCAGCCTTATGGTGAGAAGATTATCACAAAACCGGAATGTGTTGGTCATGTCCAGAAGTGGATGGCCACCAGGTTGAGGAAGCTGAAACAAAGTTTGAGAGACAAAAAACTTTCTGATGGTAAAACCATAAGAGGCAGGCTGACAGACAAAATGATTGCTGAACCACAGCAGTATTATGGGATGGCCATTAGAAATAATACAGAGGATTTGTTGAAAATGAAGCAGACGGTATGGACTATCTTCTGCCACAGACAGTCAAGTGATGAAAAACCAGTACACCACCTTTGCCCTCATGGACCTGATTCATGGTTCAATTACCGCAATGCCCAGTACTCAAACAGGTCATACAGCCATAAATATTCCATCCCAGCAGCAGTCACGGATATCATAAAACCTATTTACAGAGACTTAAGAAATCCTGAATTACTGAACAAGTGTCTGCATGGTGAGACCCAAAATCCCAATGAGTCATTTAATAATCTTACGTATATGAACTCGATTACCAAAAAATGTTTTTGTTGGAATGAAGATACGAAAGTGGGGGGCCAGTCATGCTGTTATTGCCTTTAATGATGGAAACATTGGTAGGGCGAAAGTGCTACAGCATATGGGAATTAATCCTCGAGCAAACAGCAGCAGAGAACTTGAAAGGATGGACAAGGTTCGTATTCATAAAGCAGAGTATGGAGCACAGTTGGCCACTAAGTAGTCCAGAAAGAAGAAAAAACTTGGAAAAAGATCAAGAGGATGATATACAGTATAGTGTAGGGTGCTTCTGAGTGACTAAAAATAAAAAAATTAAGCATATATTACGTGAGTTACAGTCTTTTGAAACTTTAGAAGCCGTTCCTGAAAAATTAAGTTTTCTGTTGCATTCTTGCCTAAATCTCAGAAACCACTTCGAGTAGAGTATTCAAATTTTCAGGGAGTAATAACATACATATCATGCGTCTACTGAACTAAAAAAAAACATTATGTTATGCATAATTAAAATTATTTAGGATAAAGTACAAAAAAGTACACAACATTTTAACCGTTGTAAGTAGTGTGAATAAAAGGACGCTATGTGCAAGAAGCATGAAGCGCCCTTTGAATGTATCCCGATAGCTAAAAGAGCCACGCGCACTTTGAATAAGAAAATGCTATTTGACACTGAAATCAATATAAAAGATAGGGTCGCCACCAACTCTAGTCACACGACAAAGAAGAGGTAGCACTGAGTCGGAAAATTACTTAATTTATTAATAAGAAAAACTCACAAAAGAACATTCATTGTAAAGTCATTGATAAAGAATGGGATGTGATTATTAATATGATCCAGGCATTCTTCCCGTGAATCAAATATTGAGTAAAGTAAAGAGGGCGTGAACACCATGCGTAAGTGCAGCCTGCAGCAAGATTCGTGAAAACACGATCTATTCCAGAGCATTTGTTTCAGATAAAAAAAAGGGACACTAATCACTACACCTGTGCACATGGAAACGCTATAGATGGGCTAACAAGGAAAACTACAAGGTAAATGGCGAAGGTAACGGCGACGTAACATCGGTACACAAGATAAGATTGAAGGCAAAATTATTTATTCCTTAAAACATTGATGTAGTGCATCTATAGATTGCTGTTGCATGCTAACTATATACAATTGCTTGTGAAATACTATACGTTTCATAACAGACTCGCGTGCCCACTCGGTCCGCGGAGACAATTTCTATGGACCGTGGCCAAATTTTAATCACATGAGACAAAGAAAATTCACAAATACACAAAAATTACCAAGATCTGGAAAAGATTAGAAGCATACACACACAGTTGTAGGCACATAAACATTCACACTGAACCGAGGGTACTTCAACATATGCAACTCCTTTGTGCTGCGTTCCTCTCACGGATCAAAGTCAAGACTACATTGGGAATCAAACTGAAAGTCTACAAAAGCCTTGCATTCCCTGCTGCAACCCAGCAAATAAATCTTTATAAGACGAAATTCGAGACCAAAAGCTAAAAGCTCCCCTCTCTATGTGACAACGCGCCACGCGGTCAGTCCAACTCACCCTTCTTCGACTGGAGCAAAGCTGTATACGCTTCCCGTACCGGCGGCAGACTGCCTCCCGCTTCTCCAGTCTCTTCCACGCTCCGCGTGGACCGGAAAACCCCATGATGCCATCTCCGCCACCAACCTAACGCAGGTGGATTTCTCACAAGTAGCGGAAACCTCTTTGCCGACTTGACCACTACGAGAGTTGGCAATGAAAGGTGGCTACAGGACCCTTTCACCGTGTAATTAAAAATTGTATTTCCGAAAGCAGTGACTGAAATGCAATTATTGTAATTCAGTAGACTCATAACATACAGTTTAATGTCCTGTAAAAGTTTCATGTTAATGGCTTCAGTGGTTCCTGAAATACAGGGAAGCCAAGTCACTAAATTTAACATTGTCTGTATAGGGCGTTCCAACACCCCTTAAGGCAGAACTGTATGTTATAAGCAGCGAATCCAAGGTCGAATGTGTAGTGTCACATGCCGTTTACGCAAACGACATTTCGCACTTCCTGTTTATGACAAGGAAAGATGATCGTGACAAAGTAGTAAAGTTGTATTAGATAGGGAATAAGTCGCGAAACACATACTGTGTGCTGTCGTTTTGTTTCGCGTCTGTGCAGAGTTGAACGGAGAGGCGGCCGGTTCGAGTAATCGGCAAGTCGCGTCGGCGAGTAAGCGTCTTCACCTGCTGTGGGATGAGCCTTTTACGTTTTGAAGTGGCGGCTGGGCAATGTCTTGATTGTCAAGGAGCAGACGCCCTCTCCAAGAATGTAAACAGCAACGAACAAAGGAAGCTCTAGAATGAAATGTCACTTACTTCTTGTCGAGCCTTCGAGGCAAAAGTCACGTTTAAAATAAGCTGTACGCGGGGCGTTTGAAAAGTCCGTGCAAAGTCCGAGAGATGGCACCACCGGCGCGTATCGAGGTCATGTTTAGTTAGTAGCATCTTTGGAAAGAAGGATCACCAAGTTTCAGTCATATTGGTCTATTTCTTTTGTTTGCATTCGTGTGAATCAAGAAAGTCGAGTGATTGTCAAAAAATGGACGAAAAAGAATTTCGTGTGGTGATTAAACATTACTTTATGAAAGGCAAACCGCCTCAGGAGACTAAAGAGAAACTTGATAAACATTACGGCGTCTCTGCACCTTCGATTAGAACAGTTTACAAGTGGTTTCAAAATTTTCGGAGTGGGGTCTATGGGCACATGTGATGCTGAACGTTCTGGACGCTCTGTGGAAGTTACGACTCCAGAAATCATTGATAAAATCCATGATATGGTGATGGATTACAGAAGAGTTAAGCTGTGTGAGATTGCTGGTGCTATGGGCATCTCGAATGAACGGGTATATAATATTTTGCATAAACATTTGGACATGAGAAAGCTATCCGCAAGACGGGTTCCGCCATTGCTCACGCTTGACGAAAAACGGAATCGTGTGGAGTGTTGCAAGAATGGTTTGCAGTTGTTCAGGAAGAATCCGTAGGACTTCAGGCGTCGTTTCGTCACTGTGGATGAAACATGGATACATTACTGTACTCCTGAGACCAAAGAACAATCTGAACAATTGGTTACCAAGGGAGAATCTGTACCAAAAAGGGCGAAGACCATTCCTTCGGCCGATAAGGTTATGGCGATTGTCTTTTGGGATTCGCAAGGGATAATCC
Source organism: Schistocerca nitens (assembly GCF_023898315.1). Classification (NCBI taxonomy): domain Eukaryota; kingdom Metazoa; phylum Arthropoda; class Insecta; order Orthoptera; family Acrididae; genus Schistocerca; species Schistocerca nitens. Next base: position 776,226,916 of record NC_064616.1, on the reverse strand, counting down.
TCATGGCCTATCTGCAAAAGGGTAAAACTATTAAGGGTGCATATTATTCATCGTTATTGGACCGTTTGAAAACAGAGCTGCGAGAAAAGCGCCGGCGACTGGACCGCAAAAAAGTCTTTTTCAATCACGAAAATGCACCAGCACCCACCTCAGCAGTTATGGTTGCAAAATTAATGGAAATAGGATTCCAACTCGTTTCACATCCCCCCTGTTCTCCAGACTTGGCTCCCTCGGACTGCTATTTGTTCCCCAATTTGAAGAAATGGCTGGTGGGATAAAGATTTTATTCAAACGAGGAGGTGATTGCAGCAACTAGTAGCTAGTTTGCAGACTTGGACAATTCCTGTTATTCGGAATGAATCAACAAATTAGAACAGCGTTGGACGAAGTGTCTAAGTCTACAAGGAGACTATGTCGAAAAATAAAAAAGGTTTACCCCAAACACGTAAGTAGTTTTTATTTTTGCACAGACTTTTCAAACGCTCCTCGTATGTGTTCCAACTTACGAAGTAATTGTGATCTGTTCACCCACTGAAACAAACACAAGACAAATGGTTCAAATGGCTCTGAGCACTGTGGGACTTAACATCTTAGGTCATCAGTCCCCTAGAACTTAGAGCTACTTAAACCTAACTAACCTAAGGACATCACACACATCCATGCCCGAGGCAGGATTCGAACCTGCGACCGTAGCAGTCCCACGGTTCCGGACTGTAGCGCCTAGAACCGCACGGCCACGGCGGCTGGCAAACACAAGACAATCAATGATGGAATGATGACGTCATTTCGTAACTAGAGTAGAAATTGTTTTTCCTTCCACCAATAACAGCTGCAGAGGAGAAGAATTCAAGTCTTTCCAGGGCTAAGCACGGGTCTACAGAGATACTGCTTTGCAGGACCTCCACATAAAGAAGACAATTAACGACGACTGAGTTACGTTAAAGATTAATTAACACACGATAATTCGAGTAACAGTTCAAATGTGAGTGTTCTGACTCAGCACCAAACACATAAGAAGAGGGTCAAAAACACTTCAAAACCGTATCTGGCAAAAAAGTGGTCAATTGTTACAGCAGATGGATTACATCCGAAGTTCAGCATACCTGATCGGTTCGCACTAATATCATTTTATATCGTTGCATATTCATTGATTCCATTCCCATATATCCATTCATATCATGTCAGTGCATTTGATTCATTTTGTGGACATCAAATACTTAGAGTAATAACAGTTCTTGGAATCGCACCATACTTTTCAGGGTGTAGCTTTCTTTTAATGTCGCTCTGTATTTTTAATGTTAACAATTAATCCAAACAAAATACCTGAATTATTTGTTAGCTACTGTTAATGAGTGAAATATTCTCTACAACAGTAACGGGTAACATGTCTTGGCGATGGAACTGCAACTGTAACACTGAAATGTGATCCTCTCTGACAAGGGCCCACATATTTGCGGAAATGAAATGCTAGTTAGCGGAAAAGTATCACTTGCCTTCTGACCTCTTTCTTGACACAAGTTATTTACATTGTTAAAGGTTTCAGGGAGCGACCTCCGAACAAAAAGTGAAACACAACAGGAGTGAGGTTAGTAGCCAGACAAGCATTTTAAAATGTAAATGCTTTTTCTTTGTGCTCATACTCATTGTTAGTATAATACTGGAGAGTGTAGCACGCGGGAGCTCACAGAAATGCATAACAATGGATAAGTGGAGATCTGTTCGAAGTTTCTGTTTTTAACAGTTTCTGCTGGCACGTGATCATAGCTGACGATTTGCGCCGCGGAGAATATTCAGCGAACTAGATTACGCCAGTACCGTTCATGACACGGTGAGCAGCTGTCTTACTCACACTTTTTCAGAGTAATTCTTTGAAGAACTGCAATGTATATTGCATTAAACAAAAAAAGGAATTCGCCAGTTTTAACTTCACTCTACAGATGCAGCATCTACCAACGTCAATAGAGCTCTTTCTCCTTCTAGTAATTACTGGGTTAGTATGTTTTTACCTATGGAAGAAACGTTATCAGTCTCAAAACGCTAACCTCTCGGTTTATGAGTTAAGTTTTTGCAAAGGTTTTCTGAATTATGTACTTAAGCTTGTGTGGATTTTTAGTTATTAGCTACGTTTTTTTTTTTTTTAAGTACAACGAGCTATTTCCTGATTTTGATCACAGATGTTCTGTGTACAAACTACTGAAACGCAAAAACAAGACTACAAGCGATTATGTATTCCACATAAACGTACGTAACTTTCCTCCCCAGCTGACAGTAACTTGATGTGAAGTGAAAAACGCTATACTGGAGATTCATGCCTATTCCACTATTAGTGAAAACTAGTAAATTCCGATTCCCTGTGGAATCGAAATCCCATGAATAAAACAGCTTCAAACGTCTGATTACTTTACAAATGAGTTAATGTGCTGAATGTTTACTTTTAATTATGAAAGCGAGAAAATATTTAGGAATGATTTGAAATTACGCTTAAAGTTTATTGGAAGTCGCTAAGTGCAATGCATCAGGTTGTTGTTGCACTGTGGGAAAGAAACACTGGATGAATATGAACGGCCGGCCGCTGTGGCCGAGCGGTTCTAGGCGCTTCAGCCGGAACCACGCTGCTGCTACGGTCGCAGGTTCGAATCCTGCCTCGGGCATGGATATGTGTGATGTCCATAGGTTAGTTAGGTTTAAGTAGTTCTACGTCTAGGGGACTGATGACCTCATATGTTAAGTCCCATAGTACTTCGAGCCATTTTTGAATATGAACGGGGTAATTTGCTCTCCATTTTAAGCAAAAACTAGTTTTTCTGGCTTCTCAATGTTTATGCCGTCATATTTCCTAAACTATGTGTCATATAATGATATAATTTGTCAGGCACATTCAATGATATATGCAGATACTTATCCAAAGTATGTTGTGAACAGAGTTAGTAGTGAAGAAGTAATTATTGAGAACGTCATGCGTATTGTTGAAGTTTTAGTGCATGGACAATATAGTTGGCAGGGTTAAATTGTTAAAATTCTTATTTCACTCGTTACGTCCTGTTACACTCTGTTTGATGCTCGGAAAACTCTAAGAGATCTGCCATTGTATCAGAAGATAAATTGCTGCGTACTGTCTCCACTTATCCATCTACTGGCATTCCACAAAACAGCCCCAAAATTCTGGGAAGAATTTCTGAGGAGAAGTTAAAATGTGCGAGAGTCAAACGATCATATTAAATTAAATACTTTGATTTAAACGAAGTAACAGTCGCTCTAACCTAACCTCTCCTAACCCTTTCACATTCTTCTCCAGCTGTTTATTAACACGTTTGTGTTAAAAATGTCTACCGCGGAAAACTCCCATGTCGAAGTTTGCTGAATCACAGCACATTTAAAGAGTAGTTAACAAGAATCGAAGTCAGCCATTCCTCACGCTATTATTTATGCAGCATTGGCACCCTATCACTGATTATTATGCTCACAATGCAGTAATGACACCATTTTTAAAGAAAGGGAATTTGTTGACTCTTGTTTTTAAAGAAATTGTTGCATTTACTATTGCTATGTCGTATCCACACAACATAAAGCGACTCAGTTGTAATTTTCAGTAGGTATAGTATTCCACTACACAACTCCAAGGTGTTAGAACCAAGTTTTTTACTGCCAGCAGAGTTGCTTGCCATAATTTTGACGAACATTGGCGGGCTTGCTACTGCTACGAAGATACGGAATCCAGTTGATTTTGGGCCCGCTGCACTCGACTTTGTTGGTTGGCACACGCTAACGTACATACTTAATAATTTATACTGTTTCCATTTTAAGACTCCGTTGGCCTTTGTCATTACTGTTCGTACGTTGATGACAGATTAAGCATGGGAGCCTGAAGACGATCATTTTTGGAGTCGAAACTGGTAGCATGATTTCAATAAACGACATATGGTTCAAATGGCTCTGAGCACTATGGGACTTAACTTCTGAGGTCATCAGTTCCCTAGAACTTAGAACTACTTAAACCTAACTAACCTAAGGACATCACACACATCCATGCCCGAGGCAGCATTCGAACCTGCGACTGTAGCGGTCGCGTGGCTCCAGACTGTAGCGCCTGATCCGCTCGGCCACCCCGGCCGGCAAACGACTTATGGGTTACCTGAGACCATAGAGAACAGTCAGCTGGCCGCACTAACAAATAAACCTACCCAAGGAATACACTTCGAATTTGATCGTTTTTGAATATGTTGTATTGTAGAGCAAAATAAAAGACACATACTTTTTATACGTGCCCATACGGCCATTGACGGGGTGTAACATCCCCTTAAAAAATTGAGTTTATTGTTTCTGATCAAATACCTTTGATAGGTAACAGATAAAAAAACTTCAAATAAAAGTTCTGTGGTTGTTAATGTACGTTACAGCAGTGCACCAAGATTTGTCGAAAAAGTCATTTTTTTAAAATCGTCTCGTCCTCACTATTTCGTTTTTCATTTCGACATTTTACTAGTAGCAAAACTTTTATCGTCAATAATACCAAATTCATCCATTTATGACGAAGTGGTATTCCAAAGACGCTAGTGCATGTGCTTCATGGGCAAAATGAAAGTGCATTTGGCATTTTTTTGAGCCAAACAATTCTGCAATTCCTCAATACTGTACAGATTTACATTAGTCTTTCAATAATAATTTACAAACAATTTCAGATATAACGTAATTAAATCTGAAAAGGTAACCACTAGAACAAAACACCATATGTAAAAATAAAACATAAATCCAACATAATACATTTCATAATTCACAAAATTAAAAGAAAAAAATATATAGAACAATATATCTAGAATATATATTTATGTGGGAAAGAGTTATTTAACAACCCATCATGACAACTGATATTGAAGCCGACGCGTGTCAGGTACGCGTACAGCGATATAGAGATATTTCTAGCTTGTGTCTGACAAATGCTTCTTGGAAGACCACTTCATCACATATGATTAAATTTGGTACTAACGATGCTATACATTTTGACACTGGACAAATGTCAAACTGAAAAACAAAATAGTGAGTTGGAGGAGATTTTGAAAAAATGGCTTTTTCGACAAATCTGTGTGCACCGTTGTAACTTGAATTGAATCCCATAGTACTTTTAATTTAATTTTTTTATTTCGGTTACCGTTTCAACGATATTAATTCAGAGATACTAAACTCAATTTTTTTCAAGGCGGTGTTTCACGCCATTAATGGCCGCATGGCTACGAATGAAAAGTGTTTCTTATACTGGTGTACAACACATTCAAAGCCGATCAAAACCGAATTTTGAATTTTAAATTGAGTAGAATTACTTGTGAGACTGCTTTATCTTCTGACATCCACCCCATACCTGATGGAAGCGCATTATCCTCCCCTCTATACTCGAATACAGCATCCCACACACAATGACGTGCTCTGGTGCCTCAGGTAGCGTCGATTTCAGTTCCAATGCATCAGGTTGGTACATGTGGAAATTTTGGTAAGGTCTTATGGGACCAAACTGCTGAGGTCACCGATCCCTAAGCCTACACACTACTTAATCGAACTTAAACTAAATTACGCTATGGACAACACACACACCCATGCCCGAGGGAGGACTCGAACCTCCGACGGGGGGAGCCGCACGGACCGTGACAAGGCGCCTTTGACCGAGCGACTACCCCGCGCGGCGCATCAGCTTTTTGTTGCATTGTGGCAAAGAAAAAAAATTATTTACGAAAACACGTATAGATACAAACGACGGATGAACAATGAGAAAAGGGATAAGAATATTTATATGTCAGTTTCCTCCCATTATGTCTGGATATGGTGGTCGATCTTTGCTGCTGACACTTCATAATGTTAATCTTTCACTACAGTATACAGAGCACGAATACCAGGTGCCAAACTTTCATGGACGCTGAGGATAAGTGACAGCACCGGCTTGGAAATTTGAACTACTGTTTTACGTCGAAAGTTATTATAATCAGGCAATAAATTATAGCCATGGAAATTGGGGAAAGCAGATGTAAAATATCAAGTTCAACACAAATTGATACAATTTAACCAATTTTTTTCAGCAGAACCGAATGGGAACGGAGGATTATAAACATTCATTTTGTATATCTCCATAAGTTTTAAACCATGGAAACGATGGGTTGGAATTAATGTCTTTTGAGCTGAAATCACTGAATTTGTGTCATAATCAGCCAATTTTACCTATCACTCAGTGCTTTTTGTGTCGGAATCAATGTATTTTGTAGCCACACATCAACATTTTGTTAAAAAAAAACAACAGCAAAAGCTTGTGTTGTATCCTGGTCCATAAGGTAATCATCACCTATGCGGCGCTGCTTCGATATTGCAGGCCACTGGTCCATCAGAACAACCACTTCCAAGTCAGTTAATTCAAATTTATATGCCATATCCAGTCGACTTTTAGGTGCTTCTTCGCCGATTTCTCCTATTGCTGTTCCATTGCCGTCCTTATGTAGGATTACGGTATAATTTGTGTTGCCAACGTCAGTAACAAGATTAGCCCCCCCCCCCCCCCCCTCTCAAGTTCTCCAGTGACAATCCCAAACCATAGCGGTCGTCACCTGGACTTTTCTTCCTCCCAAGTGATTGATGGATGCCAAAGCCGGCCGGAGTGGCCGTGCGGTTCTAGGCGCTACAGTCTGGAGCCGAGCGACCGCTACGGTCGCAGGTTCGAATTCTGCCTCGGGCATGGATGTGTGTGATGTCCTTAGGTTGGTTAGGTTTAATTAGTTCTACGTTCTAGGTGACTGATGACCTCAGAAGTTAAGTCGCACAGTGCTCAGAGCCATTTGATGGATGTCAAGCACACTTACACCCCGTTTACATGGGTCTCGCAAAACGGGATTTCCTAAACCGATTTCCCAATACCGCTTCTGGTTTGTCACGTAAACACTTCAAAAACAATTCTAGAAATCCACTTCTGGGGTTTTCCAATTCCACAATCGATTTTCGCCCCCATGTAAATGCGACCGGTCTTGAAACGTGCTTGGACTGTCAGGTTTCGTCTTGCTTTTAAACATTTTCGGCTAACATGGACTGAGTGGCTTTTCGTACAGTGAAGGATAAATAGAAATATTAGACGGAAGCTGTTTTTCATCTAGTCTAATTGAAGAGAAATAGCGATCGTGCTGACTAAAACATAAACTGCATCAGCTGTTTTCCAGGCGCCATACTGAACTGGGCCAGCAAATTCGCTTGACACCTAAACATGTAAACACGACAGCGAAAACCGGTTTCCGAAATTCGTTTTTCGTCTTTCGAAAGATATGTCGCATGTAAGCGTAGTGTTAGAGAAACTGTGCATGCGTACGCTGCAAGTGGCTGCTCAAAAATTAAAGTATAATACAATTCGTCTATTGGAGTGGAGGTATACTACCCCCTGCGAATGCAACCTACACGTATGGGATAGTATAGGGTTAGCCAATGAAAGCTGTGTCAAATATCACATAGTAATATCAGTTGTTTAGGAAACAAATAATAGATAATTGCATCAAAACTGCGATGTAACGACTGTGTATGCAAGAAGACTATTCAGGACAGAAAACAGCAATGTGGTCACACATCTTGGTCTGTTGGACTTTATGAAAGACACTCTTAAACGTATAAAAACGTCAATGAATATCATAGTTAAAGAGGCATACTAACCTTTGTATCTTCCTGATGCTGCTACATACCCTACTGGCCATTAAAATTGCTACAGCAAGAAGAAATGCAGATGATAAACGGGTATTCATTGGACAAATATATTATACTACAACTGAGATGTGATTACATTTTCACGCAATTTGGGTGCATAGACCATGAGAAATCAGTACCCAGAACAACCACCTCTGGCCGTAATGACGGCCTCGATACGCTTGGGCATTGAGTGAAACAGAGCTTGGATGGCGTGTACAGGTACAGCTGCCCATGCAGCTTCAACACGATACCACAGTTCATCAAGAGTAGTGACTAGGGTATTGCGAGAAGCCAGTTGCTCGGCCACCATTGACCAGACGTTTTCAGTTGGCGAGAGAGCTGGTGAATGTGCTGGCCAGGGCAGCAGTCGAACATTTTCTGTATCCAGAAAGGCCCGCACAGGACCTGTAACATGCGGTCGTGCATTATCCCGCTGAAATGTATAGTTTCGCAGGAATCGAATGAAGGGTAGAGCCACGGGTCGTAACACATCTGAAATGTAACGTCCACTGTTCAAAGTGCCGTCAATACGAACAACGGTGACCAAGCCGTGTAACCAATGGCGCCCCATACCATCACGCCGGGTGATACGCCAGTATAGTATGGCGATTACGAATACAAGCTTCCAATGTGCGTTCACCGCGATGTCGCCAAACACGGAGGCAACCATTATGATGCTGTAAACAGAACCTGGATTCATCCGAAAAAATGACGTTTTGCATTCGCGCACCCAGGTTCGTCGTTGAGTACACCATCACAGGCGCTCCTGTCGGTGATGCAGCGTCAAGGTTAACCGCAGCCATGGTCTCCGAGCTGATAGTCCATGCTGCTGCAAACGTCTTCGAACTGTTCGTGCAGATGGTTGTTGTCTTGCAGATGTCCCCATCCGTTGACTCAGGGATCGAGACGTGGCTGCACGATCCGTTACAGCCATGCGGATAAGATGCCTATCATCTCGACTGCTAGTGATACGAGGCCGTTGGGATCCAGCACGGTGTTCCGTATTACCCTCCTGAACCCACCGATTCCATATTCTGCTAACAGTCATTGGATCTCGACCAACGCGAGTAGCAATGTCGCGAGACGATAAACCACAATCACGATAGGCTACAATCCGACCTTTATCAAAGTCGGAAACGTGATGGTACGCATTTCTGCTCCTTACACGAGGCTTCACAACAACGTTTCACCAGGCAACGCCGGTCAACTGCTGTTTGTGTATGAGAAGTCGGTTGGAAACTTTCCTCATGTCAGCACGTTGTAGGTGTCGCCACCGGTGCCAATCTTGTGTGAATGCTCTGAAACGCTAATCATTTGCATATCACAGCATCTTCTTCCTGTCGGTTAAATTTCGCGTCTGTAGCATGTCATCTTCGTGGTGTAGCAATTTTAATGGCTAGTTGTGTATTTTTCACACTAACAAACAGTATTTTTTACAGTGTATCGCCTGTGCCAGAGATTTATGTTGTAGGGTAAACCGCAGAACAGTGTATTACATTCAACAGCCATTGCTTTATTAAAGTGGTAGAACCTTTAGCTCTTTCCGAATATATATATGATGAGGAGGAGTTGTTGGCGTGCAATAAGAGAGATACATGTTCTGTCCCCCGCCGCAACGAGAAATTGCTAGAAATTAGAGCTAGTACGGAGTTTGCTCTTGTTATACACTACAATTTAGAAACAATTTTTTTTCGGGCAATAGGAATTGTGCTGGAGCACGGCGTTGTGTGTGTGGTGCTGCGTTCCAGTATGGAGGCAAGAAAAATGGGCTCCGCATAGGCGCGGGGTGAGGTCACGGAATAAGGCAGCCATGGGGTGGTCGGTTTGTGCTTTCTCGGCTGTGCAGGACACGTGCGGGAATTCTCCTTCGAAACATCGCTACATTTAGCCTATACTGGTGGCGCCCGGCGTACGCGGGGATTCTGTTGGCGTTTGACCAGCGGACCAGTATTTCTTTCTAGATAAATAAACGTTCACTAGTAGCCCATCCTAAAATACACACGCAGCAGCAATTGCTAAAACATCAGAGACCTCGTAAGTTAAATTATATACATGCGTCTTAGGTTCACAGTCTTGAAAACTAGTTGTATGACACTGAAAAGTAGCTGAAGGTGGTTAATTGGATGACCATGATAAGTAATTGAAACTATGTAGTTAGAAATAAAGTAGCCCCGTTCTGTACCTATATGCATGTCTTCGGCTCATTATTGGATGTTAACTCAGCACCCGCAGTTTATTGGAATTGTGTAAATGTATGTCAGATACCTCTGGGGACATGGAAGAATATGTCACGTGGGGTGTTGTGTAAGTCGCAGCAGCACACCCTCGCTATCATAACTATACGTAACCTTGGTCGTTAGAAGACTTAATGCACAAACACATTGTTCAAGAAAGATCTTCTGTACTCGTCAGAAATGATTTTTAAAAAAATGGTTCAAATGGCTCTGAGCACTATGAGACTTAACATCTGAGGTCATGAGTCCCCTAGAACTTAAAACTACTTAAACCTAACTAACCTAAGAACATCATACACATCCATGCCCGAGGCAGGATTCGAACCTGCGACCGTAGCAGTCGCACTGTCCCGGACTGAAGCGCCTAGAACCGCATGGCCACCGAGGCCGGCGAAATGATTCAGAAATCGTGTAGAAACACCACATGTCTCCAGTAAGTAGTCGGAATTTGCAGCAGAATCTGTGGATCATTAATACAGGCTGTTCGGAAGTTTCCGTTACAAATTTCTGGGACTTCTAGAGGGGAGTGTGTGCGTAATATTTTGAACAGAACGCATGTACGAGAACGTTTCGTTTCCATTCTGCGACGGTTTCAGTTCAGATGTGTAACGCGTCCACGTATTCTGAGGGAAAGAGATAAGTCTCAGAGTCGCTTGTCCCGGTACACAATAGGGTAGACAGGATGACGTGTACTACCAAACGTTTTGGGCTCGCTCTCTGAAGTTGTGCGATTCAATGTCCGTTAAGAAGCGCGGTTTCAGCACTGTGGTGCAACACCTCACTACTCAAGTGCGGTTCGGAGACATCTCAACAGACGATACGGTGAAAGATAGATAGGCCGAGGTGGTCCAACCGCGTGAACGGCGCCATCGCATGTTTTAACTCGTATGGGCTATTTCTTGTGTGGTCGTACGCAAAGTTTAATTTATGAGGCTCCTGTAGGGACAGAGGAAGATTTGTTGGGACAAGCTATGACCGGTGCACTACAAACTGGAGAGGCACCAAATGGGATGGAAAGTGTGTATCAGAAAGTGCTTCGTAGGTACAATGTCTGTGACAACGTTGGTGGTCACCACATCGAGCTGCTGTTGTAATGCATCAGTTCTGTTCTGTGCGTACAGTAAGTTGCTTCCTTTATTGTTTTGGAACAATATAAGCACGTGATGTTTAAATGATAAGACAAACAAATGTACTTAAGTAATAAATGCATGTTTCGTTATGTTTCTGTGGTGTCACCGCTAGACACCACACTTGCTAGGTGGTAACTTAAATCGGCCGCGGTCCTGTAGTACATGTCGGACCCGCGTGTCGCCACTGTGGGATCGCAAACCTAGCGCCACCACAAGGCAGGTCTCGAGAGACTGAGGAGACCTCGTCCCCAGTTGTACGGACAACATAGCTAGCGATTGGACGTGCTAAGCCTTGCTCTCATTTGCCGAGAGATAGACAGTAGAATAGCCCTCTGCTAAGTTAAATGGCGACCACCTAGCAAGGCGCCATTTGTATCAGTGCCAATAGCTTACGAGTATGCAGGAGAGATGTATTCCAACAAGAGAATAAAGTTAAGTATTAAAAAGGCTACGTATTTTTCTTTAGTGCATTTATAAGTCTCATGTTCCAGACTTCACGCCCGTCTGCGTTAGCCTTGCGTGCCCTATCGGCTACAGCATTGTGTCTGGGCTGTATGGTCTAGACACAACAGTTTCCTTTCGAATTGTTGCCTAACAATTATGTCGTGTCACGCCTAATTCAGTTCCTCAAGCAGAAGCGGATGAGTTAAAGACGTGAATTGAAAACGCGTCGAACGGAAACGGTACCTTCCCAGATATGGGTTCCTGTTCAAAATATGGTGTACTTACTCCCCTATACAAGCCTTATCAGTATCTAACGGAAAAATCCAAACATGATGTATAATTGCTAGATATAAATGTCGTGTGACTAGGGCCTCCCGTCGGGTAGACCGTTCGCCGAGTGCAAGTCTTTCGATTTGACGACACTTCGGCGACTTGGCGTCGATGGGGATGAAATGATGAGGATTAGGACAACACATCACCCGGTCCCTGAGCGGAGAAAATCTCCGACTCAGCCGGCAATCGAACCCGGGCCCTTAGGATTGACATTCTGTCGCGCTGACCACTCAGCTACCGGGGGCAAACAGTGCTGGATATAAGAAGGAAATGATATGTACATATCTATACTCCAATAAATAGCCTATGTGACACTGAAAACTCATCGTATTCTGTAAAAGTAGAAGACAGATCTTGATAGCAGTAGACTACTGAGAGGTCGCAATTATGCGTCGGGAAATGTTTCTCACTGGGTTGGACTCGAAATCAGGGATTTGTGCCGAAAGAAACGAATTATGTGTCATAACTGATTCGCAAAACTGTTTCTCTTAGTAGTACTCCTGCTTACAAACGGGTTGACAGAATTATGGCACTTCACAATTTACGTCTCTCTGTTACAGCAAAATAATGGTTCAAAAGGTTCAAGTGGCTCTGAGCACTATGCGACTCAACTGCTGAGGTCATCAGTCGCCTAGAACTTAGAACTAATTAAACCTAACACATCCATGCCTGAGGCAGGATTCGAACCTGCGACCGTAGCGGTCGCTCGGTTCCAGACTGTAGCGCCGTTAACCGCACGGCCACTACGGCCGGCAGCAAAATAATGGCAAGCTACTCTGCTGCCAGCAAATGTCTTGGTTATAACACCCTGGTGTTATGGAGTGGAAAACTACACCTACTGCCAATTACAACTGTGTAACTGTATGTTTTGTGGAAACCGCATTGCAATAGTAGCTACAACATTTTGTTAAATGCCTTAGTGCATTATTGTTTCACTAGATGTGGTGTCATTACTGCTTTTACAAGCTTAGGAGGAATCAGTGGTACGGTACCAATGTTCCATAAATAATAACATCCAGAGTAGCTACCTTTGATTCTTGGCAACAAAGTTTTAAATGTGCTACATAGTACACAACATGGATCGCGACACAGCGAAAGTGGGCTTGAGAGTTTTCCGTTCAAATGGCTCTGAGCACTATGGGACTTAACATCTGAGGTCATCAGTCCCCTAGAACTTAGAACTACCTAAACCTAACTAACCTAAAGACATCACACACATCCATGCCCGAGGCAGGATTCGTACCTGCGACCGTAGCAGCTGCGCGGTTCCGGACTGAAGCGCCTAGAAACGCTCGCCCACCGCGGCCGGCAGAGTTTTCCGTGACAGAAAGTTGTTACACAATAGTGTTAATAATCAGATGGGGGAGAATGTAGTCCTCATGAAAGGATTAGGAGAGATTAGGTTAAATTGAGAGTTACTTCTTTGGAAATCAAAGTACAGGGTGATTATAATTAAAGTTAAACCTTCCAAACGCTGTAGAAATAACACCACTAGTCAGAATGACGTCTATTGCAACCGAATATTGTTGGAGAAGGGAAAACGTATGGCAGAAGAAAAAAATAGTGTGAAAATTGATCAATAGATGGCGCTGTATGTGTAAGAATACGTAAATGGAAACACTTGTCATGCTCACGACCCATTGAAGTTGGTATAAACACGTCGGGTACACGGCTTTTCCTTCTTTTGCGTCTGCGACGTTCGCCATGACCGCCTCAATGCAGGATCGGGCTCTGCTTGTAAAGCTGTATGACAAGAATGATGATTGCGCACACGTCGCTCTGTAGAAGTTCCAGACACTGAAGCATTTGAAAAAAAGCGTTGGTTCGATGGTTGCCGTGGGTCTGGAGAAAATGACTCGGAAATTCGAAAAGACAGGTTCTTTTGTTGCGCAACCTGGTAGAGGAAGGAAACGAATTGATTTGACGTCAGTGGAAGTAGTGGCCACAGCAATGTAGGAGGAGACGAGTGGTGGTGTGCAAACGTCTAGTGCGTGGAGAATTGCCCGAACATTGGACACATCCGTGAGTACGGTGCGTAAAATACTACGAATCATCCTTCTTTGCTAACCATTCAAAATTACTCATGTGTACGAGTTACTTGTTCAAATCTGTTGACCTGCCAGCAAGAGAGACCTTTGGTTTAGAATTTCTTGTTCGCATGGAAATGGATAATGATTGGCCGTGGAAGATTTTGTGGACAGACGAAGCCCACTTCCATCTGACAGGATATGTCAATGCACAGAATTGTCGAATATGGGCAACGGAAAATCCATACGCAAGTCAACCAGTACCACTTCATCCTGATAAGGTCACTGTGTGGTGGGGGTTTACGGCATAATTTATCATAGGGCCATATTTTTCCGAAGAGACAGGTGCTTCCGGTCCTTTTACCTGTACCGTAGCTGGTAAGCACTTTGAGTGTCTTTTGCGCAACCACGTCATTCCAGCTCTACAACAGCGTGGATGTGTGGATGGGATCATTTTTATGCAAGATGGCGCACCTCCGCACATTGCAAATCCAGGTAAGCAGCTGCTGAAGCGTCATTTCGGAAATGCTAGAATTATCAGCCGCCATTTCCCTACAACCCGGCCGTCCCGATCACCTGGTCTTAATCCGTGTGACTTCTGGCTGTGGGGCTGTCTGAAAGATGTTGTATTCAGTGCTCCGGTTGCAAACATTGCTGCATTGAAGGCACGCATTGCGCAACACATTCCGAACGTGACTCCAGAAACACTTCGATAAATTGTGGAACATCCTGTTTCTCGATTTGAGCTTGTTGCAGAAGACGGTGGACAGCATGTTGAATATGTTTTGTACCAGTCACACGGAAATTAATAATCCGATTTGAGTTTGATTGATGCTTTTTATGCGGTTTTTGGCCTCAGGACAATTACAAAGCGATGTGACTGATGCTTTTTATGCGGTTTTTGGCTTCAGGACAATTAAAAACCGATTTTTTCCCATCCGATGTGATATGACGTTGCCGTGGTGGATGGGATTACGTAACTAACAGTATCACACCTTTACACCCATGCAGTACAGTTTGTTTAACGTCAAACGTACACCTTAGACATTGTTGTATGATTCATTTATCATTTGTAGTCGACCGCTATTAAATTATGATGCTTACAGCGCCATCTATTGCTACATTTTGTAACTATTTATTTTTCTCCTGTCAGACGTTTTCCCCCTTCATCGATAATATTCCGTTGCAATTTGACGTCATTATGATCAGTGGTGTTATTTCTACAGCTGTTTGAAAGTTTAACTTTAATTAAAATCACTCTGTGCATAATTTAATATGATGGTTTGACTCTCATACATTTTAAGCTCTCTTCCTCCCACAATTTCGGGGCTGTTTTGTGGAACACCAGTAGGTGAATAAGTGGGAACGGTATGCAGCGATTTATCTTCCGGTATAGTGGGCGGCTCTACAGTTTTCCGAACAACAGTCAGAGCGTTACAAGCCGTACGAGTATAATAAGTATTTTAACAATTTATCCCTGCCCAGGAAGCCAACATGAGGCTGGAAAATCATTTCGCGTCTATTGGTATATTGGAAAATGATTTGAGTCCCATGATTAATGTTGTCTTAGTTTATCATTTCATAGGTGGTATTACACTGAAGAACCAAAGAAACTGGTACACATTGTGAGGTGACAGGCTTTGGGGGGCGTATGTGAAGCCGCAGTTTCTGTAGTAAAAATCGCGGCAAAGTGGCAGTCGAGAATCTGGCATGTTTACATCTAAGATGGGTGTGTATCAGCCGTCTCGACAGCAGCAGAATCGTCCTAGTTTCGGCACTGACCGACAGATGGCGGTACTTTAAAATAAGTACGGTCAGTTTGGCGTCCACTCACGTGACGGGGAAACCTAACGGCCGGCAGGCTGGTTCATGACGGGCTTTCTCCGGGCCGCTTTTAGCATAGAGCTAAAGTGAATGTATGATGTAGAAATAAATAAAAACTGATCCCAATGTGGCACAAAGGAGCTTGTAGGCTCATTTTAAAGCAGAAAATTATCCGGTTGTGCTCATATAAACACGCCTCCAGTCGCCCTGGTAGTTGTTGAATTATAATAAATTCAATATTTTAATAACTAAATAAAATTGTAATTGGGTATCTTGGAGACGCTTTGGCCAAATTTTACGAACGAGGTATCAAATGAAAGGTCTGAATGAGTAGTATTAAGATATCTATGTAACTTTTTCATATGTTTTGAAAATTCAAATGAGGAGACAGAATGCTGTTTTTGTGATTAAAATGCAGACTTTTGCTAAATATAAAATAGGAACTATAAAGATAGCGGCAGTACATAAAAGTAGACATAAGGAAATAGGTAATGCAATAATAATATCAGTTATTTATGCATTGAGAGTATTTTAAATAATTAAAAGTTCTATATGAAGAACAAATAAATTTTAATAATATGAGAATAAGATACCGTACAGAAATTCTTATGATGAATCGGAATTCAGCGGAAAATTTCCATCTGAACAGAAGTGCTACATGCATTTCATTGTATCTGTATTAAGTGTAAAAGTAAATTTTATGTGCAAACAAACTTTATTTGACTTCAGAGTGTTCAAACCGAGGGCTTTTAAGGGCGGCCATTTTCTGTGGTAGGGCAGTCTTTCAGTTGAGTTGAAAGGGGTAGCACATGTGACTGACGAAAGAAAAAAATGGCTCTGAGCACTATGGGACTTAACGTCTTAGGTCATCAGTCCCCTAGAACTTAGAACTACTTAAACCTAACTAACCTAAGGACATCACACACATCCATGCCCGAGGCAGGATTCGAACCTGCGACCGTAGCAGTCCCGCGGTTCCGGACTGCAGCGCCTAGAACCGCACGGCCACCGCGGCCGGCGACTGACGAAAGTCCGTGCACGAATTGAACTTAGAATATTTTTCGTACCGCGAAGTGGCATAGAACTTGTGATTCTAGCTGTTGTGCGCTGTTGGACTCTGAACAATTAGCGGTGGTGCGTTAGTGAGACATGCGAAAATTTCGCGCACGAGCTGAACTTAGAATATTTTCGTACTGCGAAGTCTTGACGAACTTTAACTCTGAACAACCGCTCGGAACTTTGTTCATCTTGGGGTTTCAGTTATTTTAAAAGAAACATTAAATGAATAATTGTTGAACGATTGTGATTAATATTTGAGTGGCGCTGTTGAACTAACTCGGTAAATATCTGAGGTCAAATCAAGAACACTTAACTCCAGTCAAATCTGTCCTGAACAAATTAAAATAAACTTCAGTTAGTTAAACCTGTGTTGTGTTCTTTAAAAATTATTCCTGCCTGCTAACCTTTTATTTTTATAAACTTGACATTAATTTAAAAGTACTGGGAATATTGCAGTGGACGTGGTTGGCACCCCTCAGACCTAACGTAGCCAATTTATTTAATAAGTCCAACAGTATTTTACGGAACCCCAAGGGGATACTTGCTATGTAGGTACTTGGGTGATAATGGTTTTTTTGTTTTTCGTGCAGAAGCACATGGGGGCTTGAGCCACCTAATTTTGCTAGATAACTGGCTTTGAACTAAAATTATTGTGATCACCCACTGCAACAAGTGTGCTTCTCCCGATTTCGACCCAGCGAAGCTCGCAAATGGGTTTTTCTCGTCCGTAGTAGCTCGCAACATGCCTAATAACGTTTAGGGCCCCCGCGAGCACGCAGAACGGCCGCAACATAACGTGGCATGGACTCGACTAATGTCAGAAGTAGTGCTGGAGGGAACTGACACCATGAATCCTGCAGTGCTGTCCATAAATCCATAAGAGTGCGAGGGGGTGGAGAACTCTTCTGAACAGCACATTGAAAGACATTCCAGATATGCTCAATAATGTTCATGTCTGGGGAGTTTGGTGGCCAGTGAAAGTGTTTATGTAGTGTCGGCAGACTTGCCAACACTACGTACACTAATTGCAAGAGGCGGCCAAGATGCACGCGCTAACTCACGAAGGATGGAGTGAGGTCTGAAACAGGATACGTAATGAATGTTATAAAGAAAAGTACGTAGCTCCTTGAATACTTAACTTTTAATACATCCTTGTATACATCGTTCTTGATGAGACATCTGGAGATTGTGGCGATACAAGTGAGACTCTTTAGATACAAGCTATCTAAGGCTAATGGCGCCTTGCTAGGTCGTAGACATGGACTTAGCTGAAGGCTATTCTAACTGTCTCTCGGCAAATGAGAGAAAGGCTTCGTCAGTGTAGTCGCTAGCAACGTCGTCGTACAACTGGGGCGAGTGCTAGTAAGTCTCTCGAGACCTGCCGTGTGGTGGCGCACGGTCTGCGATCACTGCCAGTGGCGACACGCGGGTCCGACATGTACTAATGGACCGCGGCCGATTTAAAGCTACCACCTAGCAAGTGTGGTGTCTGGCGGTGACACCACAGTTTAAACTCAGAAGAGTGTTCCTGGAATGTCGCATTGTCCTGATACAATTGCCCAAGTCCGTCGGAATGTACAATTGATATGAATGGATGCAGGTCATCAGACAGAACGCTTAGGTGCGTGTCATCTGTCACAGTCTTATCTAGATGTATCAGGTATCCCATGTCACTCCAACTGCACACCCCCCACACCATTACAGAGCCTCCACTAGCTTGAATAGTCCCCTGCTAACATGCAGCGTCCATGGATTCATGAGGTTGTCTCCATACCGTACACGTCCATCCGCTCGATACAATTTGAAACGAAATTCGTCCGACCAGGCAACATGTTCCCAGTCACCAACAGCCCAATTTCGGTGTTGACGGACCCAGACGAGTCGTAAACCTTGCGAGGTGCCGGGGCGAGCAGCAGTGTATTTAACACAAAATTCTTCGCGAATCTTCATATGGAAATGATGCTCTAAGCCCCCCTTTTATAACTCCGACTTTTGCTGTTGCACATGGATTAAGAAGAAACGCGAACTGACTGTAATCGACCCTGCAAGTGGAGTAGAAAAGAGTTTGGCACCTGCAATAATTTAATTTGGTAGAAATTAGTTTGATAAAGGAAAGTTTCATTAACGTAGTGAGAAATGAAAGGGTTGCTCTACCGATCTGCAGAATTAAAGGTCTGGCCAAAAATAACAATTTGATTTATTATGACTAAACTCAAAATAATAAACAAAGCACATGAAACATTTACAGTATGCCAAATTGGATACTCAAACAAATGCTGTGAAGGTGAAGTTGTCCATAAACTAGATTGTGACATTTATGACCAAGTGGTATGTGGAGCCAATTCCTTGTAACTCAAATCTTAAGAGAAAAACCCAGACAACCCAACATTAACTGCTGCTACCGTAGTGAGAACTCAGACAATGAACATCCAAGACAGAACCACGTTAGAAAAGACGGGAACAGGCGCTCTCTGCTGAGCTCTGATTATCACATAGGAAAATTCTCTAATCTACCAGTGCTGCGGATATATATTACCAAGCTATCTTATTAACTACAAGGACACGATATGGCGTACCGGAGGCGATGGCTGGTTGCTTCGACGTCCCGTCATGGTGATGATAATGTCGCGAGTATAGCCCGAAAAAAATTATCCTGGTCAGCTTGTTCCAGACTAGAGACTTCCTAGTAACACAAATACGCCTCTGAGGGAGACGAAGAAGGCTCGCTACACAATCACTGACGGTACAGTGATTGATTTTAACAAGCGGAGTCACACAGTAACTCCGATACAGTCAACTTTAGCCAAAACTGCTCAAGACGGACAACATAGGCCGCTTGTACGCAGAACGCTCAATTGCCAACTGTACTCGGAAAGTTACGTTGAAGTCGAAACTTCAGCAACTTCGTCAAACAGTTAAAATTAAATGAAAGTATATTAGACAGCCAACGAAAGACAGGTTGTCCAGAGCAGCGAGAGCTCAGTCTTGTAACCTACTCCGACCGAAACGCGAGACTCCACTCTACCAAGAGCACCTGTACAAGCCGAACACAGAACATTACCGCCCCCACCGCAGTGGCCGTGGTTAAACGTGCCAATCAGTAACTCGAAAACCGGTGGAAAATTTCACTCTATTGCCGAAGCACTAGTATTCCACCAATGGAGATACTTGGCGCCAATTTCTGCGCAGATTTTGCTACGTCACGGAGCTATCTCCTGGGCCAGCCAATCACAGTTATGATTTTGCAGAAAACGCGGGAACTTGTCCACCATGACTGCCTGGGAACACAAGTCATTCCCACGACTCGCTGGTAGCCCGTCAGAGAGTGTTTTCACTAAGTTTCTGCGAAGTAACGGAATCTCTAACCCCAGCCGCTCCTTCAGGCCCCTGTGGGCGTGTCTTATGACAATGTTGGCGTCTGGACAGTATCCACTCGACTCCCTCACACCCATCGGTATAACCCTTGCAAGATCAGCAGAACCCGCCTGTCACCGGACCACCCGGGTGACGAGAGACGCTGCGTGGGAAGTCTGCGTGTGAAGGAATAGCAGCTTTTCACCGCATGCAATTAGAGAGGAAAATATTTATATCTTCTGACTTCTCAATACTTGCCTTGTAATGACCATACACGGCTATACTTCCCCAAATCGAATTACTCAGAGTAAGATATAAATATGAGAGGGGACAAGTCACTGTGTGCATCGTAAAGGCATGCCACCTCTCAACCTTTGTGTCGTGCAGTCATCAAGAGTACACAAGCGGCCCTTCGGCACCGAAAGCCTGATTATGTTTTGTTGAATGTCTCTCTCGCTGGCACTTCTTGATGGCCCAGCATTGAAATCTGCAACAATTTGCAGAAGGGTTGGACTTTGGCACGTTGAACGCTTCTCTTCAGTCGTCGTTGGTCCCGTTCTTGCTGAATCTCTTTCCGGTCGCAGCGACGTCGGAGATTTGATGTTTCACCGGATTCCTGGTATTCATGGTACACTCGTGAAATGGTCATACGGGAAAATTCCCACTTCATTGCTACCCCAGAGATGCTGTGTCCCATTGCTCGTGCACCGACTGTGACACTACGTTCGAACAGACTTAAATATTGATAACCTGCCGCTGTAGCAGCAGTAACCGATATAATACTGCGCTTCGCTTCCCAAATTCACGGATCTTCATGCTCCGGTGAGTTGTAGGATGGGCGGATCACGCCTTTCCTACTTCTTCCTAGGGGTGTTGAGTGTTGTCTTCTCGTTTGAATCTTGCTCACGGTTGCGTTGATGCTAGTGGGTCTTCTTGCTCGTGTTGCTAACAACTGCGGCAGACACTTGTTCTCTTATACAGGGTGTTACAAAAAGGTACGGCCAAACTTTCAGGAAACATTCCTCACACACAAATAAAGAAAAGATGTTATGTGGACATGTGTCCGGAAACGCTTAATTTCCATGTTAGAGCTCATTTTAGTTTCGTCAGTATGTACTGCACTTCC
The DNA here is from genome assembly GCF_023898315.1 of Schistocerca nitens. Lineage (NCBI taxonomy): Eukaryota > Metazoa > Arthropoda > Insecta > Orthoptera > Acrididae > Schistocerca > Schistocerca nitens. The sequence continues at coordinate 776,205,687 of NC_064616.1, read as the reverse complement.
TCGATTCACCGCCAGTTGGCCCAATTGAAGGAAGGTAATGTTGACTTCGGTGCTTATGTTGACATGCGACTCATTGCTCTACAGTACTAGCATCAAGCACATCAGTACGTAGCATCAACAGGTTAGTGTTCATCACGAACGTGGTTTTGCAGTCAGTGCAATGTTTACAAATGCGGAGTTGGCAGATGCCCATTTCATGTATGGATTAGCACGGGGCAATAGCCGTGGCGTGGTACGTTTGTATCGAGACAGATTTCCAGATCGAAGGTGTCCCGACAGGAAGACGTTCGAAGCAATTGATCGGCGTCTTAGGGAGCACGAAACATTCCAGCCTATGACTCGCGACTGGGGAAGACGTAGAACGACGAGGACACCTGCAATGGACGAGGCAATTCTTCGTGCAGTTGGCTATAACCCTAATGTCAGCGTCAGAGAAGTTGCTGCTGTACAAGGTAACGTTGACCACGTCACTGTATGGAGAGTGCTACGGGAGAACGAGTTGTTTCTGTACCATGTACAGCGTGTGCAGGCACTATCAGCAGCTGATTGGCCTCCACGCGTACACTTCTGCGAATGGTTCATCCAACAATGTGTCAATCCTCATTTCAGTGCAAATGTTCTCTTTACGGATGAGGCCTAATTCCAACGTGATCAAATTGTAAATTTTCAAAATCAACATGTGTGGGCTGACGAGAATCTGCACGCAATTGTGCAATCACGTCATCAACATAGATTTTCTGTGAACGTTTGGGCAGGCATTGTTGGTGATGTCTTGACTGGGCCCCATGTACTTCCACCTACGCTCAATGGAGCACGTTATCATGATTTCATACGGGATACTCTACCTGTGCTGCTAGAACATGTGCCTTTACAAGTACGACACAACATGTGGTTCATGCACGATGGAGCTCCTGCACATTTCAGTCGAAGTATTCGTACGCTTCTCAACAACAGATTCGGTGACCGATGGATTGGTAGAGGCGGACCAATTCCATGGCCTCCACGCTCTCCTGACCTCAACCCTCTTGAATTTCATTTATGGGGGCATTTGAAAGCTTTTGTCTACGCAACCCCGGTACCAAATGTAGAGACTCTCCGTGCTCGTATTGTGGACGGCTGTGATACAATACGCCATTCTCCAGGGCTGCATCAGTGCACCAGGGATTCCATGCGACGGAGGGTGGATGCATGTATCCTCGCTAACGGAGGACATGTGGAACATTTCCTGTAACAAAGTGTTTGAAGTCACGCTGGTACGTTCTGTTGCTGTGTGTTTCCATTCCATGATTAATGGGATTTGAAGAGAAGTAATAAAATGAGCTCTAACATGGAAAGTAAGCGTTTCTGGACACATGTCCACGTAACATATTTTCTTTCTTTGTGTGTGAGAAATGTTTCCTGAAAGTTTGGCCGTACCTTTTTGTAATACCCTGTATAGGAATTGTCGACCGGAGCGCCGTTTTCTGCTTGTATACAAATCTCTGCATTTGAATACGCATGCTTATACGAGTTTCTGTGGATCTTCAATTCATTACACGGTTTCTAATTACCTCCATGTCGACGAGAGGAGAATTAACTGTAGTTCTTTTTTCCAGCTCTGACTAACTGATCATTGGCACATCAAAGCAATTAACGCATTCGATGTTAGGAATTTTGTGATACACGGTAATTTAGAGTACTATATCGGCGCCTAGCGTGATATTGTGTTACTTGACTTTTGAAAGATGTTTGATGTGGTTCCAGAAGCACCAAGCGAACAAACTATGAGTGTTCGGAATGTCAGCCAAATTTTAAGCTGAACTGAAAAGTTCCTAACAAATAGTACACAATCCGTCATTCTAAATGGAGAGAGATCTTATTATGTAAATGGAACTTCTAGGATACCCTAAGGGAGTGGAAAACTAAGATTGCGTTTCTCTCGCGCGACATCTAGCAAACAACAGACGAAAGTCAACAGGCAGATTCCATATTCCTCGATTTCCTGAAAGTGTTCGACACAGTGCCCCACTGAAGACTGTAAATAAAGGTCCGAGCATATGCAATAAGTTATTAGACACGTGAATGGGCCGAGACGTTTTAAATAATAGGAGACAGTACGTTGTCCTGGCCCGTAGTATTAATTAGAGGCAAAGGTCTTGTCAAAAGTGCCCCAGGGAAACTTTTATACACATAAACGATTTGACAAGTAGTAGTGTGAGCAGCAGTCTGTGACTGTTTGGTGATGACGCTGTAGGCCACAGGAAAATGTAGTCATTGAATGACTGTAGAAGGATACAGGATGAAATAAAAATAATTGCTCTTTGGTCTATTGAAAGGCAGATTACAAACGTACAAAAATGTAAGCTAATGCAGGTGTGTAGGAAAACAATCCCGTAATGTTCGAGTACTGTTTGGCAGTCATATTGATTAAAGATCCAGACGTAACCCTATAAAGCAGTATGGAAAGGAACGATCATACGAGATAGGTTGTAGGGAAGACAAATGGCGGTATTCGGTTTAGTGGGAGAATTCTTGGGTAGTGTAGCTCATCCGTACAGCAGTCCATTTACAAAACACTTTCAGCGACATATTCTTGAATATTGCTCGTTTGTTTGGGATCCCTACCAAGGTAGATTAAAGGTAGATTTAGAAGCAATTAAGAGGCGTACTGCTAGTTTTGTTATCGGTAGGTTTGATAAAAACTCCAGTATTACTGATGTGCTCCGTGAACTCAAATTGTAATCCCTGCAGAGAAGAGGACGGTCTTTCCAAGAAACATTGATGAAAAATTTCACAGAACTGGCATTTGTGGTTGACTGCAGAATTATTCTACCAAAAATACTGTACATCTCTCGTAAGGACCGAGAGGACAAGAGAAATTGGGATTCGTACGGAGGCATACAAACAAGAGCAGGAATGACCATAGTAGCACTGTTAGAAGGTACTCTCCATCAGGCACCGCAAGGCGGCTTGAGAAGTATGAACGTAGAAGTAGAATACATACTATATAGATATAGTGGATAAAGCTGAAAGCTCCATGCCTAGGGTTGCCATACGTCCCGATTAATCGAGAACGCCCAATTTTTCACTGTTTCTTCCGGTGTACCAAAAAGGCTTAACCTTGACTCTAAATGTACCGATTTTCAAGTAAGAGAATCAAAGATTTATATTATATTGGTTCAATATTTAATATGTATTAATATATGACACATAAGCAACCGCCAGAGGCTTACTCTAATAGTATGTCTACTTAAAAAAAAATGGTTCAAATGGCTCTGAGCACTATGGAACTTAACATCTGAGGTCATCAGTCCCCTAGAACTTAGAACTACTTAAAGCTAACTAACCTAAGGACATCACACACATCCATGCCCGAGGCAGGATTCGAACCTGCGACCGTAGCAGTCGCGCGGTTCCGGACTGAAGCCCTTAGAACCACTCGGCCACCGCGGCCGGCTGTTTACTTTATTTGACTGCTTTTAGCAACGCTGTATAACATAGGAGATTCACTAGTTCGTATAGGTGAGTAACTTGAGTTTTATAAATTCTTTTACTGTTGCACTGTCTGTGTGTGTTATTATAGTGTGTGAATACTCATTGTTTTGTGATGCCAAAGTGAAAAATAAGTGCTCTTTAAGTGACGGATACGCAGAAATGTAACCTCCCATTAAAAGTGGCAACTTATATTGGAAAGCATTCTGCAAACTTTGCTCCTGTTAATTTTTAGTTGGGCATGGTAGGAAATCTGACGTAAGTCACCATATTGCGACCCCAAAGCACAAGAGAAATACTCAAGGAGAGGTATCCACTTCAAACCTCACAACTTTTTCGTGAAACCCGTTAAAAAAGAGGAAGTGCTCACTGCTACCACCGAACTGACGACTGCATATAAAACTCTCAAAACAACCATTCATTTGAGACATTTGACAAAACGACGAAATTATTTTCAGTAATGTATCCCGATTCTGTGACTGCTAAAAAAGCAAAGTGTCGCAAAAACAAATGCAACAGCAAATATCAAAGATGTCCTTGGTCCTCATTCTTTATCCATTAGCATATTGGACTTGAAAAAAAAACCTACGTTTTAAGGAGTAGCGGCAATCACGAAGCATTTAAATTATTTACTATAATTGTTCAGTATTTTGATGCAGGTGAAGGGATAAAAACTAAACTAATTAAGCCGTATTCTGTACAGAATGAAACATGGAACACTATATCTAACTCAGGCGTTTCAGCGCTCACATATCGTAAAATGAATTTAAAAAAAAGTATGTAGTATTTCGCGGCGACAACTGCAACACTAATTTGGGAGGGGGGTGGGGTTGAACTGTAGAGCTGAAAACAACATACGAGGTGTGGCTAGAAAAAAACCGGACTAGTACTAGTGAAACAATAAAAAGAATGCAATAAGGCTGAAAGCCGCGTGGCCTGTCACGTGACTCTCGCTCCGCCTACTGCTCGAGTTTCATCTGCCTCCTGCACTCAGTCTGCCCGTGGCGTCTGTTTTAAGTAGTTGACGTTTTGTCTGTGCGTCGGAAAATGTTGAGTGTACAGAAAGAACAGCGTGTTAACATCAAATTTTGTTTCAAACTAGGAAAATCTGCAAGTGAAACGTTTGTAATGTTACAACAAGTGTACGGCGATGATTGTTTATCGCGAACACAAGTGTTTGAGTGGTTTAAACGATTTAAAGATGGCCGCGAAGACACCAGTGATGACACTCGCACTGGCAGACCATTGTCAGCAAAAACTGATGCAAACATTGAAAAAATCGGTAAACTTGTTCGACACTTTCCTTGTCAACTCCTGTTAACCCAGACACTGCTCTGATTGTTAAACGGCGATCTTGTCGAACAAGTTTACCGATTTTTTCAATGTTTGCATCAGTTTTTGCTGACAATGGTCTGCCAGTGCGAGTGTCATCACTGGTGTCTTCGCCGCCATCTTTAAATCGTTTAAACCACTCAAACACTTGTGTTCGCGATAAACAATCATCGCTGTACACTTGTTGTAACATTACAAACGTTTCACTTGCAGATTTTCCTAGTTTGAAACAAAATTTGATGTTAACACGCTGTTCTTTCTGTACACTCAACATTTTCCGACGCACAGACAAAACGTCAACTACTTAAAACAGACGCCACGGGCAGAATGAGTGCAGGAGGCAGATGAAACTCGAGAAGTAGGCGGAGTGAGAGTCACGTGACAGGCCACGCGACTTTCAGCCTTATTGCATTCGTTTTATTGTTTCACCAGTACTAGTCCGTTTTTTTTTCTAGCCACACCTCGTATTCAATCGCTTAAAAACGAAACTTGGGCAGAACTTGTAAGGAGTAGGCTGACAACCACACATTTTACATAACGGTGTTTCAACTGCTACAGACATTTTATCTGTTGATATCGAGTTAATTGCGGTGAAAAATTTAAAACTACTTTTGAATCTACATAAGCAGAACCTCATAACGTGCTGACTTTTGTGAATTTGTGGATACTGCTATTGACAACTTCTGTCAAATTCTAAAACTAGATGGCTGTGTCTATAGTTGAAAGACTCTTATATTTGTGGGAAGCTCTGAAATCTTGTTTCTTGACAGAGAAAAACCATCGAAGATATTGATTTCCTCTGTTCATTTAAGCGAGGCTTACCTTTGGTTTATTCACCAACAGATGAATTTGTTTACTTAGCAAATAAAGAAAGCAAAATAAAGAGAGTAGTAGTATACATCTGATTGAAGTGAAAGTCATTATCGAGAATACAATAATTTCACTACAAGAGAAAGAAAACTGATTTTAGTTGTGTATGAAAAATAAAGAAATTTTAAAAAATGTCGAAGATCATTCCTCTGAACTAACCACTGAAAAATTACACAGTGATGTAAAACTTTTTTTATGGAATTGTCATTACTTATCTTACAAAATGGTCGCATCAACTACGAGATTTTGACATTTTTGAGTGGAAGTCTTTGACTAAATTAGTAGATGGCTCTGAGCACTATGGGACTTAACTTCTGAGGTCATCAGTCCCCTAGAACTTAGAACTACTTAAACCTAACTAAGGTCATCACACACAGCCATGCCCGAGGCAGGATTCGAACCTGCGACCGGAGTGGTCGCTCGGCTCTAGACTGTAGCGCCTAGAATCGCACGGCCACTCCGGCCGGCTAAATTAGTAGAATGGGAAGACATAGATAGAACATTGGTTTACACAAAAGGAAGAGACGTAGATATTTGTGAGTCAGCAATATTTGATCACTACGTACATTTAAAGAACTACCTGGCCTCAGAAGTTAAAGAGTATTACCTGCCCAGAACAGATGGCTGGATTTTTTTTTCTGAAATAGAGTTCAGCGTTCATAGGTGAGAATTTCTGATTATTTTTCAATATGTGTTTTCAGCTATAGCACATAACTGTGATGTCGAGACTTTTCTTTTTTTCATTAATGGGAGCTCAATGGAGTGAAGAACAGAGTCGTTATGATGTGTCAACAATTGAGAGTATAAAATTTATTCCAATCAATTGTGGCGCGCTGGTATAGCAACGTGATTAACACTAAAAACAGTTATAGGTTACACAATGTTCAGTAAAGAACATTGTACAACCTAGGACTGTTTTTTCACATTAACTGAGAGTATCTCGAATTGCACTAATAACTAATTATCTGTGTAGAGTTTTGTAATTATGCCAGTAAACAAACTGATCTTCTGAAAGCTGGCAAATCATTTGAGAAGTATGACTGATCCATAAAACAATCTGTGTAAAAAAAAAAAAAAAAATTCCACTGTAGTAGTACAAGAGAATTGAATCTTGCAACCTACAAAGGTAATGGGTCCTTGTAGTAACTCTTGTTGTCCAGTTTCATTTGGAGTTATTGAAAAGCTATCAACACTCTTGTACACTGGCATTCTGCTCCTTCTTATATAAATCCTCCTCCTGTACGGCATGGCTGTGTGTATCGTGCGGCTGCCTCGAGTCGAATGAGCATGCAGCTGCCTCAGTAGCGAATGCTGTTACTGATAAGAATGGGCGCGGCAGGAAGTAGCGCACTCAAATTCCAACATGGCGACCGGAAAGACCCTTTTCCAGCGGACTGCGCTTAGTTAGAACTATAGCGCGGTCCTGCGAGCTCTAGCGGCAGCCAAGCGAACCTCGTTCAAGGTCACCCGCCTTATGTAGCTGCTGCGTGTAAATCCACACAGCCATGCGTTGGTTATGTTATAGAGACTGCTATATTCTTGCATGGCACTGCTACACATTGATCTTGCCAAAAGCCGAGAAGCGATTCTTCTTAGTGTTTTAGCTCACTGGGGCACTCTGGGATGCTCTCTGGGGCACTCTGGGATGCTCTCTGGGGCACTCTTTTATTAATCACTCTTTTATTAATTGTGTTCATTTCATGTTTTAGTTTTTTTTAATTAAAAACCTGTTGTTTATTTTATTCTTTAGTTTAAAGTTGCGAAGCATCCTTATCTATCTCGTGAGATTTTTTTTTTAAAGTATTGGTCTACTTTTATTTAAAAGTCTTATCTTTTAGATCTATTATTTAATTGTTTATTGATTAATTCTATCGATGGGTTGCAGGGGTTCCGACCCCTGGGGAGGTGGGTGGGTATTCTTGCATAGCTGTGTTTATTTAGCCGCTGCAGCTATGTAAGGCGGGTGACCTTGAACGAGGTTCGCCCGCTGCCGATAGAGCTCGAGGACCGCGCTATAGTTCTAACTAAGCGCGGTCCGCTGGAAAAGGGTCTTTCCGGTCGCCATGTTGGAATTGGAGCGCGCTACTTCCTGCCACGTCCAGCGAGCTTCTGACAGTGTGCAGGAAGTGTGACGTATGGCGCTGCTGTTATCAGTACTTGCAGGCAGCTACGGCATGTTTGGACGATTTGTAGTTGCTTTATATTACGAATCTACTATAGACTCTAATTACTAGGAGGCACATGATTAGCAAAAGAAAGATTTTGTTGAAGAACAATGTATTTAGAAAATTTTATCTTATTCATGTGACACCCAGTTCCAAAAATTATATAGTTGTCAATAATTCCACTACCCAAACATTATCAACCATACATCCATTATCATACCTTTCCTTGCATCTTTTCTTATAAGAAATTTCATCTCACTTTACATTGCGTGTCCTACCAACACATAGTCTCCACTAAGAAAATCATGTCCATACACTTCTGTATCCACTCGCTAACTGCTGGTCCGTCCAACCACAGAATCTCTTGCCGAGAACACAGAGTGCTGTCAGTGATATTAACACAATCTATAGCGCTGCCAACATACAAACAGGCTACTTACAATTGCAGTGAATAAAAAAGTCCAGGGAATCAATGCCTGCTGCACGGATTTGCAGTTGATCCTATAGACAGTGATAAATATCCATTATTGTATGATTACACTGTTGCCGAATAAGCTTTGATAACAGTCGGGTTCATTAAAGCCTTATGGGTCAAATACATGATGAAATTCAAATGGTTCAAATGGCTCTGAGCACTATGGGACTCAACATCTGTGGTCATAAGTCTCCTAGAACTTAGAACTACTTAAACCTAACCAACCTAAGGACATCACACACATCCATGCCCGAGGCAGGATTCGAACCTGCGACCGTAGCAGTCCCGCGGTTCCTGACTGAGCGCCTAGAACCGCTAGACCACCGCGGCCGGCTCAACAACATATTCGTAGTATATTTAATGGCCATCGAATAAGAAACATTCGTCTGAATAGAAGGAGCAGTAGGTTTGACCTGTATCACGTTGGGGACGGGGTAAACTCGTGATAGAATAGACAACAGCGGCGTGTTGTGATAGCGGTGGCTGAACTGTGCGGACAAATGCGACGACGGCGGTCGGCAAATGGGACGCTCTGGTTAGTTTGACTCCGGTGTTCTCTCCCGCACGGTGTGCAGTAGTTTCGGCAATATCACTTGCTTTGATCGTTTTCTAATAAAATCCTGTTAACTGATTCATTCCGAAGCTACTACACCTAGACTCTAGAGATACAGTGCGACAGGATTAAAAAAAAAAAACTTCAGTAATTGTGATTAGGGGCTATCAGTATTATTTTAATGTTGTGTCGTGTGTAATCCGTAGTTCAGTTGTTCCATGGGTAGAGTGTAGTTGAATTGTTACCTAGAGGTTTGTGTGTGTGAAGTCCTCGCTTCATGCCTGACTGTGCTCATTGAGGGTACTTTTTTTAAAAAAAAACAATGGACGCCATTGCATTTTTTAAACATTTCATTCCATTTTAAACTTTGAAATAGTATTTGTTTTAGTCTATAGCCGCAATCTATTTGTTTTGCCGACTGGCTACCGGTTTCAGCGCGCAGTACCATGTTCAGGCCATTTCCTGGCACGCAGTCGTCCCACTGGCTTCCCAAGGAGGTGTGTCAAGTAAAACAGTATTTGACACACCTACTTGGGAAGCCAGTGTGACGGCTGCGTACCAGGGGATGGCCGGAATGTGGTACTGTGTACTGACACCGGTAACCAGTTGGGAAAATAAATAAATTGCGACTATACGAGGGGGGGACCCAAAAGAAACCGGACTCCGAGGGCGCTGCCACTCGTAGACGTAGTGCAGGGTTCTCACTCTAGCTGGTGTTAGTAGTGACGTTCATGAAACAGATGTGCAGACGGCGTCAGTGTAGAGCTGAGAACGTGCAAGTGTGGTATTGTGTTTCTCTGACTGTTGGCGGGTTACCTCTGCGAAGTCGTTATGGCAACTTTAAAAGAACAACGAATGTGTGTGAAATTTTGTTTCCTGCTTAAAAAAACTACAACGGAGACACACCAAATGCTTCAGGAAGCTTTCCAGGAGGACGCTATGAGCCGCACACAGGTTTTAGAGTGGTTTGGGCGCTTTAAACGTGGTGAGATATGTGTTGAAGACCAAGCTCGTTCTGGACGCCCTTCAACATCGCGAAATGAGGAGAACATAGAAAAGGTCCGCCAAAAGATCAACGAGGATCGTCGCCAAACGATCGACCAAATTTCAGCAGTGACTGGAATCAGTTAGAGCTGGGCCCCGGGAGCGTGACGTTGTACATCACGTTGCCGAGGTCTCTGGAAAGATGTGGCGTAAAATCACCACTATGGGGAGAATCTATTTAGGTTTTCACGCTATAAACGTACGGGACTACCTAGTAGTTCCCAGATGCCACAACTGTGGCGACTTAGACCACATACATAAGCATTGTGAAAGGAAGCCGGCCTGCTCCAGGTGTGGGGCCGAAGATCACACGAGGAAAAACTGCAGCAAAGCCGGAATCTGTATACCCTGCACAAAGAGAGGCAAAAAATCATGTAACACCACTGGCAGAAACTGCCCTACCTACAGGATGCTCGAGCAGAGACTTATAGCTAGAATTGACTATGGCTGAGTCCCAAAATGGGAACAGGAAGCCCAAAAGAAAGTCTCCAAGCAAGAGGCTGAGGGATGCAATAAGGGCCAACAAATTCAGAGAATTTATACAGAAGATTACCAGGCCACAACACCCCATCATCATAATGAAAGACGTCTGTATTCAGACAGATCCTTGTGATGAGAATGATGCACCCTCCCCTCCGAATCGGGGACATAGGTCGCCTAAAGATCAAGAACGACCACTTGGGCATCCTGTGGTAGGGAAGTTATCAATGCGGGAGGAGCTAGTGCAAGTACATAAAATAAGTAGCACTAGTGTACCGATTAACACTGATACACAAACAAGCCCACATACTGAACGAGGGCCGGGAATAGATCCTGCCAGGATTTACCCCAACCTGGAGCACGCCTTGCAGCTGTCTAGGCTGGAAGAGCCGGCCACCCTCACAACAGCCTTGAGGCACGTGGTGCGTGTCGGCCACGAATACGGTAGAGACATTACCTTCCCAGTGATGGAGGCTGTAGACAGAATACAGCTCAAGACAATGAATCTCCCCACAGACTTCGGAGCCCTGCGAGACATGGTCAAGAAAGTGTTTGAAAGGCGAAATGAAAAATTCGACCTTAATGAGCTGTACAACCAATCTGTCATCACAAACGGCAGAATAGCACACGACTGGCGCAAAAACTGGCCAGAGTCTCATATACATACATACTTCCCATGTGAGCCAGTTAAGAGTGGGACAGATAAACACTCATAACAGCAGACTGGTCCTGCAGGAACTCCGGAAAGTGGTGGAGGAGAAGAGTCTAGATGTACTCTGCATACAGGAGCCATACTCCCTGGCTGGCTGGATCCCGTTCACCGAAGTCAACTGGCAACAAATCTACAGTGGAGCGGAGCCAAGGGCCGCGGTTATAATCATAAATAAAGCGTTAAGAGCCACCGTATTAACACAATTTTCGGATGACCACTGCAACGTCTTGGAGCTTCACTCACCCACAGGATTACTATACCTAGTTAACATGTACTTCCAGTATGGAAGACAAATTGATGAATTTCTGGATAAGCTTGTCCAAATAGCCACGGCGTTGCGGGGACAAAAAATTCTTGTGACTGCGGACATCAATGCAAAATCCCCCCTGTGGTTCAGTGGTACTCAGGATGACAGAGGGGAAAAAGCTGTCGATACAATCATGTCATTACAATTCATAGTCGCTAACAAACAGGGAAACCCTCCCACCTACACCGGAGGGGGAGGACATGGTACAAACATTGATGTTACACTGGTAACACCAAACCTTGCAACAAAATTATCGAATTGGACAGTGTGGGATCAGATCACTACTAGCGACCACGACATGATAACATTCATCATAGGAGACAGCGAGTGCCACTGGGACATGGGGTGGGAAACGCAGCTAACTATAACAAAACCGACTGGGACCGCCTGCCGAGGGAGTGTGACATTCCTGCGTTACTGGAGGGTGATGTCAACGTGGAAGAATATACCAAAGATCTTACAAGTGCGATAATTAGGGCAGTAAAGGCAGCTGTACCAACCAGGAGGAGGGCCGTCGCGGCCTCCCCTTCACCATGGTCAGCCGAACTGGGGCAAATGCGCCAGGCAGTACGGAGGGCGAGGAGGTGTTACCAGCGGTGTGTCGTCTGGCATGAAAAGCAGCGCTGGCTGCAGATATACAGAGAAGCCAAAGAACAGTTCCAACAGGAACTTAAGGCTGTCAGGATGAGGAGCTGGGAGAAATATGTGCAAAGCCAATTGGCTACGGACCCCTGGGGATTACCCTACAAAATAGTTAGAGAAAAAATTAAATCACCTATGGTGTTATCTACCGTCAGGGACGGGGACCGGATGACGGAGACCTGGCAGGAAACTGCAGAAGCCCTACTCCGTGCCCTGTTACCTGACGATAGAGAGGAAGATGACTCGGAAGAACAGCAGAGAGTAAGACGAGAGAACCAACGGGTCTATGAAAACAACCGTGTGGTCTACCCCTTCTCCGAAGAAGAGGTAAGCTCCCAAATAAAAGGTCTCAAAAAAGGTAAGGCTCCCGGCCCAGACGGCATTTTTGCGGAAGTGATACAGTACCTCGCCCCCCAGCTGGTGGCACCTCTCACTCAGCTATACAACGAATGTCTACGGCTTCAGACATTCCCTTCAATATGGAAGAAGGCGAATGTAGTCATAATTAAAAAAGGCCCAGACAAAGACCCCAAAGAAGCCAAGTCATACAGACCTAAATGTCTATTGGACTTGTTGGGAAAGCTCTTTGAGAGGTTGCTGGCAGACAGGCTGGCTGCACACCGGGTCCTGTGCGGGATGAGTGACAGACAATTCGGTTTTCGGACAGGGCGGTCGGCGTCTGACGCAATCGCCCTGGCCGCGGATGTCTGTGGCTCCGCCCCGCACAAGTACATAGTTGGCATCATGGTGGACATCAGTGGCGCCTTTGACAACCTGTGGTGGCCTTCGCTCTTCTCCTGCTTGCGGGAGAAAGAATGCCCAGGGCCGCTATATGGCTGTCTGAGGAGCTATTGTGAAGACAGGGAGGTTTGGCTATCGGCCCCTTGTGGCAAAGTCAGTAAGAAAATCACCAAGGGATTTCCTCAGGGATCCGTCCTGGGGCCACTCTTTTGGGACATAAATATGGAACCACTCTTAGAAGAAATAAAGAGCAGTGAAGATGTGCTAGAGGTCATAGCCTACGCAGATGACCTCCTCCTGCTGGTCGGCGGCCATAGCCGCGAAGATTTGGAGCCAAAAGTAGAAAGAGCTATCACAATACTGACCACATGGTGTCATAAAACAAAGATGTTTATAGCACCCAATAAGTCAACCTACTTGCTGCTCAAGGGTCAACTCATAAGAAACCCTACCGTTAGAATAAATGGCCTACCAATCCTCAGGCGCCGAGAAGCTCGGTATCTTGGTGTCATCATCGACGAGAGGTGGAACTACGCATCACATATAGACACAGTAACACAACGATCACTCACAGTACTACACAACTTAATTGGAATAGGGCACAAAAGATTTCACCTCCCACCTGATCTTATTAAATTGTATCACAATAGCATCCTCACATCCATAGTAGGCTACGGGTCAGCGGTCTGGGCACACAGGCTCACGAGGGTCATGCCTGCCGTGGCCGTAAGAAGAGTGCAGCGAAATATGCTCCTACGGTCAGTAGGCGCATTCAGAACAACTCCAGGAGGGGCACTTTCAGTACTGATGGGGTTATGTCTATTGGACATAAAAATTAGGGAACAGGCCACCTAGTACTGGATCAAGAAAAATAGAAGGGAGAAAATAGAAGAAATTATGGGGGTATATGTAGGGGATAAACAAAGCATCAAAAGAAGGGGAATGGAATTGTGGCAGGCACTCTGGGATAGCGATGAAACTGGCCGAAGAACGCGCGAGCTGTTTCCCAGCATAAAGGAACGCCTTGAACTTACCTACATCAAACCGTCAAGGGGATTGCTGCACTTTCTTACTGGGCACGGGCCCTACCCGACATATCTCTGTCGGTTCGGGAAAAGGGCAACATCAGCGTGTGACTGTGGAGCAGTGCAGGGCACACCAGACCATGTGGTGTACGAGTGTCCCCTCTTCAACGATGTTGCACACCAACTTAGGGAACAACTGCCGAACAACGACACGCACCACTTGCTCCGGCACGAAAACACCTTCAACGTCCTGAATCAACTAACAAACGTGATATCGATCAAAGTCCTCAAAGAATATTTACGTAACAATCATTAAATAAACACCAGACTTGTCGTGTACACCCCCCGGTTCCGCCGGGACGTGGAATAGGCCAGTCGCTTCACGACTGGATTCCGCCAGGTCTTCGGAATAGGTTGGGGGGTAGTACATTACCACCGGATTTGACTATGCACCGATTATGACATTAGATATAAGGTTAGTTATAAGATCAAATTAGGATAATAGAAATAGCATAGAACTGCAGCGACTACTTCACCGGCCAGCCCAGTGCCAGGGGCACTCCCACTGGGATTAGCTCAGTGGGAATGGCCAAAAAATTAGGTCTGTATTGTATTCTGGCACACTTGTAACGCTGCAGGTAGAGTAGTCATAGTAATTAATAATTAACCATCTTCAAGTAGCATCCAAACAATATAAGCTAAAATCAAGGTAACACTAGACAAATAATAACATAGTACAGCACAGCAGCAGAACCCCCCCCCCCCCATAGTGGTGATGGATTGTAGTAAAACCTGTAGTGTTAAACATAACAATAGCTGCAGATAGAAACTTAGAAATAGTTAAAAATAGGACCTACTAATGTATTTAGGTAGTAGGTTACTTTGTATCACAATAATGATGAAATAAAGAAATAATGATGAAAAAAAATCAGTTAGAGCTCGTGCCAGAGGATTTTGAATGAGGATTTGCACATGAGACGTGTTGCTGCTAAATCTGTTCCGCGCCTTCTCACACAGGAGGAAAAAACCATCCGCGTGAATGTGTGTCAGGACTTGAAAACAGAGATTGCACGTGATCCAAACTTCTTGAACAAAGTCATTACAGGGGATGAAAGTTGATGTTAAGGGTATGAACCAGAAACCAAGCAAGCGTCAAGCCAGTGGAGGACTCCCAACTCTCCCAGACCAAAAAAAGCAAGGCAAGTGAGGTCAGATGTGAAGATGATGATCATTGTCTTTTTTGATGTTCGTGGAATTGTGCATCGAGAATTCGTACCCTCTGGCCAGACTGTTAACCAGCACTTTTACTTGGATATTTTAAGGCGTCTGCGAGAGGATGTGAGGAGGAAACGCCCGGAACTTTGGCGATCAGGTGACTGGTTTCTGCATCACGACAACGCTCCAGCACACACGGCCTTACGAGTGACCCACTATTTGGCATCTCATAGGTGGTCTGTCGTTCCCCACGCTCCGTATTCGCCGGACCTAGCCCCGTGCGACTTTTTCCTATTTCCACGAATGAAAAAAAAACCGCTAAAAGCGGAGCGTTATGACGATGTGGAGGCGGTAAAAACAGCTTCGCAAAGGGCACTGGACAATATCAAACTTGAAGAGTTCCAAACATGCTTCCAACAGTGGGAAAAGAGACTTGACAAGTGCATCGCATGTAATGGAGAGTATTTTGAAGGTGACTGAAGTAATTTTGTGAAAAGGTTCATCAATAAATTTTTTATGACAACAATCCGGTTTCTTTTGGGTCCCCCCTCGTAGACTAAAAGAAATACTTTTTTAGTATTTCATTTGTAGGGAATATGCAATATTTTAATGTTTGAATAACAATTTTGGACTGTTGTCCGTGTGATTTAACTTGATAAGTGCTTCAGCTCTGACAGTGACAATTGCTTTAAAACATACAATTAGGATTTCTGACTGGGGAGGAGCCGGGGGAGGGGAGGAGGCGGGTGAGGGGAGAGACTGACGAGTTCTTCTGACGATTACTATGACTAGGGAAGTGGTGGAGGGGGCGGGCAATCCTCGACAGTCATTCTTTTGGATAATAAATCATTATAATTTGGTAATGAATAATTGTGATAGAAGTGACAGGTCATCAGTTTTAAGGCATGCAGTTGTCATGGAACAGACATATGCAGAACAATGAACCCTTTGTCATGGATTGCATACCTCATCTTGGATGACTCTGGCAACGATAGAGGTTGTCCTCATTTCCCCCTGCCTATAGAAACATGCCTTTTTTATTTTCCTGACGTTCTTAAGCCACCAAATTGATGGAGACCAGTGGGGCGGCAGAGGGATGAGGTGGAGGGGTGACCTTGATCCTTGAATATATGGAAACAATGCTGAGTGAGCTAGTACATACCCTTTCCGACTACCTAATTGTGGAAGAATTAGTACAAACTATGTTCATTTTCGTTTCAAATTTCTGGAACTGTATGGTAAGAGGGACATTTTAGCGACCGAGTGTACAAAAAAAAAAAAAAAATAGTTCAAATGGCTCTGAGCACTATGGGACTTAACATCTGAGTTCATCAGTCCCCTAGACTTAGAACTACTTAAACCTAACGACATCACACACATCCATGCCCGAGGCAGGATTCGTACCTGCGACCGTAACAGCCGCGTGGTTCCTGACTGAAGCGCCTAGAACCGCTCGACCACAGCAGCCGGCCAGTAAAGTGATAATATAGAAGAGAATTTTTATGCAAGCACTCTTGTTCATTTTGTGGTTGAAGCAAGGCCTGCTAAATTTAACTCATTATGCAGCCTGTCGACACGTAGATGGCAGCTAATTTTTTAGAGCTTTTGACAGCTGAGGAACGTTATACTTCGCTTCAGGAAAGGTCGTGTTTTTGAAGATTCACCAAAGTGCTTTCACTATAATAAGTAAACAACAGTAAACTGCGCCGGCGCAAGGCGTTGCCTTAACGTCTCTGTGTCACAGATTACATGCTGTAGTAATACAGGCTTGTGGCTGATTTCGTATGACAGACACAGGGCACACATATTGTAATAAAGGTCCAATTGGCATATGTAATCTAAGCAACGAACAAACGAAATCTGTAATGGCAACATATTGATATTCCCGATCCATATAAAATTTTGTAGTATATTTTTTAGGAGCAGTAAGAAGAAAAACCACCGAAGACGCCAAAACATTGTGAGACATGCTTGGGTAATGAAACAAAATCGTGTTCTTGTAAGAAGGTGGGCGCTTTTAATTCATTACTGTTTTCTGCAAGCACGGGAACAGAGCTAACTTCCCTTATGACAACATGCTTTTCAAAAAGTAGTAGTCCTACATAGTCTGAAGCTGGGTTTTTTCTGCACCAGTAATGAACAATGGAACAGATGGAAAATCTGATATAATCTCCAATATGAAACCCACCTAGAAGCTTTGGAACAAAATATAGGTTCTGGTTCGTGGTTAGATTACATTGGATGTACAGCATCAGCACGCCAACAAACCCACTGTCAGTCGTTCACGATGTTACAGAAGGAATTATATTTTCTTTTGAACAAACAACAATGTAACAGTTTTGTTAATATTTCGTTACCACTTGCAGCCATTTAACTGTTGGTCTTCTGTCGTCATCGGTTGCCTGTACCATATATTGATAATTATCATTTTCGGTTTGTCTGTTTACAGCTGAATGAAACGATTCGCCTTTGTTATTTAAAGACATCATCAGCTTCCTGTATATACAAGGTGCTCCAAAAGCCGACGGAAAACCTTCAGGAGTGGATTCCTCATATAACAAGAAGAAAAAAGTCTGGTAAACATCGGCTATAAAATGCATACCTTAAGACCTATGAGGTCCTCTTTACCTTCGATACTCTGAAACAAATCTCTTCTACTGTAAACTCGTTGCTTTCAATATTCAGAGAGGCGGTAGCGTAGACCCAACAAAAAAAAAAAAGTCCGGTACAGATAGCTATAAACTAAGTACTATAAGAGCTATGAGCACTTGTTGAGCCGGCCATTGTGGCCGAGCGGTTCTAGGCGCTTCAGTACGGATCCGCGCTGCTGCTACGGTCGCAGGTTCGAATCCTGCCTCGGGCATGGATGTGTGTGCTGTCCTTAGGTTAGTTAGGTTTAAGTAGTTCTAAGTCTAGGGGACTGATGACTTCAGATGTAAAGTCCCATACTGCTTAGAGCCATTTGAACCATTTTTTGAGCACTTGTTGATCTTCGCTACTGTGAAACATCTCTACTACTGAACACGTGCTCTTAATGTATTCATTTTAGAGCCTATGTTTACAGGCGTTTATTTATTGTTTTGATCCATACTACCACTTCCTCAAAAAACGACAGCAACGAGCTCGCAGTAGAAGAGATTTGTTTCACAGTGTCGATGCTGAAAAGGCGCTCGTAGTTCTTAAGGTATGCATTTTAGAGCCCATGCTTACTAGACTTTTTCCTTCTTCTTGTATGAGGAATCCATTCCTGAAGTTTTTCCGTCTGTTTTTGAAACACCCTGTATTTGAGGACACTGTTACACTTTTCAGATAATAAGGCATCGTATAAATATACATTATTTGTATAATCAGTATATGTATACAGGGTGGTGCATTGATCGTGACCGGCCCAAATATCTCATGAAATAAGCGTCAAACGAAAAAACTACACAGAACGAAACTTGTCTAGCTTGAAGGGGGAAACCAGATGGCCCTATGGTTGGCCCGCTAGAAGGTGCTGCCATAGGTCAAACGGATATCAACTGCGTTTTTTAAAAATAGGAACTCCCATTATTTATTACATAT
This sequence comes from Schistocerca nitens, assembly GCF_023898315.1. Classification (NCBI taxonomy): domain Eukaryota; kingdom Metazoa; phylum Arthropoda; class Insecta; order Orthoptera; family Acrididae; genus Schistocerca; species Schistocerca nitens. The sequence continues at coordinate 776,187,091 of NC_064616.1, read as the reverse complement.
TCGTGTAGTACGTAAAGAAATGTGAATGTTTTAGTTGCAGCACTTTTTTCGCTTTGTGATAGATAGCGCTGTAATAGTCACTAACATATGGCTCACAATTTTAGACGAACAGTTGGTAACAGGTAGGTTTTTAAAATTAAAATACAGAACTTAGGTACGTTTGAACATTTTATTCCGGTTGTTCCAATGTGATACATGTACATTTGTGAACTTATCATTTCTGAGAACCCATGCTGTTACAGCGTGATTACCTGTGAATACCACATTAATGCAATAAATGCTCAAAATGATGTCCGTCAACCTCAGTGCCAATGGCAATACGTGTAACGACATTCCTCTCAACAGCGAGTAGTTCGCCTTCCGTAATGTTCGCACATGCATTGACAATGCGCAGACGCATGTTGTCACCCGTTGTCGGTGGATCACGATAGCATATATCCTTCAACTTTCCCCACAGAAAGAAATTCAGGGACGTCAGATCCGGTGAACGTGCGGGGCATGGTATGGTGCTTCGACGACCAATCCACCTGTCATGAAATATGCTATTCAGTACCGCTTCAACCGCACGCGAGCTATGTGCCGGACATCCATCATGTTGGAAGTAAATCGCCATTCTCTCATGCAGTGAAACATCTTGTAGTAACATCGGTAGAACATTACGTAGGAAATCAGCATACATTGCACCATTTAGATTGCCATCGATAAAATGGGGGCCAATTATCCTTCCTCCCATATTGCCGCATCATACATTAACCCGCCAAGGTCGCTGATCTTCCACTTGTCGTAGCCATCGTGGATTTTCCGTTGCCCAATAGTGCATATTATGCCGGTTTACGTTACCGTTGTTGGTGAATGACGCTTCGTCGCTAAACAGAACGCGTGCAAAAAATCTGTCATCGTCCCGTAATTTCTCTTGTGCCCAGTGGCAGAACTGTACACGACGGTAAAAGTCGTCGCCATGCAATTCCTGGTGCATAGAAATATGGTACGGGTGCAATCGATGTTGATGTAGCATTCTCAACACCGACGTTTTTGAGATTCCCGATTCTCGCACAATTTGTCTGCTACTGATGTGCGAATTAGCCGCGACAGCAGCCAAAACACCTACTTGGGCACCATCATTTGTTAGAGGTCGTGGTTGACGTTTCACATGTGGCTGAATACTTCCTGTTTCCTTAAATAACGTAACTATCCGGCGAACGGTTCGGACACGTGGATGATGTCGTCCAGGATACCAAGCAACATACATAGCAAACGCCCGTTGGGCATTTTGATCACAATAGCCATACATCAACACGATGTCGACTTTTCCGCTATTGGTAAACGGTCCATTTTAACACGGGTAATGTATCACGAAGCAAATACCGTCCGCACTGGCGGAATGTTACGTGATACCACGTACTTACACGTTTGTGACTATTACAGCGCCATCTATCACAAAGCGAAAAAAGTGGTCCAACTAAAATATTCATATTTCTTTACGTACTGCACGAATATGTAATAAAAATGGGGGTTCCTATTTTAAAAAAACGCAGTTGATATCCGTTTGACCTATGGCAGCGCCTTCTAGCGGGCCAACCATAGAGCCATCTGGATTCCCCCTTCGAGCTAGACGAGTTTCGTTCTTTGTAGTTTTTTCGTTTGCTGCTTATTTCGTGAGATATTTGGTCCGGTCAGTATCAATGGACCACTCTGTATACATATGTTTCAGGTCACTGATGATACTTTTTAAATAATAAGGCATCATATACATACATACACATACACAAGAGGGGCGTTCAATTTTCCTCGTCCAATTTCGTTTGAAGAAATGGGGACTTTATTGTGGGACATTGTTTCAGGCCCTATAGTTTCATGAAGTTCCAATAGGTGGTGGTGCCATACGTAGCCTTCAAAATGGCGTCTGTAATGGAGGAGTGTTCCAGTGACAGAGCTGTTATTTTCTCTTGGCGGAAAACCAGATCATTGCAGATATTGATAGGCACTTGCACAATGTCCTCGGAGACCTGGAAATGAACGAAAGCACGGTGAGCCGTTGAAAGATGCGTGTGTCATCATTGCAGCGAAGTCGCGCAGACCTGTCTGATCTCCTGCGTGCCGGCCTATCCGCACACAGCCGGCCGCGGTGGCCGTGCGGTTCTAGGCGCTGCAGTCCGGAACCGCGGGACCGCTACGGTCGCAGGTTCGAATCCTGCCTCGGGCATGGATGTGTGTGATGTCCTTAGGTTAGTTAGGTTTTTAGTAGTTCTAAGTTCTAGGGGACTGATGACCTAAGATGTTAAGTCCCATAGTGCTCAGAGCCATTTGAACCATTTTTTTTATTCGCACACAACGTGACTCCTACAATATCAGAACGTGCGGACACTCTCATTCGAGGTGCTTGACGGATCACAATCATACACCTCGCTGCTGAATGGGACGTTTCTGTTAGTAGTGCTGACACGCTCGTCCACCATTTGGGGTACTCAAAGGTGTGGGTTCTTCGCCGCCTAACACAAGCACATTCCGACTTCCGTCTCTTTGACCAAATGAAAGATGCATTCCTCTAGATGCAGTACGTGGATAATGTGACGGTTATTGATGAAGCAAGACATTGGCTCCTACATCGACCAATAGAGTGGGACGTTGGAGGCATACAGACTCTCCCAGTAAGGCCATCGCATTGAATAGAGATTATGTTGAAAAATGGTGTGTTGTCGCAAAAGAGTGACGAATAATGTGGTGTATTGGAATCCTGAATAAAACCAACCTGCTTTCAGAAAAAAAGAAAATGTGTTGCTTTACTTAATGAACGCATCTCCTGCTTGTGTAAACGCAAATATGTATATATTTCAGTTCACTGACGATGCCACTCAAATAATAGAGGCGAAACGGATATGGCCTGAAAAATTCGTTGCATTCAGTTGTAATTAGACAAATCAAAAGTGATAATGTTAACATAACAAACAACAATGTGTTTTCCGAGGCATTTGCATGTAGTGTATTTAGAACTCAGTTCTCCAGAGGTCACCAGTCTCTGTCAACAAATTGTGGACTCTCAGTTATGCTCACTGTCTTTTTGTTTCCAGTCAAAAGACATAGAATTTTTTTTCATAAAGCAGCGTGTCGAAAAAAAAATGTCCATAGTTGCGCATTGCAGCGTTTGTAATCGGGAACTTACGCACTATGCCACAGAGTCTCAGTAACACAATTACGGAAGCGAAAATAATTAGATGAAAAACGACAGCCCACCAAGACGAAGCAGCCGGCCGCGGTGGTCTATCGGTTCTAGGCGCTCAGTCCGGAACCGCGCGACTGCTAAGGTCGCAGATTCGAATCCTGCCTCGGGCATGGATGTGTGTGATGTCCTTAGGTTAGTTAGGTTTAAGTAGTTCTAAGTTCTAGGGGACTGATGACCACAGATGTTAAGTCCCATAGTGCTCAGAGCCATTTGAACCAAGACGAAACGATTTCTGCTGCTGAGAAAAGACTCCATCATCTTGTGACGCAGCACGCGTCCATGAGTTCGATTTCCTGCTTTCATTTACTTCTCGCTGAGGCGCGCGGCACTTGTTGCGGCGCTTGCCTGCCAACGTGAAGAGAGACGGGAAAAATAAAACACGGTCGTCGGATGTGATTCGGAGTCTTCCCCGGCCAAACCTAAGTAACGAAGTCTCAGTCTGAGGATCAACCAAAACATGGCAGCGGAGAAAGCTCCTAGTAGACGTTTACCCTTCGTCTCCAGGCAACCACTCTCGATAATATTTTTCCCACATTGGCTTGGGGCTAACCAGTTTTTCTCGCGTTGTTAATCGATAAAAGCTGTGATTTAAGTCTTCTGCAGTTTACCTAAATCACTTTAGGAGTAATGCGAATTTGCTGTCCTCAGGATTTCCTGTTGCATCGTTGTCCATTGAGCATCAGAAAACTGGGGAAATGCTATTTATTCTTGTTGTCCAGACGACCTTGCGTGGAACATATGCGTCACTTTAATTGTGGAAAAATCACTTTAGGAGTAATGCGAAATGGCTCTCCACAGGATTTTCTGTGGCATCTATGTTTAGTCAACACTTGTTCTTGATGTCCAATAAGTTACTCATTAACCCCCGATTAAACCCTCTCCTTTTCTTCATCAGTACTGAATCTGAATGAACAGAGACAAGAGCTAATGATGGTAACTTAATCAGTGCATTGATCGGACTCCACTCAGAAATGAAGGAACTAAGGAGGAAAAAAGTGTTCAGATAAAAAGAAAATTTGCGACAGTTTATCAATATTTTAGGAAAACAACTACGTTTAATGAATACGTAATTACTTGTACTTCAACATTGTAAACCGAACACAAATTTAAAAGAAAAATAATGCTACGGAACATGTTCTGTCGAGGGGGCTGGGGTGGGAGGGGGAAGGAATCTTGCTGGCCACTGGAATATTTCAACATCACGTAGACAGTTCATCGTGATACGTGCCAGCTTTTGTACAGGCATTGTCCTGTTGATAAATAACACCATGACACTGTCGCATGAGAGGCGCCACATGAAGACACAGAATGTCCGTGACGCACCGTTGTGCCGTCAGAATCCCCTACATCCCCGTGACTTGAAGTCATGCCGGATTGCTCCCCATGTCATGATGGCCTGAGTAACACCGCTGTGTCTCTCCAAAACATTATAAGAATGGGAACTCTTCCCAGGTCGCCGCCATACCCACCGACGATGGTGATCCATGATAGTGCGGAATCGTGATTCATCGTTGAACACGGTACGAAGTCATTCATCAGCAGTATGTCGTGAATTAGCCGACTTTGAACATGGTATGATAACTTGTGCAAAATGCGTAGGCCATAGTGTGAGGTGCTGGTTGACCTGTTTAATATACCCCTGGGATACCAGAAGTCTGATATCTGGTGGCCTACAGAAAAGGGAAGCTCCCCAAAAGATAATGCATATTTTAAGGAAATAATAATATCGTTCAAATAGAAATGGTTCAAATGGCTCTGAGCACTAACAAGGGAACCTCCCCATCGCACCCCCCTCAGATTTAGTTATAAGTTGGCACAGTGGATAGGCCTTGATAAACTGAACACAGATCAATTGAGAAAACAGGAAAAAGTTGTGTGGAACTGTGAAAAAATAAGCAAAATATACAAACTGAGTACTCCATGGGAAACATAGGCAACATCATGGACTATATGAACCCAGGAGCGCCGTGGTCCCGTGGTAGCGTGAGCAGCTGCAGACCGAAAGGTCCTTGGTTCGAGTCTTCACTGGAGTGAAAATTTTACTTTCTTTATTTTTGCATAGTTATTATCTGTCCGTTCGTTCATTGACGTCTCTGTTCACTGTAATAAGTTTAGTGTCTGTGTTTTGCGACCGCATCGCAAAACCGTGCGATTAGTAGACGAAAGAACGTGCCTCTCCAATGGGAACCGAAAACATTTGAGCGCAAGGTCATAGGTCAACCGATTCCTCCACAGGAAAACACATCTGCTATATTCTATACGACACTGGTGACGGCATGTGCGTCACATGACAGGAATATGTTGTCGACCCACCTAACTTGTACACTTGGCGAATGGGTAAAAAGATTCTTCTACCTTGCCCGATTTAGGTTTTCTTGTGGATGTAATAATCACTCCCAAAAAATTAATGAAAACATAAGAGTTTGTCACATAAACTGAAAATATAAAATTAAACTCTTCAGTCGATGGAAGATTTGAACTAAGGACCTTTCGTTCCGCAGCTGCTCACGTTACCACGAGACCACGGCGCCCCTGCGTTCAGATTGTCCTTGATGTTGCCTATCTGTCCATGAACAACTCAGTTTGTATATTTTGCTTATTTTTTTACAGTTCGACACAACTTCTTCCTGTTTTCTCAATTGATCTATGTTCAGTTTTTCAAGGCCTATCCACTGTGCCAACTTATAACTAAATCTGAGGGGGGTGCGATGGGGAGGTTCCCTTGTAAGGGACTTAACTTCTGAGGTCATCAGTCCCCTATAACTTAGAACTACTTAAACCTAACTAACCTAAGGACATCACACACATCCATGCCCGAGGCAGGATTCGAACCTGCGACCGTAGCGGCCGCGCAGCTCCAGACTGTAGCGCCTAGAACCGCTCGCCACTCCAGCCGGCGCAAATGGAAATGCCTTATTGTATGATAATTAATAGGGATGGACCAATCAACTATGAAAATATGGGTACCACAACACACATGGATATATTAATGAGCGGAGGGATCACCTGTCTATAACAGAAGCAAGTGGTCACTGTAATCATCAGGATTACTGTCATAAAGCGTCAACACAGGAATTAGTCAGTGAGATAAGCAGATGAACATTTAATAAATGGACAAGGAATTATAATTGTGAGAATAATAAAAGCATAATTATAATAATAATTCGCTGACACAGTCAATGACTACAAGACTGATTTGTGGATCAAAGAATGAACGTGAAAAAATAAATATGTAGAGCAGTGATACCGCCAAAATGCGTGATGGAAGCAACTAACTGGATGTGAAACGTTAAGACTGTGCAACTGGCAGCCGATGGGAGTTACCTAACAACACGTCCCTACCAAATCGGTTATTGCAAAACTGGCCCATTGTTACCACAGTGTGATGGTGGAAGTAGGCAGCAGCAATGGCTGGAGATTCTGAGTCCAGTTCGGCCTCTGTACTCAGTACTAAAATAGAAACAACCTCCTATACGACACCATGTCTCATTTTGCAACAAGTGCTCATCAGCCCGCATGTGTTCTCTATCATAATGCTCCAAAATTTGACAGTTTCTGCCAGAGCAGCAGTCTCACTGGCCAACAGTGGCAGACATTGCGAGTTCCGTCCAGTAATAATTTTGTAAAAACGTTAAACAAACTTGTAGTCCTGTGGATTTTGCAGTAATTAACCTATAATGTCTTGGCACGAGGAGGAAGGCAGAAAACCTCTCCCCCACCATGGTATGGTTCTGAAGCTAACAAATAGAAAGGCTTACATGTGGACACACACGAGGGAGCTTATCCTCTATAGAAAGAAACACTACGAACCCATGAGAAAGCCTGTTACAAGGATTTGAAACGAACGTTCTTCCGTGGCAGGGCTGCAGAAGCTACAGCGGTTCTCATGTTGCATTATCTCGGAAAGGCTGCACCTGGCTTGCATCTACAGGGTGTTACAAAATTGTACGGCCAAACTTTCAGGAAACATTCCTCACACACAAATAAAGAAAAGATGTTATGTGGACATGTGTCCGGAAACGCTTAATTTCCATGTTAGAGCTCATTTTAGTTCTTCCACCTACGCTCAATGGAGCAAGTTATCATGATTTCATGCGGGATACTCTACCTGTGCTGCTAGAACATGTGCCTTTACAAGTACGACACAACATGTGGTTCATGCATGATGGAGCTCCTGCACATTTCAGTCGAAGTATTCGTAGGCTTCTCAACAACAGATTCTGTGACCGATGGATTGGTAGAGGCGGACCAATTCCATGGCCTCCACGCTCTCCTGACCTCAACCCTCTTGACTTTCATTTATGGGGGCATTTGGAAGCTCTTGTCTACGCAACCCCGGTACCAAATGTACAGACTCTTCGTGCTCGTATAGTGGACGGCTGTGATACAATACGCCATTCTCCAGGGCTGCATCAGTGCATCAGGGATTCCATGCGGCGGAGGGTGGATGCATGTATCCACGCTAACGGAGGACATGTGGAACATTTCCTGTAAAAAAGTGTTTGAAGTCACGCTGGTACGTTCTGTTGCTGTGTGTTTCCATTCCATGATTAATGTGATTTGAAGAGAAGTAATAAAATGAGCTCTAACATGGAAAGTAAGCGTTTCCGGACACATGTCCACATAACATATTTTCTTTCTTTGTGTGTGAGGAATGTTTCCTGAAAGTTTGGCCGTACCTTTTTGTAACACCCTGTAGAAAGGCTTACATGTGGACACATACGAGGGAGCGTATGCTCAATAGAAAGAAACACTGTGAACCCAAGAGAAAGCCTGTTACAAGTATTTGAAACGAACGTTCTTCCGTGACAGAATTGCAGAAGCAGCAGTGGTTCTCATGTTGCAGCATCTCGGAAAGGCTGCTCCTGGCTTGCATCTATATCTTTTCTAAAATGATTCTTCTCTGTGTCTCAAACAACATGGTTTTTTTTAGCACTTAGCTGGCCCTCTGTGGCATCTGGAACGCAGGGTGAGCGAAGCGAATTCCACTTTTGATTACCTGCGCAGAAGTCAGCCCTTAGCCCTGATCACGTTAATGGCTTCTCCCGGCCCTTTTATAAAAACTTCTATGTTATCCCAGCCAGCTTGGAAACTTTAAACTCTGCAGAAAAATGACAAGGACCATCATGAATGAAGGGAAAAGATGAAACAATTAGCTGGACAGTCACTGGTGGTACTGAATTTATCTGCAGTTATGATGCAACGCAAGAGTTCGACTCCATTAACCAAGGGGATGAGCATAAAATATTATGGAATATGCTGTGTGACACTTCTGGAGAAAAATGCCATGTAACAATAGCAATTCCGGTTCCCGTGCCTAGCAGTGTCTAGGGTGGATTTACAGCGTTCCAGAGACAATATGTTTACAGTGCCGACTCAGCCAGACTCAAAGCCCTGGGGTTAAGGGAAGCTGTATCCTACATACAGTCCGCCTGCGGTACACATGCTTGCTGCAGGCTGCCAAATCACGGGCATCCCAGCTCTACGTTATCCAGATGTCAACTGTAACTGTCCGGCACAGCAACGTAAGTCAGAATTGCTGGCACAGTATTATCAAGGAGCAAACACAGTTGTCCATGACAGTGACAACGAAAACAACAGGTTGATTTCACAGGAAACAGTAGCAGTCACCACAGCTGATACCAAGAGGACCTGCCGCACAGACAAGTGGCGTTTTCATTACAAATAGGAGGCGTGAGAATAACGGCACTACTTGCATTCACAACGTCAAGTGCCTACAAGTAGACTGTGCCATATTCCTCTACCACTACAGTATTTGTGCCGACAAACGACCACATCGATCTAGTTCACTCTGAGCCACTAAACCAGAACTAGTACAGCCTCCAACCCAGATCCGAGTTCCAGCCACCAATCCAGTACTACTTCTCCTGCGCCATCCTCTGGAGCATCCAGCTGGCCCACCATGAGCCTTTGCTGAATCGACCCATGGCCTCTGAGCACTCCAGTGTTGGTCTCATCCTCCTGAGCTATCAGTTGGCCTACCCCTAGCCTTCACCTCGTCAACTCTGGTCTCTGAGGACTCCGAGCCTCAGACTTGGTTTAGAATTATCATAGACCTCATAAGCTGTGTATATCAGACAGCAGACCAGCTTGTGGCTTGTCCGCAAATAGACATTAGACTATGACTCACAGTGATTGTGTTTCTATGACAGGCTTCTAATTAAGAGCCATCGGATAACTATCACACAGCAGAAGTTGTTTTTGTACTTTCCGATGTCTAATGCAACCACAGCCCAGTTGGCTATTGCAATGCCTGTATTTACACTGTGCCTAATAAAACATGTACATCTACATCTACATCTACATTCATACTCCGCAAGCCACCCAACGGTGTGTGGCGGAGGGCACTTTACGTGCCACTGTCATTACCTCCCTTTCCTGTTCCAGTCGCGTATGGTTCGTGGGAAGAACGACTGTCTGAAAGCCTCCGTGCGCGCTCTAATCTCTCTAATTTTACATTCGTGATCTCCTCGGGAGGTATAAGTAGGGGGAAGCAATATACTCGATACCTCATCCAGAAACGCACCCTCTCGAAACCTGGCGAGCAAGCTACACCGCGATGCAGAGCGCCTCTCTTGCAGAGTCTGCCACTTGAGTTTATTAAACATTTCCGTAACGCTATCACGGTTACCAAATAACCCTGTGATGAAACGCGCCGATCTTCTTTGGATCTTCTCTATCTCCTCCGTCAACCCGATCTGGTACGGATCCCACACTGATGAGCAATACTCAAGTATAGGTCGAACGAGTGTTTTGTAAGCCACCTCCTTTGTTGCTGGACTACATTTTCTAAGCACTCTCCCAATGAATCTCAACCTGGTACCCGCCTTACCAACAATTAATTTTATATGATCATTCCACTTCAAATCGTTCCGCACGCATACTCCCAGATATTTTACAGAAGTAACTGCTACCAGTGTTTGTTCCGCTATCATATAATCATACAATAAAGGATCCTTCTTTCTATGTATTCGCAATACATTACATTTGTCTATGTTAAGGGACAGTTGCCACTCCCTGCACCAAGTGCCTAACCGCTGCAGATCTTCCTGCATTTCGCTACAATTTTCTAATGCTGCAACTTCTCTGTATACTACAGCATCATCCGCGAAAAGCCGCATGGAACTTCCGACACTATCTACTAGGTCATTTATATATATTGTGAAAAGCAATGGTCCCATAACACTCCCCTGTGGCACGCCCGAGGTTACCTTAACGTCTGTAGACGTCTCTCCATTGATAACAACATGCTGTGTTCTGTTTGCTAAAAAATCTTCAATCCAGCCACACAGCTGGTCTGATATTCCGTAGGCTCTTACCTTGTTTATCAGGCGACAGTGCGGAACTGTATCGAACGCCTTCCGGAAGTCAAGAAAAACAGCATCTACCTGGGAGCCTGTATCTAATATTTTCTGGGTCTCATGAACAAATAACGCGAGTTGGGTCTCACACGATCGCTGTTTCCGGAATCCATGTTGATTCCTACATAGTAGATTCTGGGTTTCCAAAAACGACATGATACTCGATCAAAAAACATGTTCTAAAATTCTACAACAGATCGACGTCAGAGATATAGGTCCATAGTTTTGCGCATCTGCTCGACGACCCTTCTTGAAGACTGGGACTACCTGTGCTCTTTTCCAATCATTTGGAACCCTCTGTTCCTCTAGAGACTTGCGGTACACGGCTGTTAGAAGGGGGGCAAGTTCTTTCGCGTACTCTGTGTAGAATCGAATTGGTATCCCGTCAGGTCTAGTGGACTTCCCTCTGTTGAGTGATTCCAGTTGCTTTTCTATTCCTTGGACACTTATTTCGATGTCAGCCATTTTTTAGTTTGTGCGAGGATTTAGAGAAGGAACTGCAGTGCGGTCTTCCTCTGTGAAACAGCTTTGGAAAAAGGTGTTTAGTATTTCAGCTTTACGCGTGTCATCCTCTGTTTCAATGCCATCATCATCCCGGAGTGTCTGGATATGCTGTTTCGAGCCACTTACTGATTTAACGTAAGACCAGAACTTCCTAGGATTTTCTGTCAAGTCTGTACATAGAATTTTACTTTCGAATTCACTGAACGCTTCTCGCATAGCCCTCCTTACGCTAACTTTGACATCGCTTAGCTTCTGTTTGTCTGAGAGGTTTTGGCTGCATTTAAACTTGGAATGAAGCTCTCTTTGCTTTCGCAGTAGTTTCCTAACTTTGTTGTTGTACCACGGTGGGTTTTTCCCGTCCCTCACAGTTTTACTCGGCACGTACCTGTCTAAAACGTGTTTTACGATTGCCTTGAACTTTTTCCATAAACACTCAACATTGTCAGTGTCGGAACAGAAATTTTCGTTTTGATCTGTTAGGTGGTCTGAAATCTGCCTTCTATTACTCTTGCTAAGCAGATAAACCTTCCTCCCTTTTTTTATATTCCTATTAACTTCCATATTCAGGGATGCTACAACGGCCTTATGATCACTGATTCCCTGTTCTGCACTTACAGAGTCGAAAAGTTCGGGTCCGTTTGTTATCAGTAGGTCCAAGATGTTATCTCCACGAGTCGGTTCTCTGTTTAATTGCTCGAGGTAATTTTCGGATAGTGCACTCAGTATAATGTCACTCGATGTTCTGTCCCTACCACCCGTCCTAAACATCTGAGTGTCCCAGTCTATATCTGGTAAATTGAAATCTACACCTAAGACTATAACATGCTGAGGAAATTTGTAATGTTACTTGTCTTCTAAAAAACTCCTCCCGAACAGGCCACGAAGGCCCAACAGTACCGACCGGCCGCCGTGTCATCCTCAGCTCGCAGGCGTCACTGGATGCGGATATGGAGAGGTTCTCTGTTTAATTGCTCGAGGTAATTTTCGGATAGTGCACTCAGTATAATGTCACTCGATGTTCTGTCCCTACCACCCGTCCTAAACATCTGAGTGTCCCAGTCTATATCTGGTAAATTGAAATCTACACCTAAGACTATAACATGCTGAGGAAATTTGTAATGTTACTTGTCTTCTAAAAAACTCCTCCCGAACAGGCCACGAAGGCCCAACAGTACCGACCGGCCGCCGTGTCATCCTCAGCTCGCAGGCGTCACTGGATGCGGATATGGAGAGGCATGTGGTCAGCACACCGCTCTCCCGGCCGTATGTCAGTTTCCGAGACCGGAGCCGCTACTTCTCAATCAAGTAGCTCCTCAGTTTGCCTCACAAGGGCTGAGTGCACCCCGCTTGCCAACAGCACTCGGCGCCGGCCGCTGGTGGCCGAGCGGTTCTGGCGCTACAGTCTGGAACCGCGCGACCGCTACGGTCGCAGGTTCGAATCCTGCCTCGGGCATGGATGTGTGTGTTGTCCTTAGGATAGTTAGGTTTAAGTAGTTCTAAGTTCTAGGGGACTTATGACCTCAGCAGTTGAGTCCCATAGTGCTCAGAGCCATTTGAACCATTTGAACAGCACTCGGCAGACAGGATGGTCACCCATCCAAGTGCTAGCCCAGCCCGACAGCTCTTAACGTCGGTGATCTGATGGAACGCTGTTACCACTGCGGCAAGGCCGTTGGCTTACTTGTCTTCTAGTAAGCTTGTTTTTTCTACATGCTCTGTGCCCTGTCACATCAGTTTTCACTCGCGTAAACCGCCGCCCAGGACGACAATAAGAGTTTCATGAACAGACGAACTCTGCCATTCGGGGTAAAGGTAGATAGGATACGGGGCAATGGACGGTCTACTATGAATTAAGTTGCTGCCAATTAAAATGTGGGGCGTCAGGAATCCATTTTTACCAGCACTGTATGGAGACAAATGCACCATGTAGGCTCTAAAAGCCGAAGACCAGCATCATGTTCCAGATACATTTGGCCACACAGTGTATAAATGAGGCAATATGGATATATTCATGACACATATAAACTGTTTCTGCATTTTTATTAATTGTTTGAAGGACGACATTATTTCTGAAAATATTTATCTCAAATAATTTTTGTTTATACACGGTGGGGCAAATAAAATTAGCGTGAAGAGCAGAGTTACGGGGTACAAAGAAACACAGCAGAGCAAAGGAAATACAGAACTAACTGGTCTAAAGCGGATGATGAAAGTGACCACCATTCATCTATTGGCACTTTTGGGTCCTGGTCAGCAAGTCGCTGAAGGCCGATCGAAGCTGGACTGCTGGAATTGCAGCAGTCTCATACGAAATGTTCTGACGCAGTTCTTGATCTGCGCAGTGGTTAGACACTGGACTCGCATTCGGGAGGACGACGGTTCAATCCCGCGTCCGGCCATCCTGATTTAGGTTTTCCGTGATTTCCCTAAATCAGTCCAGGCAAATGCCGGGATGGTTCCTCAGAAAGGGCACGGCCGACTTCCTTCCCCATCCTTCCCTAATCCGATGAGACCGATGACCACGCAGTCTGGTCTCCTTCCCCAAACCAACCAACCAGTTCTTGATCTCTATGAGGGCTGTTGCGATACATCTTAGACCTGAGGACTCCCCTCACAAAGTAATCGCAAACCGACAGATCAGGTGGCATGGATGGCCAGCTCGGGCTGCGACCGGACTGACCTCTGCTAACAACTCTGCTCCAAGGTTCGGCTGGCTGTATTGGCAATTGCTCCATCACGTTGGAAGAAACTATAGGTCTTTTCATCCTCCGTTAATGCTGCCACAAATGGTTTCAAAATATTGGCAATGTAAAGGGCCGAAGTCAGCGTCTGATGTAAGAAGATGGGACCAATAATACGGCGTGAAGACATTGCACACCAAACCCCAACCTCCTGCTCATGCAATGGTGTTCCGTGGAACTTATGCAGATTCTCTGCTTCCCAGAACCTGCGATTCTGTGAATTGATATAACCATTCAGGTGAAACCAGGCTTCATCAAACATAACTGATCCTTTCTTTCAGGAGTGCTAGTTCTGCAAGGTTCGCAGGAGAGCTTCTGTAAAGTTTGGAAGGTAGGAGACAAGGTACTGGCAGAAGTAAAGCTGTGAGTACCGGGCGTGAGTCGTGCTTCGGTAGCTCAGATGGTAGAGCACTTGCCCGCGAAAGGCAAAGGTCCCGAGTTCGAGTCTCGGTCGGGCACACAGTTATAATCTGCCAGGAAGTTTCATAACTGATCCATGTCGAAGCCATTCATTGTTATCTCAGTGAACAGCGACTCAAAAAACTAGAGGCGCTGAGGAGCATCTGCTGGTTTTAATGCACGAACAACAGACACTCGGTAATGATGCATGTGCACGTCGTGGTGGAATATCCGTCCGCATGATCGACGTGACAGGACAGTCTCTTGAGAGAGGAGTCGCGTTTATTTGGCATTTTCTGGTGAACTGCAGTCACATTTACTGGTGTGCGGGTACGTTTCGGTATGGTTTTTGACTTGTTCAAAACAGATCACCTTTTCCCAAAGCTGTTTCACAGAGGAAGACCGCACTGCAGTTCCTTCTCTAAATCCTCGCACGAACAAAAAAAATGGCTGACATCGAAATAAGTGTCCAAGGAATAGAAAAGCAACTGAAATCACTCAACAGAGCAAAGTTCACTGGACCTGACGGGATACCAATTCGATTCTACACAGAGTACGCGAAAGAACTTGCCCCCCATCTAACAGCCCTGTACCGCAAGTCTCTAGAGGAACGGAAGGTTCCAAATGACTGAAAAAGAGCACAGGTAGTTCCAGTTTTCAAGAAGGGCTGTCGAGCAGATGCGCAAAACTATAGGCCTATATCTCTGACATCGATCTGTTATAGAAATTTGGAACATGTTTTTTGCTCGCGTATCATGTCATTTCTGGAAACCCAGAATATACTCTGTAGAAATCATCATGGATTCCGTAAACAGCGATCGTGAGAGACCCAACTCGCTTTATTTGTTCATGAGACCCAGAAAATATTAGATACAGGCTCCCAGGTAGATGCTATTTTTCTTGACTTCCGGAAGGCGTTCGATACAGTTCCGCACTGTCGCCTGATAAACAAAGTAAGATCCTACGGAATATCAGACCAGCTGTGTGGCTGGATTGATGAGTTTTTAGTAAACTGAACACAGCATATTGTTCTCGATGGAGAGACGTTTACAGACGTTCAAGTAACCTCTGGTGTGCCACAGGGGAGTGTTATAGGACCATTGCTTTTCACAATATATATAAATGACGTAGTAGATAGTGTCGGAAGTTCCATGCGGCTTTTCGCGGATGATGCTGTAGTATACAGAGACGTTGCAGCATTAGAAAATTGCAGCGAAATGCAGGAATATCTGCAGCGGATAGACACTTGGTGCAGGGAGTGGCAACTGACCCTTAACATAGACAACTGTAATCTATTGCGAATACATAGAAAGAAGGATCCTTTATTGTATGATTAGATGATAGCGGAACAAACACTGGTAGCAGTTACTTCTGTAAATTACCTGGGAGTATGAGTATGGAACGATTTGAAGTGGAATGATCAAATAAAATTAATTGTTGGTAAGGCGGGTGCCATGTTGAGATTCATTGGGAGAGTCCTTAGAAAATGTAGTCCATCAACAAAGTAGGTGGTTTACAAAACACTCGTTCGACCTATACTTGAGTATTGCACATCAGTGTGGGATCCGTACCAGGTCGGGATGACAGAGGATATAGAGAAGATCCAAAGAAGAGCGGCGCGTTTCGTCACAGAGTTACAGGGTTATTTGGTAAGCGTGATAGCGCCACTCTAGTGGCAGACTCTGCAAGAGAGGCCCTCTGCATCGTGGTGTAGCTTGCTGTCCAGGTTTCGAGAGGAGGTATCGAATATATTGCTTCCGCCGACTTATACCTCCCGAGGAGATCACGAATGTAAAATTAGAGAGATTCGAGCGCGCACGGAGGCTTTGTGGCAGTCGTTCTTCCCGCGAACCATACGCGACTGGAACAGGAAAGGGAGGTAATGACAGTGGCACGTAAAGTGCCCTCCGCCACACACCGTAGGGTGGCTTGCGGAGTATAAATGTAGATGTAGATGTAGATTCTGTCTGATGCCATTTTCGGACATTGCGTTGCATAGTACTCTTTGATAGCTCTTTCACACCATTACACCGAGCGAGGTGGCGCAGTGGTTAGCACACTGGACTCGCATTCGGGAGGACGACGGTTCAATCCCGTCTCCAGCCATCGTGATTTAGGTTTTCCGTGATTTCCCTAAATCGTTTCAGGCAAATGCCGGGATGGTTCCTTTGAAAGGGCACGGCCGATTTCCTTCCCAACCCTTCCCTAACCCGAGCTTGCGCTCCGTCTCTAATGACCTCGTTGTCGACGGGACGTTAAACACTAACCACCACTACCACCACCACCACACCATTACACGTTCCAGCGTCAACTGACTACATCGTTTCCACAACATTGTTGTCACGTAACTTTTCACAACGGACATCCGCTGCTCCACTGTGAGTTCATCATCCCCTCTGGACTGCTCCACTCCCAATGACACAGCCCGAACTACTCTCTAGGCTAGGCGGAAATTGAGACGCTTATAGCGCGTGTGGCGCGACGCAGCGCAGCGCAGCGCGCGTTTTTGTAACTTCACAGGTTCAAATGGGACCGCGCAAATAGGGACGGACGCTACTGGGATGCGACACGCGCCTGCGCCGGGCCGCGCTGCATTGTGGTTGCGGCACAGTTTCTCGCGCCACCCGATCTCTGTGGGAGGGGTGAAGCGGGGAGCAGGAAGGCAGTCCTGCCGTATGCTCACTTCGGCATGGCGCCTATGGGCAGTGGAAGTATTGCCCGTCAGAAAAATACAGCCTTACGGTATACTGAATTTTATTATCACTGAGTAGTGTTTTGCTTTCCGCCATTTAAGAGCTCCATCTACTTTCGTCAGTACATAATAGTTTTCAGTTACAAATATCTGTACAGTTCTTTTGTTTTCTTTCTTCTTTTGTCAAGAACAATGCACAGTTCAGGAACTGGTGAGCCATTAGCCACTGGGATTATATCTTCTGCCTCCATAATGTTTTCAGATCGTAAGAAGGGACAGACAATTCATCGTGAGGGTAGTGAATAAGGAATATTATAAAATCACGTGTTTTAGAAGCAAGGCAGGAAAGTAAAACAAGGTTATCTACTTGCTGCCTGTTACGCTGACGTATCTCTACGATCTGATGCAAAAAGTCGAAAAGATGTAATTTCCACAGATATGATCCCTTTTTGCTTGTGGTAAAAAGCGTCCAAGATGTGAAGTACGTAAGTTTCACTATCGTTACTTGGATACGGATATAACAAGAGACATTATACTATGTACATGTGGACATCACATTTCCACTGCAAGCTAGAAACAGTCGAAAAGCACTCACAAATAACATTGTTTGGCCGGCCCATGTGGCCGAGCGGTTCTAGGCGCTCCAGTCTGGAACCGCGCGACCGCTACGGTCGCAGGTTCGAATCCTGCCTCGGGCATGGATGTGTGTGATGTCCTTGGGTTAGTTAGGTTTAAGTAGTTCTAAGTTCCAGGGGACTGATGACCTCAGAAGTTAAGTCCCATAATGCTCAGAGCCATTTGAACCATAACAATGTTTTAATTAGCTCGCCGTGATGAGAAAAGGCATTTCAATTGTTGCATGCACATTATCAGCATTAATAAAATAATTATACAGCAGCCTACAGAAATGAAGCAAAATGTTCGCTATTACTACGAAAGTAGGAGTATCCTAAAAGAGTGTGGAGATGAGACATATTTAATCTGTTGAAATGTACTGCTGACAAAGGCTGATCTACCTTCATGACAATGTTTTCCGAACTCCAGCTCACAAGGCACACATGGCTAGCTTGTGCATTCGTGCCGCGCACATTACAATACACTGACAATTGTGTTTGGCGACATATCAGTTGTTTGCTTTTCTCAGTAACAATTATTTTATTCGCGATCACACATTGTCAGTTTGGCAAGCCGTAGGTGAGTAACCAGCATCTGGCATGTGCCTATCATTCCGCCTGAAGGAACGCTCGTCATTATTTTAACACTACTCAGATCAAGAGAAGGAATAAAATCCTTTGGTAAGTTTCAATTCCAGCCGCTCAGTGTTAAAAATACGATGGGTTACGAGGATTCAACCAAAATTCCAACAGGATTGGCAATTTATTTTTGTGTGGGTTGTCAATCTTTTCTCATTCGAAGAAGCATCACCATTTACGACTAACGGCCACATCTCTCTTGTTGGCAGGTTTATTGTTCTTCAGTCTGGAACCGCGCGACCGTTACGGTCGCAGGTTCGAATCCTGCCTCGGGCATGGATGTGTGTGATGTCGTTATGTTAGTTAGGTTTAAGTAGTTCTAAGTTCTAGGGGACTCATGACCTCAGAAGTTAAGTCCCATAGTGCTCAGAGCCATTTGAACCATTTTTTTTACTGTTCTTCCTTTGCCAAAACACAGTATAATTTGCACATACTCATCTTAGCTATTGTCATAGGATTCTGAAACAGAGTGCCTCATTAAACAAGTAATTGGCAATCACAGAGCTCAAGAGCTTACGAGAAACCTCATAGTGTCGGTTTGTAGTAACATAAGAGAAGGAATTTCATGTTTATTTTCATACTGGGAAACTCTTGTTTCGCTAACTGTCGATAACTCTTAAATCATTACAGTCAAATAATGGTTCAAATGGCTCTGAGCACTATGGGACTTGAGTTCTGAGGTCATGAGTCCCCTAGAACTTAGAACTACTTAAACCTAACTTACCCAAGGACATCACACACATCCATACCCGAGGCAGGATTCGAACCTGCGACCGTAGCGGTCGCGCGATTCCAGACTGTAGCGTATACAACCACTCAGCCACTCCGGCCGGCTAACATTACAGTCACTGGAGTGAAAAAAATAAAGAGGGGAGTATAAGTACTGATATATCACCATAAATAAGAAAGTTCCGTGTGTTCACGAATTGGCAAAATACTCTCCTCCTTGTGCGCTATCGTCCGCCAAACTTTCGTTTCGATGTCTCGAGCGGTTTACGAGATACGAGAGATGTTGCGAGTATTTCATTCTCGCGGGCGTGAGATCGGAAGTGAGCGCGCTACATAGGATCCATTTTCTCGAGATCGGAGGCAGATAGAGAGCTCCTCCCAAGTATAAACAAAAATTTAGCATGTTAGCTAAATTTCACACGCAGCAACATATGGTGTAATACGCACCAAAAGCAAAGTCACAGCGACCCCTATTTTTCATTGCAAACTTTTCAAATTTTGCGTAGCGTCTTCCTAAAATGTGTATACCACAATAAGTACGACCATTAGCGAGATGATGGGCAATTCGCCACGAAGCTGACATATAACGCTACAAGCGAGGTAAAAATGAAATATTTTTAGTGAATAGTTTCTGTGAATTCGTTTGAGAAAGATTACAGTATCCGCGCGCTTAGTTTCTGTCAGCGCAGAGCGTCGTCAACCGGAACGTGCAAATACGTGTACGCGTCTCAATATGCTTTGGATCCGCGCGACACGTGCGGAACGTGCGCGTCGGACCCGTGTCGTGTCGAGTCTCACGTGCTATGCCCGTCTCAGTTTCGCGTTTAGTCTGAGCCGGTGTGGATCACTTGACAGGGTACACGTGTTGCGCGCGTCACGGGGTACGGTTATATGCATACAGTCACGTTCAGTCGTATCCACCCGTCGGCTCACTGTTATTTGCCCGACCCTGTGCCAATATCTTGTATACAGAGGCAATATTCTCACAAATAAACTACGTTGTGGTGTAAATAAACACTAATTAGGGCGAATATACGAACATGGCGAACCTGCCAATGCTTCGTAATTTCTAATATGTACAGTGAGTCCAAAAATTATTCGTATAGTAATTAAAAAAAACAACTAATTATGTGTCACGTGAAACGAAGGGAACATAAAATGTGAACATCTGTAGGTAGGCTGTTTAGGTTTTTATATTGGTAACGCCACGTAGCGCTCTGTATGAAAATCACTGGCTGTGCTGTGTGCAGTCTATGGCTGGGTGGCATTGTTGTAATATTCGCTATTGTAGTGTTGGGCTGTTGGCTGTTAACAGCGCGTAGCGTTGCGCAGTTGGAGGTGAGCCGCCAGCAGTGGTGGATGTGGGGAGAGAGATGGCGGAGTTTTGAGAGCGGATGATCTGGACGTGTGTCCATCAGAGACAGTAAATTTGTAAGACTGGATGTCATGAACTGACATATATATATATATTGTGACTTTTGAACACTATTAAGGTAAATACATTGTTTGTTCTTTATCGAAATCTTTCATTTGCTAACTATGCCTATCAGTAGTTAGTGACTTCAGTAGTTAAAATCTTTTATTTAGCTGGCAGTAGTGGCGCTCGCAGTCTTGCAGTAGTTCGAGTAACGAAGATTTTTGTGAGGTAAGTGATTTGTGCAAAGGTAAAGATTAATGTTAGTCAGGGCCATTCTTTTGTAGGGATTATTGAAAGTCAGACTGCGTTGCTCTAAAAAAATACTGTGTGTCAGTTTAGTGTTGATCAGAATATGTAAAGAGCGAAATGTCTGAGTACGTTCAGTTCTGCTCAGCTGTTTGAAAATAAAATAATGTAAGAGGTTTATCAGCACAGTAATTCAATAAATTTTCTAAGGGGACGTTTCACATCCAGTCATATGCAACGAAACTTGGTAAGTCATTTTTATTGATGGACAAGGAAATAAATACATCCATAGCGATAGCAAATTTGACAAAATGGAGAATTTATTCAAGGAGTACTTCAAAAAGTATTCGTCTACTCATATTTTTTTAATTTACAATCTGAAAACATGATTTCAATTACAAAAATTAATATTTAGTGGGGTTTCCCTTTGCGGCTATTACTGCTTGTAGTCGTCTGGGCAGGGGAGTGTCGTAGGGCCGTTGCTATTCACAATATAAATAAATGATCTTGTGGATCACATCGGAAGTTCACTGAGGCTTTTTGTGGATGATGCTGTGGTATATCGAGAGGTTGTAACAATGGAAAATTGTACTGAAATGCAGGAGGATCTACAGCGAATTGACGCATGGTGCAGGGAATGGCAATTGAATCTCAATGTAGACAAGTGTAATGTGCTGCGAATACATAGAAAGAAAGATCCTTTACCATTTAGCTAGAATATAGCAGGTCAGCAACCGGAAGCAGTTAATTCCATAAATTATCTGGGAGTACGCATTAGGAGTGATTTAAAATGGAATGATTATATAAAGTTATTAGGGACGGTATAGCCACCATTGTTGTGCCCCTCTCATCTCTTTCTTTCTCCCCTCCATCATAGCTTCGAATTTTACCATTCTATTTCTCTTCCTCTAACCTATCTACCTCTTCTATATCTCTTTCACCCCATTGTATCGTCTTATGTCTCTGCTCGATGAGAATAACTCACAAGCTGCAAGAATATAACGAGAAAATTCCCAACTAGCAATAGGACTGACATTCATAAAAGAAAAATATGTTTACTTTTATATACATAGTCATTACTATTATTATTATTATTCTTGATTGTTATAATTATTTTTTGATTGTTATACGAGGTGCATTCAAGTTCTAAGGCCTCCGATTTTTTTTTCTTATTAACTACTCACCCGAAATCGATGAAACTGGCGTTACTTCTAGACGTAATCGCCCTGCAGACGTACACATTTTTCACAGCGCTGACGCCATGATTCCATGGCAGCGGCGAAGGCACCTTTAGGAGTCTGTTTTGACCACTGGAAAATCGCTGAGGCAATAGCAGCACGGCTGGTGAATGTGCGGCCACGGAAAGTGTCTTTCTTTGTTGGAAAAAGCCAAAAGTCACTAGGAGCCAGGTCAGGTGAGTAGGGAGCATGAGGAATCACTTCAAAGTTGTTATCACGAAGAAACTGTTGCGTAACGTTAGCTCGATGTACGGGTGCGTTTTCTTGGTGAAACAGCACACGCGCAGCCCTTCCCGGACGTTTTTGTTGCAGTGCAGGAAGGAATTTGTTCTTCAAAACATTTTCGTAGGATGCACCTGTTACCGTTGTGCCCTTTGGAACGCAATGGGTAAGGATTACGCCCTCGCTCTCCCAGAACATGGACACCATCATTTTTTCAGCACTGGCGGTAACCCAAAATTTTTTTGTTGGCGGTGAATCTGTGTGCTTCCATTGAGCTGACTTGCGCTTTGTTTCTGGATTGAAAAATGGCATCCACGTCTCATCCATTTTCACAACCGACGAAAAGAAATTTCCATTCATGCTCTCGTTGCGCGTCAACATTGCTTGGCAACATGCCACATGGGCAGCCGTGTGGTCGTCCGTCAGCATTCATGGCACCCACCTGGATGACACTTTTCGCATTTTCAGGTCGTCATGCAGGATTGTGTGCACAGAACCCACAGAAATGCCAACTCTGGATGCGATCTGTTCAACAGTCATTCGACGATCCCCCAAAACAATTCTCTCCACTTTCTCGATCATGTCGTCAGACTGGCTTGTGCGAGCCCGAGGTTGTTTCGGTTTGTTGTCACACGATGTTCTGCCTTCATTAAACTGTCGCACCCACGAATGTACTTTCGACACATCCATAACTCCATCACCACATGTCTCCTTCAACTGTCAACGAATTTCAATTCAGAAAACGAATGATTGCACGCTGTTCAAGTAAGGAAAACGTCGCTATTTTAAGTATTTAAAACAGTTCTCATTCTCGCCACTGGCGGTAAAATTCCATCTGCCGTACGGTGCTGCCATCTCTGGGACGTATTGACAATGAACGCGGCCTCATTTTAAAACAATGCGCATGTTTCTATCTCTTTCCAGTCCGGAGAAAACAATCGGAGGCCTTAGAACTTGAATGCACCTCGTAATTATCATTGTACTACTGTTATAACCTCTATTTTTTTCTTTAACATTAATACTGTATAACATGTTATATGTCCTTAAAGTTCTGTAGAAACTGAAATTTGTTTAATCTGAGTATGCCTGGTTAGGTGTAAGAGAGGGCCTGAAGGCCCTAATCTTGCCAGGTAAAATAAATGCATGAATAAATAAATAAATAAAGTTGATCGTCGGTAAAGCAGATGCCAGACTGAGATTCATTGGAAGAATGCTAAGGAAATGCAATCCGAAAACAAAGGAAGTATGTTACAGTACGCTTGTTCGCCCACTGCTTGAATACTGCTCAGCAGTGTGGGATCTGTACCAGATAGGGTTGGTAGAAGAGATAGAGAAGATCCAACGGAGAGCAGCGCGCTTCGTTACAGGATCATTTAGTAATCGCGAAAGCGTTACGGAGATGATAGGTAAACAACAGTGGAAGACTCTGCAGGAGAGACGCTCAGTAGCTCGGTATGGGCTTTTGTTGAAGTTTCGAGAACATACCTTCACCGAGGAGTCAAGCAGTATATTGCTCCCTCCTACGTATATCTCGCGAAGAGACCGTAAGGATAAAATCAGCGAGATTAGAGCCCACACAGAGGCATACCGACAATCCTTCTTTCCACGAACAATACGAGACTGGAATAGAAGGGAGAACCGATAGAGGTACTCAGGGTACCCCCCGCCACACACAGTCAGGTGGCTTGCGGAGTATGGATGTAGATGTAGATGTAGACCTGACCAAGTTTACAGTCAGAGAGGCTGGAATTTTGTCCTATTCGTCTTGAAGTGCTTCTTTTAGGTCTCTCTTGTTAGAAGTGTGTCTTCTCCTGATGCTATCTTCCACTACTTTCCAAAGGTCTTCAATAGGATTAATGTCTGGGCTCTGAAAAGGGGTGTTAAGTTGTGTTGGGCTATTGTACAGGAGCCACAGCCTTGTATTTAAAGCCGTATGCTTTGGGTCGTTATCTTGTTGAAAAATGTAATTTCATTGCAGACCTAATTTTTCGGCGCTGGGATTCAGATTGTCCTTTAAAATGTTGATATACATACGGTGATCCATTGTACCTTCTATGAAATGTATTTTTCCAACACCTGCAGCACTCATACAGCCCCACACTATCAGGGAGCAACCACTGTGTTTAACCGTTGGTACAAGATTGCGTTGCAACATCTCCGCATTCTTCTTACGCCACACCATTCGCCTGCCATCCGACCCGAATACGTTATAATTACTCTCATCAGAAAATATTACTCTATTCCAGAAGTCTTCCTTTTCGAATCTATGTTGCATCGCCAATTGAAGACGTTTCTCTCGATTCAGTTCACTGACCCTAAATTTCTTACTAGCTAACAGGCCGGGATACCCATGCGTTTTCAGAGTTTTCAGATTGTGTTGGCACATACCTTCTTTCCCCTAGACTCTAACTCCTCAACCAACTTAGGAGCGCTGATTTTAGGTTTCTTTTTTATTTCCCTCAGGATAAATCTCACGTCTGCATCAGTCACAGTGTGAGGGCTTCCTGTACGTGGTTGGTTCCTTAATTATTTTGTTGCGCAAAATTGATCTATTATCGACTGAATCGTCGATCTAGGTCTACCGACTTCCTTAGCCATCTCGTAAGAAGATCTGCACTCATTATCTAAGCGCAGAATAAGTTTCCTTTCGACCAGCGTCGTCTCACTACCCTTACGGCCCATGGCGCTAATTGCACTGTATGAGCGCTGTTCAGAACCACAGCAGGCGATAGAGTGGGGCCGCGCACGGTTGACTCTAGTGTGTTCGGTGGGTCAGCGTTATAGTTTAATTACTGCGCTCAGAATTTCGACATGTTCAGATGGTGGACGAATACTTTATGAACTAGCTCTTGTATTACATCTTCTATTTTGTTAACCTTGCTGTCGACTTGGATGAATTTCTTTCCTGGCTTTTCAACAAAAATGACTTACCGAGATACTTATTACATGACTGGCTCTTTAGATTTTGTATACATTTCTTTTCATGTTACACACGCTTTGTTTTCTAAAAGCTGTGCAGCTAGTCGAATACTTTTTGGACTCACTGTATGGGAATTGGCTAGAAGTCCACTCCTAATCTCCTTGTGTCCCCTCTCGCTGTCCATCTCCTCCTCCTCCCTCTGTTACCCACTTGCTCCTCACTCTCCACGTACTTCTCCTGTTTTCCCCTCTCTGGCCATCTCATCCTCGTCCCTCTCTCTGTCCATCTCTTCCTTCCCCCTCTCTGTATCCATTGCCTCCTCCTCCTTGTCCATGTCGTCTTCTCACCTCTCTCTGACCTTATGGCCTGTTAATTGTTACTGTAAACGAAACCTTGATTGGTAACAGAAGTCGCTTAAAATGAGAGGGTAAATCGGTTTGGATCATTGATATATGAGGTATGAGAGAGACCTCTCCAACTGGATCTGTGATGATAGTAGCTTCAGTGACAGTATTCTGCATAGTTCTAATCAGCAAATGATTAGGATTAGGAAGTTTCGGATGATTCAGATTCTGTATTAATATTCTTATCATAAGCCGGTAGGTTATACTGTTAATACAGACTGTGAGGAAGAAAACAAAGTAGCACACACTTCTGCTCATAATTTTTGTTTAAAATTACAATAAGAAGAAAAAAATGTATATAGGAGAAACAATCTGTCGAACGGTTTAAATCTCATGCTATCGTGGTTAAGAAGACTGACTGCGAGAAAGGAAGCAAAACAGCACAAATTCACAACAAATCAGAGTACGGCCTTTTAACAGAGAAGCTGTGCATTGTTGTTTAAAGAAGTTTATTGCTGAAAAGTGGTTCAAATGGCTCTGAGCACTATGGGACTTAACTTCTGAGGTTATCAGTCACCTAGAACTTAGAACTACTTAAACCTAACTAACCTAAGGACATCACACACATCCATACCCCAGGCAGGATTCGAACCTGCGGCAATAGCGGTCGCGCGGTTCCAGACTGTAGCGCCTAGAACCGCTCGGCCATCCCGGCCGGCAAGTTTATTGCCTATGTCAGTCTAAATATGTATTAGATATCGTGTAAAAATTTAGAGTAAATTGGTCAAGAACTTTTCAAGACTTTTGCCAACCATGTTTATGTTACAGACAAGAAAAAACGGCGCACCGCGAAGGAATTATCCGAATGAGGGAGAAATCGGTAAATGTGATGTACTTGTACAAAGGAATACAATTTCAGAAAAATTGGATAATTTATTCAAGACATACACCATTAGAAATTGAGCAAATTAACAATGCGGTGGACCACTTCTTGCCCTTATGCAAATAGTTATTGAGCTTGGTATTGATTGATAGAGGTGTTGGATGTCATCCTGAGGGATATCGTGCTAAATTCTGCCCAACTGGCGCATTAGATCGTCAAAATCCCGAGTTGCTTGGAAGTCCCTGCCTATAATGCTCCAAGCGTTCTCAGTTGGGGAGAGATCCGGCGTCAATGCTGGCTACGGTAGGGTTTGACAAGCACTGAAGCAAGCTATAGAAACCCTCACTGTTTGTGGGCAGGCATTGTCTTGCTGATATGGAGGCACCTGGTGGCTTGTCATGAAGGGCAACAACACCGAGTGTATAGTATCGTCACGGACATTTTTACGATGTATTCCATATGTCAATATTAACTAACTAAAATATTACAAATGCAAATAAGATTCAGAAAATATCGTTCTTGTGCAACACAGCTAGCTCTTTATTCCTGACGACGGATTGCCGTCCTACGAGCCCGGGTTCGATTCCCTGCTGGGTCGGGGATTTTCTCCGACTGGGTGTTGTGCTGTCTTCATAATCATTTCATCCCCATCTGGCGCGCAGGACGCCCAATGTGGCGTCGAATGTAATAAGACCTGCACCAAGGCGGCCGGACCCGCCCTGCAAGGGGCCTCCCGGCCAATGACGCCAAACGCTCATTTCCATTTTTACTGCTGTGCTGTAAGGATGCCGCGGATGACAACCAAAGAAACGAGACGTCACCCCAGATCATTACTTCTGGTTGTCAGGTCTTATGGCGGTCAACAGCCAGATTAGTTTCCCACCAATGTCCAGACACGCCTTTGTCATGGAATCTCATTGACTAGGGTACAATTGTCTTCAGTGATGAGACCCACTTCGAAATGAGCCCCGATGACTAGCGGAAATGTGTCTAGAGACGCCCCAGACAGCAGTAACATACCAACCTGACTGTCATCCGTCATACGGCCTGAAAACCAGGAGTGATGGTCTGGGGTGCAATTTGTTTTTATAGCAGGATCCTTTCGTATATCATCCACGGCTCCCTTACAGCACAGCGGAACGTCGACGAAATTCTGCGCCCCGTTTTGTTGCCCCTCATGGCAAGCTGTCCTGGGCTTACATTTCGGCAAGATTATGCCCGGCAGCACGTTAAAAAAGTAGTTCAAATGGCTCTGAGCACTATGGGACTTAACTTCTGGGGTCATCAGTCCCCTAGAACTTAGAACTACTTAAACCTAACTAACCTAAGGACATCACACACATCCATGCCCGAGGCAGGATTCGAAACTGCGACTGTAGCGGTCGCGCGGTTCCAGACTGTAGTGCCTAGAACCGCTCGGCCACCCCGGCCGGCGGCAGCACATTGCGAGAGTTTCTATTGCTTCTCTTCGTGGATGCCAAGCCCACCTTGGCCAGCAAGGACGCAGGATTTCTCCCCAATTGCGAACGTTTGGAGCATTATGGGCAGGGTCTTCCAACCAGCTCGCGATTTTGTCGATCTAACGTGCCAGTTGTACGGAACTTAGCATGATATTCCTCAGGGGGACATCCAACAACTCCATCAATCAATGCGAAGCAGAATAAGTGCTTGCATAAGGGCCAGAGGTGGACCAATTAATTATTGACTTGTTGAATTTGTGATGCTCTCTCTTTTGCTTAGTCCGCCCCGATAGCTGAGTGGTCAGCGCGGCGGTCTGTCACGCTAAAGGGCCCTGGTTCGATTCCCGGTTTGGAGATTTTCTCCGCTCACGGGCTGTGTGTTGTGTTGTCCTCCTCCTCATTTCATCATCACCAGTCGAAGGCAACGGAAAATCACCACTGTAATCACTTCCCTAGACGCTCGTGCAGTGGGCCTATCTGACGACGCTTCACCTATGACAAGACATGCCGTAAAGCAGAACACATTTTTTTTGTTGCATAAATCATCCAGATTTTCAGAAATAGTAGTTATTTGTTTGTCTGTACATGTAGGGTAGCTCTACCGATTTCCGTCCTATTCGGATAATTCCATCGTGGTATGTCTTTTTTAGTCTTAGAGAGTATGAGAAATATACGTATTTATGCACCGTATATAGTAAAAAAAAAAGTTGCGTATGTCCGTCCAAACGTTTATTAGCGTATCGCGTAAAGCTTTGGAGGAAATCGGTCAAGACGTTTCGAGACTGTTGTTAACAATGTTCCCCCTTTATATATAATGTATACAATAGAGCATCGTGTAAGTACCTGAAGAAAATTGGTCAAGAATTTTTCTAAAGTTTTTCTAACAACATTTCCCTGTTATATGAGATATACATGTTTATATACGAGTATTATATGTATTTAAAAGCTATATAGTCTATGTCTGTACAAATGTTTATTAGAGTATTGTGTATAAATTTTAATTAAATCGGTGAAGAACTTTTAGAGATATTTTGTAACTGCGTTAAACAACGACTTGTGTGTGTATAGTAGTATAGAATATTTTTATTGTATTTATTACTAGACTTTATTATTATATTATCGTATTTGCATAGTAATATAGATTTCAATATCTAATAACTGTGGAAATAAACGTGTAAAAATACTTGTTGTTGATTGCTTATTGTCGTAGCGTTTGACATTGGCTTACGGCACTACGTGCAATGACAAACATCCTGTCAGATCGAGTTCATACAAAATGGTGTATCTCCATGAAAAAGGTTTTTTCTAGCGAAGATTTTTTAAGTAAGTTCTTAATTTTTTTTATTGACAACAGTGTTTTCTTCGTAAGCTTTCAAGTGATTCGTATGGATCATTCTGCCTATGTTCACCCCGATAGCTGAGTTCAGCGTGATGGATTTCCGCCCTATGGGGACGGGTTCGATTCCCGGCTGGGTCGGGGATTTTCTCCTCTCAGGGACTGGGTGTTGTGTTGTTGTCTTCGTCATCATTTCATCCCCATCCGGCGCGCAGGTCGCCCAATGTAGCGTTGAATGTAATAAGACCCGCACCAAGGGGGCCGAACCTGCCCCGTAAGGGGCCTCCCGGCCAATGACGCCAAACGCTCATTTCCATTTTTTATTGTGTCCATGCAGGCATTTCTGTGCTCCCTAACGACAACTATCCACAGATAGAGATGACAATTTTCCTCTGTTGCGAAATAAATTACATTCAACAAGTACGTTGAAACATAACAAATTCTGAGTAAGAAACATCACCAGATGCTGCCCACAATAAAATGGGATTTCTGTGCACGCAGCGTGACACTTTGTTGCTCCACGACAAGTTACGCTGTAAGGCAAGGCTGTTACATGGGGTTAAGGGCTCATAACGGATGACGACGCGGTCATCTCACAAGTACTGTAACGATGGAATGAGTATTTTGTTGTTGCAGTAAAGCTTCAGGGTGCATTTTTGGGCTCTACAATTTCCTTTGATTGTCAGTCTCACGTGAGTTTACACGAGAATAGGACAAACCGGGTTCACTCGTGATACTCCGCTACGCATTTGTAGCTTACCTGGTCTGTGGGTACTCCAGTGTGACTGTGGCGGTATGATGTTCTGCTGCCTATCACCTTTCTCTATCAGATGGGAAGCTACAATCACCTGCTGATATACTCTGCCTGGACCGTAAAGGTGTCTGACTTCTTCTCTCGACAGGTGTTTCGTAATCTAATTGAAAACTTCATTTAATAACAGTGAGGCAGTGGGACGGTCACAGAACATGACAGGATGTGATGAGACAAATTAGGCAAATATTTTGTAGTAGGACACACGAGTGAGAGGCAGCCCTGTTACAAGTTTTCTAACACATACTCTCTGATCTGAGAGATTTGGCACGAAGTCACCTTGCTGCAGGACAAGTTACACCGCTCTGGAGTGGTACATTTTCTCATCATACGTGGGTGATTGCAAAACTTGAATATTTGTGCTGCTGAAGTGTTTTGTTCATAAATTTTCAGTACATTCCTTACCAAAAAAATTCACTAATTAATATGTTTGCTTTTATCACAGTTCCATTTATTACCTTCAGTCGACGCTTATGTCACTTTAATGATCACAGTATTGACTACATCCGGTCTGATGTCTTTCCGGCGTATTTCTAGCTTGTTGAATTCTCAGATGTCCGTCTGGGTCCCGTTTAAGTTCTCGACGACATTTCGGCAAAGACTCGCCATCTTTGGGTAACTTGATAATGACTGCAGCGGTGCTCGGGTTGGTGTCGTACATACAGGGTGGTTATAATTAAGCTTTCGTTACTTGAACCTGTGAAGATGGAAAATTATTTAACGTATGAACACCCAACTTTAGAGGAACGGTTTTCAGACTGTGTGCTGCTGGATGTGCGTTATTGGTAGTGTTAGTGTCACGACTTTCCGTTAGGCGCCGGTACTGGTATGGCAACGTAGGGATGAAACCCAAGCATCAGTTTACATTACAGTTGCAGACAATCAACATGGGTCTGGACAAGGTGAGCAGGGATTTACTCGTAAACTGCTAATCATAGAGCGGCAACAGTGCTGCTACACTTCGCGAATATCGACGTATTGAAGTAATACGGAGAGGTCCTTTTTTTACGACCAATTGCGCCACAAAATGTTGTGAAGTTACTGTTGAAATGGTTGAGAATTCTGGACGCAATGTGTGATCTTCAAGCAGTGCATGAGCTGTGTCACGGCAGCTGAACGTTCCATGGTCCACCATTTGAAAAGTGCTGCGAACAATCTCTGGTGTGGTGTGGTTCCAGGCTTCCGTGGGTGCAGACGGTAGTTACATTGAGCAACGCTTGTAACCTGGAACACAAACGCGATTTGCAATTCACAGACGTTACCCTCTCATGTTGAAATTAGCAAGTGTTTTGTCGATAGTTTATTCGCTATTTCTCTTCCGCACGTCTTTTCCACAAAGCTTCATTGTCCTACAATCAATAGTTCTCCATGGAGGCTCTCCCAGGTAGGGGAATTTCAATTATAACCACCCTGTAAGTTAGCCGTTACACCCTCCGAGACTCCGCTACTGTCGCTGCCGCGCAACCGCCGTCTTTCGCTGGAGGGCTGAGAACTGTGGCTCACACTCTTCGTGCTATCACCGCCGGCGGACATCACTGAACGGGGATGGTTTGCTTTGTTGTTTGTTCACTGTACGATTCCATGCCTGTAGGCCACTGTCTTCGTTAATTAGACCATCTTTGACCCTAATTTTAATGACCTCTGTAATCATGCAATCGCAGAAGGAAGCAGATTGCGTAAGTATCTTGATTTTGTTGTATTCTATACTACGGCCAGTTTTTATACTTCGGTCGGTCATGGCTGATTTGGTGATCTTGCTTAATTCTGTGTGGCGTCCCAGAAAGATAGTGCCTTCTACATCTACATCTACATGGTTACTCCGCAATTCACACTTAAGTGCCTGGCAGAGGGTTCATCGAACCATTTTCATACTACTTCTCTAGCATTCCACTAGCGAATGGCGGATGGGATAAAGGAACACCTAAATCTTTCCCTTCGAACTATGATTTCTCTTATTTTATTATGATGATCATTTCTCCCTACGTAGGTGGGTGTCAACAAAATATTTTCGCATTCGGAAGAGAAAGTTGGTGATTGAAATTTCGTAATTAGATCTCACCGCAAAGAAAACCGCCTTTGTTTCAGTGACTGCCACCCAAACTCGCGTATCGTATCAGTGACACTCTCACCCTATTGCGCGATAACACGAGACGAGCTGCCCTTCGTTGCACTTTTCCGATGTCCTCCGCCAATCCTAGCTGGTAAGGATCCCACACCGCGCAGCAATATTCCAGCAGAGGACGGAGAAGTGTAATGTAGGCAGTCTCTTTAGTGGGTTTGTCGCATCTTGTTAGTGTTGTGCCAACAAAGCGCAGTCTTTGTTTCGCCTTCCCCACAATATTATCCATGTGGTCTTTCCAATTTAAGTTGCTCGTAATTGTAATTCCTAGGTATTTAGTCGAATAGACAGCCCTTATATTTGTGCGATTTATCTTATGCCCAAAAACTATCGGATTTCTTGTAGTACCCTTGTGAATGACATCGCACTTTTCTTTGTTTAGTGCCTATTGCCACTTTTCGCACCATACAGAAATTCTCTCTAGATATTTTGTCATTGGAATTGATCGCCTGATGATTTTACTAGACGGTAAATTACAGCGTCATCTGCAAACAGTCTAAGGGAGCTGCTCAGATTATCACCTAGATCATTTATGTAAATCAGGAACAGCAGAGGGCCTATGCCACTACCTTGCGGAACGCCAGATATCAATTCTGTTCTACTCGATGATTTACCGTCTGTCACTACGAACTGTGACCTCTCTGAGAGGAAATCATGAATCCAGTCACACAACTGAGACGATACTCCATTTGATTAATAGTAGCTTGTGAGGTACGGTATCAAAAGCCTTCTGGAAATCTAGGAATATGGAATCTATCTGAGATCTCTTGTCGACAGCACTCATTACTTCATGGGAATAAAGAGCTAGCTGTGTTGCACAAGAACGATATTTTCTGAATCTTAGTTACATTTGTAATATTTTAGTTAGTTAATATTGACATATGGAATACATCGTAAAAATGTAAATAGTAATGACTTAGACTAGTAATCCTGAATGATGACTAAGGGAAACTGGGATGAAGGAGCGACCACTACGAACTTCTTCAACTCCATCTGACTATGGTAGCTTAAGATGTAGTGAAAGTTAGAAGTACATTTAGAAACGCCTTACTAAATATACAAGTAAATTAAACCATTGACTTAGATTTCAGCAGCTCGGAAACGATCAGTAGTGGGAAACATGGGTTAGGCCAGCAAGCAAAATACTCAACCTTTAAACGAAAATCGTTAAGTGACAATACGGTAGATTGGGCAATGCAGCAGATGACGCGTGTGAGGCCATGAGAAAACAAAAAGGTAGACGGGCATGACTGAAATATCGTGGACAGAGAAAGGAGCAGAATATGGATCTGAAAAAGGACTGCAGAGATTCAGTAAACAGAATACAAGACCCTACTGTTCACTGAAAGAATAAAAACTGCGATATGAAGTATGTACATCATATAGCATTGCGCAATCGTTTCATGGAAATATGACAGAACTAATAGGACGGATTCGGAGTGTTACACCAGTAGAAAAAAGTGGATGAAAGGTGGACGCTGGAAGGCCTAAAGGGGGACACATGGAAGTGCAGTCACAG
Source organism: Schistocerca nitens (assembly GCF_023898315.1). Taxonomy (NCBI): domain Eukaryota; kingdom Metazoa; phylum Arthropoda; class Insecta; order Orthoptera; family Acrididae; genus Schistocerca; species Schistocerca nitens. The sequence continues at coordinate 776,153,656 of NC_064616.1, read as the reverse complement.
ATACTGAACAATCACCAGTAAAAACCATATAAAGGGTGGTCAGGAACAGTATGAAAACCTTGTAAGTGTGTTTGCAAGGTAGCTTGTGCTGAAAAATACCTGCTCAGAAAATAACTCGAAATCTTGCGCCGTTTCTGAGTTAATTAGCACTGAAGTTAGCCAGTCAGATAGTTGCGCATGAAAATTCAAACGGCCCTCCAAATACAATTAGTGTTAGTTGTTTTTATAGCTTAGATTATAGCTCACGGGACTGCTGGGCCTTTGGCTCGGGTTCGATCCTTACTACCGTCCCATTCCAATTTCTGTATCGCTCTCTTGGTCGGTTTTAGGAAAACAAACGAAGAACACATTTGGCGACACCGTCTCTGGCGGGCCGCTTGAATTTGCTCGCACAAAGGCCTGCTTGGCTAATGGCGCAGTGCAGCGTATCGAATTCTTTTCTTAACAGTTACTTCCCAGCACAACCTGTCCTGAACACCGTTACAAGCGTTTCACACAATTTCTGACCATCCTATATTGTTAAGCTAATGTACGAAAAAGGAGTGATATGTGGGATAGGTGTAGAGTTGATCACAGCCGTTCTTCCACAATAAATGGAATTTACAGTAGAAGTATTGGAATTCAGGAATGTGACTAAGCTGATGTTCTAGAACAATATTCAAACAGAAATGTTTACAGGTGGTTCAAATGGCTCTGAACACTATGGGACTTAACATCTGAGGTCATCAGTCCCATAGAACTTAGAACTACTTAAAACTAACTAACGTAAGGACATCACACACATCTATCCCCTAGGCAGGATTCGAACCTGCGACCGTAGCGATCTCGCGGTTCCAGACTGAAGCGCCTAGAACCGCTCGGCCACACCGGCAGGCTTTACAGGTTGTCTGTGCTATCTGCCGAAATAGTTTTCATTATCTCACCGAAGAATATAATCCTGCTAATGTGGCGTCGACGAAAACAACTCACCTTGTAAATCCAATAGGGCACATTTTTCCGCCTGTAATGATACGAATCACGCAATAAAATTAGCACCAAGTAATATATCGAAAATTCGCAATTTATAAATAGACTTTACGAAGAAGTATCTCAATTACAGGCGTACATGACCTATTAAGAAACAGATGTTACAACGACACCGTGACACGTCAACGAAACTACTCATCCACATCGACAAACAGGTTACTAGCAGTTTCAGATATAATGCAACCACAGGTAAAATGAATTCGCATTTAACAGGCAGAACAGGTTAAAGGAGAATTCAGTGGTAATGTACCCTTATAGCGCATGTACCACTTGTTACGGTGCGCTGGTTGCAACGGGCCATCACATAACGAACTTTTTGTGCGAAAAATAACGATTAAAGTTTTCAATTGAAAATAACACTGTTTAGGATTATGTGTGCATGATTTTGCAGTAATTTTAAATAACTGGAATTAATAGATCATTGATATAACGTCGTGCGTATATTCGAATGTTTGCGAAATACTTCCGACATACATTATCTGAGTAAAGGTATCTGGAACCTATTATTGGACAATAATGTGGGGTGTATCCGCCCTTCGCCCTTAAGACGACATGAACTCTGCTGGGGACGCTTTCCATGAGGTGTCTAAGTGTCTGTGGGGGAACGGTAGCCAGCTCTTCGTCAACAGCCGAAACCAGAGACGTAGTGATTTTGGACGAGGGAGTATGGAGTGACGTAGTCACCCCAGAGATGTTCCATCGCGTTCAGGTCGGAAATCTGAGCAGGCCACTCCTTTTCAAGAGTGTTATTGCCTACAAACAATTGCATCACAGATGTTGCTTTATGACAGTGAGCATTGTCATGCTGTTTCAAACAATTATCATCTCGGAACTCTTCCCCTACTGTTACACAGTGCACACTGCTGTAAAGAGTGTTCATGTTGTTGTTGTTGTTGTGGTATTCAGTCCAGAGACTAGTTTGATGCAGCTCTTCATGCTACTCTATCCTGTAAAAGCCTCTTCATCTCCGAGTACCTACTGCAACCTACGTCCTTCTGAATCTGCTTAGTGCTTTCATCTCTTGGTCTCCCTCTACGATTTTTACGCTCCACGCTGCCATGCAATACTAAATTGGTGATCCCTTGATGCCTCAGAACATGTTGTACCAACCAAACTCTTCTTCTAGACAAGTTGTGCCACAAATTCCTCTTCTCCCCAATTCTATTCAGTGCCTCCTCATTAGTTACGTGATCTACCTATATAATCTACAGTATTCTTCTGTAGCACCACATTTCGAACGCTTCTATTCTCTTCTTGTCTAAACTATTTATCGTCCATGTTTCACATCCACACATTGCTACACTCCCTTCAAATACTTTCAGGGAATACTTCCTGACACTTAAATCTATACTCGCTGTTAACAAATTACTCTTCTTCAGAAACGCTTTCCTTGCCATTGTCAGTCTACATTTTATATCCTCTCTACTTCGACCATCATCATTTATTTTGCTCCCCAAATAGCAAAAGTCTTTACTACTTTAAGTGTCTCATTTCCTAATCCAATTCCCTCAGCATCACCTGATTTAATTCGACTACATTCCATTATCCTCGTTTTGCTTTTGTTGACGTTCCATTAAAGACACTGTCCATTCCGTTCAACTGCTCTTCTAGGTCTTTTGCTGTCTCTGACACTACCACAATGTCGTCGACAAACCTTAAAGTTTTTATTTCTTCTCCATGGATTTTAATTCCTACTCCAAATTTTTCTTTTGTTTTCTTTACTGCTTGCTCAGTATACAGATGGAATAACGACGGAGATAGGCTACAACCCTGTCTCACTCCCTTCTCAGCCACTGCTTCCCTTTCGTGCCCCTCGACTCTTATAACTGCCATCTGATTTCTGTACAAATTGTAAATAGCCTTTCACTCCCTGTATTTGAACCCTGCCACCTTCTGAATTTGAAAGAGTGTATTCCAGTCAACATTGTCAAAAGCTTTCTCTAAGTCTACAAATGCTAGAACGTAGGTTTGTCTTTCATTACTCTATATTCTAAGATAAGTCGTAGGGTCAGTACTGCCTCACGTGTTCCAACATTTCTACGGAATCCAAACTGGTCTTCCCCGAGGTCGGCTTCTACCAGTTTTTCCATTCGTCTGTAAGGAATTCGTGTTAGTATTTTGCGGCCGTGACTTATTAAACTGAGCGTGTTCTCGGCATACAGCGTTTCCTTGATCGCAGTAAGGGGCCTACACCCTAACCACGAAAAACATACTGTAACATGACCTGTTTCACTGTTAGCACTACACATGATGACAGGCAACGTTTTCCGAGCATTCGCCAAACCCAAACCAAGCTGTCACATGGTATAGCGTAATTCCTTACCCCAAATCACTTTTTTTCCAGTCACCGAGTGTCCAGTGGCGTTGTTCTTTACACCCCCTCAAGCGTCGCTTTACATTGACTACAGAAATACTTGGCTTATGAGGACCTGCTCAACCATTTTACTCATTCTTTTTAACTTCCTGCACAGTCATTGTGCTAGCTCAGCTGCTGGTGACACTTTGGAACTCATGTGCGATTGCTTCCGTTAATTGCATGCGATTTTTTACAGTTACCATCAGCAGTGCTCCATGGTCCCTGTGAGTCAATAAATGAGTCTGCCTAGTCTTCGTTAACATAAGGTTGTTCCTTCGGGTCTCCACTACACAGTTACATCTCCAAAAGCCGACTTTGGTAGATCTGGAAGGGCTGAAATGCCCATGATGCATTTGTTACTCAGGTGGCATCCAATGACTAGTTCTCTTTCGAAGTCACTGAGGTTATCTGACCGACTCATTTTGGTATTACTCAAAAATGGTTCAAATGGCTCTGAGAACTATGGGACTTAACTTCTGAGGTCATCAGTCCTCTAGAACTTAGAACTATGTAAACCTAACTAAACTAAGGATATCACACACATCCATGCCCGAGGCAGGATTCGAACCTGCGACCGTAGCAGTCGCGCGGTTCCAGACTGGAGCGCGTAGAATCGCTCAGCCACAGCGGCCGGCTTGCTTTTACTCATTGTCTACTGACAACACAGTACTCCCCGCCTCCTTTCATACTGGAGGATTCGCCTCTCGAGACACCTAGTGGTCGAACACGCATTACTTGGGATGTCTCGATATTATTGATCGGATAGTGTAGTTACTTTATATTAAACCACATTTTAAGTGTTAAAAATTAGCACAATAGTAATTATACGTCTTCTATCCTTCTATGGCCTACTGCGCTTCATTCCGTAATTACGCAACAATATTGTCGACATAGATTTTTTCACATAGTTAACAAAGCTCTTTCAAAATAGTTTGGTGATATACCCTCACACCAAAGAACGAAAGCTACTCAGTGAAACAATCGGACAACCAAGACACGATTAAAATCTGGCCGCTATTCGTTTGATTAAAATTGGTCACAATCTAGCTCATTTAGTACTGTTTTTGCAAGTTTTTCTTATGTTCAAAAATTGGCTCTGAGCACTATGGGACTTAACTTCTGAGGTCATCAGTCCCCTAGAACTTAGAACTACTTAAACCTAACTAACCTAAGGACATCACACACATCCATGCCCGAGGCAGGATTCGAAACTGCGACCGTAGCGGTCGCGCGGTTCCAGAGTGTAGTGCCTAGAACCGCTCGGCTACTGCGGCCGGCTTCTTATGTTCCTTTCACTGTTTTACAGAACAGGCACAATGTATGCAGTATCTTTATCTACTACTCTATGAGTTCCAAATCATTTGTGTAAAGTTTTCAAGAGTGCTTTAATGTTTAATCCATTCATACAAGCCAGTGCTCTCATTCACTTCTGCAGAGTGTCGCAGTGTTAGGTTTCCTGCTTCAATCACTAAGGACGACATTGATACGGCGATGTTTTAGTATGGAACAGAACTATGGAGCGTATTACGAAATATTGTTCTATTCAGAGCTCTAAATGTTATAAGTTGAGTGAACTTCCACACGTGAGCCCATTTCAAGATATTCTACACTTCCCCAAGAAAGTGTTATAGACCCTGTGCTGTTCCTAAGCTACAAAACAATTTAGGAGACAATCTGAGCAGACATCTTTGATTGTTTGCAGGTAATGCTGTCATTTACCACCTAGTAAAGTGATCAAAAGATCAAAACAATTGCAAAGTCATTTAGATATGACATCTGTATGGTGCGAAAACTGTCATTTGTCTCTGAATAAGGAAAAGTGTGAAGTCATCCACATGAGTACTACAAGAAATCCGTTCAATTTCTTATACGATAAATCGCACAGATCTAAATGCTGTCAATTCAACTAAATACCTGTTGTTGTTGTTGTTGTGGTCTTCAGTCCTGAGACTGGTTTGATGCAGCTCTCCATGCTACTCTATCCTGTGCAAGCTTCTTCATCTCCCAGTACCTACTGTAACCTACATCCTTCTGAATCTGCTTAGTGTATTCATCTCTTGGTCTCCCTCTACGATTTTTACCCTCCACACTGCCCTCCAATACTAAACTGGTGATCCCTTGATGCCTCAGACATGTCCTACCAACCGATCCCTTCTTCTAGTCACGGGGTGCCACAAATATCTCTTCTCCCCAATTCTATTCAATACCTCCTCATTATTTATGTGATCTACCCATCTAATCTTCAGCATTCTTCTGCAGCACCACATTTCGAAAGCTTCTAATCTCTTCTTGTCCAAACTATTTATCGTCAACGTTTCACTTCCATACATGGCAACACTCCATACAAATACTTTCAGAAACGACTACCTGACACTTAAATCTATACTCGATGTTAACAAATTTCTCTTCTTCAGAAATACTTTCCTTGCCATTGCCAGTCTACATTTTATATCCTCTCTACTTCGACCATCATCAGTTATTTTGCTCCCCAAATAGCAAAACTCCTTCACTACTTTAAGTGTCTCATTTCCTAATCTAATTCCCTCAGCATCACCTGACTTAATTCGACTACATTCCATTATCCTCATTTTGCTTTTGTTGATGGTCATCTTATATCCTCCTTTCAAGACACTATCCATTCCGTTCAACTGCTCTTCCAAGTCCTTTGCTGTCTCTGGCAGAATTACAATGTCATCGGCGAACCTCCAATTTTTTTATTTCTTCTCATAGGAATTATAATTACGAACAGCTTTCTCCTAGAAAACTAAACGGGAAAATGTTACATTGTTACTAAACCGTCGACAATTTTAGTATTTCATATTTTATGCAATGTAAGTCATAATTTATAGTTTATGGACTAGTTAATTACAATGAAAAGGTCTCCAATGATATGTCACGTACAAAATATCCAGTTTTACGCCATATACTGACGATACCAGACTGACGGGAACAGCGAATAAGTAATCAACAGCAATCGCAAGTTTTACGAGGGTTTAGTAATCTAGGGTTAAATTTGAACGATCACATGGATAATACTGTGGGGAAGGCGAACCAAAGACCACGTTTTATTGGCGGAACACTGAAGATTCAACAGGTAAACTAAAGAGAGCGTCTACATTACGCTTGACTGTCCTTTGCTAGAGTATTGCTGTGCGGTATGGGATCCTTACCAGATAGGACTGACGGAAGACATCGAAAAAGTCCAAAGAACGACAGCTTTTTTTGGATTATCCCGAAATAGGAGAGAGAGTGTCACGGATATGGTAAGCGAGTTTTGATGGCAATCATTAAAACAAATGCGTTTTTCGTCGCGGTGAGATATTTTCAAGAAATTTCAATCTCCAACTTTCTCCTCTGAATGCGAAAATATTTTACTGTCGCCATCCTACTTATGGAGGAATAATCATCGTAATAAAATAAGAGAAATCGCAGCTCGTATGGAATGATTAGAGTGTTCATTTTCCGTACGCGCTGTTACACTACTGGACATTAAAATTGCTACACGAAGAAGAAATGCAGATGATAAACGCGTATTCATGGGACAAATATATTATACCAGAACTGACATGTGATTACATTTTCACGCAATTTGGGTGCATAGATCCTGAGAAATTAGTACCCAGAACAACCACCTCTGGCCGTAATAACGGCCTTGGTACGCCTGGGTATTGAGTCAAACAGAGCTTGGATGGCGTGTACAGGTACAGCTGCCCATGCAGCTTCAACACGATACCACAGTTCATCAAGAGTAGTGACTGGCGTATTGTGATGAGCCAGTTGCTCGGCCATCATTGACCAGACGTTTTCAATTGGTGAGAGATCTGGAGAATGTGCTGGCCAGGGCAGCAGTCGAACATTTTCTGTATCCAGCAAGGCCCGTACAGGACCTGCAACGTGCGGTCGTGCATTGTCCTGCTGAAATGAGGGATTCGCAGGGATCGAATGAAGGGTAGAGCCAGGATCGTAACACATCTGAAATGTAACGTCCACTATTCAAAGTGCCGTCAATGCGAGCAAGAGGTGACCGAGACGTGTAACCAATGGCACCCCATACCATCACGCCGGATGATACGCCAGTATGGCGATGACGAATACACGCTTCCAGTGTGCGTTCACCGCGATGTTGCCAAACACGGATGCGACCATCTTGATGCTGTGTACAGAACTTGGATTCATTCGAAAAAATGACGTTTTGCCATTCGTGCAACCACGTTCGTCGTCGAGTACACCATCGCAAGTGCTCCTGCCTGTGATGCAGCGTCAAGGGTAACCGTAGCCATGGTCTCCGAGCTGATAGTCCGTGCTGCTGCAAACGTCGTCGAACTGTTCGTGCAGATGGTTGTTGTCTGGCAAACGTCCCCATTTGTTGACTCAGGGATGGAGACGTGGCTGCACGATCCGTTACAGCCATGCGGATAAGATGCCTGTCATCTCGACTGCTAGTGATAAGAGGCCGTTGGGATCCAGCACGGCGTTCAGTATTACCCTCCTGAACTCACCGATTCCATATTCTTCTAACAGTCATTGGATCTCGACCAACGCGAGCAACAATGTCGCGATACGATAAACCGCAATCGCGATAGGCTACAATCTGACCTTTATCGAAGTCGGAAACGTGATGGTACGCATTTCTTCTCCTTACACGAGGCATCACAACAAAGTTTCACCAGGCAACACCGGTCAACTGCTGTTTGTGTATGAGGAATCGGTTGGAAACTTTCCTCATGTCAGCAAGTTGTAGGTGTCGCCACCGGCGCCAACCTTGTGTGAATGCTCTGAGAAGCTAATCATTTGCATATCACAGCATCTTGTTCCTGTCGGTTAAATTTCGCGTCTGTAGCACGTCATCTTTGTGGTGTAGCAATTTTAATGGCCAGTAGCGTAAACTGTGTAACAGTAGAGAAATAGTCTGAAGGTAGTTCGAAGAACCCTCAGCCAGGCACTGTAGTGTGAAATGTAGATTGGTCATGTAGATGCAGAAGTCATGTCCAGAATCTGTGGGATATTAGCAATTTTGCTTTCCAGTCATTCTAGCGAAGTTAAAAATCTGTAGCAGTAGATTCCTTAGTCTACAGACTTCAGTGTATGCACGGAATAAGTAGGCAGTTGTCAAACATTTTTATTTTAATGTTATAGAGAGACATTATTTTATATAAAAATAGTGACAAAAATGGTTCAAATGGCTCTGAGCACTATGGGACTCAACTGCTGTGGTCATCAGTCCCCTAGAACTTAGAACTACTTAAACCTAACTAACCTAAGGACATCACACACATCCATGCCCGAGGCAGGATTCGAACCTGCGACCGTAGCAGTCACACGGTTCCGGACTGCGCGCCTAGAACCGCGAGACCAGATAGTGACATTTCCTTGTTGTGTAAATGGAGCAAATAATTCAACTGTAGCGGGTAGTGTCTTGAGCAATGATTACATTGCCCAAATAATGGTTGAAAAATTAACGCGGTTAGCATTTCTTAGTGCTTAAATTAGTAAAATAAAATATTATCAAAATTTATATTCGCATATTATTTGGAAGCAAAATAAAAAGTTTAAAACGATACATATTGCTGTATAGCGGTCTCGTAGTTTATCAGTGTTACGAGCCCTGCGTACCATAAATGGACGCTTCGTCGTCAGCAGATGAACAGCTGCATTCATGGAAGCAGGAAGCGCCAGAATGCACGGCGCTGTTATCAAAATCGGGCTGCTCGCTAGGCGGAAGGCATAAACCAACTAAGCGGCCGAATTATGTGGATTGCGATAAACTATGCCAAGGACGTTCAGCGAAACTTATCGGGAGCGCCGAGCCGTCAGACGGAGTGACGGACGAGAGAGGCAAGAAGAGCACCGGCCAACATGCATTCCCAACCGTCAGCACAAAGCGGACAAAGCGAGTAGCAGCCCTACAAAACCAGAGACTTGTAATTCCGTATGAGAAGAGTTATGGTGATTGAGATGATTATGTGAAGTAGTATGTTCGTTTGGACAGCTATCATCACACGAAGCTGTTACAGAACAAGACTTCCTTGGTTTTCTTGTCTAAGATGTATGGCGAATAACGCTAGAGCGCTACAGGGGGAAAAACGTTACATTGCTTACCACAGCGTCGTAAATTGTACTATCCAGATTTTATTCAGAGGAATTCTTAATTTTTAGGCTACACACTACTTAATTACGAGGGCAGTTCAATAAGTAATGCAACACATTTTTTTTCTCGGCCAATTTTGGTTGAAAAAACCGGAAATTTCTTGTGGAATATTTTCAAACATTCCCGCTTCGTCTCGTATAGTTTCATTGACTTCCGACAGGTGGCAGCGCTGTACGGAGCTGTTAAAATGGCGTCTGTAACGGATGTGCGTTGCAAACAACGGGCAGTGATCGAGTTTCTTTTGGCGGAAAACCAGGGCATCTCAGATATTCATAGGCGCTTGCAGTATGTCTACGGTGATCTGGCAGTGGACAAAAGCACGGTGAGTCGTTGGGCAAAGCGTGTGTCATCATCGCCGCAAGGTCAAGCAAGACTGTCTGATCTCCCGCGTGCGGGCCGGCCGTGCACAGCTGTGACTCCTGCAATGGCGGAGCGTGCGAACACACTCGTTCGAGATGATCGACGGATCACCATCAAACAACTCAGTGCTCAACTTGACATCTCTGTTGGTAGTGCTGTCACAATTGTCCACCAGTTGGGATATTCAAAGGTTTGTTCCCGCTGGGTCCCTCGTTGTCTAACCGAACACCATAAAGAGCAAAGGAGAACCATCTGTGCGGAATTGCTTGCTCGTCATGTGGCTGAGGGTGACAATTTCTTGTCAAAGATTGTTACAGGCGATGAAACATGGGTTCATCACTTCTAACCTGAAACAAAACGGCAATCAATGGAGTGGCGCCACACCCACTCCCCTACCAAGAAAAAGTTTAAAGCCATACCCTCAGCCGGTAAAGTCATGGTTACAGTCTTCTGGGACGCTGAAGGGGTTATTCTGTTCGATGTCCTTCCCCATGGTCAAACGATCAACTCTGAAGTGTATTGTGCTACTCTTCAGAAATTGAAGAAACGACTTCAGCGTGTTTCTAGGCACAAAAATCAGAACGAACTTCTCCTTCTTCATGAGAACGCAAGACCTCACACAAGTCTTCGCACCCGAGAGGAGCTCACAAAACTTCAGTGGACTGTTCTTCCTCATGCACCCTACAGCCCCGATCTCGCACCATCGGATTTCCATATGTTTGGCCCAATGAAGGACGCAATCCGTGGGAGGCACTACGCGAATGATGAAGAAGTTATTGATGCAGTACGACGTTGGCTCCGACATCGACCAGTGGAATGGTACCGTGCAGGCATACAGGCCCTCATTTCAAGGTGGCGTAAGGCCGTAGCATTGAATGGAGATTACGTTGAAAAATAGTGTTGTGTAGCTAAAAGATTGGGGAATAACCTGGTGTATTTCAATGCTGAATAAAACAACCCCTGTTTCAGAAAAAAAATGTGTTGCATTACTTATTGAACTGCCCTCGTACAATTATTAGATCTCCAGTGGTATGCAACATACAAAACAAGCACAAAAGGTCTTGTTTTATACCATATAATGGCAATTTTACTGCCCAAAATGTTATTGGAAAAGTAGTTACAATTTATTAGGCACTAATTACAAATTGTAATCAAGCGCCAAAGAAACTCGTATAGGCATGCGTATTCAAATACAGAGATATGAAAAGAGGCAGAATACGGCGCTGCAGTCGGAACCCCTATATAAGACAAGTGTCTGGCGCAGTTGTCCCCCACCCTGAGATACCTTGATTTCACCCTCGACCGTCACCTCACCTGAACCCCTCACCTCCTGACCATCCAGCAGAAAGCCCATTCCCACCTTCGCCTCCTGAAATTCCTGTCTGGCCAGACATGGGGATTACATCTTTCCACCATCCTCCACACCTACAAATTCCTCATCTGTCCTATCCTCTGTTATGCCAGTGTTGCCTGGATATCTGCACCCACCTGCTTTTACAAGGCCCTCCAAATCCTTGAACGCCATGTGCTCCACCTTGCTTTCCATATCTGGCTTCTTTCCCCCACATGACTCCTGTATGGCTCATCCCCTTCCCACACCTCCTCCTGCATCCTATACATTGTCTGCAGGCTTGATGCACCCCACCCCCTGGTGTCCTCCTTCCTCGCCATTATTACTGTATCCCTCCCTCTCTCCACCTCTGTACCCTCCATCTCCTTCATCAAGGCCATTTCAAGCACCTCCCCCTTCCAGATGTTGAATTTTAGCCGGCCGTGGTGGCCAAGCGGTTAAAGGCGCTACAGTCTGGAACCGCGCGACCGCTACGGTCGCAGGTTCGAATCCTGCCTCGGGCATGGATGTGTGTGATGTCCTTAGGTTAGTTAGGTTTAAGTAGTTCTAAGTTCTAGGGGACTGATGACCTTAGACGTTAAGTCCCATAGTGCTCAGAGCCATTTGAACCATTTGTTGAATTTTGCCGTGACATCTACCCTTCCTTCCAACTGTAACCAAGCCTTGTTCCCTCCCGTCCCCAGTTCCCCCTTTTTTCCTCTCCCCTCCTTCTCCCAGAATGGATTTCCCTTATTCCACCCCCACCCCCCCCCCCCGCCCCGAATCACTGTACCCGCTCCTCAACTGTGTCCCTTCCACGTCCTTCCCTCTCCAGCCCTCTTTGATGCGCCCCCACCTGTCTCCTCCCCCCCTATCCCCCTCCCTCCATTCTCCCTCATCTCCATGCCCCTGGCAGATCCTGTGTTTTGCTCATCGTCATCAGTGTGCTACGTCAGTGTTGTGTTTGCTGCTAATCTCCTGTCCATCAAGAGCTGTGGTTTTCATTGTGTGTGCCGCCCGTTGTGGCCGAACGGTTCTAGGTGCTACAGTCTGGAACCGCTCGACCACTACGATCGCAGGTTCGAATCCTGCCTCAGGCATGGATGTGTGTGATGTCCTTAGGGTAGTTAGGTTTAAGTAGTTCTAAGTTCTAGGGGACTGATGACCTCAGAAGTTAAGTCTCATAGTGCTCAGAGCCACTTGAACCATTTTTGAACAGAAAATGGAGCTGCATGCGAGATTGTTTGGGCTAGGTCTCAGTATCAAGGATGGAGGTTCGAGTTTAAGTAGTGTATAAGTCTAGGAACCGATGACCTCAGCAGTTTGATCTCTTACAAATTCACACACAATCAACCTGTCTGATCACCTGCATCCATTTATGTCCATTGTGCATTCCGACGGACTTGGGCAATTCCAGGAGGACAATGCCACACCCCACACGTCCAGAATTGCTACAGAGTGGCTCCAGGAATACTCTTCTGAGTTTAAACGCTTCCGCTGGCCACCAAACTCCCCAGACATGTACATTATTGAGAATATCCCTGATGCCTTGCAACCTACTGTTCACCCTCTCGTACCCTTACGAATTTATGGATGGCCCTTCAGGATTCATGGTGTCAGCACTACTTCATACATTAGTCGAGTACATGGCATGTCGTGTTGCGTCACTTTTGCGTGCTCGAGGGGGTCCTACACGACATTAGGCAGATGTACCAGTTTCTTTGGCTCTTCAGTGTGTTATAAGTATTGTAACTCCACTAGCATTTTACATACAAAATAAGTAGAGAGTCTTCTGGTTTCATCTACGGCCGCCTAGGGATTCTTTTTCTGATTCCTCGCTTTCCTCATTTGCTGTTTCAAAGTTCGGGTTTACACACCGTCAGTTGTACAGACAACATAACTTCTTCAAGAAAATCTTGCTTTTCACTAACTTCTCCACTGTCCATGTCTTTATCAGGTTTTTCAAACAAATCACCCAGCAGGTTAGTGTTAAAATCAGAGTCTATACCATTCATATTGTGATAATTTCAGCAGCAAAAGACGAGATTAGCAATGAAGAGGACCAGTGCGATAGAAAATGACTCTCTGCCAACTGTGAGTGCTCGGTATTTCACGTAAGATGCCACACTAAGATAAATTCTAAGGGATAAAATAAATATTCCGATTATTAGAAAACAGGCACACCATTACTAAACATTCCTAATATTTATGACACGAACACCAATGTCGTCAAGCCCGCTGGAGTCAGGCAATAAATATTTCAGTCACTGCTGACAACAATGTTTGCCATGGAGCTACTCAAGAACAGGGGTCGCTCATATGTCCAGCTTGACGGGAATCAACCACAATCATAAATTTTACGATGGTTTAGTCTGGTGTTAAGAGTTTTTTTTTCAACAAACGGTATAAAGATCGAAGCAGTTAAAGGAAAAGTGGACCCTTAGAAGTCCAAGTGAAATCAAGCTTTTTCCGGCTGCAACCTGTGATGGCCACAAGAGGAAAAACTAGTTATCTTCAAAACATCTAAAAGGAGCAATAAATATAGTAAGCAACCTTACAAATCATCGCATTCGTAAGAAAAATTGCTTTTAATACTGTAAAAATCAAGATATAAAAACGTATTATTTATTTGCAAAATTTTTACAGGACCACCACTGAAGATGCTTTACGAATAAAGCTGAACACTTATACGAATGCGTGGTGTCTGTTCTTTCGTAGCTGTGGAACATATAACGTAAACTGAAAGTAGAGGGGGGAAAAGAAAAGGAAAGGAAAGGAAAGGAAAGGGAAGAAAGGGAAGAAAGGCAAGGAACAGATGATGTCAGCTGCATCGGGACTTTAGGCGGAATCGGTTGCGACAAGTGAAAATGTGTGCTGGACCCGGACTCGAACCCGGGATCTGCTGCTTTTTTTTGACACTACATCATTTTATTTTGTTTTTTAATATTATTTTCTTTTGTTTTTATTTTTTAAATTTCTTTATCCCTCACTTCCCTGATTATGAAGGAAGCCACACAAAAAGGAGTATATTTGACACAGCCACTTTGACCCTTAAAATCCGCCCCGTTTCAAGCGTGGTCCCCCAATTACATCAATCCCAGTGGCTCTACCTAAACTAAGAAAAGAAGGTGGGAGGGGGGCGGCGGGTGGGTGAGGGCGACAGGTTATCACATGTACGTAACAGAGAAGCAACTTTTTTTCTTAGAGAAATCTCATTGCGTTTTATTTATTTTTAAATTTTTTCCTGTTTTTCTTTTTTTCTTTTTTATTAAAAACCTTGTGGAGTGAAGTCCGTGAAGCCGCCTGTAGCCGTGAGAAATCTAGGCAGGTTTTCTCGAAAAGAAAGGGGAATATCGTTGGGAATCATAGTATGAAAAATCCAAAAATAGTGCATCAGACCAGATCAACGCCTCTCCTTGACATTTCAACTACTTGGCGGGTCGTAGAAACCACTTCAAAGAAACTTGGGAAAGTATTGCCTTTATGTCGGATTACGGACAATGGTGAAATGTCGTTCGTTCACGTAAGTCCAAAAATCGAGAACACTCTCCTCACGAGTTGCAAAAAAATTCAAACTACAAGACCACGGAAGCAATTCACAGAGTGAGTCTTCGTTTGCGGGTAGTACTCGTTATCTGGGAACAATATCACGTGTCGGGAAGAACAGACACCAAATCCATATAAGTACTGTACATAGTTCTGGCAATACCGGCAATGACCTTCTTCTTCTGTGCGGATGCACACATATTCCCCGAACTCTTACGGGACTTGGTAAGAATGTCTTCCACGAGTAATGAGTGTGTTTGGGTGAGACACTAGTGTGTGGACATACAAGGTGACAATGTGAGTCTCGCGGGAAGCGTGCGCGAGATAGTCCCTGCAGTCGCACTATCCTCTGTGCCCTCGGTGGCTCAGATGGATAGAGCGTTTGCCATGTAAACAGGAAATCCCGGGTTAGAGTCCCGGTCGGGGCACACATTTTCACCTGTCCCCGTTGATATATATCAACGCCCGTAAGCAGCTGACGGTATTAATATAATTCTAATTTCGTTCTAGATGGCTGCAGGGCATATCCATATAAGGATATTGGACGTCGTCGACAAGTAACACTTCACGGATGAGGATCGCCACACCGGTACCGATATCCGATGCATGGGAGACAACAGGAATGTATCCGAATAGGTTAAGAAAACCAACAACGTATACTCCTTGTAAGGGGCCACGTCTAACTCCACTACGTGAAGTGTATCGTGGACCATCGCCAGTTTAAGGGCGCACGGATATCGTTGACATTAATCGTAGCTAGGCAGTATGTCTGTTCCGGCGCTCTTGCTATCGAGACATAGGGTCCACCAGTTGCATCCGGCCGAAACAGACCGCACAAGACGGTCAAAGCCGTGGCGTTGACTGTGATGAGAAAGCGGGTGGCACAACCGGTGGGCCGCGCCCGCCGACGGTATTCATAGGCGTTCCGATTCCTCCTGTGCGTCGTCCGCCCAAGAACAGAAACAACTACAGGGATAGAATCATCGGGTTGCCGCTGCGTGTCGGCGTCTTCCAGAGACGCCTTGATAACGGAGGGCGCAAGCGGCGGAGGGGAAGGCGTCGCGGGCTGCGGAGGACGAACCGCCGAGGTAGGTGGGGAAGGGCACGCCTTCCGAGATCGATGCGTCGCCCGACGCCAGTTCGACATCCCGTGCGGCCGTCCTGAGCAGACAATCGTCAGATGGCGTACCAATACGTTTCTTATGTTTCTTCGGTGAGTTCTGTTTCCGAATGTGTTGTTCCGTATCGGAATGGGTTCGGCCGTCATCTCACGCCGCCCCAGCTGGGAGGAAAGCAGAGGTTGGTTCGACGCTCGAATCGATGTCCATCGCTACTGTAACATCGCTTCTAGGATTCTTATGGGCGTCCGAGGGCGTCGTTTCCGTCGGAGGCGATGAAGAAGTAACCTGAAGACTCACCACCCCGTCAGTGTCGGGCAACGATAGCAGATCGGGAGCAATCTGGGCTGGTGCATCCGACATCTTCGCAACAGGGGTGTAGGTGACAGGGAGCTCTGTAGGTGGCACGGGTGGTGCGACATCTCCTACCGGCGTCTGAATTAGACGTCTGCTGTGGCAATCCGACCGGACATGGCCTTCCTGGCCACACAAGTTCGCGGCCTACCGTCGTACATGACAGTCGCCCGCACGCCACCAATCATCAAATACGATGACACATGCTTTGTCAGTTCAAGTTTGATCTGCCGCACGCCTTTTAAGACGTGATGGGTCTAGAAGGTCTGCCACTTCTGTGCGATGTGGCTGACAACTTTCCGTAATGAAATTACAATGAAATTCAAACCTTTAGAAGATTACAGTCGTTGATAAATATCAACGGGGACAGTTGAAAATGTGTGCCCAGACCGGGACTCGAATCCGGGATCTCCTGCTTACATGGCAGACGCTCTATCCGTCTAAGCCACTGAGGACACAGAGGATAGAGCATCTGCTGGGACTTATCTCTGGCACGTTTCCCGTGATACCCAAATTCCCAACTTACTGTCCACAAACTACATTTGTAGTGTCCCTGCCCACTATACTCATTACTCGCAGCAGTCAATCTGATTCCCGTAAGAGTTCGGGCAATGTGAGTGCATCCGAACTGAAGAAGATCATAATCCTTATCTATATGAAGATGGTATCTGTTCTTTCGGACATCTTCATACATTTCCGTAAGGTCGAAAGGCAGAAACGACAACGTTGAGCTGTGGCACTGCTAACCACAGCTACTCGAAGCTCCTAGGAAGCTAGGGATCTTTGTTAATGGACAACTTGTGGTTGGTACATAATTTCAATTTCAACTAAAGAACAAATTTCAGAATGTTAAACACTTTCATATAAATCAGTTGCTGCTACCTGCATCAACAAATGAAAAGGTCAGCTCCTAAAAAACGACTGGATGAAGTTGCCTTGTAAACATATTCATGAGAAAGGTTAACAACACCAACTGAAATAAAGCAATAATAGAATGTTTAAGCGAACTGTTTAGTTGGCCAAGGCTCCGCAAGGACCCACAATGAGGTTGCTGTCAAGTAGGACGCCAACACCACTGCCATGGAAGCAACGGCCGGGTCCGCGGGACGAGCCAAACTGACAACCGGCCAGACCAGAAAGAGCGCTTCCGAAATCTATAAAAAACTAAAACTAAAGTTGGAATACACAATGACAGACCAAATACACACAAAGGAATACTACATTTGTACAGGACCCAAAGAGGGCGTAAGAGTAATACGGGCAGGGTCAAGTGACCATGTCTAATCCTACAAAAGGCCTTCTAAAGCTTATCAGTGGTCACAATGAAACTGACTTAACAAAAGCTCTGCCCTTCATATCAAAGAAAGTTCAAAACCAAAACTTGGCAAAGAGCACACTAACATACTACATTAAATTAACACTGCAAGGAACCTTTAAAACAAGCAGTAAAACTCTAATTAGACCCCGCTGCGCAAAAACAACACTTCGAAGCCCTTAGACTTCGTAAGTTCCGTATAACACTCTCTTATTCAGAACCATCCCTAACGGATCTCCGGTAGATATAACATGTCACCATAAGTTCCACAAATATTTACAGGTTAACAGCAGAATACGAATCATACGTAACTTAACGCTTCCAGTTACGCGATGAGAAGATGTCCAACATGAGATGACGGACCCGCCACTGTTTCGCACTCAAACGCGCCGACTAATCGGCAAGGACTGCGAGTTTCAGGCACAGCGTATAGAGACAAGGGCCTGCCTTCAGAACATGTTGCCTCGTTGAACGCCGACCGGAGAGAGCTCTCGGCCACACACCAAGCCGGAGAACCAAAGGCAGAACAGTCAGAGATACGAGACCAGACGAGTGTCGATATCAGCGACGCAAGTGGAGCATAACTAGCGCCAGCCGCCACGGCTCAAACGTCTTGTAGTACCTCAAAAAGAAATTTGTAAAGAGGCAGGACCCGGAGACCCAACCCTGCATGATAAACTGAAACAGCTCCGACGTGGCCATCACAATTTTTAAATTTCAGTTCCTGGATGAAACGTCACACAACATCAGCGTAAATTTCTTCGATCTGCAGTCTTCTGTACACGACGCTGTTCGCGATGGAGAAGTTAATTCGTACAACATCCTGAGGCGCGTGTTCAAATTCGTCACTTATGAATAGTTCCACTTCGTGTGATCGAGGTCGTGCATGTTCCTATTGAAAGGTGATCCTTATATAATCGTACGGTGGTAAGAGAACGTCATTGCAAGTCAGAACGTGAACGAATATAGTGACTTAGCACTGCGCGTTAACATGTAAACAACAACACGCCGGCGGACGCGCTGCTCGGAGCGCCGAGCACGTCCGCCTTGTATCACGGCTATGAGCCGACTGCTTACTAAGCAGTTGCGCTAACCACTGCGCCTTCTGGTCACATGTTTTCCGCAAATGCACGGACTATCTCGGCGGGTCCACGTTCCCACCTAGCGGCACCTATTCTCAGTCCTCGTCCATGTCCTCCAAGTACCCTAATTTTAGATTCCTGCCGGGGGTCGAACGATATTGTGCATCCGAATTGTAGGTTGAGAATTTATTGCCCATCGAGGGGAATCAATTATACACTGAAGCACCAAAGAAACTGGTATAGGCATGCGTATTCTAACATAGTGATATGTAAAGAGGCAGGATACGGCGCTGCGATCGGCAACGCCTATATAAGACAACAAGTGTCTGGCGCAGTTGTTGATCGGTTACTGCTGCTACAATGGCAGGTTATCAAGTGACTTTTAACGGGTTGTTGTAGTCGGCGCACGAGCGATGGAACACAACATTTCCGAGGTAGCGATGAAGTGGGGATT
Organism: Schistocerca nitens; assembly: GCF_023898315.1. Lineage (NCBI taxonomy): Eukaryota > Metazoa > Arthropoda > Insecta > Orthoptera > Acrididae > Schistocerca > Schistocerca nitens. The sequence continues at coordinate 776,134,567 of NC_064616.1, read as the reverse complement.
GTCCCGAACAACCATTTCACGAGTGTACCGTGAACATCAAATCTCCGATGTCGCTGCGGCCTGGAAAACATCGTGCATGAACCTGACCCTTGACGACTGAAGAGCATCGTTCAACGTGACAGAAGTGCAACCCTTCCACAAATTGCTGTAGATTTAGTGACAGGCCATCAATAAGTATCAACGTGCGAACCATTCAACGAAACATCATCGATATGGGCTTTCGGAGCCGAAGGGCCACTCGTGTGCCCTTGATGACTGCACGACACAAACCTTTACGCCTCTCCTGGGCCCATAAACGCCGACATTGGACTGTTGATGACTGGAAACGTGTTGCCTGGTCGGAGGAGTCTCGTTTGAAATTGTATCGAGCGAATGGACGTGTACGGGTATGGAGACGACCTCATGAATCCATGGACTCTGCATGTTAGTATGAGACTGTTCAAGGTGCTGGAGGCTCTGCAGTGGCGCGGGGCGAGTGCAGTTGGAGTGATATGGGACCCCTGATACGTCTAGATACGACTCTGACAGATGACACGTACGTAAGCAACCTGTCAAAATGGTTCAAATGGCTCTGAGCACTATGGGACTCAACTGCTGAGGTCATTAGTCCCCTAGAACTTAGAACTAGTTAAACCTAACTAACCTAAGGACATCACAAACATCCATGCCCGAGGCAGGATTCGAACCTGCGACCGTAGCGGTCCTGCGGTTCCAGACTGCAGCGCCTTTAACCGCACGGCCACTTCGGCCGGCAAGCAACCTGTCAGATCACCTGCATCCATTAATGTCCATTGTGCATTCCGACGGACTTGGGCAATTCCAGCAGCACAATGCGACCCGCCACACGACCAGAGTTACTACAGAGTGACTCCAGGAACACTCTTCCGAGATTAAACACTTTCGCTTCCCACCAAACTCCCCAGACATGAACATTATTGAGCACATCTGGGATGCCTCGCAACGTGCTGTTCAGAAAAGGTCTTCACCGCCTCGTACTCTTACGGATTTATGGACAGTCCTGCAGGATTCATGATGTCAATTACTTCCAGCACTACTTCCGACGTTAGCCGAGTCGATGCCACGCCATGTTACGGCACTTCTGCGTGCTCGCGGGAACCGTAGACGGTATTAGGCAGGTGTACCAGTTCCTTTGGCTCTTCAGTGTATGAAAAGCGTAGGTAAGTGCGAGAACTATTGCACCATGAACATATAATGTATCCGGTTTGCTGACAAGAATAACGTACGTAAGAATGAAAAAGGAAATTGAGTGTCTGTAACAGGACAGTCAGTTTGGCTTTAGTAAAGGTATGGGCACCAGAGAGGTATTTTCTGACGCTGCACTTGAAGTTGGAAGAAATACTCACGAAAAATCAAGATATGGTCTTAATAATTTTCGACATAGAAAAAGCGTTCGACAGTGTAAAACGTGGCAGGATTCTTAGAAACGTAGATGTTAGCTATAAGAAAGGACTAGTAATATACAGTACGTACAAAGGCCAAGAAAGAACAAAAAGGATGGAACACCAAAAACGAAGTGCTCGCATTAGTATGTTCATAAGGCAGGGATGTAGCAGTCTGTTCCTACTGTGCGATCTACAGACCGAGGAAAAAATGACGCAAATAAAGGAAAGGTTCAGGAATGGGATTGAAGTTCAGGGTGAATGGATGTTAATTATAACATTCGCTGCTGACATTTCTGTTCACATTGAAAGTGAAGACCTGCTGAATAGAATGAAAGGTCTAACGAGCGCACACTACCGTTTGCGTGTATTAAAGATGGGCTCGATTTCAGGAGGAAATTTCTGAGAATGTGCATTTGGGGTATATAATTGTATGGAAGTGAATCGCGGATTGTGTGAAAACCGGAATAGGGATGAATCGAAGCGTTTAAGATGTGATACTGAAAATTATGTGGAGTTATAAGATAGGAAAGTAGAAGGTTCCCCGCAGAATCGGCTAGGAGAGCAACGTATAAAAAACATTGTCAAGAACAAGGGGCAGGATGATACGATATGTCTTAAGAAATCAGAGAATAACTTCCACGGTGCCCGAGGGAGCTGCAGAGGGTAAAAAATGTAGAGGAAGATGTTGTTGTTTGTTGTTGTGGTCTTCAGTCCTGAGACTGGTTTGATGCAGCTCTCCATGATACTCTATCCTGTGCAAGCTTCTTCATCTCCCAGTACCTACTGCAACCTACATCCTTCTGAATCTGCTTAGTGTATTGATCTCTTGGTCTCCCCCTACGATTTTTACCCTCCACGCTGCCCTCCAATACTAAATTGGTGATCCCTTGATGCCTTAGAACATGTCCTACCAACCGATCCCTTCTTCTGGTCAAGTTGTGCCACAAACTCCTCTTCTCCCCAATCCTATACAGTACCTCCTCATTAGTTATGTGATCTACCCATCTAATCTTCAGCATTCTTCTGTAGCACCACATTTCGAAAGCTTCTATTCTCTTCTTGTCCAAACTATTTACCGTCCATGTTTCACTTCCATACATGGCTACACTCCATACAAATACTTTCAGAAATGACTTCCTGACACTTAAATCTATACTCGATGTTAACAAATTTCTCTTCTTTAGAAACGATTTCCTTGCCATTGCCAGTCTACATTTTATATCCTCTCTACTTCGACCATCATCAGTTATTTTGCTCCCCAAATAGCAAAACTCTTTTGCTACTTTAAGTGTCTCATTTCCTAATCTAATACCCTCAACATCACCCGACTTAATTCGACTACATTCCATTATCCTCGTTTTGCTTTTGTTGATGTTCATCTTATATCCTCCCTTCAAGACACCATCCATTCCGTTCAACTGCTCTTCCAAGTCCTTTGCTGTCTCTGACAGAATTACAATGTCATCGGCGAACCTCAAAGTTTTTCTTTCTTCTCCATGGATTTTAATTCCTACTCCGAATTTTTCTTTTGTTTCCTTTACTGCTTGCTCAATATACAGATTGAATAACATCGGGGAGAGGCTACAACCCTGTCTTACTCCCTTCCCAACCACTGCTTCCCTTTCATGTCCCTCGACTCTTATAACTGCCATCTGGTTTCTGTACAAATTGTAAATAGCCTTTCGCTCCCTGTATTTTACCCTGCCACCTTTAGAATTTGAAAGAGAGTATTCCAGTCAACATTGTCAAAAGCTTTCTCTAAGTCTACAAATGCTAGAAACGTAGGTTTGCCTTTCCTTAATCTTTCTTCTAAGTCGTAAGGTCAGTATTGCCTCACGTGTTCCAGTATTTCTACGGAATCCAAACTGATCTTCCCCGAGGTCGGCTTCTACTAGTTTTTCCATTCGTCTGTAAAGAATTCGTGTTAGTATTTTGCAGCTGTGGCTTATTAAACTGATTGTTCGGTAATTCTCACATCTGTCAACACCTGCTTTCTTTGGGATTGGAATTATTATATTCTTCTTGAAGTCTGTGGGTATTTCGCCTGTCTCATACATCTTGCTCACCAGATGGTAGAGTTTTGTCAGGACTGGCTCTCCCAAGGCCGTCAGTAGTTCCAATGGAATGTTGTCTACTCCGGGGGCCTTGTTTCGACTCAGGTCTTTCAGTGCTCTGTCAAACTCTTCATGCAGTATCGTATCTCCCATTTCATCTTCATCTACATCCTCTTCCATTTCCATAATGTTGTCCTCAAGTACATCGCCCTTGTATAGACCCTCTATATACTCCTTCCACCTTTCTGCTTTCCCTTCTTTGCTTAGAACTGGGTTGCCATCTGAGCTCTTGATGTTCATACAAGTGGTTCTCTTATCTCCAAAGGTCTCTTTAATTTTCCTGTAGGCAGTATCTATCTTACCCCTAGTGAGATAAGCCTCTACATCCTTACATTTGTCCTCTAGCCATCCCTGCTTAGCCATTTTGCACTTCCTGTCGATCTCATTTTTGAGACGTTTGTATTCCTTTTTGCCTGCTTCATTTACTGCATTGTTATATTTTCTCCTTTCATCAATTAAATTCAATATTTCTTCTGTTACCCAAGGATTTCTACTAGCCCTCGTCTTTTTACCTACTTGATCCTCTGCTGCCTTCACTACTTCATCCCTCAGAGCTACCCATTCTTCTTCTACTGTATTTCTTTCCCCCATTCCTGTCAATTGTTCCCTTATGCTCTCCCTGAAACTCTCTACAACCTCTGGTTCTCTCAGTTTATCCAGGTCCCATCTCCTTAAATTCCCACCTTTTTGCAGTTTCTTCAGTTTTAATCTACAGGTAATAACCAATAGATTGTGGTCAGAGTCCACATCTGCCCCTGGAAATGTCTTACAATTTAAAACCTGGTTCCTAAATCTCTGTCTTACCATTATATAATCTATCTGATACCTTTTAGTATCTCCAGGGTTCTTCCATGTATACAACCTTCTATCATGATTCTTAAACCAAGTGTTAGCTATGATTAAGTTGTGCTCTGTGCAAAATTCTACCAGGCGGCTTCCTCTTTCATTTCTTAGCCCCAACCCATATTCACCTACTACGTTTCCTTCTCTCCCTTTTCCTACACTCGAATTCCAGTCACCCATGACTATTAAATTTTTGTCTCCCTTCACTATCTGAATAATTTCTTTTATTTCATCATACATTTCTTCAATTTCTTCGTCATCTGCAGAGCTAGTTGGCATATAAACTTGTACTACTGTAGTAGGTGTGGGCTTCGTATCTATCTTGGCCACAATAATGCGTTCACTAAGCTGTTTGTAGTAGCTTACCCGCGTTCCTATTTTCCTATTCATTATTAAACCTACTCCTGCATTACCCCTATTTGACTTTGTGTTTATAACCCTGTAGTCACCTGACCAGAAGTCTTGTTCCTCCTGCCACCGAACTTCACTAATTCCCACTATATCTAACTTTAACCTATCCATTTCCCTTTTCAAATTTTCTAACCTACCTGCCCGATTAAGGGACCTGACATTCCACGCTCCGATCCGTAGAACGCCAGTTTTCTTTCTCCTGATAACGACATCCTCTTGAGTAGTCCCCGCCCGGAGATCCGAATGGGGGACTATTTTACCTCCGGAATATTTTACCCAAGAGGACGCCATCATCATTTAATCATACAGTAAAGCTGCATGCCCTCGGGAAAAATTACGGCCGTAGTTTCCCCTTGCTTTCAGCCGTTCGCAGTACCAGCACAGCAAGGCCGTTTTGGTTATTGTTACAAGGCCAGATCAGTCAATCATCCAGACTGTTGCCCTTGCAACTACTGAAAAGGCTGCTGCCCCTCTTCAGGAACCACACGTTTGTCTGGCCTCTCAACAGAAACCCCTCCGTTGTGGTTGTACCTACGGTACGGCTATCTGTATCGCTGAGGCACGCAAGCCTCCCCACCAACGGCAAGGTCCATGGTTCATGGGGGGGGGGGGGGGGGGTAGAGGAAGATAGAAACTGGAAATATATCCAACAAATACGAAGGGGTGCTGAAAAGCAATGCCTCCGAATTTTTATGCGAAACTCTTAAAGCTTTTTAAATGAAACGAACATTATTTTCTAATTCTTTGTTATTCATGTATCCACATTTATTTCTGTTTCTCAAAACAGGTTTGTTTTTATTTTTATTTGTGGTGAGATCTTATGGGACCAAATTGCTTAGGTCATCGGTCCCTAAGCTTGCACAGTACTTAATCTAACTTAAACTAAATTACGCTTTGGACAACACACATACCCACGCCCAAGGGAGGGCTCGAACATCCGACGGGGGGAGCCGCGCGGACCGTGACAAGACGCCCAAGACCGCGTGGCAACCCAACGCGGCTCAAAAACAGGTGATGAACACATTTCTTCCAACGAGAGACCAGTTTGTTGATGCTATCACTGTAAATTTTTGATCTTGTTGAGAGAGCCATAACCTGACCTCTACTTGCACCGCTTCATCTCTGACGAAGGTGTTCCCTAAGTTTTGGAAACACAAAAATCAGATGGGGTCAATTCGGGACTGTACGGCGCATGATCGATGACTGTGAAACAAAGGCGTCAGATTGTTGCAGATGTTGCAGCACTGGTGTGTGATCTGACATTGTCATGCTGAAGGAGAGGGTGCCCCAAGTGTGGACGAACTCTTCGAAACGCGATTACAGCACGCTGTTTCTCACGCGTCGACATAGTTACGTTGCGCACTGGCATTTTACACACCACAATTCGGAGACCTCTAGCGTCAGAGAGCTACAAATACGTAAACATGAAGAATAAAGACGTTTAATGTTAATAACGATTGTTTTAGTTAAAAATCATTTAGAGTTTTCACATTAAAAGTTGGGAGGAATTACTTTTCAGCACGGCCTCTCAACTGAACACGTTCGGTGCAAATGCTAGTCTGAGCTGGAGACTTTGGCGCAGGAGAGGGTCGCTTCAAACCCTCCAGAAGGCTGATGCCGCCCCCTCCCCCCCCCCCCCCCAACACACACAAAAAGAAGTAAGCACAACGAGCACAAAAATATTGTCGCAGAAGATGCTTTCGTGACGTTTGCCTACAACACCGCCAAACAAGACACCACAGGATTTACGCCATTTTTCCTGGTGCATGGGCGTAGGCGACTACGACGATGGACACTGTTTCCGTTACATCCTGATGACGTGGAGGACGACCACATCGGCCAGGTTTTGACCAGAGCTGAGGAAGCTCGGCAGTTAGCTCGACTCCGCACGATGCGGGCTCAAGAAAACGATCGCCGAAGGTATGACGCGAGCCACTGCCCTGTTGTCTACCAGCCTGGTGACCTCGTCTGGGTCTTCACTCCTGTTCGGAAGGTTGGTCTCTCTGAAAAGCTCCTCAGGCGCTACAGGGTTGTAAGACAGTTGTCTGCTGTTACTTATGAAGTTGAAGATTTCGACCCCGACACAAGACGACGAAGGATTAGAGATACGGTCCACGTCCTTTGAATGAAGCCCTATAAGGATCCTGCAACCCAGGGTAAATTCGAAACTCCAGTGGCAGGCAGCAAGCGGAAAGGTAACGAAGAACGTAGCGGCAAGGGAAGCTCTAAGAAGATCACCGCCAGGGCGAACATCAGTCATCAGGAGTCGGAGTATGCAGGACCGAAGATGAGTAGCTTGGTGGTGTAGTGGCTATGACACTAAACTGTTGCATCGACTGTATAATTTTAATTTCTATATTCGGTTCGAGTACTTTCTAGAAGTATCCACAAATGTCAACAATCACTCTACTGGAATGTTGTGTAGCTGTATATATACTGTATGTGTTCTGGCCGGAGGCAGTTCGCTCTGCGCTCCTGCATGTGCAAGTGCTGAATAAACCTTTTTCTACGAGACAATATTCATCACAGGCGACATGACGCTAATACCCGGCAACACCGTTTCTAGCCTTGGTAATTCCCTCAGTTCGGCGAGGAAGACAGTCGACACCTTTATTCGGATATGCCATATCCAGATGAAGCTATTCATTGTTGATTAGTCCCCGCGAGGCTAACACAATGTGGGGCTATTGATACTTAGTTTAATCCACTGTTCCAAATAGTCCCAGACATTTTCTATAGGGCTAAGGTCCCGTGACTTAGCGGGGCAGTCAAGGTGTGATAGAATGCCTGTGCGATCGTGAAACCAGAAACTTATGCAATCAACCTTGTGAACACGGCTGTTCTCATCTTAGAAGACGGAAGTGTCGACAGAATACTCATCATGAACATGTAGAAGAAAGGGAAAATTACTTTTGACCTCTTAAATATCTCTGTAATTTGTTTTCACCTTAACAAATAGTAACCAGTGGAATGTGAAAGAGCCGGCCGGTGTGGCCGAACGGTTCTAGGCGCTTCAGTCCTGAACCGCGCGACCGCTACGGTCGCAGGTTCGAATCCTGGATGTGTGTGATGTCCTTAGGTTAGTTAGGTTTAAGTAGTTCTAAGTTCTAGGGGACTGGTGACCTAAGATGTTAAGTTCCATAGTGCTGAGAGCCATTTGAACCTTTTTTGAACGTGAAAGAAACGTCAATGCATTCTCAGAACGTCATTAATAACAAGATACAGAGTACATTGTATATCGCAGTTTTCCTACTGCTATCGTGGGCTTTGAATGGCCTGCCAGCCGAAAGTTTACGCCCCTCTCCAAGGTAACTCGGAGTAATCAGCAAAACTGAGATGATAGTGAGACGTATTCATCAAGCCACAGAACAAGTTTGTGCACCCCCTTCTATCTTCAGTACCTACCAAACCTTGTACCATCCTGAACTTTGCTTTATGTTATCAAATGGAGCCTGCTGATGTGCTTTTGACGTAATCTGTTCTACATCTATCACAAATAACACACACGGTACAGGCTATACCAGTTCTCAGCTCGTCAAAATAAAATCTCAGTTTTAATTGATTCAGATGTAGGTTCTTGGTAAAACATTGTATATTGAAGTAACTAAACAGAACACTCTTTTAAGCTTGTGCCACAAACTTTATTATTACTGTAATGCCTAGGTTTCGAGTTATAACCCCATTTGGGATCCTTTATGTACTAGAAAATGGGCTTATAACTGTTTCCTGGTAAATAACTGATTCCAGATGGGCTTATTACCCAAAACCTATGTCGTACAGAAATAATAAAGTTTGTAAAACAATGCTAAAAAGCGTTTCGTTTAGTTAATACAAAGTCTTAATTTTTCACCATATCCTTTACATGCACAGAAATTCCTAAAAGTTAACGACAATAAATTGTATCTATTAGTCCAAAGCCATGCCAACGGCCTTGCCGCAGTGGTAACACCGGTTCCCGTCAGATCTCCGAAGTTAAGCGCTTTCGCGCTGGGCTAGCACTTGGATGGGTGACCATCCCGTCTGCAGAGCGCTGTTGGCAAGCGGGATCAACTCAGCCCATGTGAGACAAACTGAGGAGCCACTTGATTGGGAAGTAGCGGTTCTGAGCTCGTAAACTGACATACGACCGGGAGAGCGGTGTGCTGACCACATGCCCCTCCTCAACGGCATCCAGTGACGCCTGTGGTCTGAGGATGACACGGCGGCCGGTCGGTGGCGTTGGGCCTTCATGGCTTGTTTGGCGGAGTTTAGTTTAGTTTTAGTCTAAAGCCAAAGTCTTGCACACGAAACGTATTTGGCAACTTCAAGACTTCCCCATTTTCTTCTTTTTCCCAGAAGAACTTGGAGTTGTATGTGAAGTTATTCTCGCTTCTTCAGCCTTCGACTTATTCATCTTCTGTAAGTTCTGAGTACAAGACTTTTCATCATTATTGAATCGTTTTAGTTTTTGCAGCGTTGCACGCAGTGAAACATTTGCCACTGGTTTTTCTCACTACACGAGCATGTAAAATTTGCGAGCATAAAATATACACCATCATGGAAGGTAAAACTTAAACAAAGCCTTCTTTCTTTATATTGATGAAGCAATGCTAATTTTAAGAATTATATTCTTGTGTTTAAGTGATATTCGGGCAAGTATAGTTGAGTCCCCCAGTCTTGCACTAATTTTCAGTAGTTATCACTTTTCAATACAATGCAGGTCCAATATAGCTGGACGGTTTGCACTCTCATTTCATGTCACTGCATCTTCTCTGATTTCATCTCCATCATCCAGTTCATTTAATTTAAGAACATTTAATTCACTTCATTCAATACGACTTTTTCTTCGACAGATTAAAATGGAACAAGCTGACGGTCGATTTGAATAGAAAAGGAATAGATTGGAAGGAGAGTCAATTGCTACAGAAAGGATATTTACAACAGAAAGTAAGAACAAGTACCGGAAATGAAACGCCGGAAGAACGCAGCATTGGACGGGACGTTAGACAAGGTTGTTGTTTCTCCTTTTTATTGTTCAGCTTATATCTGGAAGAGATTATTGTGCAAGGCATACATGGGAAAAGAGGAGAGTGTGCTGGGGAAAAAGAATAGACTGTATAAGATTTGCTGATGACATGGTATTTCTGGTAGAAAGTGAACGAGCTGTAAATAAAATACTAAAATATCTGAATGAAACTTGTGTGAAATATGGGCTGAGAATCAATACAACAAAAACAAAAAGTATCGTGATCGGTAAGGGATTTAGACTGGCAAACATTAAGACATGACAATTTATTATTTGCCAGGTAAATGGTTCAAATGGCTCTGAGCACTATGGGACTTAACAGCAGGGGTCATCAGTCCCCTAGAACTTAGAACTACTTAAACCTAACCAACCTAAGGACATCACACACATCCATGCCCGAGGCAGAATTCGAACCTGCGACCGTAGCGGTTGCGCGGTTCCAGACTGCAGCGCCTAGAACCGCTCGGCCACCTGGGCCGGCATTTGCCAGGTAAGAGCATTTAGATATCTTGGAAGTACGTTCACTGAAGACCTGGGATGCCATCAGGAGGTGAAAACACGCTCTGATATACCGAAGGAGACATTCAGTAGAAGGAGAAGTATATCAAGTGACAAACTATATTAAGGTATGAGGAAAATAAGTGGGGAATATGTTGTCTGGAATGTGGTATTCTATAGAGGATAATGTACACTGAGACGAGAGGATGAAAAAAAGGCTAGGAGCATCTGAGATGTGGATGCAGAGGAGAATGGAGAGGATAAGCTGGAGGGAAAGAGTAAGTAACGAAAGAATGTTGAAAAGGATTGGTGAGGGAAGAAGAACTGGATGGGATATTCGTTGAGACGGGAATGCTTGCTAACAGACGCCTTGGAAGATAATTTGCTGAAGGAGATTGAGAGGAAGGACGAGATACAAGATGGCAGACAACATAGAGGGAAGGGGAAACTACGCGGACCTGAAGAGTATGGCAGAATACAGGACAGCAAGGTGAGTTGTCATGTGAAAACCCGCCTATCGGCAGAACGTTGATGATGATGATGATGATGATGATTCAATATGACGATTAGCTTTGTTTCGAAGTCCTTAAAATTTGGTACATGACGCGAACTGTCCATTCAGATTTATCTATCTTTAAATGATTCGGACCTTGTTGTCATTTTTATCACTCTCGACACTTCTTACCTGAATGAAGATGTTCGCCTAGCAATTTTGTACAGTAACCACAGGAATTCTGTTATGTGCGATTGTGGCCCCTTTATTTTGTCTACTAATCAGCCTTCTCCTTCCAGTTAGGATGTAGGCCACGCTTCGTGCGTTCTCGCCTCCCAGTAGAACTGGCTGGCAGACCGCCAACGTGAACTGTCTCTGGAGTCCGCCTTAACCTGTTCACGACGAGTCAACTCGTTGAACAGCTTTGTTAAGCCAAGGCTAACTATGCCACTGCAGAACCTCGAAAAGTCTCGTTTGTGAGTGCAGTTGCAGCACCTAATGTGTACCTGGTCTTCCTCATTCAAATCCCCAGTCAATGTCTTGATGGCATCTATGGCCTGGAGGAGATAGAATTTGGCTATTCTCGAACCCTGACCCTAACTTTTCCTGCAGTTGATGGTCTACATCCCACACGACTGCTACCTAGGAGACTTCCCCTCCGATCCAGCTGAAACATTCTTCCTTCCAGTCTGCTACACTGCATTCTCTCCGATTGCTGGACCTAGCGTGGTAGCTCAGTGGTTAGCACATTGGACGACGGTTCAAATCCGAGTCTGGACATCCAGATTTTGGTTTTCCTTGATTCCCCTTAATCGCTCCAGGTAAACGCCAGGTTGGTTCCTTTGAAAGAGCACGGCCGATTTCCTTCCAAAACCTTGGAACATTTCGAACGTGTGCTCCATGTCTAATGACCTCGATGTCTATGGGGCGTTAAACCTTAATCTTTCTTTTTTCCCGTAGTTGTGTGACTCTCTTTTACCGCTCGTAACAGATTATATATATATATATATATATATATATATATATATATATATATATATATATATACGAGGCCTGTTCAGAAAGTAAGCTCCGATTGATTGCCAAATAGAAACCACAGTGAACATCAGAAATATTTTACTTGTAACAATTAGCTACACCTTTCAGCTACTTCTCTACGTAGTCGCCGTTCTGACTTAGACTTTTGTCATAGCGTTGTACCAACTTTTCAATAGCCTCATCATAGAAGGCAGCCGCCAGTGCTTTCCGCCAATTCTCCACGCTGGCCTACACCTCGTTGTCTGTGTCAAAATGTTGTCGTCAAAGACAGCGGTTCATGTGACCAGAGATGAAACTCAGGGGGAGACAATTGCGGACTGTATTGTGGGTAGTCTAACATTTCCATTTGCAAACGATGCAGGAGCATCTTCATTGCCCCTGCAGAATGCGGCTGAGAATTGTCTTGAAGACGAAACAGCACGACAGTTATGTAATGTTAGCTGCATAGCTTCAGGCGAAATTTCTCACCAGGCCCTCGTACGTGGCGGCAGACACTATTTTCTAGACATCTTTACGCACTCACTGCGAGCTCAGAAATGAGAAGAGCGACGTGATGCTAACTGGGGTTATACTAGAGACACTACCCAACACATCTGTGCAAAGCTTTATCGGATTTTCATAGTCGTTTCCATTTCGCGACCGATCGGAGCTTACTTTCTGAACGCCCCTCGTATATATATATATATATATATATATATATATATATATATATATATATATATATATATATATATATATATGCGCTGGAATGTGTACATAAAGCCAAAACGCTACGTTGTGTAGCAGTTGTTATTATTGTGACTTTATTTTCGTTGGCTATAGACCTATTTCGGCTCAAAGGCCATTTTCAAGCACTCTGCAATAGATAGTACAGTATTTAGATTTAAAACATAAAAAGTATTTTTAAAACTTTATTGAAATCATTCATCATGGATAATTTCATAAAACGAACACCAATATACAGCTGCAAAGATTTTACTGTCACACAACTCCATAGATTTATAAAAACAAATCTGTAACCATGTAACATCGGTGACATACCTCGAAGCTGTCAAACTTAAAAAATGTTAACAAGATCTTAACGATACTGGCCAACAAATAAAAATTCCACTGCTGAGACATTACTTAGCGAGTAATTTATAATTTCGCCTGTGCTTTGCTTAAAAAAGTTTCAAGGAAGATACGGAAGTAAGTCTTACGTCAAATGTACAAAATAATTATTTATTACGAAATCTTACAGATATATGATCGAAATACCGTACTATATGTTGAAGAGTGCTCGAAAATGGCCTTTGAGCAGAAATAGGCCTATAGCCAATGAAAATAAAGTCACGATAATAACAACTGCTACACAAAATGGTTCAAATGGCTCTGAGCACTATGCGACTTAACTTCTAAGGTCATCAGTCGCCTAGAACTTAGAACTAATTAAACCTAACTAACCTAAGGACATTACACACATCCATGCCCGAGGCAGGGTTCGAACCTGCGACAGTAGCGGTCGCTCGACTGCTACACAAAGCAGCGTTTTGGCTTACTGTACACATAATGTCCTTACAAGCCATATATAATGCTGCATGCCCTGAAGAGTTTAAAATAGAGCTCTGCAAGTTTTTACATTTTCTTCTCATGCGTGTTGTCTTTTCCAGTCTAGAATTTTATCCTGCCCCCCTTCCTTACCAAATACTAATTTCGCGGACTCAATTTGTGGCTAAAGGTACAAATTCTAGCCTCCTATTCAACAGTTTTACTGTCTCTGCTATAACATCTACATGCATATGGTAGGACTTCATTAGGTACAGTCGCGCTCAGAAGTATCCGAACGACCTGAATTGCATTTCGCCTGATTCGATTGCAACCAGCCCACCGCAGCTGTCTAGCAGGTCATCTAATCGCCCCTCGGTACAGTAGTTTGACTATTGAAAATGGTTCCAACAAGTCACCACTAGAAAACACTGCTCTGTATCGCAATAACTCAAGATGTAAAGTAATAGCAAGGTACTAAAAATTTCAGGGAACATTTTATCACAGATAAGACGGTTCTTCAGGCTTGTAAGGTCACATTTATTACAATAAACGAAATACACGAAATGTTACCACTCTCATTATTACGTCAGATAGGTAATTCACGTAGTAAGTTCGTCGTATTCATGATTTCCTCTTCAAAATACCATACCGTACTTATTATTTAACACAAAATGACAATAAAAATTTAAGTTATTCACTAGCAGCTAGTTGAGAATATGTATGAACTTCAAATGACACGACGAACCGTCTCGTTCTGCATATGGATTCAAACCCAGGTCATGCAGACTAAGCAAAGACTTCGTGACTGGCGGAAACTAACAGTCATTCCTGACTAGGCATACAGAGAGTGATATACCTCGATTTTAGACGTTATCAGTTAGCAAATATCAACTTTAAATTACATAACGTAAACATTGTTAACGGACGCGAATTCCTACCCAGCATCTATTGTCCTTGTTAACGAACTACGAGAGATGTTAAATATTGCTTCTCCACCAGTAACTTACTTGAAATGCCGTGAGGTAAAGCTTTGTGTTGGACAGGGATTCGAACCCAGAACCTAATTGGATTGTCATCAAAGCACAATCAACTGTGACATATCGGATTTTCTCGGCAGTAGCTAGATGTTTTAACTGAAATGGCGAGACGAAACATTAATTTTTTCTTTCCCAGGACTCCAACTTGGCACCTGTCGCTGTTATATTCTAGCGGAAACGAACGTTAAAAATGGGTTTGTTACACCAGCAGCGACATGTGAGCATGTTTAAAATAGAAATAATATGACGAAGAGTTCAGTGCTGACTGGGAATCGAGCCCCACACATATCGTTGTTGACTGCACACAAAGAGACGTCAGCTACCGAATTTTTCTCCACCAGCAGCTCGGAATAACATCCTTGAATTTACAATGATTTCGCAAACAGTTCTGTGTCTCACTGGGACTCAAAAACGTCAGATACCGTTAGTGTTGACAACGAGTGAAAATACAATAAAAACCGAAATTATTACCCACCAGCAGGTAGGTGTTCTCATGCTAGAGCTTGATAATACATAATGAAAGCTTAGTTCCGGGCCAGGATTCGAACCCTTTCACGCCTAATATGTGGAGATGTTGAGGAATCTGCAGTTTTGAACAAACAATAAAGTGCAGTCGAGCTGTATTCTCACGAAGGGATCAAATTCCGCGTTAAGGCCGGTCTGAGTTGCATTCCCAGATCGGAACCAATTTTATCGACATACAGAAACTCAAATTAAAGGTGGAATAAGTGTTCTGTGACCCTACATTGCGTTTGTTTCGTCACTAGAAATAAATAACTAGTATAAGAGAGGTTACTGCTGATAGTGTTTCTACGTGACGCGACTCCTGACTTGATTGTGGTTCAACCTAACGTGTACTTGGTAGAGAAGGAATATCATGTTTAACGTGAATGCCATTATACCTTCTTCACTTGGCGTAGCCAGAAGAGAACAGAATCTGTCTCTCCTTATCGAAAGTCATCAGCAGAAGTTGGAATCGAACCCAGACCATAAGTATATGACCCTAGCATCAATCCAACAGACCACCAAATTCCCTTCTCTATCACTCGTTATTCTATCATAACAATGAACCACTGGACGAGAATTCTGACACACAGACTCCCTGTAGTGGTTTGCAGCATGTTCAGTACATTCATTTACTTGGTTGACCGAATCACCACGAACTAGCTGCCTCGGCTACCCAGTGCATACATTCGACTCTTTTGTAATCACCGAAATAAAATCACGTAACTGACACCTACACAGAACTGCCAACAGTGTAGGATGCAGAAATTTAAACAGGAAGTATTCCTTTCGACTTGAGCTACTCTATTGCGCTATCTGTTTTTTAAAAACGTCGTGCAGTGCAAAAGAAAAGCTGTAACTGTCTTTCTCTCAGAAGTCTAGATCCGGCCATATGCATTATCTCACACCACTGTGCAATGCGCAAGTTCTGGAGGAATTGTTGTTGAGTTCTGGAGGTGTTGTAGCTATGTGTTAGTTAGTAGCGTAACGGTAAGCGTCGCGCACTGTTGATAAGACGTCGCGAGTATGGGTACATTCACTGCTACATTTCTTAGAACGCCATACTGCTGTCTGCTGAAGTTATCGATCTAATGGAACTTTGAACATAATTCCCTTCACTTCTCAACCCAAAATAGTCGCATGTGGAAAAAGGGCTAACTTCTGCGACATTCCCAGCAAATTAGGGACACTGTTGCTCCTGGGGTATCGGCGAGGACCATTCGCAACCGTCTCCATGAAGCTGGGCTACGGTCCCGCACACCGTTAGGCCGTCTTCCGCTCACGCCCCAACATCGTGCAGCCCGCCTCCAGTGGTGTCGCGACAGGCGTGAATGGAGGGACGAATGGAGACGTGTCGTCTTCAGCGATGAGAGTCGCTTCTGCCTTGGTGCCAATGATGGTCGTATGCGTGTTTGGCGCCGTGCAGGTGAGCGCCACAATCAGGACTGCATACGACCGAGGCACACAGGGCCAACACCCGTCATCATGGTGTGGGGAGCGATCTCCTACACTGGCCGTACACCACTGGTGATCGTCGAGGGGACACTGAATAGTGCACGGTACATCCAAACCGTCATCGAAGCCATCGTTCTACCATTCCTAGACCGGCAAGGGAACTTGCTGTTCCAACAGGACAATGCACGTCCGCATGTATCCCGTGCCACCCAACGTGCTCTAGAAGGTGTAAGTCAACTACCCTGGCCAGCAAGATCTCCGGATCTGTCCCCCATTGAGCATGTTTGGGACTGGATGAAGCGTCGTCTCACGCGGTCTGCACGTCCAGCACGAACGCTGGTCCAACTGAGGCGCCAGGTGGAAATGGCATGGCAAGCCGTTCCACAGGACTACATCCAGCATCTCTACGATCGTCTCCATGGGAGAATAGCAGCCTGCATTGCTGCGAAAGGTGGATATACACTGTACTAGTGCCGACATTGTGCATGCTCTGTTGCCTGTGTCTATGTGCCTGTGGTTCTGTCAGTGTGATCATGTGATGTATCTGACCCCAGGAATGTGTCAATAAAGTTTCCCCTTCCTGGGACAATGAATTCACGGTGTTCTTATTTCAATTTCCAGGAGTGTATAACAGCGATAGGTGCCAGGTTGGAGTCCTGGGAAAGAAAAAATTAATGTTTCGTCTCGTCATTTCAGTTAAAACATCTAGCTACTGCCGAGAAAATCCGATATGTCACAGTTGATTGTGCTTTGATGACAATCCAGTTAGGTTCTGGGTTCGAATCCCTGTCCAACACAAAGCCTTACCTCACGGCATTTCAAGTAAGTTACTGGTGAAGAAGCAATATTTAACATCTCTCGTAGTTCGTTAACAAGGACAATAGATGCTGGGTAGGAATTCGCGTCCGTTAACAATGTTTACGTTATGTAATTTAAAGTTGATATTTGCTAACTGATAATGTCTAAAATCGAGGTATATCACTCTCTGTATGCCTAGTCAGGAATGACTGTTAGTTTCCGCCAGTCACGAAGTCTTTGCTTAGTCTGCATGACTTGGGTTTGAATCCATATGCAGAACAAGACGGTTCGTCGTGTCATTTGAAGTTCATACATATTCTCAACTAGCTGCTAGTGAATAACCTAAATTTTTATTGTCATTTTGTGTTAAATAATAAGTACGGTATGTTATTTTGAAGAGGAAATCATGAATACGACGAACTTACTACGTGAATTACCTATCTGACGTAATAATGAGAGTGGTAACATTTCGTGTATTTCGTTTATTGTAATAAATGTGACCTTACAAGCCTGAAGAACCGTCTTATCTGTGATAAGATGTTCCCTGAAATTTGTAGTACCTTGCTATTACTTTACATCTTGAGTTATTGCGATACAGAGCAGTGTTTTCTAGTGGTGACTTGTTGGAACCATTTTCAATAGTCAAACGACTGTACCGAGGGGCGATTAGATGACCTGCTAGACAGCTGCGGTAGGCTGGTTGCATTCGAATCAGGCGAAATGCAATTCAGGTCGTTCGGATACTTTTGAGTACGACTGTACGTATGAAACCAAGCAAAGAAGGAATTCATGTGGCTAACTGTCGACCTATCTCATAACTCAGCTTGACAGATAAATAACTGGAGGACAAATCTCAGCCGCACCCAAGAGGCCATTGATACGATAATCCCAGTTCAGCACGATGTCTTTATAAAAAATCAGAGCTGATGCTCACAACATTGGTTGAATTTGAGTCTCAGAGAGGCCTGAAATCGGCTACAGATTTCGACGGATGCTGCGATACATTAAAGAGGGAAGGATTGAGGTTCATGTTTTTTATGTTATTCCTTGCCACACGCTAGTCAGTTTGCTCAACAACATTCTCTGTAATTGAAAGTCTCCAATTTTTTCTCAATGGAAAAGCTAGCAGATGGAGGACTCTGATAAGTGGTCTGCCTCAAGGATCATTCGTGGTTCCATATCTGTTTAATGCGCTTGTCCACAATATTCCAGCAGATGGCCTGACATTCATATGTCATATAAAAGACATCAGTGATTTTCGGTTTCATTATAAAGAGACACACGGGAAGTTATAATGTTACGTGACGGGATTGAAGTTTCCTACAACTATGTCCCTAAATATCTTGGTGTCGTACACCGTAATTTAAGCACCACTACACGAACCTGTCAAAGCATCTTGGCCCATGGTGAATCTGTTCTACAAAATAGCCGTAATCAATTGGGGAGCAATTTCACTTGTGTATTCTGCTGCTGAATGTTGTGCCCCTGCATCAGAAAACAGTGCAAGTACCACTAAGATAGATGTATGCTTGAGTGAGACCATGAGGACTATTACTGGCAGTATCAGATCTGCTCCTATTCGATGGTTACTTGTTCAGTCCAATATTGCCCCTCCGGATCTCAGAAGAACAGCTGACAAGGTGCAACTTCATAAGAAGATAGAGTCACATGTGAATTCATTTCTAAGTAGCACTTTCCAGAGTCACCTGATGTTATTCAAGCCACCATGGATCAATCTTCGGCCCACTGACGTTTTCGATGTAACCGAGAAGCCGAAAGAAGCTGGAATAAACATCTATCTCAGAAAGCCCACCTAATTCAAAACCTAACGACGAAGGCTGCAGGATCTGATCCTCGCCGCCGAGACTGGTCGAGACTACCGCATCCGAACGGGCGAAGGGAGCTGTGGCCACATCATGAAGAAGTCGAGTTATTGTGAAAGTGCTATGTACGGCTTTTTGGTGTGGAGGGAAAGACAATAGGAGGTATTGTTTTTGAAAGGGCTGTGTAAGACTTGAATGAAGTGCAAATGAATGCTGCAATCTGGTTTCAACATTAACCTGAAAATTCGTTGTGTGCCTGTTTTTATATACGGCGTAAAAAAGGTATCACCTTTTCGAAACTCAGAAATCGTCTCCCATTGCGACGCATAAGTTAGAAATCTAGCTCATAGGTGCCTAAAAGCTACCCTAGTGCAAACGCTTGACGCCCTGCGGCGTCATCCTCGGGCGACGCTTCGAACAACAAAGTGTCGGCACATGCGAGAGAAAGGCCACAGCTCGGAAGATTATGTGAGGTGTAAGGTGGGTCAGTGATGTCATACCGGCACCAAATTTCACCACAATTCTGCCCAACGCCACCGTGGACGTGTCAAACGATGGGACCCCGGTCACTCCCGCTCTTACCCACATTTCGCCCTTCCTTTGACGTCTCAGCAATGGAGGTCAGCTGGCCTGGGTGACCGAGCGGTTCTGCGCGCTTCAGTCCGGAACCGCGCGACCGCTACGGTCGCAGGTTCGAATCCTGCCTCGGGCATGGATGTGTGTGATGTCCTTACAGTAGTTAGGTTTAAGTGGTTCTAAGTTCTAGGGGACTGATGAGCTCAGAAGTTAAGTCCCATAGTGCTCAGAGCCATTTGAACCATTTTTTAAAAACCAGGATATTTCTTTGTCGTTTTCTAGTCTTTCTACACACACCGAGCGAGGTGGCGCAGTGGATAGACCCTGGACTCGCATTCGGAAGAACGACGGTTCAATCTCGCGTCCGGCTATCCTGATTTAGGTCTTCCGTGACTTCCCTAAATCGCTCCAGGCAAATGCCGGGATGGTTCCTTTGAAAGGGCACGGCCGACTTCCTTCCCCATCCTTCACTAATCCGATGAGACCGGTGACCTCGCTGTGTGGTCTCCTTCCCCAAACAACCCAACTCCTCTTTCTACACATGAAAGTGGAAAAAAATGTTTAGGGAACTCTTGAGAATAACGGCTTCAACGTTCAAATGTCGCCGGCCGTTGTGGCCAAGCGGTTCTAGGCGCTTCAGTCTGGAACCGCGCGACCGCTACGGTCGCAGGTTCGAATCCTGCCTCGGGCATGGATGTGTGTGATGTCGTTAGGTTAGTTAGGTTTAACTAGTTCTAAGTTCTAGGGGACTGATGACCTCAGATGTTAAGTCCCATAGTGCTCAGAGCCATTTGAACCATTTTTTTTTGTTCAAATGTCAATAACAGCAAAAACACAACAGGTACCTTAAAAAAAGCCTGATAGTTGCTTCTACCATTCAGTGTCAATGCAGGAAAAGTAACTAACAATTTCATTAGCTTAATAAATAGTGCAGGAGGAAATGGCACAAATTTGAAGATCGACAATGAAACTATCGTTGGGGTGGTAACAAGAAAAATCTTCAAGAATTATAACGTAGACTGAATGAACATCTCGGAGGTAAGTACACAATAATTTTTATTTGCACCATATTGTTTAAAACTGAGATATAATGTACGTTTGTAATTGTTTCCGCGAAGTTTTGTGATTTATTTAATGTATGTCCACAGGCCAAAACAAATATTGTATGTGTCTGTGAAGAACAAATAAACCATGGTATAAATAAAGTATTATTATACGTCTTCTCTTAGAAGTTACTATTTTTCGCTAGTAATCCGTTCGCAGAAATGCAACTGCAAAGGTAATTTTCTCTCTTGGAAAGAAATCGCCGGTTGACTACCAAATGGGCAGGAAATCACTCTGCTAAGGAACGAATTGGAAGGGGAAAGGGGATGGGGAAGGGGAGGGGGGAGAGGGAGGACTTGTGGCTCAATCACTACGAAGGGTGGCCACAAAGCACGAAGCAGCTCGCAGCGCTGCTTGCTAACCTTAAGTCCTAACCTGATCTTATAAACACCAACTCTGAAATACTGCTTCAGTAGCTAGATTGCAAACATATGATTCCTAATTCAGTCTCCATTGTTAAATATTTAATTTCATGTAATTCAAATTATGTTTCGGACTCTTGGAAAATTATAACAATCTAAAAGTTCACTGCACTTAGTAAAACTACATCTTCTTTCCAAATTACGTAGAATATTGAGTAAGCAGTTGCATTATGTAATGAAAAGATCACGAAACCTATCAGAAACATCATTGCTACTTTGTTCATATAGCCATCTCATTCACTGTCCACATACGAAGTTTTCCCACAAAATATCTCAACGTGATTGGGAGCAGACATTTGAAAAGAAGCTGGCGTACCACTCATTCAACAAACAGCAGGTCCACCGAGCGAGGTGGCGCAGTGGTTAGACACTGGACTCGCCTTCGGGAGGACGACGGTTCAATCCCGCGTCCGGCCATCCAGATTTAGGTTTTCCGTGATTTCCCTAAATCACTCCAGGTAAATGCCGGGATGGTTCCTCTGAAAGGGCACGGCCGACTTCCTTCCCCATCCTTCCCTAATCCGATGAGACCGATGACCACGCTGTCTGGTCTCCTTCCCCAAACCAACCAACCAACCGACCAAACAGCAGGTCCCATTTCCACTGAAGTGACAAAAGTCAAAAGTATATGTATGCACATATAAACGTGGCGGTAGTATCACGTGCACAAAGTATAAAAGGGTAGTGCATTGGCGGAGCTATCATTTGTACTCAGGTGATTCGTGTGAAAAGGTTACCTACCTAATCATGGCCGCAGGACATGAATTAACAGACGCTGAACGCGGAATAGTAGTTGGAGCTAGACGCGTGAAACGTTCCATGTCGCAAATCTTTAGGGAATTCAATATTGCATTACCACTCTCCACACAACGTAGTAGCCGACGGTCTTCACTTAACGACCGAGAACAGTTGCGTTGGCGTAGAGTTGTCAGTGCTAACAGACAAGCAATACTGCGTAAAATAACCCCAATTGTCAATGTGGGACGTACTATGAACGCATCCTTTAGGACAGTGCGGCGAAATTAGGCGTTAATGCGCTTATGGTAACAGGCGACCAACGAGAGTGCCTTTACTAACAGCACGACATCACCTGCAGCGCCTCAAAAAAATGGTTCAAATGGCTCTGAGCACTATGGGACTCAACTGCTGTGGTCATCAGTCCCCTAGAACTTAAAACTACTTAAACCTAACTAACCTAAGGACATCACACACATCCATGCCCGAGGCACGATTCGAACCTGCGACCGTAGCAGTCGCACGGTTCCGGACTGCTCGCCTAGAACCGCGAGACCACCGCGGCCGGCTGCAGCGCCTCCCCTGGGCTCGTGACCATATCAGTTTGACCCTAGACAACCGGAAAACCATGACCTGCTGAGATGCGTCCCGATTTCAGTTGGTAAAAGCTGATGGTAGGTTTCGAGTGTGGCGCAGACGCCTCGAAGCTATGGATCCAGGTTATCAACAAGGCACTGTGCAAGCTGGTGGTGGCTCCATGATGGTGTGGCTGTGTTTATATGGAATGGACTGGGTCCTGTGGTTCAACTTAAGCGATCATTGACTGGAAATTGTTATGTTCAGCCACCTGGAGACCATCTGCAGCCATTCATACACTTCATGTTCCCAAAAAGTGATGGAATTTTTATGCATGACAATGCGCCATGTCACAAGGTCATAATTGTTCGTGATTGGTTTGGAAAACATTCTGAACAATTCAAGCGAGTGATTTGTCCACCCAGACGGCCCGAAATGAATCCCATTAAGCATATCATGGAGAGGTCACTTTGTGCACAAAATTCTGCACTGGAAAAACTTTCCCAATTATGGACAACCACGGAGGCAGCATTGCTCAGTATTTCTGTAGGGGACTTACAACGACTTATTGAGTCCATACCACGTCTGTTGCTGCACTACGCCAGGGAAAATGAGGTCTGACACTATGTTAGGAGTTGTCCCATGTCTTTTGTCGCCTCGGTGAAAATCAACAGGGTGAGCAGTTCTTTCACACCTAGTAGGTTTTGTAGATATATCATTCTTTTGAGACACTTCTCGTTACATTCACGGATGGCTTAGTTGTCTATACGAGTCATCTGCTGGTTATGGTTTTTATCGACTATAGGGCAGCGAGTATGGAGGTTAGGGTCATTATAGTACATGGGTTTGGACTGAGAGCAAGTTTGTAGATACATAATGGTATATTGATTGATTGATTATTGGTTGGGTGACTGATCAATTGAACAGTTGTTTGGTAATTTCCTATTTTTCCTCTTCACCTCTTCTTCCTCCTCCTCCTACTATTTTGCTGATGCAGTTGCTAACAGCAAGTATTGTAGAGCGCTGTAGTAGCAGTGTATGCATGATGTGCGGTGTATGGTGGTTTATTCTGCTGCAATAAGTTATATTCGGCGTGTATCACATCCAGAGCTCTGGAGACAATAATACATCTCGGTATCCCATCCATTAATTCAACTTTTATCTATTTAATACATATGAATGCTAGTAACTGACATGGGCACTGTGTGGATGCATAAATTTATACACTGCTCTAAGTCATCTACATGCATACTTTGTTCATGCAGGTAACACACAAAGTCATTGAATACAGCTTTAACATACGGCTGCCACCAACTCAGTCCATCTCATATAGTCCATAGCGCACTTTCTAGATCACATACATTCATAACACTTGAATGATATAAATAAATGGACTCTCCAGATGTTATCTCGAGTGCTGCATCACCATATACACTCCTGGAAATTGAAATAAGAACACCGTGAATTCATTGTCCCAGGAAGGGGAAACTTTATTGACACATTCCTGGGGTCAGATACATCACATGATCACACTGACAGAACCACAGGCACATAGACACAGGCAACAGAGCATGCACAATGTCGGCACTAGTACAGTGTATATCCACCTTTCGCAGCAATGCAGGCTGCTATTCTCCCATGGAGACGATCGTAGAGATGCTGGATGTAGTCCTGTGGAACGGCTTGCCATGCCATTTCCACCTGGCGCCTCAGTTGGACCAGCGTTCGTGCTGGACGTGCAGACCGCGTGAGACGACGCTTCATCCAGTCCCAAACATGCTCAATGGGGGACAGATCCGGAGATCTTGCTGGCCAGGGTAGAGCACGTTGGGTGGCACGGGATACATGCGGACGTGCATTGTCCTGTTGGAACAGCAAGTTCCCTTGCCGGTCTAGGAATGGTAGAACGATGGGTTCGATGACGGTTTGGATGTACCGTGCACTATTCAGTGTCCCCTCGACGATCACCAGTGGTGTACGGCCAGTGTAGGAGATCGCTCCCCACACCATGATGCCTGGTGTTGGCACTGTGTGCCTCGGTCATATGCAGTCCTGATTGTGGCGCTCACCTGCACGGCGCCAAACACGCATACGACCATCATTGGCACCAAGGCAGAAGCGACTCTCATCGCTGAAGACGACACGTCTCCATTCGTCCCTCCATTCACGCCTGTCGCGACACCACTGGAGGCGGGCTGCACGATGTTGGGGCGTGAGCGGAAGACGGCCTAACGGTGTGCGGGACCGTAGCCCAGCTTCATGGAGACGGTTGCGAATGGTCCTCGCCGATACCCCAGGAGCAACAGTGTCCCTAATTTGCTGGGAAGTGGCGGTGCGGTCCCCTACGGCACTGCGTAGGATCCTACGGTCTTGGCGTGCATCCGTGCGTCGCTGCGGTCCGGTCCCAGGTCGACGGGCACTTGCACCTTCCGCCGACCACTGGCGACAACATCGATGTACTGTGGAGACCTCACGCCCCACGTGTTGAGCAATTCGGCGGTACGTCCACCCGGCCTCTCGCATGCCCACTATACGCCCTCGCTCAAAGTCCGTCAACTGCACACACGGTTCACGTCCACGGTGTCGCGGCATGCTACCAGTGTTAAAGACTGCGACGGAGCTCCGTATGCCACGGCAAACTGGCTGACACTGACGGCGGCGGTGCACAAATGCTGCGCAGCTAGCGCCATTCGACGGCCAACACCGCGGTTCCTGGTGTGTCCGCTGTGCCGTGCGTGTGATCATTGCTTGTACAGCCCTCTCGCAGTGTCCGGAGCAAGTATGGTGGGTCTGACACACCGGTGTCAATGTGTTCTTTTTTCCATTTCCAGGAGTGTAAATCTATGATGGACGTCTTCAAACCAAAGAAGCAGATGTCTGTGGGAGAACAAGATGAGTAACACTTTAGTGTCATATGATCAATGATGTATGACATCGCACCACATAGCTCATCCTACTCTGTGTCCATAAATTGCGCTATGTTTAAAATTCTGAATTTCCATTGCTACATCATAGTTACTGTCTTCTTACATACATATATTCAGTCATTTGAAGCTATTGGCAGTCAAATTATAAGTAGTGCTGAACAGCAGTACCCTAGGACCATGTAACTGCAGCTCTATAAGCGGTATTGCAGCAAACGATTATGTGTCCTACTCTGAAGCATCAGGAAACCTACAGTGTGGTGCCGCACCTCAACGAGTGACAATGCAGCGGACGTGTGTACGTCCTGCTCCAATGTATTAAGCAGTGCTGCATCAGAGGGCTATTGAACTGTTGAAAAATAGAAGCACATCGTAAGTATTTCTGAAATTACGCATGCATACACAGTGAGAGACAGGATTATACTGTATTCATACTTATATTCAAATGGAGTCCTTTTATTCTGCGTGTGGACCATCCTGATCTTTGATGGTGCTTCATGATGCTGAATTCTCAATACAGCGAACACAAGTGACGAGACTCACAGAACTGATTTAGACAGAGAAGAGGGAAGGGAAGGGTAAGATAAATCTGGCTGCCCTCGTACCACCTGCCAATATAAATAAGAATTTCCCACCTTATTGAAGCCACATGATTGATCTTGAGGTATGTGGGAGGGGAGAGGAAGGATAACTCTGGTGTCCTCATTTCCTCTGCCAATAGGAAGAATTTCCCAGGTTAACCCAAGCAATTTGTCTAGAGATATGGGGGAGAGAAACGGGAGAGAGGAAGGGGGAGAGATGATCTTGGACAGTTTTCTGATGAGTGTCCTCCATGTTCTCGCAATTTTTAAATCATACATTTACCCTACAGGCGTGGACAGTGACCTCGACATGTGTCATGATGGGTGATCTTGAATTTACCATACTCAGTTACATGGGAGACCTAGATATGTACCTGGGGTATCAGGTTACGTGGTCACCTTAATTTTGGTGCCTGAATGCCTATTGTCCACTACTAACATATATTTTGTGTTTTGCAGCTTCATTATGTGCAAGGAACCAGATATTGGAATCCTGCTTATTATCTTGTTTCTCCTATTTAAAAAATTTTGAAAATTTCAGTCGATCGCTTTGCTACACATCTTTTTTATAAAACTGATTTCTGTTTACTAATTCTAACATAATGCCAACTTTAAATTTAGATTGATGAGAATCAATCAGCTGACTTTTCTATAAATGGTGGATAAAGGCTTGTTGTCTTTTACATCAACTGACGTATTTTTATCATTCTATATTTCATAAAATTATTTGATTCACTCCTTTCTTTGTCACATCAATCTATTCATAAGTACCTAACATCAAGAAGCTTTCGAACATTTTTGTTTGAGAGATCTCTCAGAACGATCAATAAATGTAGCTGTCATACTAGAATACATTGAATTGTGATTGTATTTATATAATTACATCAATAATTGAACTAAGCATTCTAAAATTTATTTCCTAAGGAAGTTTGCAAATGTTCTTCTACTTTTTAGATGTATAGCGTCTTTGCCACTTCATATTCAATTTTTGCTTTTAAATACTGCAACCCTATCATGCATATTTGGAGTAAGTTGCACAAATATCAACAAATAGTTATATCCTGAATTTTTTGTCGGATACTCAGTTGTATCAATTAAATCTGCTTGATATAGATGGACAATTCATTTTTCAATATTAACCATGTTTATATACTATACATGCAGGGTGACGTAATTCTTCAGCAAGCGGGTATATGCAACTAAAACAGCTGAAGAGTTCTGATTGGAATGAGATATTACAAAATAAATGTTTATATTGTTAAGTGTAAGACGCTTAAACTGGCGACTTTCATAAAACTGGTAATTATCGTGAAACGTGGTTACCTAACAAAACTAAAGGATGTTACTTTTCAACACAGGTCTACAGTGAAACTGTCCACTCTCCTGTCTTATGTTGAGACCTCTAAAGTGATGGATGTGGCAGTCAAGTGATAATTTTCGATTCAAATTTTATGTCATAGACAGTGCCATTAACGATAATGATAGGATATGTCAAAAGTTTCGTTGTTATTGCTCACATGTTTAACTAGTAAAGTGATACATTCTTCTGAAAACGATTATGTCGATAAACACAACATAATATATGACCTGAGAAATGCAGTCTATACCATCAGATTGATATAACCTCTTCCATATTGTTTTCCTATCGTGTCTACAATCACACAGTGTTATGTATTCTGCTTAATGAAATTAGGATATATCAAGTATTTGCAAATTGTTATTCACGTTTCGGATGTGATTTACGATCAGAGCTATGTAATACTTAAACAAGAGTAGACTTCATCTTAAACTGCTGAATGAGACACTGTCAATGCAATGTATCTTTGTATTATTAAGAAAATATATGTAGAATTTTATGAAGTGTTATGTGTTTAATGAAAATGTGTGTACTACTGTTCGCATCTTAGATAAGTTTTACGTGCATGGCGACATAGCTCTTCAGCAAGAGTAGCTTCCAAAGTTAATCTGCTGAATCAGACATTATCAAAGAAATATTTCTTTATATTATTACCAATAAGACGCTTGAAGATTATTACGAGACGTTATTGTACTGACTTTATAGAGACCTCTAATGGTTTTATAGAGGTATCATCTTGGTTTATAGAGACACCAACAGGCTTCATAGAGACATTCTGTGGCTTTATAGAGGTATCAACTGGCTTTATACAGACATCTCAACTGGATAAACTACCAAAGTACAAAGGGCAACTAAATAACTAGAAAGATTTACATGTTCAGCGGAGTAGATAAAGCGGCACTAGTGCCATATCATCTCAACGAGGAACTCGAAACGATCAGCGCTGTATGTAGAGGAACTGTGGCTGAGGTTCAGAAGAAAAGTTTACCAAGAACTAAATGGATATCTACCTGATAGAACAGTTCATGATGGGAGTGACCCTTCAAAGTGTAGAGTCGGAGTAAAGAAACTTCTACAGAAACAGAGACTACTGAATAATAGGTGCAAAACAAAGCGCAGCGCTATGGATAGAGAGATGCCAGGTGAAACGCGTTTGACTATCAAAAAAGCATTGCGTGATGTCTTCTACGACTACCCTAGCATAATCTCATCGAAAGACCTCACGCAGAATTCAAGAAACCTCTTCTGATATATAGGGACTGTTAGCAGGACAGACGCTTAAATATGACGCAGAAATTGAAACTGAAGGTAACAAAGCAGATACGATGAGCTCCGTTTTCAAATATTCCTTTGCAATGAAAGATATAGAAATTTTGCTTCAGTTTTATCTTGCTCCACTACAAAAATGAGTGACACTGACATTATCGTTAGTGACGTTGAGAAACAGCTAAAATCAATAAAACTGAGCAAAGCCCCCCACCCAATGGAATCCCTACCACATTCTACACAGAAGTTATGACTCAGTTAGTCACTCTTTTTACTATGCTCCACCGTCGACTTTGCCAATAAAAACTTTCCGAGTAGTTGGTAGATTCCCTAATTTGGCCAAACCCTTTGTGATATCCTCGTATCATTGTCGAGCACGTTAGAAATGTACCTGTCAGAGACTTCAGCATCCATTCAGCTGAATAGTGTTCCGCTGCTGCTCTAGAGCATGAGGGCAAGCAACCCCTCTGACACCCCTTATGTGGGGTTGCCTGCCCACAGGCAGTAGAGCAGCAGCGAAGCACCACTCAGCTGAATGGTTGTGGAAGTCTCTGTCAGGTACATTTTACCGCGCTCAGCAGAGGTGCGTGAGTGGCACTGCTATGTTTTATTCATACACATAT
Source organism: Schistocerca nitens (assembly GCF_023898315.1). Classification (NCBI taxonomy): domain Eukaryota; kingdom Metazoa; phylum Arthropoda; class Insecta; order Orthoptera; family Acrididae; genus Schistocerca; species Schistocerca nitens. The sequence continues at coordinate 776,105,454 of NC_064616.1, read as the reverse complement.
TAACTTTGCACCTCTTGGTGATCACGCAGCAGCAGGGTGTGAAACAGAGGGGGTGAAAAAGCATACACATACTTTTCTGCTTGTAATAACTTTCAAATTTCGCAGAATGGTTTTGAATAGTCCCTAGTGATACCACCCTGTATACCAGAGCAAAAATTGCAGTCGCACTGCACTCCAGAACAGTCAGATCACATTCAATGGGGTTGCAGCCCCCCATTGTCCTTACAGCAGGGTTGAATCGTCTGGTGGGTGTCAGCAGTGTCGAACGTTGTCAAGAACCTCGTCCTATAGCACATTGCCCTGTGAACTGTCGTTTTCGACCTCGAAACGTGTGAGAATCAATTCCCCAGGGAAATGGGTAGTTTATTAACGCTCTTTATGCCACTTCCTGAGGGTTTTTCGTGTCGGTTCTGAGCGGCGGTGTGTCTGAAATGTTTACCTCGGCCACGAATAATAAAACTGCGTGATTTCAACAATGCACGACGTGGTTCTGACATCCATCGAAAAATGGCTCTGAGCATCTGAGGTCATCAGTCCCCTAGACCTTAGAACTACTTAAACCTAACTAACCTAAGGACATCACACACATCCATACAAAATTGTTGAGGCTTTCGTGGCCACTTGTTGACAAACTGCCTATTGGCTTCTGTCTCGGGTTCTTCGGCCGACGTTCATCTAATGATTTTTCTGACGTTTCGCCAGCACGAGTGGCTGGCATTGTCAAAGCTTCACCCTCCATTGCCGGTGGTGAACCTCACCACCGGCAATGGAGGGTGAAGCTTTGACAATGCCAGCCACTCGTGCTGGCGAAACGTCAGAAAAATCATTAGATGAACGTCGGCCGAAGAACCCGAGACAGAAGCCAATAGGCAGTTTGTCACACACATCCATGCCCGAGGCAGGATTAAAATCTGCGACCGTAACAATCACGCGGTTCCGGACTGAAGCGCCCAGAACCGCTCTGTCCCAGCGGCCGGCTGACTGTAATGTCTAGAACCGCTCGGCCACTCCGGCCGGCGGATTTCAAAATTCTCTGCTTTGCAGGTGAGCATAACAGTAGGATCATTTTGGCTATTTTTCTTCATCAACTTTCATCCATGTTTCTGTCTCTGTTATTTAATTTAATGATATGGTGTTATGGGATTTGAAACTGTTCATTGGACAGTTATGCTGACTCTACTCCTAACGGTGTATCTCATGTACATTAGGTATTAGACACTAGAAATGATAACATTCGTTCTCCCTAACAGGAACAAACTTTGGGAATTCCGAAGGCTTGTCATAAACTCACTTTCAGCGAAAGCTATAGCAATCTATTGCGTGATTTTTTCGCTCCTTCTTTCACGTTTGGACACGGTTCTTCGCCCAGGGACACAGCGTAAATTAATATTTTATATCCGTATAGTGTTCATTAATTTTTGACATCTATTTTGCAAATCACAAATTACTCACCTCTCTTATTTTTATTTCACTGTCATTATCTGCCTTACACTTATTTCACATTTTCAAATTCTACTATTCCATTCGAGAGGTTCCCATTTGACATTTAGATCGTTAGCTTTTTATGTTATTTTGGTTTTCTTTTGAGGTTCGAGCAGTCTCTTTATAAACAGCTGCTGAGATTAATCTGAGGGTCTATTCTGCTTGAAGTTTATTTATTTCTAAATCTGTTTTTGAGAGAGGTGCGGTGCAGAAGAAAAGAGAGAGAGAGGTATAAGAGAGCCATAAAGATATAAGAAGCTGACGCTCCATCTTCGACTTGATCGCACTAGGCACCGCATTATTATAACTATTTTTCGCCCTTTAATGGTGACAAATAAGTCCCTAGTTCACTCTGTTCTCCTCTACCTTGTTGATTGGTTCGTTGGTTGATTTGTGGGAGGGACCAAACAGTGAGGTCATAGGTCCCGTCGGATTTGAGAAGAATGGGGATGGAAGTCGGCCGTGCCCTTTCAAAGGAACAATCCCGGCATTTGCCAGAAGCGATTTAGGGAAATCACGGAAAACCTAAATCAGGATGGACGGATACGGGTTTGAACCGTCGTCCTCCCGAATGCGAGTCCAGTGTGTTAACCGCTGCGCCACCTCTCTCGATTCTACCTTGTTATTGGCAGTTTAAAAGAGCTTCAATATCAGGAATTGTTTAGTCTGCCACTACTTTGGCGACAGATAAAAGAGGGTTTATACTATTGGTACGCAGACAGAAATTTTTTTGCGGTTTTCGCGTCTTGACGGCGGCGAAGTCATTTGAGATAAGCTCGGTTTCGATAAGGATGGAACAGTAAATCGACCGCTGAATGTTTGAAGGAACCGTCGCAGTATTCGCCCGAAAACCGTCGTTCTAGGTGACCAGAAGGAGAGATGAAGGCCGCTCTTCTCCAGAAGGAGCCCTGTGAGCTAACCTTACTATGGCACAGAAATAGACATATTATGCAATCACAAAAATATTCAACAGCCTTCACAGTGAATTAATGGGATCGACAGACAATAAGAATAAATTTAAAGACAAACCGAAATCTATTAAATCAAACATGCCAACTCCGGGCCACTACAACGACAACAGTTTCCTCACATACTAGCTCCTTATTGATGACTACGTTAAATATATTTGTTGCTAAATTTTATTTATATACTGCACTATGCAGAAATGACCTCTGGCATGGAAGATATCCCATATAACCCCGTCGTGTAGTTATCCACTGGAATCGACAGCTTTTAATGTCGCTTTTTTGGCGTTTTTAATCAGATCTGAGGCTGCAAAGGCACAAAGGCCACTCCAGTGGATAGACTATTGCCTACTGGTCCTGTGCCCTGGGTGTATTTGCGGCCTCAGAACTGATTAAAAACGCCAAAAAGCGACATTAACAGCTGTCAGAAGCAGTGTACAGCTGCACAACGGGATTAAATATTTCACCTCATTTTTGTTTTGTTTGTTAAAAATGTTGGTCGCTCTGTTTTCATCCAGACGAAAAGCCACAAGGAGCACAAAAATAGTGCTAAATATTCCGCTGTAGTTTTACTAACCACAAGGCATCACTTTTTAAATAGCCCCAGGCTTAAGCTAGTTTTTTTCTCTATCTGGAACAACATTTCTCGATGAAACATACGCAGTGATGTAAGTATTTCGTTAGAGATGTCCGCATACAAAATTGGTATTATTCTGGCATACTAGAGATAAGTTGAGTGGCATCCTCGCAGAAATTTTCATCACTCTTAATGAAATAAGAAATATTGTGTATTGTCCTTCGGAGGATTTGTATGATGTATGTACGCAGATCTGGTTTGTTGCCAGGTACGCCCAAGTTCATTTACCGTACGGTCTTCGTAGAACATTACACGTCGAATCGTTACGAATTTGTAAATCCTCTTCAATGACCGCCTATCACGAGCACTCAACATGCAGTTTCGTCCACGTTGTGATTTAGCGGATAATAATTTTCCGTTTTCCCTGCTCGCAGTATAAATCTTCGGCACGATGCATCTTCAAAGAGCAAACAGTTCGGCTCCCTCGGTTACGGAAGCATCCACCAGACGAATAGCAACGATTTTCCTACATTAGAATTCACTTAGCTCCGACATAACGCACTCAAAACTACACATAACACTATTCTAACCACAACTGATACCTGAAACTTATTGAGGATATTGCATAGGTAATGTTCGTGGTCAAATAGAACAGCGCAACCTCCAGGCCTGGTCAGCATTTTTGTTTATGTTCAAGGATGTCTTTCTTGCTGTGTTTCCATATTTTTGTGCAATCCCTGTGACGGACGAGGCGTTCCGGGTTCATTTCGATTCAGATTCAAATTGATCGCATTACAAATGTATCCTCCACAAGAGTTAGTGGTATCATCGACGGAAAGCGAAATGGAGGGATCGGCAATGTCGTGCCTGATGTTCTAGATAACTTGCAGAGTGTAAGAAACCAGTGAGAAGAGAAGCTAGAATTCAGATAACTTTTTCCCAACAAACATATTCAGGATATTCTATACATATTCCTGTCACATTTATGCACTCACCTTCGAACGAAAGTGGACCAAGGTATTTCTGTATTAATGTTGATTCGCTGCAAATGTTCATGTCAGTATATGGACTAAGTAATGCGTAACCAACATATCGAAAAAGAATAAACGTAATGTAAACAGAAAACCATATGATGTGCCTTTGTATTCAAAGCAATTCAAGACAGGTAACTGTAATGAGACCTATCACGACATGGAAAGCCAAGTACAGCGTGTCTGCTATTGCATATTTACTGTTTTTGAAGTTTCAAGGGTTAATTTTTAAGTGTTTATTTGTGCAGCATACATTGTATTTGTTCATATGATGTAATATGGCTGCAATGAAATGTTAGTGAGAGACTCTGCGACATGCAAACTTTAATCTTGATCACTGAAATTCCAGAGTCTTTATCATGAAACAGTGTTGAAAAATGGTTCAAATGGCTCTGAGCACTACGGGCCTTTGAGGTCATCAGTCCCCTAGGACTTAGAACTACTTAAACCTAACTAACCTAAGGACATCACACACATCCATGCCCGAGGCAGGATTCGAAACTGCGACCGTAGCTTTCGCGCGGTTCCAGACTGTAGCGCCTAGAACCACTCGGCCACTCCGGCCCGCAAACAGTGTTCCGATGTATCTTCTACTTTGAAGATGTTTTCTGTTACACATGCGTATAATCTGCCCTGGGTTACCTTCAAGATGATAATGAACTCCGCTTGATTGCGTCGATCTTTTCTTGATATTGATTCGTAGGTAAATGATTAAATGAAATAATATATGCATAGTTATTCCTTTTGAGATAACATTTACCATTTTCAATTTGTTTCACAGCACCATCTGCTGTGATATTTAACTACATTATCAGTGATTGCGCCACATGTTCGCCACTTAGTTGAAATAACAATTGTTTGGTAATTTCTTATACAGTTGTCATAACGATTTCCTGTCCCCGTTACCTTGTTTAAAATTGTTGATTATCTTAATATTTCTACAGCACTTTCATATCATACGCCGTCGTTCAGTCTTACGTCCACCATTCTCGATGTTTTCGGCGCCTCTGTCACCGTTGTGAAGCTACCTTCGCACCACTAGCAACGCTTTAGCATCGCTGCGTTGCTCGCTGTTCTTTTCACCGATTGTACCATGTGGCTTCACATGATTTGCCGATGAGTACAACACTCTTCCAAACAATTTCCTTTTATTATTGGTGCTTTTTCTTGTTAAACTTCCATATAAAATTTGGGGCGGAGCTTAAGTTGAATTTAACTATTCACTTACCTATACAGAAGCTTCGATTATTTTTCAATTAATAGGATGTGAGATGACACTAAAGTTCTCTGAGAAATGCTCACGGTACATAATGGATGTCCGCCTCTGTAGCTCACTGTTCAGCGTGTCTGGCTGCTACGCGGAGGACCCGGATTCGATTTTCGGTACAGCCAGGGAAGGTTTCTTGATGGGAGAACGAACAGGATGCACTCAGCCTCATGATGCGAACTGAGGAGCTACTTAAATGAGAAACATCGGCTCCAAGATCAACAAAGCCGACTGGCCCGGAGAGCGGTGTGTTGACCGCATGCCCCTCCGTATCCCATCGGATGATGCCACTGGGAGAGGATGACATGGCGGCCGGTCGGTTCCGCTTGGAGCATCAACCCAGAACGCAGAGTTACGCTTTGTTTATTCTTACAGCAGCTCGGAGTGGCCGAGCGGTTCTAGGCGCTACAGTCTGGAACCGCGCGACCGCTACGGTCGCAGGTTCGAATCCTGCCTCGGGCATGGATGTGTGTGATGTCCTTAGGTTAGTTAGGTTTAAGTAGTTCTAAGTTCTAGGGGACTGATGACCTCAGATGTTGAGTCCCATAGTGCTCAGAGCCATTTTTTCTTACACAATGGATGAACAGTGAAAGAAATAAGCTAAATAAAAAAATAGTCTGGAGTGCTATTAGTAAAGTAGAAAGAGTTTTCCAAACTAAGCCTCCAGTGTTTCTTTAAAGGAAAAAAGTTTACAATGAATGTGAGTTATCAGTTTTGACTTACAGCGGTGAGAAATGGACTTCAAGTGCAGAAAGCATTCAAAATATAAAGGTTGTTAAGCGAGGACTGGAGAAAATTAAATGGAAGCGTTTGAGGCCCCGTCGACAACGTAGTCATTAGAGACGGAACAAAAGCTCATATAGTTTTAATAGACAGGAAATAAGCTGTGTTCTTCCTAAGGAAGCAACATGACACTTACCTGAGCAAGAAAAGGAAACCTAAATCTAAATGGTCGGACGCGGATTTAAACCATCGTTCTCCCGAATGCAAGTCCATGGCAGTAACCACTGCACCACCTCGCTCGGTAACAATACAGAGAACGAGCTGGGCCCTGTGGAGTTACCCGTGGTTAAACAGTTATTTGTAAAAAAAAATTCGTGGTTATGTATGTATTCCAATCTTCTATTAGTCTGTCTCCTCCTTCCATCTCTGTCTCTCCACCATCGTTTCCCCTTCTCTGTGCGGCTCCGCCTCCCACCTCTTAATACCCATCTAGTCCTCCCCCTCTCGCTGTTCATCTCCTCCTCCCTTCTCTCTCTGCTCTCTGTCCAACTCTTCCTCTTACCTTTCTCTGTCCGTTCCCTCCTCTCCCCACTCCCTGTCGATCTTCTCTACTTTCCTTACACTGTCCATTTCCTCCTCCCCCTCTCTCCATCCATCTCCTCCACCACTCTGTCTGTGTCCGTCTCCTCCTTTTCCCTCTCTGTCTATCTCTTCCTCCCCTTCTCTCTCTACGCTATGAACCTATGAACCCCATCCCCCCTCCCCTCCCCCCCCCCCCCCAATGGGAGGGTGGTGGTTCTTATCCCCACAGTATCTCTTTCCAGATCGTAGTAAAGTTGCATACCAAATTCGGTTGAAACTCTTCCTGGGGTTTTGGATGAGCTTTTTATCCATGTACGAACGTACGAACGTTCCAGATGTATTTAACGTAGTTAACGTGTATTTGCACACATATTTCTCCTGTATCTTTAGTGAGTTTCACCCTGCAGTTTGATTTCAAGCAACTGAATGTTTATGACGCCGTATCTTCTGAATTATATGTCGTACAGTTACATCATTTTGTAAGTACATCCAGTGGTATACGTGGCTGCTGTCTGGATAATGTCTTGTGAATAGAGCTGTTAGTAAAAAAGTAATAAATTGAAAGGTCATGCTTTATGTGGCAGTTTTCTAGTATGTTCATGTTTATGAAGTCATACATGTTCATGTTTATGAAGTCATATCTCCTTATCTATGTGTCGTACAATGATACATTTCTCTAGGTACATCCAGTGGAGTATGTGGATACTCTCTGTGAAATATGTTGAGAATAGAGTTAATATTAAGGAAGTAATAAATCAAAATGTCATACATGATGCCGTAGTTTCTCATGCATCGCAATACTTTACGAGGTATCTCTTGAAATATGTGTCGTACAATGATATAGTGTGTAGGTACACTCGGCGGTGTATGTGGATATTGTCAGGAGTGATCCTTCATGGCCGGCCGCGGTGGTCTAGCGGTTCTAGGCGCTCAGTCCGGAACCGCGCGACCGCTACGGTCGCAGGTTCGAATCCTGCTTCGGGCTTGGATGTGTGTGATGTCCTTAGGTTAGTTAGGTTTAAGTAGTTCTAAGTTATAGGGGCTTCCCCCATGAACCATGGACCTTGCCGTTGGTGGGGAGGCTTGCGTGCCTCAGCGACACAGATGGCCGTACCGTAGGTGCAACCACAACGGAGGGGTTTCTGTTGAGAGGCCAGACAAACATGTGGTTCCTGAAGAGGGGCAGCAGCCTTTTCAATAGTTGCAGGGGCAGCAGTCTGGATGATTGACTGATCTGGCCTTGTAACATTAACCAAAACGGCCTTGCTGTGCTGGTACTGCGAACGGCTGAAAGCAAGGGGAAACTACAGCCGTAATTTTTCCCGAGGACATGCAGCTTTACTTTATGATTAAACGATGATGGCGTCCTCTTGGGTAAAATATTCCGGAGGTAAAATAGTCCCCCATTCGGATCTCCGGGCGGGGACTACTCAAGAGGACGTCGTTATCAGGAGAAAGAAAGCTAGCATTCTACGGATCGGAGCGTGGAATGTCAGATCCCTTAATCGGGCAGGTAGGTTAGAAAATTTAAAAAGGGAAATGGATAGGTTAAAGTTAGATATAGTGGGAATTAGTGAAGTTCGGTGGCAGGAGGAACAAGACTTTTGGTCAGGTGATTACAGGGTTATAAATACAAAATCAAATAGGGGTAATGCAGGAGTAGGTTTAATAATGAATAAAAAAATAGGAGTGCGGGTTAGCTACTACAAACAGCATAGTGAACGCATTATTGTGGCCAAGATAGACACAAAGCCCATGCCTACTACAGTAGTACAAGTTTATATGCCAACTAGCTCTGCAGATGATGAAGCAATTGCTGAAATGTATGACGAGATAAAAGAAATTATTCAGGTAGTGAAGGGAGACGAAAATTTAATAGTCATGGGTGACTGGAATTCGTCAGTAGGAAAAGGGAGAGAAGGAAACATGGTAGGTGAATATGGATTGGAGGGAAGAAATGAAAGAGGATGCCGCCTTGTAGAATTTTGCACAGAGCATAACTTAATCATAGCTAACACTTGGTTCAAGAATCATAAAAGAAGGTTGTATACCTGGAAGAATCCTGGAGATACTAAAAGGTATCAGATAGATTATATAATGGTAAGACAGAGATTTAGGAACCAGGTTTTAAATTGTAAGACATTTCCAGGGGCAGATGTGGATTCTGACCACAATCTATTGGTTATGAACTGCAGATTGAAACTGAAGAAACTGCAAAAAGTTGGGAATTTAAGGAGATGGGACCTGGATAAACTGAAAGAACCAGAGGTTGTAGAGAGTTTCAGGGAGAGCATAAGGGAACAATTGACAGGAATGGGGGAAAGAAATACAGTAGAAGAAGAATGGGTAGCTCTGAGGGATGAAGTAGTGAAGGCAGCAGACGATCAAGTAGGTAAAAAGACGAGGGCTAATGGAAATCCTTGGGTAACAGAAGAAATATTGAATTTAATTGATGAAAGGAGAAAATATAAAAATGCAGTAAATGAAGCAGGCAAAAAGGAATACAAACGTCTCAAAAATGAGATCGACAGGAAGTGCAAAATGGCTAAGCAGGGATGGCTAGAGGACAAATGTAAGGATGTAGAGGCTTGTCTCACTAGGGGTAAGATAGATACTGCCTACAGGAAAATTAAAGAGACCTTTGGAGATAAGAGAACCACTTGTATGAATATCAAGAGCTCAGATGGCAACCCAGTTCTAAGCAAAGAAGGGAAGGCAGAAAGGTGGAAGGAGTATATAGAGGGTTTATACAAGGGCGATGTACTTGAGGACAATATTATGGAAATGGAAGAGGATGTAGATGAAGATGAAATGGGAGATAAGATACTGCGTGAAGAGTTTGACAGATCACTGAAAGACCTGAGTCGAAACAAGGCCCCGGGAGTAGACAACATTCCATTAGAAGTACTGATGGCCTTGGGCGAACCCGTCATGACAAAACTCTACCATCTGGTGAGCAAGATGTATGAGACAGGCGAAATACCCACAGACTTCAAGAAGAATATAATAATTCCAATCCCAAAGAAAGCAGGTGTTGACAGATGTGAAAATTACCGAACTATCAGTTTAATAAGTCACAGCTGCAAAATACTAACGCAAATTCTTTACAGACGAATGGAAAAACTGGTAGAAGCGGACCTCGGGGAAGATCAGTTGGGATTCCGTAGAAATGTTGGAACACGTGAGGCAATACTAACCTTACGACTTATCTTAGAAGAAAGACTAAGAAAAGGCAAATCTACGTTTCTAGCATTTGTAGACTTAGAGAAAGCTTTTGACAACGTTAACTGGAATACTCTCTTTCAATTTCTGAAGGTGGCAGGGGTAAAATACAAGGAGCGAAAGGCTATTTACAATATGTACAGAAACCAGATGGCAGTTATAAGAGTCGAGGGGCATGAAAGGGAAGCAGTGGTTGGGAAAGGAGTGAGACAGGGATGTAGCCTCTCCCCGATGTTATTCAATCTGTATATTGAGCAAGCAGTAAAGGAAACAAAAGAAAAATTCGGAGTAGGTATTAAAATTCATGGAGAAGAAGTAAAAACTTTGAGGTTCGCCGATGACATTGTAAAATTCTGTCAGAGACAGCAAAGGACTTGGAAGAGCAGTTGAACGGAATGGACAGTGTCTTGAAAGGAGGATATAAGATGAACATCAACAAAAGCAAAACGAGGATAATGGAATGTAGTCAAATTAAATCGGGTGATGCTGAGGGGATTAGATTAGGAAATGAGACACTTCAAGTAGTAAAGGAGTTTTGCTATTTAGGGAGTAAAATAACTGATGATGGTCGAAGTAGAGAGGATATAAAATGTAGACTGGCAATGGCAAGGAAATCGTTTCTGAAGAAGAGAAATTTGTTAACATCGAGTATAGATTTAAGTGTCAGGAAGTCGTTTCTGAAAGTATTTGTATGGAGTGTAGCCATGTATGGAAGTGAAACATGGACGATAAATAGTTTGGACAAGAAGAGAATAGAAGCTTTCGAAATGTGGTGCTACAGAAGAATGCTGAAGGTAAGGTGGGTAGATAACGTAACTAATGAGGAGGTATTGAATAGGATTGGGGAGAAGAGAAGTTTGTGGCACAAATTGACTAGAAGAAGGGATCGGTTGGTAGAACATGTTTTGAGGCATCAAGGGATCACAAATTTATCATTGGAGGGCAGCGTGGAGGGTAAAAATCGTAGAGGGAGACCAAGAGATGAATACACTAAGCAGATTCAGAAGGATGTAGGTTGCAGTAGGTACTGGGAGATGAAGAAGCTTGCACAGGATAGAGTAGCATGGAGAGCTGCATCAAACCAGTCTCAGGACTGAAGACCACAACAACAACAACAAGTTATAGGGGACTGATGACCACAGATGTTAAGTCCCATAGTGCTCAGAGCCATTTGAACCATTTTTTGATCCTTCATGGAGCGAAACAAATAGTAGTCGGAAGGTGCGAGATCCGGGCTGTAGCGTGGATAAGGAAGAACATTCCAATGAAGTTTTGTGAGCTCCTCTCGGGTGGGCAGACTTGTGTGAAGCCTTGCATTGTCACAGAGGAGGAGTAGTTCGTTAGCATTTTTATGGCGACGAACACGCTGAAGTCTATTTTTTTAAAATTTGATGAAGGTAGCACAATACACTTCAGAGTTGATCGTTGCACCACGAGTGAGAACATCAAACGGATTAACCACTACACATTCCTAGATGTCCATCGCTGTAACTCTACTGGGTGAGTGTGCGTCTTTGAACTTTTTCTTCGGAGGATGGGTTGTTGGCGCCACTCCACGGATTGCAGTTTTGCTTCCGGTTAGAAGTGATAAACCCATGTTTCATCACCTGTGACAATGTTCGACAAAAAATTGTCACAATTAACCTCATAACACGCAAGCAACTCCTCGCAGATGGTCCATCGTTGGTCTTAAACGTCTTCTGTTAGGCGGCTAGGAAACCAGCGGGCACACAACTTTGAGTACCCCAACTGGTGGACGAGCGTGTCGGTACTACCAACAGAACCGTCCGATTGTGCAGCGAGGTGTTTGTGATCCACAGATCACCTCGAATGAGAGTGTCTGCACGTTCCAACACTGCAGGAGTCACAGCTGTGTGCGGCCGGCCTGCACTCGACTGATCAAACAGGTTTTCGCGACTATGTTGCGATGATGACTGACGCCTCGCCATCAACTCACCGTACTTTTGTTTACTGACGCGTCTCCATAGACATTCCGTTAGTGAATATCTGCGATGCTCTGGCTTCCAGGCAAAAGAAATTGAATGACAGCTTTCTGCTTGAAACGCATCTTCGTTACAGACGCAAATTTGAAGACTATGTATGTATAAAGTCACCACCTATCGGAACTCCATGAAACTATAGAAACTGAAGCGGGACAATTCCACGATGTCCCACAACAAATTTGCATTTTTTCAACAGGAGTTGACCCAGAAAAAACGTATTGCATTACTCATTGAACGCCCCTCGTTTATAAGATGGTTCATTTGGGAATTACTAGAACAGACAAGGAAACATTTCTAAGTAGGCTGTTTAGGTTTTTTTTATTGGTAACGCCACGTAGCGCTCTGTATGAAAATCACTGGCTGTGCTGTGTGCAGTCTGTGGCTAGTTTGCATTGTTGTCTGCCATTGTAGTATCGGGCACTTGGCTGTTAACAGCGCGTAGCGTTGCGCAGTTGGAGGTGAGCCGCCAGCAGTGGTGGATGTGGGGAGAGAAATGGCGGAGTTTTGAAATTTGTAAGACTGGATGTCATGAACTGCTATGTATATTATGATTTTTCAACACTATTAAGGTAAATACATTGTTTGTTCTCTATTAAAATCTTTCTTTTGCTAACTATGCCTATCAGTAGTTAGTGCCTTCCGTAGTTTGAATCTTTTATTTAGCTGGCAGTAGTGGCGCTCGCTGTATTGCAGTAGTTCGAGTAACGAAGATTTTTGTGAGGTAAGTGATTTGTGAAACGTATAGGTTAATGTTAGTCAGGGCCATTCTTTTGTAGGGATTTTTGAAAGTCAGATTGCGTTGCGCTAAAAATATTGTGTGTCAGTTTAAATACAGTCATGTATAATTGTTCTAAGGGGACGTGTCATATGTCGACCCTTAGCCGAGGATACCTCACTGGAATCTTCTGATTTTTTTCTTGTAGTTTGTGTAATTAGTGTAGCTATTGTTTATTGCTAGCGCGTAATTGTAGAGAGAATCTCCTTTGTAGTTGCAGTCTTTCATTGTTGTTGTGGCATGCATGTAGATTTGCACCAAGTATTTCGCAGCTGCGCTTGCAATTAACTAGATATTATTTTCAATGTTATGTTAATGTGTTTTCTTATTTTGCTCTTCAAATCGTGCTTTTCTGTGTTGTCGTGTGAAATATTGTGACAATAATGGCGTGTGAAAAGCGTAATACTAGGCTCCAAAGTAAACTGAGAAATGACAGTGAAGACGAAAGCAGTGTGTTAGCGCCGCCGAGTAATGAATTAACTAATGTTCAAAGTAGTAATTTGGTAACTGTGCATAGGGAAATGGAGCGGGCTGCAAATAATGGTGTAGGCAGTGATACAATTAGTGAACAAGGAAGCATTATCGATCGATCGGTCGGCAACAGCTCGCCTCAGGAATCCGAAATGTCAGGACACAATCTTGCAAATACTGTAGATTCAGGTTTTGCGTCCTCGCCGTTTTCTCAAATAAGTCAAGACAGATTTTCTGCTTTTCAAAATGCGAATATTGCCGGTCCAAATGCATTGCCGAATAGCACTGAGGAACATGTTTCAGACACCAGTGCATTGTTATTACAATTAATGCAACAAATGGGACAAAAGCTTCAAAAGTTAGACACGATGGAACAAAATCTTCAAAAGTTAGACACAATGGAACAACACCAGAGACAAGCACAGCAACAGTTAGACACAATGGAACAAAATGTTCAAAAGTTAGACACAATGGAACAACACCAGAGACAAACACAGCAACAGTTAGACACAATGGAACAAAATCAGAGACAAACACAGCAAAAGCTTGAAAAGTTAGACACCAAACTTGAACAAACACGTGAAGATTTAACTACTGAGTTACATAACATTGAATCGAAATGTCAAAAAGTCTGTAATGACGTAAAAACACAAATTTGTGAGCATTTTCAACCTATTTTTTCGCGGCATGAAAATGCATTACAGAATCACGAAGCAGCCATAAAAGAACTGCAAACCATTGTTCATGAAAATCATGAGACCTTGTGGGCTAAAACTGACTCAGTTGCATCTACCGATTCGGTTACGCTACTTGCAAAAACTCAGGAAAACTTAAAGGACACAGTAGATACGATTTCAACACAAATAGACACTCTGAAACTTGGTTCAGAAAAACACACTGAGGAAATAAGTACACTATCGGAGAAAGTAGCCGAACTTTCGGATCAGTTCACTAACTTATCTGCAAAGGTAGATGATGATCTGAATGACACAAGACCTGTAGCCATCACTGACACAGAAGAGTATGAACAAATTAAGAAATTCAAACAAAATCAGAATCAAATTAATACGCAACACAAGATCAGTTGGGACAAGTAATACAAAAATTACATATTTCAGAGGACACTCGCACTCCAGCACGGGAAGAGGGACTTAGAAATACGGAACAGCCACAAAATAATAACACAGGGCATTTCGGAAATTATGAAAGAAATTGGCAAGGTGCACCAAATTTTGAGATGGAACCGCCGACACGACGTAACAATGACCGATATGCTACTCGCCGACACGATGATTTTGACTATAAGCTGTTCATTACTACACGTAAATTCAAAACATTTAAGAATTCCGGCAACGACATTCATCCACAAGCGTGGCTCCATCAATTCTCTCATTGTTTTCCTCCCAACTGGTCATTAGAGCATAGATTAGAATTTATGTGTGGCTACTTAGAGAATAAACCAGCTGTAAGAATGCGATCGGTCATTCACGATTGCCACAGTGAAGGAGAATTTTACCATGCCTTCCTCTCAGCATATTGGTCTCAAGCCACACAAGACCGAGTAAAACATAGCATCATAATGATGAAACATTTCGAACAATCTAAATTTTCCAGTCTTGTGAAATATTTTGAAGACATGTTGCACAAGAATCAGTACCTATCAAACCCATACAGCCCCTCAGAACTCATCCGAATTTGCTTAATCAAATTACCTGAACATTTACGACATATTATTTTGGCAGGACGTTGCAAAGACGACATTGAAGCTTTTCAGGGACTCTTACAAGAATTAGAAATTGACACAGACTGTCGCGGGATGCGAAAACAGGAAAACAATCGTTACAGGTCACATCCGTCACAAATCCGTGACGACAGAAGCAATAACTTTACACGACAAGGCTATTCTTACAACGTAAGTCGTGACCAAAACAGACACCGCCCTTATGACAACCGTTGGCAGAATAATAGTTACAGAGAAAGATCGCATTTCCGTAGTAATGAATGTGACAGAGATAACCATAGAAACAGACAATATCGGAACCAAAACAATTATTATCAAGGGAGACGGAATGACTTCAGATGCAACAGTTCAGCGCGCAGTTACGATTCCAGGGAGAAATTCTCCACCACATGACCGACAAAAAAGAAACTATGGAAACTACCGACTTGATGACAGACGATATAATCGTATCGACAGACCTGAATTTCATCAGAACTAGCGAGATTCAAACAGGACTGGGCCCTCTCGGCAAGGTGAATTTGTAGAAGTTAGGCCTCCTAATCCCAATAAAGATGCGCGCCAACAAAGAGACAGACAATGACTCGCACCGCAGGCAGCCACGTGCGCCGGCTGGCTCAGGGAAAAATAACATTGATGCTAACCTTGAGAAAAATTCCAGTATTCTTTACCGACGTATACTGCATGATAATTGCATTCAAGTTCAAACTCTGAGTACTATGAAGAGTAAAGGATTTCATCACACTTCACATGTAAAACCGCTTATTGAGAGATAATCTGCTTTTTAACTTAGTCTTTGCTATAAAATTTTTCACTTCACGTTACTAGTATGTTTTGTCAGACTTAGAATCTGTTGACATGCAACAATGTTTGAAGTTAAATATCCAGTCAAGAACCAAGAGAACTTATTTAAACAGAAATTACGAATGCATTGTTATTGTGAACAGACGACACAGTATTATTGTGTGTGTACATTCTTGCTTGTTAGTTGCACGATTACGTAACGACTATAAGGCTCACATACTTAGAACATTTACCAGTACTGCTAATGAGATTTTAATGCAACATTTTGGTTTACTTGAAAATACATTCTGGATTTAAAGTACTTTCTGTGAGATACCAGATGACACAGTGGTTAGTTTGTCAGCTACACGATTATATCACAACGCTACTGATGTGTGACACAATCTACATTGTTGCTTTTGCGCTGTTTCTGTTTTATATCTGCACAGTTTTTCTGAATTCTTCTGGAAAGTAAAACATGTTTTAGTAGTAACTTTTGTGGTATAGCTACAATGAGACAGCCTTTTTCGTAGCACAACAATACGATACATTATAGTACTTTCTTGATCATGGTACTCTACGTAACAACTACGATATCTATACGCATAGCATTTCGCTTTTGTTTATTATGAGGTAAGTACATTGACTTCCACAGAACTTTGCTTACGGACGACGATACTTACGACACTTGGCTCATTTTTTACCCTTAAGTAATGACAGAGATTATGTTACAACAAGACGCACAATTTAGCGCTACAGGACACGCATTTGAGTGATTAATTTTGTACTTAAAACATTTATTTTTAAAGATATTTGAACTACAATGATACAAAGGTTTTCCGTTATACATTTCATTCCATTGCTGTAATCTGTAACACCTGAGGGTATAATTACATTAATCCTCAGGGGGGTACACGCTTACTTTGTGTACCATGTGTTTGGCAAGCACAAGGAGCCCTAGCTAATATGGTATTTGCTTATACAACTTTACACATCGGTGCCATATTTCTCTAACACACAAATTACACAGCTATCTGATCGTTTAACTGTGAGATAAACATTTTTTTTACTACATCAGTGACACATGTTTACGCAATTACACAGTTGGGTAACTTCACACTTATGAAATTGTCTTTTGTCTGTACTTTGTGAACTGTTCATATTTTTGCGGAACCATTGTGATACTATGAGAGCTTTGAATGATGTATTTGGTAAGGGAGCATGATTTAAAAGTACGTTTGAGGTAGATGACACTATTGAAATGAGGAGAGAATATTTTTTAGGTTTTGACATTATTGCAGAAAGCTACGACGTTTTTGAGATTTGACTGAGGTGTTATGATGTTATTTTTACGACAACGATGTGTATTATGCTGCTGAGGTATGTTTATGATCAATAAGCTGATGCTATATGAGGAATTTGATTATGCTACGTATCTATTATGATGAAATATTGAAGAAGAGTCGACGAATATTTGTATGTGTAATAAGGTAAGGAATAATGAGTAGTGGTTAGGGACTCTGACTTGTGAAAAAGGATGTTGGAAACCAAGAATCGTACTTTAAGAGTTATGAAATGTATGTAAATGCGTGAGTGTATTACAATGCCGACGAAAATTTTTTGGACAGTTATATCAATAGGATTTTGTTTCTACACATTTGTAACCAAATTCTCAGCCTGTGAATTTTTTTATGTGAGACTGCCACTGTAGCGGAAACTGCTGTCGTAAATATTTCAGTAAGAAAGGTAAGTGACTTTGACGTAATGCGTTTTGGGCGCCCAGCCGAGAGGTAGTCGTCTGACAAAAGAAAGCCATTAGGTGCAAAAAAAAAGAGGCCATTATCCTCGCTATTGACATTTCTTTATCGAAAGCATCACAAATACGACACACTCAAACTTGAAAACGTATGATTACACTGTGGAGCTCTTAATTTATGATATTTACTAAAATGCCTAATGAAATGATGAGAAACATTTTAAATCTATTGTCTTTCTAGTTGAGAGATTGCTCATTTTGTTTAATATCTAGTTTCCAGCTGTGTTGCAGCATTGGTTTTATAAAATAAAATAAAATGCATTTGCTAATGTGTACACTTTCTGTCAACAGATCTAATAAATAATAATTTTATGATCCACGTTCTTCGAAAAAGGAGCACTTGGAATGGAAAGAACAATAAGAAGGGATTAATAACAGTAACAGCATACATAATTTTGTTTTCAAGTACTTGGTAATTTCTTTTGTAGAATAAATTTTGATGCATCACGCTAGTGTTAAGATGTGACATAGGTATTAAAAATGGCCATTTTTACTGTAATATTTTTTCTGCTTGAGCTATGGCATGTTTAGGTATAAGTTATTTCATTTGCTGCTGCTGTTTGCCAGGCATAGTCCTACTGAATTTTACATTGTATTAAGCTAGTTTTACTACTGATTTATTTTTCTTGTTTCCTGTGCATTGCCTTATATTAGTTGTAATATTGCATTTGCTTTGCTAATTTATGCTGCTTGCTTTGCCAATTTGAAATTTTGTCATTGCTGTTTGTGTTAATTTGTTATGTGCTGCTGCATTGCCTCGTCCCTTGGTATATATATCTGAGCTCAGTAGATTTAAGTTAGCTTAAGAGGGGGTAGACTATATAAGAAACTAACTATGATGAATTGGAAGAAATGCATTGAGAAGCTATAAGAAAATGGTTTGGCCAAAAAAAAAAAAAAGTAGTGTACAGTGGAGAAAACTATTTTTGAAAGAGGATTTGAACAGAATACAGAAAGCAGGCTTAGATAGGACTTTTGGGAATAATGATGAACGAAGGGAGATCTCCATGCAAAATACTGCAGTAAAAGAAACCCTGTCCTTTCCTTTTGTGTCATCCCTCTATGTGTTTGTGTACCCTTTTGTATTTGTGTTTTTCCTGTCTTTATGTATTTAGCTGATGAGAGCTATGTTGTAGAATTTTTCTAATACTATGTTATTTACTTTGTAAAGATGTTTAGACATTATTTATTCTGTTTTGTTGCTGATATGTGAAGGTGATGTTTCAAAAGTTATTCTGATCTTTATGTATGTACTTATGTCATTATTTTTGTAACACTGATGTATATGTTTATTTCTATTCTTTTGTAAAGCCTGTGTTACTACAAATGTTATCTGTATTGTTATGTTCTTTAATGATGTATTTTGTACCTTTGATATTGTATTTTTATGTTATCAAATTGTAATTGTTACCAGTTCTTCAAATTAAGTATCATTTCACTGCACACGTTTCTGTTGGTCATAATATATGCACAGTACGTGAGAAGTTGTTCTGTTGTGGCCCATTACCTGTCTGCATGTCGAGAGTCAGCATTGTCTTTTCGTTGGAAGGACAACACTACTTCTTCAAGACTGCATGGAAATCCACTACTTCTGTGTTCATTTTCTTTTACTGCTCAGACTTTGAGAAAAACACTGCTATTTTACTGTGATGAACGATCAGGACTGTCTTTATGGACTCTGAGAAAATTTTAGCTTTTGACCAACATTGTATCAATAAGTGTGTGCATATGATTTCTTTGTAATACTGTAGGTCCGCTGCTTTTTACGATTTACATAAACGATCTGGTTGATGGTATTGACAGCGGCATTAGACTGTTTGCCGATGATGCTATAGTCTACAGGAAAGTAGTATCACACGAAAGTTGTGAACAAATCAATGAGGATTTGCAGAAAATAAATGCGTGGTGTAATACCTGGCAGTTATCTCTCATTATTAGTAAGTGTAACCTACTGCCTATAACAAGGCGAAAATCCTCATTAATGTACGAGTACAAAATTAATGCCCAGTCTTTGGAAGCGGTAACATCCGTCAAGTATCTGGGTGTGACTATTCGAAGTGGTCTCAAATGGAATGATCAGATTACACAAGAAACGGGCAAGGCAAACTCTAGATTTCGGTTTATTGGTAGAATCCTGAAGCGATGCAGTCCTTCAACAAAGGAAATAGCTTACAATACGTTAGTTCGTCCAGTCTTTGAGTACTGTTCGTCTGTATGGGACCCTTACCAGTTGGGTCTGATTCAAGGGATTGAGAAGCTCCAAAGGAGAGCGGCAAGATTCGTGACTGGTACATTTAGCCATCGCGAGAGCGTTACAAATCTCATAGAAAGTTTGAAGTGGGACACACTTGCAGATAGACGGCACGCGAAATGGAAGGGTATGCTCACTAAATCCCGAAATCCGATCTTCACCGAGGATGTAGAGCATATAGTATTACAATAAACTTTCAAATCGCGCAATGATCACTATTCAAAGATAAGGGAAATTAGAGCTCGTACTGAGGCGTTCAGACAGTCGTTTTTCCCTCACGCGATCCGCGAGTGGAACAGGGGGGGGGGGGGGTTGGGGGGGGGATATGACTTTGGCGCGAATTGTGCCCTCCGCCACACGCCGCTTGCTGGCTATCGGAGTATATATGTAGATGTAGGTATGTAGATGTAGATGAGTAGGATAGCAAGGACAGAATGGAAACAGTCCATTCTTATCACTCATAAGATAATGGCGGTATCAGGTTATACAACTGGTGTCAGGTTACGCACTTGATTAATTTATATTCAAGGCCACTCCAACTTCTCTGCCCCTGGGGAACCACCGGTAATTGATCGAGGTCAGACATAGTAATCCCCACACTCTTCACACAGTTGTGCTACATATGTGCGAAAAGAGGGTCGCTATGTTTCCAACCATCTAATTTTAACTACTTTTGAAGGACCTACAATTATCCACATCCTACATACATAGATCATTTTAAATAGGCGCTGTTTAGGTTTATTGGCAGGGCAGCAAATAAGAGAGCGTAATATATTCTCGTACAAGAACTTTATTAATTCCTTCATATACATTTGCACACGGAAAACAACTCCTTTGCTTTTATTCGGTTTAGTTTTAATAATATCCAGCTTAATATTTAGCTTATAATTTAAATCTACACCTGTATTAGCCATTAACTTCTCTAGCAAGTAATTTGACACATACAAAGCTAGAAAATTTTCAAATTCTAGTACACATCTAATTTTCTTCCTGTAAAGTATCTGTTGTATGGCTTTAACAATTACCTCTGTTCCTTCTTGCAGTTCTTCTAGGTAAGAGCATTTGGGGATTTTAGTTCTGCCTCTTATCTACTGCATAATACAATTGTTAAAACCATCCATGTCTTCCTGGGCGTACACTGGCAACTCTTCTGTTCTATATTCTTGTGAAATTTCTGTACAGAACTTAAAGTTTATTGTTTTTCAAATACGTACCCATAAATGTTATTACATCGGTTTCAGAATCTGCAAATGGCTGTTCTGTTGCTAGTCCTTTAAGCAGACCTGAATGGTAACTGAGGTTTATAAAAATTTTTTGTGTATCTTTCAATGAAGTCAACGTTCTCGATTCCATTGATTTCGGCCACTACTCGGACTCGTGAGCAATTTGCAGTGCTGTTTATTGTAAATGCATATGTTTTAAATTCCCCAGTCGCAGCCAGATTTTGCACATGCACTGAGCTTAAAGCAAAGTGTAAACCTTTCTCGCACATCCAATAGCTTCTTCTTTTTCCAACTGCAGTTCGAAAAAGATCACCGATGGGCAGCTTGTTGGGTAACATCGTGAATTATGGAGGAGAGTGTCACGAATATGATAAGCGAACTGGGATTGCATTTATTAAAACAAAGGCGTTTATGGTTGCGTCGCGATCTTTTCACGAAATTTCAGCCACAAACTTTCTCCTCTGAATGTGAAAAAGATTTTATTGTCGCCAATCTACATAGGAAGATTTGATCAGTATAATAAAATAAGGAAAATCAGAGCTCGAACGGAGAGATTGAAGTGTTTATTTTTCCCACACACTGTTAGAGATTGGAACGACAGAGAAATAGTCTCAATGTGGTTCGAAGAACCCTCTGCCAGGCTCTTAATAGTGACTTGTAGAGTAGTCGTGTAGATGTAGATATTCGTCCTTTGTGGCGATTGTCTTCGTCACAGACTCCAGTTTCTTTTCTTTTCTTTTTCTTTTTTTTTTGACTTTGATCTCTTCCATTTCCAGTTTTCTTTTTCAGACACACAATACATTATTGCACGTAAAGATGTAATTTCTTTAACAGGGAACAGTTTAAGTGTGTTTCATACACTTAGTGTTACTCTTAGAGCTTGTGGGATAACATTATTTGTGCGTACAAGTCCTAATTCGGAGATACCGTTATCTCACGGTTTTATGCAGAACGATGTCCTGGACTAAGAGAAATACGCTTCTCCTGCTTTAATATAGCACGTCTGCATGATGAATAACACTTATGTCGCCTTTGTTCGAGCCAATATCAAGAATCTCCAAATAGTATACAGGTAGATAATTAAAACTGTATGTTCTAGAATTCGAGAATATTTCTATACTGTATTTATCAAATTACTGGAGGAGGAAATGGCTGATTTAGAAGTAGATTTAAATTTTAAGTTAAAAATTAAAATGATTTTTATTAAAACTACACAAATAAAAATAAATTGATATGCTGGACTTAATGAAGTTCTTCTACAAGAATGTACAATGCTTTCTTACTCGCTAGTAGTAGGGCAAAGACAATATCAGCGCATTTTGTTAGTGCAGGTTACCTACATCAGGGGCCTGTATGCACTCGGGGGCAAAACTATTGTTCTCCTTTGATTGACACGTCTTTAACCAATTGTTCCCCTTCAATTAACAGGTCCTTGACCTATTGTTCTGCTAAAGAGATCCTTGCTTTTGGTTGACAGGTCATTAACCAATTGTTCTCCTTCAATTGCTAAAGGGATTCTTCCTTTTGATTGACAGTTCCTTGACCTGTTGTCCCCCCCCCCCTCCCCACCTCAGGAAACCCCAAACCCACCCCCTCACCCTCACTGGTACAGGTACACTTCCAGGTCTGTGTTATTCGAATAGCCCCATCTCACTCTTATCAATCTGATTAACTATTTAATGAAAGTCATCAATTAATTAACCCCTACCCTCCTAGTAACCCCCTCTCCCAGAAATTGGTGCGAAAAATACTCAGTTGAACGGTCATTTGGATGAACTGATTGCAGCATATGGAATATTGTTTACACAATTTAGACAATGCATAGAATACTGTTTAAATCTTTATAGCACTGTATGTAATATAGTTTATTTACTTAGTTAATGAATTTGTCCAGAAATAGACTGCAGTGTATGGAATATTGCTTAAACAATTTAGACAATGTGTGGAATATTGTTTACTTAAACAATTTATCGGGTTCAAAGCAATGTGTGGAATATATGAAAACTGGTGGTTCTTTGGTGGAGAGGAAGCATCTCATAACAGGAAATTCAAGGGTATATTGTTTATTTATAAAAAAATTCAGTTTGTAGATGTTGGATTTCTCTTGCTCATCATTCTGTTTTGAAAGATGTAGGTCTTGTGAGAAGTAATTACATGGGGCAAACATGTTGCATAACCTAATGTTTGGCACTGTACTCTGGGTGTCTTAACCTAATGTTCGGCCCTATGTCGGCACTTAAATGGTTCAAATGGCTCTGAGCACTATGGGACTCAACTGCTGTGGTCATCAGTCCCCTAGCACTTAGAACTACTTAAACCTAACTCACCTAAGGACATCACACACATCCATGCCCAAGGCAGGATTCGAACCTGCGATCGTAGCGGTCTACATCTACATCTACATCCATACTCCGCAAGCCACCTGACGGTGTGTGGCGGAGGGTACCCTGAGTACCTCTATTGGTTCTCCCTTCCATTCCAGTCTCGTATTGTTCGTGGAAAGAAGGATTGTCGGTATGCTTCTGTGTGGGCTCTAATCTCTCTGATTTTATCCTCATGGTCTCTTCGCGAGATATACGTAGGAGGGAGCAATATACTGCTGGACTCTTCGGTGACGGTATGTTCTCGAAACTTTAACAAAAGCCCGTACCGAGCTACTGACTGTCTCTCAGCAGAGTCTTCCACTGGAGTTTATCTATCATCTCCGTAACGCTTGCGTGATTACTAAATGATCCTGTAACGAAGCGCGCTGCTCTCCGTTGGATCTTGTCTATCTCTTCTATCAACCCTATCTGGTACGGATCCCACACTCCTGAGCAGTATTCAAGCAGTGGGCGAACAAGCGTACTGTAACCTACTTCCTTTGTTTTCGGATTGCATTTCCTTAGGATTCTTCCAATGAATCTCAGTCTGGCATCTGCTTTACCGACGATCAACTTTATATGATCATTCCATTTTAAATCACTCCTAATGCGTACTCCCAGATAATTTATGGAATTAACTGCTTCCAGTTGCTGACTTGCTATTTTGTAGCTAAATGATAAGGGATCTATCTTTCTATGTATTCGCAGCACATTACACTTGTCTACATTGAGATTCAATTGCCATTCCCTGCACCATGCGTCAATTCGCTGCAGATCCTCCTGCATTTCAGTACAATTTTCCATTGTTACAACCTCTCGATACACCACAGCATCATCTGCAAAAAGCCTCAGTGAACTTCCAATGTCATCCACTAGGTCATTTATGTATATTGTGAACAGCAACGGTCCCATGACACTCCCCTGTGGCACACCTGAAATCACTTTTACTTCGGAAGACTTCTCTCCATTGAGAATGACAGTCTGCGTTCTGTTATCTAGGAACTCCTCAATCCAATCACACAATTGGTCTGATAGTCCATATGCTCTTACTTTGTTCATTAAACGACTGTGGGGAACTGTATCGAACGCCTTGCGGAAGTCAAGAAACACGGCATCTACCTGTGAACCCGTGTCTATGACCATCTGAGTCTCGTGGACGAATAGCGCGAGCTGGGTTTCACACGACCGTCTTTTTCGAAACCCATGCTGATTCCTACAGAGTAGATTTCTAGTCTCCAGGAAAGTCATTATACTCGAACATAATACGTGTTCCAAAATTCTACAACTGATAGACGTTAGAGATATAGGTCTATAGTTCTGCACATCTGTTCGACGTCCCTTCTTGAAAACGGGGATGACCTGTGCCCTTTTCCAATCCTTTGGAACGATACGCTCTTCTAGAGACCTACGGTACACCGCTGCAAGAAGGGTTGCAAGTTCCTTCACGTACTCTGTGTAAAATCTAACTGGTATCCCATCAGGTCCAGCGGCCTTTCCTCTTTTGAGCGATTTTAATTGTTTCTCTATCCCTCTGTCGTCTATTTCGATATCTACCATTTTGTCATCTGTGCGACAATCTAGAGAAGGAACTACAGTGCAGTCTTCCTCTGTGAAACAACTTTGGAAAAAGACATTTAGTATTTCGGCCTTTAGTCTGTCATCCTATTTTTCAGTACCATTTTGGTCAAAGAGTGTGTGGACATTTTGTTTTGATCCACCTACCGCTTTGACATAAGACCAGAATTTCTTAGGATTTTCTGCCAAGTCAGTACATAGAACTTTACTTTCGAATTCATTGAACGCCTCTCGCATAGCCCTCCTCACACTACATTTCGCTTCGCGTAATTTTTGTTTGTCTGCAAGGCTTTGGCTATGTTTATGTTTGCTGTGAAGTTCCCTTTGCTTCCGCAGCAGTTTTCTAACTCGGTTATTGTACCACGGTGGCTCTTTTCCATCTCTTACGATCTTGCTTTGCACATACTCATCTAACGCATATAGTACGATGGTTTTGAACTTTGTCCACTGATCCTCAACACTATCTGTACTTGAGACAAAACTTTTGTGTTGAGCCGTCAGGTACTCTGTAATCTGCTTTTTGTCACTTTTGCTAAACAGAAAAATCTTCCTACCCTTTTTAATATTTCTATTTACGGCTGAAATCATCGATGCCGTAACCGCTTTATGATCGCTGATTCCCTGTTCTGCGTTAACTGTTTCAAATAGTTCGGGTCTGTTTGTCACCAGAAGATCTAATATGTTATCGCCTCGAGTAGGTTCTGTGTTTAACTGCTCAAGGTAGTTTTCAGATAAAGCACTTAAAAAAATTTCACTGGATTCTTTGTCCCTGCCACCCGTTATGAACGTTTGAGTGTCCCAGTCTATATCCGGCAAATTAAAATCTCCACCCAGAACTATAACATGGTGGGGAAATCTACTCGGAATATTTTCCAAATTATCCTTCAGGTGCTCAGCCACAACAGCTGCTGAGCCAGGGGGCCTATAAAGACATCCAATTACCATGTCTGAGTCTGCTTTAACCGTGACCTTCACCCAAATCATTTCAAATTTCGGATCTCCGTCAATTTCCTTCGATACTATTGCACTTCTTATCGCTATAAACACGCCTCCCCCTTCACTGTCCAGCCTGTCTCTGCGGTATACATTCCAATCTGAGTTTAGGATTTCATTACTGTTTACGTTTGGTTTCAGCCAACTTTCTGTCCCTAGTACTACATGGGCGTTGTGACCGTTTATTAATGAGAGCAGTTCTGGGACCTTTCTATAGACGCTCCTGCAGTTTACTATTAGCACATTAATATTGTTATTCCCTGTTGCATTTTGCCTACTCCTACCTTGCCGCGTCTCAGGAGGCGTCTTCTCGGGCCTAGGGAGGGATTTCTCTAACCTAAAAAACCCCATGTGCACTCCACACGTACTCCGCTACCCTTGTAGCCGCTTCCGGCGTGTAGTGCACGCCTGACCTATTCAGGGGGACCCTACATTTCTCCACCCGTTAGCGGAGGTCGAGAAATTTGCACCCCAGATCTCCGCAGAATCTTCTGAGCCTCTGGTTTAAGCCTTCCACTCGGCTCCAAACCAGAGGACCGCGATCGGTTCTGGGAACGATACTACAAATAGTTAGCTCTGATTCCACCCCGCGAGCGAGGCTTTCCGCCTTCACCAATTCCGCCAACCGCCTGTACGAACTGAGGATGACCTCCGAACCCAGACGGCAAGAGTCATTGGTGCCGACATGAGCAACAATTTGCAGTCGGGTGCACCCAGTTCTCTCTATCGCCGCCGGCAGGGCCTCCTCCACATCTCGGATGAGACCCCCAGGCAAGCAGGTAGAGTGAACACTGGCCTTTTCCCCGACCTTTTCGCTATTTCCCTAAGGGGCTCCATCACCCGCCTAACGTTGGAGCTCGCAATAACTAATAAACCCCTCCCCCCGTGTGCCTGCTCGGACCTTGCTGAAGGAGCAGCCGCGTGGTTTGAGACTGTACCGCGTAGAACTGCTTGGCCACTCCAGCCGGCTGTCGGCACTTAACCTATTGTTCTGTTAAGTGGTTTTCCATGTCCCCCCCCCCCATTTCCTTAAACTATTGTACCGCCTTTGATACCAAATTAAGTAATTAGTTATGTCCTCCCACCATTTTCTGCTACACTTTTCGAATTTCACATGCTTTTGAATGCCATTTCTGGTGCACTCTTCTTTCTCACCCGCCACCACTGCCTTATACTATTGTACTGAATTTTACATAAAAAATGGGCAAATTAACCTAGTGTTCTGCACTTAACCAGCTGTTCTGCTCCAAGTCACCCACACAACACAACCCCCCCCCCCTCCATTAACTATGGTACAACTAACACCATGTTCATAAAAAAAATAATGCAAATTAATTAAATCGATATCCTTCAAATGTATGGGGTAGTTGTTTTTAAATTCTCAGCATCCTATTGGTCAATGAAATCGATGGAATATAGTTTAAACAAAACATCACTAGTAAAAAACACATCATGCCACCCAACACCCAGCACTGATGCCCCAGACTCTGCACTCACCCCCAGGACTTGGGATGCACCGGCGGTCCCTGAAAAGTGACGACGTGGCCGTGAGCTGCCAAACCATGTGTAGGTGTCAGTTCAGGTCCTGCAAGGATAAGGCGGCGGCATCTCTTTCATACATGACACATGAGGAATACCTGTCGAAACAGGTGTTCACCTAGGCACTGTGGCTGGTGCAATGATGCATAGCTGCGGTGCTGGTCCAGTGAAGAGAGAGATGTTTGCATAGCGGCTCACCCCTGCAGATGCAGCTAAAAGGCTCTCAGTGTTATACTGATGTTTCACATCTATGTAAATAACAACCAAGTCCCAACTTTGAACGCGCTATAGAAACAT
Source organism: Schistocerca nitens (assembly GCF_023898315.1). NCBI lineage: Eukaryota > Metazoa > Arthropoda > Insecta > Orthoptera > Acrididae > Schistocerca > Schistocerca nitens. The sequence goes on along the minus strand of NC_064616.1, from coordinate 776,077,778 downwards.
GTTGCAATGATTCCCAGAATAGCACAGGGTGCATTCTTCCTAGCAATGCTAACGGGACAGCCCGTCCGTCACTTCTCTTACTGAGTTTACCCGTTGAAGTGCTGCTGCTGCCTGTGTGGGAGCACCATCCACCATTGTTTTCTGCAGGCGAGACTTTCAGTGGCAAAACTATTTTGTACAGATCGCTGACAGTCAAACCCCGCAAAAGTGATCTACAGATCATCAAACACATACAAAAAAATGGTTCAAATGGCTCTGAGCACTATGCGACTTAACTTCTGAGGTCATCAGTCGCCTAGAACTTAGAACTAATTAAACCTAACTAACCTAAGGACATCACACACATCCATGCCCGAGGCAGGATTCGAACCTGCGACCGTAGCGGTCACGCGGTTCCAGACTGAAGCGCCTTTAACCGCACGGCCACACCGGCCGACAAACACATACAAGAGTCACAGGAATATAGGGAAGAAGGAACATATTTACCATTGTAACTACAATTAAATATTACGATTGCTGCTGCAGTCTGACACTGATCGACCTACAGGTAATGTCTCCTCTTGATGGCTGTAGTTCTGAAACGAATCTCAGTATCTATAGTGCACATAATTTTCCACGTAAAAATCTCTCTCGTACCCTTGCAGTTATCGATGCGCTGAATCTATACGTCCCTCACAATAGGACTCATACTCATTTTCTCTGGTCATGCCACAACATACGCTACAGTAACATTACACTGCAATATATACACATTTTACACAAACAGTGCAGTTACCTCTTACATAACCCGAAGAAATTATTGTATGCCTACACTCACACTGGCTAATTGTCTCGATTCTCCTCAGACCTAGGAAATTATCTGATAAAGTCTTCGAATCAGCGCTTCTAGAATGTGCTGCATTCTCTGAAGATTCTCCCAAACAAGTGTTATGAATGACAGGCGTCCGGCACTATGCGATTGTGAATATCACGCCTGCGGACGTAATGCTTGGAAAGACATCACCGACATGGATTGGTGTACTGTAATACTCTCTTTCAAATTCTAAAGGTGGCAGGGGTAAAATACAGGGAGCGAAAGGCTATTTACAATTTGTACAGAAACCAGGTGGCAGTTATAAGAGTCGAGGGGCATGAAAGGGAAGCAGTGGTTGGGAAATGAGTGAGACAGGATTGTAGACTCTCCCCGATGTTATTCAATCTGTATATTGAGCAAGCAGTAAAGGAAACAAAAGAAAAATTTGGAGTAGGTATTAAAATTCATGGAGAAGAAGTAAAAACTTTGAGGTTCGCCAATGACATTGTAATTCTGTCAGAGACAGCAGAGGACTTGGAAGAGCAGTTGAACGGAATGGACAGTGTCTTGAAAGGAGGATATAAGATGAACATCAACAAAAGCAAAACGAGGATAATGGAATGTAGTCAAATTAAATCGGGTGATGCTGAGGGAATTAAATTAGGAAATGAGACACTTAAAGTAGTAAAGGAGTTTTGCTATTTTGGGAGTAAAATAACTGATGATGGTCGAAGTAGAGAGGATATAAAATGTAGACTGACAATGGCAAGGAAATCGTTTCTGAAGAAGAGAAATTTGTTAACGTCGAGTATAGATTTAAGTGTCAGGAAGTCGTTTCTGAAAGTATTTGTATGGAGTGTAGCTATGTATGGAAGTGAAACATGGACAATAAATAGTTTGGACAAGAAGAGAATAGAAGCTTTCGAAATGTGGTGCTACAGAAGAATGCTGAAGATAAGGTGGGTAGATCACGTAACTAATGAGGAGGTATTGAATAGGATTGGGGAGAAGAGAAGTTTGTGGCACAACTTGACTAGAAGAAGGGATCGGTTGGTAGGACATGTTTTCAGGCATCAAGGGATCACAAATTTAGCATTGGAGGGCAGCGTGGAGGGTAAAAATCGTAGAGGGAGACCAAGAGATGAATACACTAAGCAGATTCAGAAGGATGTAGGTTGCAGTAGGTACTGGGAGATGAAGAAGCTTGGACAGGATACAGTAGCATGGAGAGCTGCATCAAACCAGTCTCAGGACTGAAGACCACAACAACAACAACAATCAACACCATTTTCCATAGAACAACAAGGAAAACGCAAGGATACGCTTTGAGATACCGATGAAGGGATGTATTGTTACAGCTGTATTGGCCGTCCTGTTTGTACCCTATAGCAGGTCCAGTTGAACACTTGCAATGCTATATTGTGCAGGTGTTTACGAAATGAACCTATCACCACTTACGTTCGGATATACTCCTCAGTGTGCTGAAATCACAATTCACCATGTCCAATGTATACTTCCATTACGACTAGATATATGTAACTTATCTTTTTTTTGTATATAGTAGTTTGAATACTCCCCACAAACGTCTGGTGACATGTCAGAACATAAGCCACGGTACCTATACATTCAAGCAGCAGCATAACATTTCTGACTATTAATTATAGGTGTATAAAAAATTATGATAGTCCACACTCGCACCATCTAGGTATCGTTTTCACAATGTAGAAAAGGTTCCCGCCATCACATGTTCAGAGTTAATTTTCATGGACAGAGCAGATAGGTGGAGAAACTGCAAAACTTTTGTACTCTGAACACATTTCTAAGTTCCTGTTGCTGTGCACCGTACCTGTATAACACTTTGGAGCAGGAGTAGGATCACCACGAGACGGACCTGTTATTTGAGCCTGTAAAATTGAGGTTGCTACGAAAAAAACAAAAGAGATTGTTAGAGCATCATACAAAGATTTTGTTTGTTACGTGTGCGAGAAACGGTGACTTCATTATACAGACCTGTTTATATCCTACAACGTGTGTGCAGAAGTTGAATTTTTAAAAAGGAATGCCATGTTATGTAGAAGCCTCCTGTAGGCCTCAGTGCAAAGAAGGCCCTGTTACAAGCGTACAATAGACTTCTGTTTGTCTGTTTCAGTGCACCAGCTGTATGTAAGTGAATAATCGCTATGAATCCATCGTCATTCAGTTATTCGACTTCAAGTGTGTACAGGATGTCTGTGAATAAGGTATTGCTGTAGTTCTGAGGCGTGATAGTGAGTGTATTGTGGAAAGTATGGTCATGCTTTAGTTATCGCTATTAAAGGGGGATAGTGACTACGCAACTCTGCTTGTGCAACGACAGAGCTGTAGTCACACATTAGAAAAAATATTCTAGAGCTCTTACCTCCTTAATATGTTACAACAATTAACTTTGAGAACTACGGATTCGCAGGAAAAGAGAATGGTACTGCTTACAGCGTGTTTGAGCGTGTGAAATCCAGAAATGTGTGTAATGCGCTCTCGGATATTTATATGAAACTGATAGAGTCCTCGTCACGTCAACGCTTTTGATTATTACATGTCCCCTACACAACTTGTATCATTACTATGTGATTTCTATATTATTTGCCACCTGACGTACTTCAAAGTATGAGCCCCGCTTTAAGCACTATGACTCGAATTCGGGATGACTCATTAATGGGCCGCCATCAGCATCCATTATCTCACTTTAGTTTAAGCTTTATAGCAACGTGATTTTCTTTTTCTCTGAGTCGTATACCGGTTAATTTGTTAGTAGGGTGTTTTATTGCTCCAAGTTAACTGAAATTGCGTTAGAGGAAGCGTTCATTCCAAGAAAAATATTCAGACGTATGGTTCTTCATAAAACTCGGGACGCGTGATTGGGCTCTGAGCACTATGGGACTTAACATCTATGGTCATCAGTCCCCTAGAACTTAGAACTACTTAAACCTAACTAACCTAAGGACAGCACACAACACCCAGCCATCACGAGGCAGAGAAAATCCCTGACCCCGCCGGGAATCGAACCCGGGATCCCGGGCGTGGTAAGCGAGAACGCTACCGCACGACCGGGGACGCGTGATTATGAAGCAGAATGCGGATGGGAGAATAGCAGATATTAAGGATCTTTTTGTTGACGTAAAGCACAATCTGCAAGCACTTAAAGAAATGGACAGTTACTTTGTTTCAAATTCCTTCAAAAAGGGGCAATTAGTAACAGCAGCGAAATTAGCAATGTGCTGTCATACCGTTAAACATCATCATGTCTTTGAAATCAGTGAACTGTACTTTCACGCTAAGCTCCATACTGTTTCATGTTCCCAAAGAGCCGCAACAAGCGTGAAGTTGGGCATAACAAAATCGACAGCAATTGTGAAATAACTCTTAGCACCCTACACTATCAAACAAAAGGCAGCACTTCTTCCAATCTTTCACGTTTTTAAGTTTAAGAGAAGTAGCAAACTTTGCCCCCATTTTCAGTCTGAGAGAAGTGTTCCGGTTTGTCAGACAGTAATTGTGGCAACTCTAGATACATAGGAAGCTGAACGTAAAGTTATCGTGAAATGGGGCGGGGAGGGGGGGGAGGAGGGGGCGCGAGCATTACCTACATTCCATCTTACATTCGGTTTTGTCGAATAGCAAAAATTCGACAACCAGCTGGACACAGGCAGTGCTTGCATACCGGCACAGACTTGTGCTGCGTGATCAGACTACCACCGACCTGTCCTGCGCGGCCAGACAAGCATTCTCCTGCTGGTGGGGTAGAATGCTGCGTTCCTATTGGCTCCCTAAGGGAAGTGGTAGGCTGATGGGGCAGAGGGTATATAAAGACCATTCTACCCCCAGTCATCCATCATTCTGTCGTCAACCACCGTAGTGTGAAGTCGATCGTCATGTTCTCGCTCGAGCGCGTCAGTTTGCTCCTTTCTTGAGTGCGTGTTATCGGTTTAGGTACAAAAAATGAAACATTCAGCAGCGGCATCAAGCACTATCGGTAGTGCCAGTGGCGGCAAACGGCAGATACCGTTAGAGCATGATGGGAAATTACCTGGTAAGTATAGATTCAAATCGGTAACTGTAACTTTCCTCTTTCGCTAAGAATTTCGTAGTATTGAACATATTTCTTCTTATTGTTTCAGCGCATATCCACCAACACCAAAGCATGGATAAAATCTGCCCTGTGCTGCAGCAACAGAGACAGTGGCAGCAGCTGCAGCATTGGCATCATTGTAAGTATATATTCCATCTTTGTAGTACTGGTGTGATCGGCAAGTCAGCAGATGATTTCGACTGATCAAAATCGATAGTTGTAACTTTTTTTGCACTAGGAATTTCGTACTGAATACATATCTTATTGTTTCAGCATATATGCAGTGGGTAATAGAAGAAGCTGAGAGGCAACAGGAACAGCAGTGGCAGCAACAACAGTGGTTTCAGTTGCACCAGAAACAACAGTGGCTGGAGTTGCAGCAGCAGCAGCAGCAACAGCAACAGCAATGGCATCAGCTGCCGCAGCAGCAGTGGCTTGAACTCCAGCAGAAGCAGCAATATCAACGTAAGCAATATACATAATGTGTTTCGACCAATGAGTCTGAGAATGTTGTAGACGATTTAGAGGGGCCAAAATCGATAAATGTTACGTCTTCATTAAGAATTTCGTGTTATTTCAGTATATGTCGTGTATAAATAGTTTCTTTCTAAAGAAAATCATCGTTTGCGTAATATGTTGTCGCTTGTGTTTTTGTAGATTTCGAGGATCAAAAACGATAAAACGTTACTTTTATTTTCACTACGAATTCCGTGTTGTTAAAGTATATACATATCCCTTAATTTATTTCCATTTCCATAGTACTGTGCATAGGTAATTACATTTCATTGTATATGTAATTTGGTGGATATTATTTGTTGGTGAAGATGATTTCCTGGCATACGATGAAGAGGGACAGGGAGGGGTATGTGCTGGAGATATGTAGGAGCCATCTCATGTAAGTTCAAATGGCTCTGAGCACTATGGGACTCAACTGCTGAGGTCATTAGTCCCCTAGAACTTAGAACTAGTTAAACCTAACTAACCTAAGGACATCACACACATCCATGCCCGTGGCAGGATTCGAACCTGCGACCGTAGCGGTCTCGCGGTTCCAGACTGCAGCGCCAGAACCGCACGGCCACTTCGGCCGGCTCTCATGTAAGTGTATATTCTAAAAAAAATATATAATTTTTGTTCCCTGTAGTTTCCGTGTGTATATGATTTTATTATTAGATCATTATCTTGCAGGGGAAATGAATCGGTAGATATAGGGGAAATGAATCGGTAGATCTTCCCAAATTCAGGCGAGGGCGAAATGCCATAGTGGGTGGAGGAGTTGGCGAGAGACCTTCGTCGTTGTGAGGGGATGAAGATGTCATGGAGCCAGAGCGAAGCAGGTTATATATATACTCACTCTGCTTACAAATAATCAGTATTCTTTCTTTCCCTGCAGCAGTAGTGACGGCAGGCGATGTCTAGAACGTTGTACTTAATTTTGTTTCATTATTCTACAGCGGTTGCGTCAGGGGAACAATTCCCGCAATACACCGTGGCTCGGGTACCAGGGGCGGCGAAGACTATAACATCTAAACGACGTCGTGTGCAGCGAGCTTCGCTGGCAAGAGCACCGCTAGTCGCCGCGCGGGAAGCCGTCACCGCCCCCGCCCCCGCCCCCTCCTTCGCCGCGGCGACCACAGCACCGCCCTGTCGTCCATGGGCCGCCCTCCCTCAGGCTAGCAGGTCAGGGCTGCAGCAACGAGGCTGCTCGCAGTGGCCCGATTCCGCAGCGTCTCCTCCTCCTCCGCCGCCGTCACGTCCTCGTTGATCACGTGAGGTGCAGCACACTCCCCTGCCCACCTCGCCAACTCCATCGACCAGTAGTAGTTATAGTAATAGAGAAGTATTAGTAATAGAGAAGATCCTGCGGTTAGTGACAGTTCCCTCTCCCGTCCTTTTAGTTACGGACATCAGGTCAGAGACACCATACCGCGCCGGCCGGAGTGGCCGAGCGGTTCTAGGCGCTACAATCTGGAACCGCGCGGCCGCTACGGTCGCAGGTTCGAATCGTGCATCGGGCATGGATGTGTGTGATGTCGTTAGGTTAGTTATGTTTAAGTAGTTCTAAGTTATAGGGGACTTATGACATCAGCAGTTGAGTCCCATAGCGCTCAGAGCCATTTGAACCATTTTTTGAACACCATACAGCAGTTAGAATACTTGGTGATGGCAGATGCCTTTGAGGAGCGAATCTCTTTCACGAGGATCGAGAACCCGGCGAGGGTACCGCGATTCTATTCTTTTTCTAAGGGCATGCCTTCCTGTTGTTGAAACGAAGCTCCTCAAGGCAGTGAATGATCCACGGTATCCCACCACCAAATGCAGTGTGTTACTCTGCATCAAACTATTGCAGCCCCCCAAAAGTTGATTCTGGTATTGAAGAGACAACTCTTCATTATCTTTGAGGGAAAAATGGCGTGATAACACAGAGCACCTCAATCGCCGAGTGGTATCGTCAATCCACCTTGAGTGTTAAACTGGCCCAGTTTTCCCAGACGGAAGTCAGAGGGTCTGCTAAAGCACTCAGCTGAATACTACGCCTGGACATCCATCCACACGTTTATGATCTGGTACATAGAGGCTCTAGCGATATCAAGCTACCTGAAGATATAGCTAATAAGTGAGCATGCTTTAATGTCGAAAATAAAACCGATCAGGCTTGTTTTGCATGGTCAATCCTGGGTTTCGAAAGAAATTACCCAATACAGCAGATACCTTGACATTCGTAAGTGTTATAGCTGTGGCAATATCGAGTTCCCTGTCAAGATCCAGGCCATACCTAAATTTGAGGCGCAGAATACCGGAACGTCGGTTCATGTTTATGGCCTGGAGGAGAAAAGCAAGTCAGTTGAGCAAGACAAGCATAATGGATTCAGCGTATGAACATGCCATTAATGTCTGGCGGGAATTCAGCATCTCCACTTTAGGAGAGTACACACAGCTTTACATGGACACTGACATGCGCTTGCTTGCGGACGTTTTCGAGAAATTCTGGAGTCTATGTATGGCCACATATTCTCTGGATCCCGCTTTTATTACACTGCACCGGGGTTGTCTTGGGACGCAATGCTCAAGAAAACGAAATGCAGCACTGAATTATTGACAGATGCTGACATGCTTCTTTCTTTGAGTAGGGGATCAGTGGGGGACTTTGCCAATGTGTCCACAGGCACACGAAGGCAAATAACCTGCGGATGAGTGACAGGTTCAATATATTCCTTGATTCAAGTTACATAATGTACCTGTGCATAAATAACGTATACGGGTATGCCATGCAGCAATCACTGACGATTGGTTTCAATGGGTGCTCGAAGATGGATGCGAGGGAGTTGTTGGAAAAATCATGGGGGGTATGGCAGCTGATTCTGATGTAGGGTATGTGGTGGAGGCAGAACTCACACACCCTATTAGTGTGCATGATGAGCACGCCAATTTCCTGCTGTGTCCAGAGCAACTAGTTCTGTGAAGAGGTCCCACACCAAAACTGATGACTACGCTGGGGGATAAGCGCAGATATATTATTTATTATCGTAATCTCCAGCAGTGTTTCAGCTTGGGTATGGAGCTGGTTAGAATCATCTGGGCTGTCTCCTTCAAGCAGTCCCCCTGGTTGGAGGAGTATATTGATTTGAATATGAGACAGATACCAGAATGAGACGAGAGGTAGGAGGCGAGATACTGGCAGAAGTAAAGCTGTGAGGACGAGGCGTGAATGGTAGAGCACTTGCCCGCGAGAGGCAAAGGTCCCGAGTTCGAGTCTCGGTCGGGCACGCAGTTTTAATCTGCCAGGAAGTTTCATGAGATAATGTGAGGGAATGATGTGAAATTTTGATTAGAACAGAATAGGGTGGGCGTTATGGCGTAAGAAAATGCAATGCCAGACCAAATTAAGAGGGTCACCATATTCAATAAGGATTTTGTTGCTGTGGAGCTGGCGAAGACTGCAGTAGAGTTTACGAAATCAATTATGTCGGGATGTGCAAACTAAATCTATCCAAACTCCACACGAACCGCTCTCATTAAAAGTTTGCAAAAACTCATTTTGCAGATCCTAAATTGGGTTAAATGGCTACAGACAACTTCATCTATTGGGTGAAGAACTGCAAACCATATTAAGTAATGTGGGACCATGGTAATGAATTCGACACATCCTCATACGCGGCCGATAATCTTTATGGAATCATTCCACAGAACAAAAAGGTTATTGGTCTTATGGGCGAGGTGAATGGATTGCCGAAAGTGGAGTTTGTAGGTCTACGTTTAAAAGTGTATGCATATCGCACATTAGAAGGTGCTACCCAGAGGCGGGCTAAGGGTGTGCATCATATTGGCATCGAGGGCCCTCTCTATCGAAGACTATTTGCGGTGCCTGTACAGCTGTGTTCGCGATGCTGCACCACCGCCGCCACATATCTTATGGCAGACCAGTATTCGATCAAGAGGACACGAGGTGTACATTGTGCTGCAGTCTAAAATTGGTTTGTCATCTCATGACGATAAAAGGGTCATTTGTGATCACGGGACTGAACCTCCCCTGTACTCACACTATTAACTTGGGGAGAGAAGGAGTGGGTGACTCTGAGTGAAAGTGAGAGAGAATGAGGTGTATTATATACACGTGTATATATATACATAGACAGCATGTGTGGAAAAAAGGATTTAAAAAATGTGTATATAAGCACACCATGTGTGTGAAAGAATAAACCAGTTAAAAAACATAAAAAATATAGAAAAGCATAAACATAAATAAATATTTGTATATTTATTTACTTTTTCATTTGCAATGTATGTGTAGCCTGTAAATATATATACCTACTCACAATGTGCGTCTTGTAAATAGTACAGTTTTTAAGTTTTAGACCTGCTGCTAGCCATCCAAGTCACATAAGTTTTTAAGTGTATATGTATGTATACAGGGTGGGTCACCTAACGTTACCGCTGGATATATTTCGTAAACCACATCAAATACTGACGAACCGATTCCACAGACCGAACGTGAGGAGAGGGGCTAGTGTAATTGTTTAATACAAACCATACAAAAATGCACGGAAGTATGTTTTTTAACACAAACCGACGTTTTTTTAAATGGAACCACGTTAGTTTTGTTAGCACATCTAAATATAGAAACAAATACGTAATCAGTGCCGTTTGTTGCATTGTAAAATGTTAATTACATCCGGAGATATTGTAACCTAAAGCTGACGCTTGAAACCTCCGACGTTCAGTTGCGTGTTGTAACAAACACGGACCACGGTCGGCGAGCAGCATCTGCAGGGACATGTTTACGATGACGACCGTGTTTACGAGTGTGGCTGTAGTGCACTGTTGTGGTTTGGTCTACCTGTTGCAGTGTCCGCATGTAGCGCTTGCTGCTATTGCTATTCTGCATTCGTCTCCGCACGCATTCCAACTGTAGTACACCGTGTTACCAGACGTCTGTAGTGTTGTAGGGACTGTGAACATGGCGTATTCGAACTCTGAAAAGGCGGAGATGATACTCATCTATGGCGAGTGTCGACGAAATGCAGCTGAAGCCTGCGGGGTATATGCAGAACGGTTCCCGGACAGAGAGCATCCAAAGTGCCGCACATTGCAAAACATCTACCGCCAACTATATGCAACAGGTATGGTCGTAGCACGCAAACGGGTCCGTAACAGGCCCGTTACAGGAGAAGCGGGTGCAGTTGGTGTGTTAGCTGCTGTTGACATGAACCCACACATGAGTACACGGGACATTGCGAGAGCCGGTGGACTGAGTCAAAGTAGTGTCATGCGCATACTGCATCGTCCCGCTTTCAGCCGTTTCATGTGTCGCTACATCAGCAATTACAAGATGATGACTTTAATCATCGAGTGCAATTCTGTCAATGGGCATTAACAGAGAATGCGTGGCAGTTCTACCTGTTTACCGATGAAGCGGGTTTCACAAACCACGGGGCAGTGAATCTACGGAACATGCATTACTGGTCCGTAGACAATCCTCGCTGGCTCAGACAGGTAGGGCGACAGTGACCGTGGATTGTAAATGTATGGTGAGGAATCATTGGCGACCACCTCATTGGTCCTCACTTCATTGCAGGGGCCCAAACAGCTGCAACATACATCGCGTTTCTACAGAATGATCTGCCAACGTTGCTCGAAAATGTCCCACTGGAAACGCTTCGACGTATGTGGTATCAGCATGATGGTGCACCTGCACATTCCGCAATTAACACTAGGCTGACCCTTGACAGGATGTTCGACGGGCGTTTCATAGGACGTGGAGGACGCATAAATTGGCCAGCCCGTTCTCCTGATATTACACCTCTGGACTTCTTTCTGTGGGGTGCGTTAAAGGAGAATGTGTACCGTGATGTGCCTACAACCCCAGAGGATATGAAACAACGTATTGTGGCAGCCTGCGGCGACATTACACCAGATGTACTGCGGCGTGTACGACATTCATTACGCCAGAGATTGCAATTGTGTGCAGCGAATGATGGCCACCACATTGAACATCTATTGGTCTGACATGTCGGGACACACTCTATTCCACTCCGTAATTGAAAACGGAAACCACGTGTGTACGTGAACCTCACCCCTCATGGTAATGTACATGTGCGTCAGTGAAAAAGACCAATAAAAAGGTGTTAGCATGTGGACGTAATGTGCTGTTCCAGTCTCTTCTGTACCTAAGGTCCATCACCATTCCCTTTTGATCCCTACGTAATTCGGTGCTCTCCGATACACATGATCGAACAGCGGAGGAGTGGTACTCAAGCATCAACTTTTGGTTACAATATCTCCGGATGTAATTAACATTTTACAATGCAACAAACGGCACTGATTACGTATTTGTTTATATGTTCAGATGTGCTAACAAAACTAACGTGGTTCCATTTAAAAAAACGTAGGTTTGTGTTAAAAAACATACTTCCGTGCATTTTTGTATGGTTTGTATTAAACAATTACACTAGCCCCTCTCCTCACGTTCGGTCTGTGGAATCGATTCGTCAGTATTTGATGTGGTTTACGAAACATATCCAGCGGTAATGTTAGGTGACTCACCCTGTATAGCTCACAGTCCTTCAGAATTGTTATTGTAAAAACCTTTGCTATTGGGACTGCTGAAATTAGATTCTAAGCGTGCACAATCCATCAGAATTAGTGTAAAAGCTATGCTAATGGGGCTGTGGAATTTAGTTGTGGTAAAGAAAGTATCTCTGCTTTAGTTTTTACCATAGATTTATAAAAAATTTCCAACCAGTGATACAGTTGTAGTGAGTAAGTTAAAAGTAACTCTTCAGGCTTTCCCGGCGAGATCTTGACATATCGAATAATCGGGTCTATTGCCGGATGTTTGTGTAGCTCTGGCACAATATTTCGCCCACGTAACTCGGTGCCTTCTTCAGGTGCTACCTGAGACTGCCGTGTTGAAGGATCTTGTCCGGTATTTATGCCCAGATGGCGCTGGGTGCTCTCTTTTCTGTCAGCGCCCTCCTGACGCTGCTTGTAATGTGTTGTCTCTTCCCCGGTGTTCCCTCAGACGTCCGCGCCCGTCTTGGGCGCCATCTGTGGCAGCTCTCTGAGGCCTGTCCTGTGTCAGGCGTTCCGTTCGCGGTCAGCGCCCGCCAGGTGCTGCTCCTGACGTTTTTACCCCTCCCTGGTGCTCCCACGGAAGTCCGCGCCCGGCTCGTCCACCATCTGTGGTCGTGGCAGTTGTCTGAGGCCCGTCTCACGTTGGGGGCTCTGTTCGCGGTCCACGCCCGCCTGGCTCTTCTTGTAAGGTGTTGTTTCTTCCCCGGTGCTCCCTCGGACGTCCGCGCCCGACTTGGTCTCCATCTGTGGCAGCTCTCTGAGGCGTGTCCTTTGTTGGGCGCTCCATTCGCGGTCCGCGCCCGCCTGGCGCTGATCCTGCGGTGTTGGCACTTCCCTGGTGCTCCGACGGTCGTCCGTGCTCGGCTCGTCCATCATCTGCGGTCATGGCGGCTGTCAGAGGCCCGTCCTGCGTCGGGAGTTGCGTTCGCAGTCCGCATCCGCCTGGCGCTACTCCTGCAGTGTTACTACTTCTAGAGGAGTTTGTTTGTTCATTTCGTTGAGCCCTGATAAGCTCCAGAGCCGGACTCCACGCCGAGCTGAGCTGGTAACTGCTGTCTCGGTTTATTAGGTTGTCTGTGACCTTGATCTCGATGGCCACCTTTATGACACTGTCCCAAAATCTTGGCGTCTGTGTCACAATTTTGGTGTTGTTATAGACCATTGAGTGGCCGAGCTCCAGACAGTGCTCCGCTACGGCAGATTTTGTTGCCTGTCCGAGTCTGGTGTGCCTCTGGTGTTCTTTGCACCTGACGTCCACCGTCCTGGTTGGCTGGCCAATGTATGACTTTCCACACTGGCACAGGATGTTGTAAATGCCTTGTTTACGTAGCCCCAGGTCGTCCTTCACACTCCCTAGCATGGTCCCAATTTTGGAGGGTGGACAGAAGATACTCTTTATATCATATTTTGAAAGAATTCTGCTGATCTTTGCAGAAATAGGTCCTGCATATGGCAGGTGTGCCACCTTCTTCGCCTCCTCTTGTGTACCCTGTGATTGACTGGTAGTACGAAGTGCCCTTTGGATGTCTGTGGAGGATTATCCATTTCTGCTGAACACCAGCTGTAGATGTTCTATCTCTGTGGCCAGACTTTCCGTGTCTGACAGAGCTCGAGCCCTGTGAACTAATGTTTTCAAGACTCCATTCTTCTGTGCCGGGTGGTGGCAGCTACTGGCTTGAAGGTATAAGTCAGTGTGGGTGGGCTTACGATACACACTGTGCCCCAGGCGGTGGCGCATGTCACGCACTCTTTCTCTTACCAGCACGAGGCTGGCTCGGTGTTTGATTCTGTTCGCCATTCTGGTGTTAACATGATGCTTGAACCTGGCGAAGACAGGAATTACATCCCACCACCTATATGTCACGTCCAGGGATTTGCTGTATCTCCACCTTTCCATAGCAGCCACCCTGACCCGTGAAGACTGGGACCAGGTTGATGGTGCCTCCTGGTCCTTGGCTGAATGCACCATGAGGAAATCAACAGCATGTCAACAGGCCAAGCTTGAGCGTCTTAACAAGAGGGTACAACAGGATGGGGACACATGGACAGTGGTCAACCTGAGCGACAAGCAGCTCGATGAGGCCACCTCAAAAGCACTCAGCAAGGGCCTCAACTTTGCAGTGACTCCCAGAAGCGTACCTGTTGCAGCCTTCATCAGTTCGGTTGAGCAAGTCGTCAACACGCTACCTTCCAACGTGTCTGAAGAGATCCGCAGGGAGACCTGCAGGGCACTCACCATTACGAAGCCCCCCAAATCCAACATCTCGAGCCAGGAGAGGGTGGCACTCGGGCAGCTACGGGAGGATGACGGCATTGTAGTTCTGCCAGCTGATAAGGGTAAATCCACGGTCATCTTAAACAAGTTGGAGTATGATAGGAAGGTGCAACAACTTCTGGAAGACACTGCTTACAAACCACTAGATGGTGATCCCACTGACAAGGTGGACAAGAAGACCCGGAAGCTGCTGAAGGAGACAGGTCTACCTGAACAGGTCACCAAGAAGCTTTATCCCAAAGCACCTGTACCACCCAGACTCTATGGACTCCCCAAGGTCCATAAGGATGGGGTTCCTCTTCGACCTATTGTCAGTAACATCGGCGCAGCGACATACCTCACTGCACAATACATGAAGAAGATATTGGCTCCATATGTGGGCAAATGTGCGCACCACATTCAGAACTCGGAGGACTTCCTACAACGGCTAAGGCAGCTACACGTCGTGGACTCTGACATCATTGTCAGTTTCGATGTGGTGTCGCTCTTCACACGAGTGCCACTCACCGATTCACTCAATATCATTGCAGAGAAGTTCGATGGTGCCCTGCTCGACCTGTTCAAGCATGTACTGACCTCAACATATTTTCTTTATGGGGGTCAATTTTATGAGCAAACGGAAGGAGTGGCAATGGGTAGCCCTTTATCATCAGTGGTAGCCAAACTTTTCATGGAAAGGTACGAAGAGGAGGCACTTGCATCAGCCACTTACCAACCCAAGTGCTTTCTTAGGTATGTTGTTGACACTTTTGTCATTTGGCCCCATGGTAGGGAGAACCTAGATGACTTTTTGGAACATCTAAATTCACGCCACCCAAGTATAAAATTTACTATGGAGCTAGAGAAGGATGGACAACTCCCATTCCTGGATGTCCTGGTCAAGAGGAAGGCAGATGGCACTTTGGGGCACAGTGTGTATCGTAAGCCCACCCACACTGACTTATTCCTTCAAGCCAGTAGCTGCCACCACCCGGCACAGAAGAATGGAGTCTTGAAAACATTAGTTCACGGGGCTCGAGCTCTGTCAGATACGGAAAGTCTGGCCACAGAGATAGAACATCTACAGCTGGTGTTCAGCAGAAATGGATAATCCTCCACAGACATCCAAAGGGCACTTCGTACTACCAGTCAGTCACAGGGTACACAAGAGGAGGTCAAGAAGGTGGCATACCTGCCATATGCAGGACCTATTTCTGCAAAGATCAGCAGAATTCTTTCAAAATATGATATAAAGAGTATCTTCTGTCCACCCTCCAAAATTGGGACCATGCTAGGGAGTGTGAAGGACGACCTGGGGCTACGTAAACAAGGCATTTACAACATCCTGTGCCAGTGTGGAAAGTCATACATTGGCCAGCCAACCAGGACGGTGGACGTCAGGTGCAAAGAACACCAGAGGCACTCCAGACTCGGACAGGCAACAAAATCTGCCGTAGCGGAGCACTGTCTGGAGCTCGGCCACTCAATGGTCTATAACAACACCAAAATTGTGACACAGATGCCAAGATTTTGGGACAGTGTCATAAAGGAGGCCATCGAGATCAAGGTCACAGACAACCTAATAAACCGAGACAGCAGTTACCAGCTCAGCTCGGCGTGGAGTCCGGCTCTGGAGCTTATCAGGGCTCAACGAAATGAACCAACAAACTCCTCAAGAAGTAGTAACACTGCAGGAGTAGCGCCAGGCGGGTGCGGACCGCGAACGCAACTCCCGACGCAGGACGGGCCTCTGACAGCCGCCACGACCACAGATGATGGACGAGCCGAGCACGGACGACCGTCGGAGAACCAGGGAAGTGCCAACACCGCAGGATCAGCGCAAGGCGGGCGCGGACCGCGAACAGAGCCCCCGACGCGAGACGGGCCTCAGACAGCTGCCACAACTGCAGATGGTGGACTAGGCGGGCGCGGACGTCCGTCGGAGCACCAGGGAAGTGCCAACACCTTGGGAGCAGCGCCAAGCGGGCGCGAACCATGAACGGAACGCCACATGCGGGTCCGGCCCCAGACAACTGCCACGACCACAGATGGTGGACGAGCCGGGCGCGGACGTCCGTGGGAGCACCAGGGAGGGGTAAACACGTCAGGAGCAGCACCTGGCGGGCGCGGACCGCGAACGGAACGCCCGACAACAGGACAGGCCTCAGAGAGCTGCCACAGATGGCGCCCAAGTCAGGCGCGGACGTCTGAGGGAACACCGGGGAAGAGACAACACATTACAAGCAGCGCCAGGCGGGCGTGGACGGCCAAGAGAGCACCCAGCGCCCTCTGGGCATAAATACTGGACAAGACCCTCCAAAACGGCAGCGTAGAGCGGCCTGAGCTGGCGAGGCGAGCGCATCGCTGCCGTTGCGCGTTTCGCTTACTCGGCCGTTGAGAGCTCGTGAAGAGGTTTTCTGTGCTGTGGGCGCCGCGGAGAGCAAATTGTCGTGCGTTGTTGTCACAACGCGTGCAAATTGTCGTGTTCCGCGCCTCGCAGCATGGGAAAGAAGGGTGCGCAGAGGAAACCTGCCACTACGAAGGGTCCTTCGATTGTGCGACTCTCTGAGTCTGCCGACCGTGCAAGGAACTCCCGAGAAGACGAGTCGCGGCCTGTCCCCCCTTTGTACGTCAAGTGCAAAGGCGGGTGGACAGCGCTGTTCGACACCGTGACGAATTGCGCTCGGAACGAGGTGGTCTACGAGTCTGTCGATACAGACTCGCTGATCTGCGTTCGAGCTGCAAACGTGGCCGACCACAGGGCGATGGAGGTCGCAGTGGCCGACCACATCGTCGACGCGCCGCCGGCGCGTGAGAAGGCACCTTCCATAGGAAGGATGAAGACGACCGAGGCACTCCTCAGGGGGTTACCTTGGTGCTGTGATGAGGCAGCGGTCCGGGAAGGGCTGCTGCGAGCCGGGTTTGGTAATGCAACCGCAAGGTTGCACAACCGGACCAACAGGAAGAGGGCGCCGCTCTATGCCGTGACCGTGCAAACGGTCGACGGCGGGAGCGACATCTTCGACTTGTGGAAGTTGCTGGGCTTTCCGGTTACGACAGAGGCTCTCCCGACCGCCATGGACCCTCAGCCCCAGTGCTTCAGGTGCCAGGGCGAGGGCCATGTTGCGAAGTATTGCCGCAACGCGGCGCGGTGCGTCGAGTGCTCAGGTGAGAACGACAGCCGCGCCTGCGACCGCGGCAGCAACGCTCTGCCGACTTGTGTCCGGTGTGGCGGCCCGCACGTCGCCAGTTGGCGCGGTTGCGCAGCTTTCTCAAGCCGCAACCGTGCCGGGGGCGGCGAAGCGGCCGCGGCCGCACCGACGCAGCGGCAGAAGAGAAGACGACGTCGGAAACGGCGTAGGGCGCAGAACAGCCCGGCGCAGCTGAGGGACGGCGCAGCAGCAGATCCACCTGCCAGGGGCGTGGACGGCCGCTCGGAAACGGGCAGCCACGACGCAGCTCGCTCTCCCGTGAAGAAACGTGACCTCGAACTCGGCACCGCCATGAAGGAGGCCACAGCAGCCCTCAAAGCAGTCATGGTGGCGGAGAGGGCTGCCTTCGCAGCCGCCGTGGCTGCAGAGAAGGAAGAGGCCTTGAGGCAACTGCGAGCAGTCTTCGCCCAAGGCCTCAGCGCAGTCGTACCTGCGAACACTCCTGCGACATCACACAAGGACGTTCGCGCGCCTATCCCAGCGGTTGCCCCAGCAGCACCGCAGGAGAAAGGTGCAAAGAAGAAAACCGCCGCCCCAGCGGAACCGGTGGCGACGCCGACCGCTGCGGCAGCGGCCCCTCCAAGGGACCGAGAAGACAAAAAGGCAGTTCTCATCGCGCAAGCGCGAGCGAACGGCCTGCATTTCTCCGACGCTCAAGCGGCGCTGCTCTCTGAACAAACGGAGCTGCTCGAAGCTACACTGCAGAAGGCCTGCGCCGTGCAGTAGAGGAGGACGCTGAACGGTAGCCGATCGCCGCCGTTCTG
The DNA here is from genome assembly GCF_023898315.1 of Schistocerca nitens. Classification (NCBI taxonomy): domain Eukaryota; kingdom Metazoa; phylum Arthropoda; class Insecta; order Orthoptera; family Acrididae; genus Schistocerca; species Schistocerca nitens. The sequence continues at coordinate 776,059,576 of NC_064616.1, read as the reverse complement.
CACCTGCCTGATGAAGCTGCACCCGGCCGAAGTGGCCGTGCGGTTAAAGGCGCTGCAGTCTGGAACCGCAAGACCGCTACGGTCGCAGGTTCGAATCCTGCCTCGGGCATGGATGTTTGTGATGTCCTTAGGTTAGTTAGGTTTAACTAGTTCTAAGTTCTAGGGGACTAATGACCTTAGCAGTTGAGTCCCATAGTGCTCAGAGCCATTTGAACCATTTTTGAAGCTGCACCAAGTCACTGACGACAAGCCGCAGCAGAGGGCCTAACAGCAACGCATGCGTTGCCGCGCCGGACTCTTATGTTACAGGGAAGAAGCCACTGCGGCCGGCCCAGGAGACTACAAGCGAGCCCAGCTGCAGCACCCGGACTGACCAAGCTAACGACCACGCAGCACATAGGTAACGATGTACGATACCTCACGCTAACCTTCCCTCACCTTGCATGCTCTGTCGCAGCTAGCAAGCCGCTACTGCCCTTACTACCCGTCCTACTGTCGCAGAGGTTTTTTTCCCTTGGCGCTGGCCTTGGCACTTTTTTTCCTCTGCCCTTACAACCGCTACACTTCAGTCGTTTTCGACCACTTCTATCTCCTGATGGACCATGTTAATGAGTAATCTTACCCAGATGCATGGATAACATCACAGCCCGCATCCTGTGACGCCTGATTGAAAAACTAACATGATTACGGAGGTGACAGTAGAACTTTTGATTTGGTCACCACGTTGGTGTGGGCGTGGAGGGGCCCCATCCTATAACAACCCAACACGGCAGACTCAGGTAGCACCTGAAGAAGGCAACGAGTTACGTGGCCGAAATATTGTGCCAGAGCGACACAAACATCCAGCAGTAGACCCGATTATTCCATATGTCAAGTGAAAAGTATTTCTGCACTGGAATAGCAGAGTCAATTTATATCTCAAGAAAACTATACTGTAAGACAAAAAACTAAATTGTACCTCAAGAATTACACTCCTGGAAATGGAAAAAAGAACACATTGACACCGGTGTGTCAGACCCACCATACTTGCTCCGGACACTGCGAGAGGGCTGTACAAGCAATGATCACACGCACGGCACAGCGGACACACCAGGAACCGCGGTGTTGGCCGTCGAATGGCGCTAGCTGCGCAGCATTTGTGCACCGCCGCCGTCAGTGTCAGCCAGTTTGCCGTGGCATACGGAGCTCCATCGCAGTCTTTAACACTGGTAGCATGCCGCGACGGCGTGGACGTGAACCGTATGTGCAGTTGACGGACTTTGAGCGAGGGCGTATAGTGGGCATGCGGGAGGCCGGGAGGACGTACCGCCGAATTGCTCAACACGTGGGGCGTGAGGTCTCCACAGTACATCGATGTTGTCGCCAGTGGTCGGCGGAAGGTGCACGTGCCCGTCGACCTGGGACCGGACCGCAGCGACGCACGGATGCACGCCACGACCGTAGGATCCTACGCAGTGCCGTAGGGGACCGCACCGCCACTTCCCAGCAAATTAGGGACACTGTTGCTCCTGGGGTATCGGCGAGGACCATTCGCAACCGTCTCCATGAAGCTGGGCTACGGTCCCGCACACCGTTAGGCCGTCTTCCGCTCACGCGCCAACATCGTGCAGCCCGCCTCCAGTGGTGTCGCGACAGGCGTGAATGGAGGGACGAATGGAGACGTGTCGTCTTCAGCGATGAGAGTCGCTTCTGCCTTGGTGCCAATGATGGTCGTATGCTTGTTTGGCGCCGTGCAGGTGACCGCCACAATCAGGACTGCATACGACCGAGGCACACAGGGCCAACACCCGGCATCACGGTGTGGGGAGCGATCTCCTACACTGGCCGTACACCACTGGTGATCGTCGAGGGGACACTGAATAGTGCACGGTACATCCAAACCGTCATCGAACCCATCGTTCTACCATTCCTAGACCGGCAAGGGAACTTGCTGTTCCAACAGGACAATGCACGTCCGCATGTATCCCGTGCCACCCAACGTGCTCTAGAAGGTGTAAGTCAACTACCCTGGCCAGCAAGATCTCCGGATCTGTCCCCCATTGAGCATGTTTGGGACTGGATGAAGCGTCGTCTCACGCGGTCTGCACGTCCAGCACGAACGCTGGTCCAACTGAGGCGCCAGGTGGAAATGGCATGGCAAGCCGTTCCACAGGACTACATCCAGCATCTCTACGATCGTCTCCATGGGAGAATAGCAGCCTGCATTGCTGCGAAAGGTGGATATACACTGTACTAGTGCCGACATTGTGCATGCTCTGTTGCCTGTGTCTATGTGCCTGTGGTTCTGTCAGTGTGATCATGTGATGTATCTGACCCCAGGAATGTGTCAATAAAGTTTCCCCTTCCTGGGACAATGAATTCACGGTGTTCTTATTTCAATTTCCAGGCGTGTATATTACATAGAAATGGTACAAGTTGTGTAGGGGACATGTAATAATCAAAAGCGTTCACGTGACGAGGACTCTTTATCAGTTTCATATAAATATCTGAGGGCACATTACACACATTTCTTGATTTCACCCGCTCAAACATGGTGTAAGCAGTACCATTCGCTTTTCCCGCAAATCCGTAAACCTGAAAGTTAATTGTTGTAACATATTAAGGAGGTAAGAGCTCTAGAATATTTTTCTGATGTGTGGCTACAGCTCTGTTGTTGCACAAGCAGAGTCATGCAGTCACTGTCTCCCTATAATAGCAATAACTAAAGCATGACCATACTTTACACAGTACATTGAGTATCACTCCTCATAACTTATTCACAGACGTCCTGCACACACCTGAAGTCGAATAACTGAATGACGATGGATTCATAGTGATTATTCACTTACATACAGCTGGTGCACTGAAACAGACAAACAGAAGTCTATTGTACGCTTACAATAGAGCATTCTTTGCATTCAGCCCTATAGGAGGCCTCTACATAACATGGTATTCCTTTTTAAAAATTCAGCTTCTGCACACACGTTATCGGATATAAACAGGCCTGTATCATTAAGTGACTGTTTCTCGCACATGTAACAAACAAGGTCTTTGTATGATGCTCTAACAGGCTCTTTTGTTTTTTCGTAGCAACCTCAATTTTGCAGGCTGAAACAACAGATCCATCTCGCGATGATCCTACTCCTGCTCCAACGTGTTATACAGGTACGCTGCTCAGCAACAGGATCTTATAAACGTCAGTATAGTCAGTGTGAGTGTAGCCATGCAATAATTTCTTAGAGCACTGTACAGATATATCTGTTTGTGTAAAATGTGTATATATTGCAATGTAAGGTTACTATGGCTTATATTGTATCATGGCCAGAGAAAATGAGTGTGAGTCCTATTGTGAGGGACATATAGATTCAGCATATCAATAACCGTGAGGGTATCAGAGAGATTTTTACGTGTAAAATTATGTGTGCTATAAATAAGGAGATTCGTTCCGAACCACAGCCGTCAAGAGGAGACATTAGATGTACATCGATCTGTGTTGGACTGCAGGAGCAATCGTGATATTTAATTGTAGTTACACTGGTAAATATGTTCCTGGTTCCCAATATTGTTGTGAGTCTTGTATGTCTTTGATGATCTGTAGATCACTTTTGTGGAGTTTAACTGTGAGTGCAATATGGTGATCTGTGCAAAACAGTTTTGCCACTGAAAGTCTCGTCTGCAGAAAACAATGGTGGATGGTGCTCCCAGACTGGTAGCAGCAGCAGTTTGAAGGGTAAACTCAGTAAGAGATGCGATGGACGGGCTGTACCGATAGGAACCGATAGGATTTCTAGGAGGTATGCACCCTGTGCTATTGTGGGAAGCATTGCAACAGATTTCTATAGTGCATCCAGAGGGGTGACTTGGCTGTTATTTATGTAGACATGTGAAATCAGTGTAACATTGACAACCTTTTAGCTGCATCTGCGAGGGTGATCCATTATGCAAACATCTCTCTCGGTGCTGGACCCGCACTGCAGCTTTGCATCATTGTGCTGGGAATGGTGCCTAGGTGAAAACATGTTTCGACAGGTATTTCTTGGCTGTAATGTATGAAAGAGACGCCACCACTTCATCCTTGCAAGCCCCAAACAGACACCTATGCATGGTTCAGGTGCTGACAGCTGCATCGTCACTTCACGGTGTTCGCCAGTGTGTCCGAACTCCTGGGGGTGTGTGCGGAGTCCGCGGTGTCGGCATCAGGTGTCAGGCGTCGGGTGGCGGGATGTGTTTTTTTTCTAGCGATTCAGTGTTTAAATTATATTTCATCGATTTCACTGACCAATAGGATGCTGGGAATTAAAACAAAACTTCACCACACGTGTGAGGGATAACGATTTAATTAATTTGCATAATTCTTTGTATTAATATGGTGTTAGCAGTACAATACTTAAGGTGAGGTGGGGGGGAGTGTGACATGGTGCCGAACAGTAGGTTAAGTGCAGAACACTAGGTTAATTTGCATAATTTTTATGTAAAATGCTGTACAATAGTTTAAGGAGAGTGGGGATGAGTGACAAAGAAGAGTGCACCAGAAATGGTGTTCAAAAGCATGTGAAATTCGAAAAGTGTACCAGAAAATGGTGGGAGGATATAACTACTTACTTAATTTGGTATCAAAGGCGGTACAATAGTTTAAGGAAATAAGGGTGAGATGGAAAACCATTTAACAGAACAATAGGTTAAGTGCCGACATAGGGCCGAACATTAGGTTAAGACACCCAGAGTACAGTGCCAAACATTAGGTTATGCAACATGTTTGCCCCATGAAATTACTTCTCACAAGACCTACATCTTTCCAAACAGCAGAGAATGATGAGCAAGGGAAATCCAGCTGCCACAAACTGAATTTTTTATAAATAAACAATATACCTTTTAATTTCCTGTTATGGGATTCTTCCTCTCCACCAAAGGTCCACCAATTTTCATATAGCCCATACACAGCCTTGTACCCCATAAATTGTTTAAATAAACAATATTCCTCACATCATCTAAATTGTTTAAACAATATTCCATATACTGCAATCGATTTCTGAACAAATGCTGTAACTAAATAAATAAACTATATTCCATACACTGCCACAAATAATTAAATAATATTCTACACATTGTCTAAATTGTTTAAACAATGTTCCATATGCTGCAATCAATTCTCTCCAAATGACCGATGAACTGAGTTTTTTGCCTGTCAGTTTCTGGGAGTGGGGTTACTAGGGGGGTAGGGGTTGTTTAATTGATGACTTTAATTAAATAGTTAATCAAATTGATATGAGTGAGAGGGAGCTATTCGAATAACTCAGACCTGAAAGTGTACCTATAGCAGCGAGGGCGAGGGGGTGTGTTGAGAGTTTTCTGAGGGGTGGGAAGGGTGAAGGAACAATAGGTTAAGGAACTGTCAATTAAAGGAGAACAATTGGTTAATGACCTGTCAATTAAAGGAGAACAATAAATTTGCCTCTGAGTGCATACTTGCCCCTGATGTAGGCAACCCGCACTAACAAAACGCGCTGATGCTCTCTTTGCCCTACTACTTTCGCTGCCCTGCCAAAAATCCTAAAACTTTCCAATTTACGATGATATATGTGTGTTAGATGTGGTCAGTTGTACGACCTTGAAATGTGGTAGAAACTAGGTAGGTGGAAGTGTAGAAATCCCCTTTTTGTACCTATATATATCATACTGACAATGTGACATGCCAGTGCATATATCTGCATTCTTCCACTGCAATGTTCACTCGCTGTCAGCAATGCTGTGGGAACATACTCTCACAGCAGGAGACTTCCCTGGAACAGAGAGTGCATACATCTCCAAGAACAGAAGTTTAAGTATCTAATGTAAACAGTTTATTGTATAAAGTGTGCCATACACTATTGACTAAGGTGGGAATCGCACATATACTGATTCTATGAGGCATTATGGAGTAAGCTGTTGGATTCTGCTCGCCAAATTCTGCGTCCATCAGAAGAAACTGTCGCTCATTTGTATGATTCATGTTGTGCCGAAATGGAGGTGGAAATATATAAGCCAAATGTGTCAGATATAGGTACCGAACTGTGCTCTTATTTAAGTCTGCTCACATACCTTGCAATGTTTAAGTGTTTATAAAAGTCTAGGAGACACAAGTACGTTTGCTATAAAATATCGTGGGCATATAGTTGTCGTCATGGTGAAGTGGACGAAATGTTCCCTTCACAAGAGTTTTGTGGTAACCGACTGGACCTGCAGTGATGATGCTGGAAACCAGAGGAGGAAGAGGAGGAGGAAGAAGAAGAGGAAGAAAAAGAAGAATAGTTCATTACTTCCAAAAAAATACCTGCTTTAATTGTAGGCTTTTGGATTGTGGAAAGGGCGTCGCTCAGGTATGTATTCATTTTTTCAAAAACCTGTTTCAGCCAAAATACCAGCTACTGCAGGAGTTATTACACAGCATTGAGTGGGTAACATATCAGATGCTTAGTGAAAACAGCGATAAACTACCAACTGAAAAAGAGAAGCCGGACAGTATATTCATTTTTAAAGACATCGCAGTGGACAACCAGCATCAGATCATGAAATATTTTTGTTTGCTCTCCATTTTTATGTCAATACATTTAATGTGAGCCAGACTGATTCAAGGTTCCCGTAGCAATTGGCTCGTAGTAATGTGCGCCTAATAGTAGTTTTCAAACAGGAAAATCTGAATTTAAAGTTTATTTACCAAGCACATGTAGGTACAGCCATGTCATGCGATAAATTCATCACCACCTGTGATGATCACTGGAATAATTCGCAGTACTTTTTTCTAGTTATTGATAAAAAGGAGAAATTGAAAGATAGTCGATATAGGAGAAGCTTCGATGAGATTCTGCGTAAAAGACAGTGTACAAAGACCTAATCCTGTCAGTATATTGTAGGCTATGGATAAATTCACACAGATGCTGTGTGCTCAACCCATAAGCCAAACACACGTTCATACGTCGACAGAAAATTCGACACAAAACAAGATTCATGGGATTGGATAGTGGCGTCAAGGTAGCAGCTGCGAAAGGTGAATGACAGGCTACAGTGAAGTGAGAAAACTATCAACACAAGGCTAACGGAATTGGAAGGCATTATTAATGCAGCAGATACGAAAGGTGAATCTGAGATGCAGCAGTTGAGTGATAGAATACAATCATATATCGAGACGATGCAACACAAAGATCAACGAGGCTCTTTCAATGACTGTAAGGGTTCATAAAACATTAGAAGAGATAAAAAAAAACTCCTGTAAATAATGCGGAAAGAAAAGGTCGGGAAGAAACGAATGAAACCCTTCTGAAGTTACTCAGTGTAATAAATGGAAAGGCTGACGAGGCTGAGAAAGCCGTGTATAAGACTATATAAGATGCGTACTACCTGTAAGTGTGATCAGTATGCTACAGAAAGTCAACAAAAAGGCAACGTAATAGAGGCGCAGATAGCCATTTGTCGCAAACTGCGAACCTTAAAACTCGGACAGTTTGATCGTTGACAGTATCTCTGAGAAAGATTTAGACGCTTAACAAAGGGTGTTAAACAGCTTTCACACTCAGTGGCAGCGTCAGATGGCCGCAGAAGAAGGGAAGTTGGTGAAGAAGTAGGATATAAGATCTCCGATTTCATCATCCGTCACAGTGCTAGCGAATTAGATACCACCCATGGGTCAGTTTCGATAAACTGTATATGCTAGGAAAGATAACAGTACGCTTAACGATGGACACCATCCACGTTGGGACACAGATTTCGAGTGGTCAATTAGAAACAGCAAACACTAGGAAATACATTAACATAATTAGACCAGTGTTAAGCAGTGAACATAACGAAGGCCATGGCGTTGATATTCAATATAAAAAGCTGAGCTCTTAACCTCTCGAGTATATATATTGAAGCGCCAAAGAAACTGGTATAGGTATGCGTATTCAAATACAGAGATGTGAAAACGGACAGAATACGGCGCTGCGGTCGGCAAAGCCTATATAAGACAACAAGTGTTTGGGCAGTTGTTAGATCGGTTACTGCTACTACAATGGCAGGTTATCAAAGTTTAAGGGAGTTTGGACGTGGTGTTATAGTCAGTGCACGAGCGATGGGACACAGCATCTACGAGGTAGCGATGAAGTGGGGAATTTCCCGTACGAACATTTCACGAACGTACGGTGAACATCAGGAATCCAGTAAAACATCACATATTCGTCATCGTTTCGGTCGGAAAAAGATCCTGGAAGAACGGGACCAACGATGAGTGATGAGAATCGTTCAATGTGACAGAAGTGCAACCCTTCCGCAAATTGATGCAGATTTCAGTGCTGAGCCATCAACAAGTGTCAGCTTGCGAACCATTCAACGAAACATCATCAATATGGGCTTTCGGAGCCTAAGACCCACTCGTGTACCTTTGATGACTGCACGACACAAAACTTTACACCTCGTCTGGACCTGTCAACACCGACATTGGACTGTTGATTACTGGAAACACGTTGCCTGGTCGGACGAGTCTCGTTTCAAATTGTATCGAGCGGATGGACGTGTACGAGTATGGGGACAGCCTCATGAATCCATGGACCCTGCGTGTCAGCAGCGGACTGTTCAAGCTGGTGGAAGCTCTGTAATGGTGTGGAGCGTGTGCAGTGGGAGTGGTATGGGACCCCTGATACGTCTAGATGCGACTCTGACAGGTGACGCTTACGTAGGCATCCTGTCTGATCACCTGCATCCATTCATGTCCATTGTTCATTACGACGGACTTGGGCTATTCCAGAGGGACAATGCGTCACTCCACACGTCCAGAATTGCTACAGAGTGGCTCCAGCAACACTCTTCTGAGTTTGAGCACTTCCGCTGGCCTCCAAGGTCCCCAGACATGAACATTCTTCGGCATATATGGGATGCCTTGTAAAGTGGTGTTCAGAAGAGATCTCCACCCCCTCGAACTCTTACAGGTTTATAGACAGCACTGCACGATTCACGATATGCATTCCCTGCAGCAGATTAGTCGAGTCCATGCCACGTCTTGTTGCGGCACGTTTGCGTGCTCGCGGGGGTCGTACACGATATTAGGCAGGTGTACCAGTTCCTTTGGCTCTTCAGTGTATATATTACAACGATTCTAACGAAATCGTAGACTGGTTACGGCTACTGACAGTATAAATCATACCAGAGAATGCAGCGCATTTAACGAAATTATATCAGTTATGTCGGAGCTTCAAGAAAGATGCCTTATCGAATAATAATGGAGATGGTACTCTGTCAACTCCACAGTCCTGCTCGAAAAACATTCCAGTGCATAAGTATCGTAATACGTGGTCTGGATGATTTACGGAAGACCAGTCTCGTAGTAATGAAAGAATACTCACGATTTAATAAAGGGTCCAAATTTATCTTAGTGAGCGTGGATATGTATTCTAAATTCGCCTGTGTCCTTCCTGTGGAGGCAAAGGCTGTGAGGGACGTGAAACAGGTGCCTGAACATCTGCTACAGACTGTTACGAATCGGTCTCCTGACAACCTACAGACCATCCGCGTAGATGAATCTTACGATAAGTATTTCAAGCCGGTAATGGAGCGCTATGAAATAAACCACTATTCGATATTCTCCCACATGAAAGCGAGTTTTGTAGAGTACCCGAACAGAACCATTAAAAGGCGTATGTGGATGCAATTTGATCTTTGTGGTTCATACACATGGCTAGATATTCTCCCACAAATTATTGAGGAGTATAATTGAACTGTACATCGTACGATTAAGATGAAGCGTATTGATGTACATGAAAATGGACTTCTGAATACAGCATACAGTCGCCTTAAGATGGTGGATCCATGAGAGCAGAAGCTCGAAGTAGGTGATTCGGTACATATATCGAAACTCAAAACTGCGTTTTGGAAGCCTTACGTTTCTAACTGCTCAGTTGAGATATTTACTGTGTGTAGAGAGCAGAGGAGACACCCGAGAACTTTCATCTTGGAGGACAGTGATGATGAAGAAATCGCGGTGAGTTTTTAAACAGAGGAATTATAGAAAAGTTCTGCACCTAATGTGCAACTTGTAAAGCGCAACATAAAGCGTCGTGGGAACAGAACTGTAGTGAAAGTGCTTGGCTTCGAGCTTTACAAAACAGTTCGGTGAACTCTCGCAATTTGCTATATAATAGGGTGTACAAACCTCAGACAGTGCAGTAGCATACCATGACTGCTAGGAAGTGCATCATATAGGTAAAAAAAAAAGGGGTCGCTATGTTTTCAGCGGCCTGGTTTCGGCTACTTTCCAAGGTCACCCAACATCGCGCGTCGTCCTTCCGAAAGACATGCACGTAGATCATCGTAAATAGAATACTTCTTAGGTTTTTTGACAAGTTAGCGAATAAGAGAAGCAAATACTATCGTACAAAATCTTTATTAATTTCGGCATATGCATTTACACAAGGAGACAATCCTTTCTCTATGTTTGTTTGGTGTAATTCTAGTAACATCCAGCTTAATGTTTAACTTACAATTTAAAGCTGTGGTGGAGTTTTTCAGTTCTTTTTCCAACCAATAATATGACAAATACACAGACGGTATAGTCTCGAATTCTAGTACATGTGTAATTTTTTCCTGTAAGATGTTTGCTATACGTCTTTAACAATTTTTTCTGTTCTTTCCTGCAAATATTCTAGCCAAGAGCATTCGGGGAATTTAATTTTACCTCTCATCGAAGCCAAGAAATGAAAACTGGAGTATATGGCGAAAACAGCTACCACAAAGGAAGAATATAAACTTCTTTTGGAAAAAGAGGTAGCTATTGCAGATGTGCAAGCAAGACATACGTATTGCTTTAGATACAGTGTGTGGTGAAGTCTGGGTACAACTAGGGAATATACAATATCTGCATTTTTAGTAAACAGCAATGGAAATTAGTCACATGTCAGAGTACTGTCCAAAATCAATGGAATCGAGAATGTTTACTATATTAATGGATACATGAAACTATTTCTTGTAAGCTTTCATTCCCATGTGGATCTGTTTAAAACGAATGGTATTATTTCTTCTAACTGTGGTGGCCAGGATGTTGTGCTCCTAGCAACAGAACAACCATTTGTGGAGTTGAAAACCAATTAATGAATACCTATTTGCAAAAATTGTAAACTTTAAGTACTATAGAGATATTCACACGACTGTGGAGAAGAAGAGTTGCCAATGTACGCTCAGGAAGATGTGTATATTTTTAACAATAATGTAATACAGGAGATAAGCAAGATTAAAATCTCCAAGTGCTCTAGGCTAGAAGAACCCAGGAAGTATCAGATCTAGCTCTTAAAGCCATGAAACAGATATTTTACAGGAAAAAAATGAGATATGTACTAGAATTCGAGAATACTTCTATTTTGTACTTGTCAAATTACTGGCGGAGAAGGAAGTGGATGATCCAAATGTACCTTCCAATTATCTAAAATTTCTTTAAAATTTGTTTAGCATTTGTCCGAATCCCTCTGTAACTTTATTCTGTAATAGTCAAAATATCTTTCGGAAAATAAATAAAAATTCACTGGGAAATTTCTTCATGCATTCCAGACAAGGCTGGCCTTACTATGAGTTCTGAATCCCCAACTCACTTAGATGTCTATAATATATCATTTTATCATGAATACATAGCAATTAATTGAAACTGTATCTTAGTTCTATTACTGCAATGTTTCAAAGATTTTCTTTTTGAAGGGTTCAGGTTTTCAAAATTGAGTGAAAAGTGGCCCAGCATTGTTTAGGGAAGTAACGGACTGGTTTCGTATCTCATTCTCGGGAACACAGCTCACAAGCACTTCAGATTCACATAGAACAAAGTTCACATGATGGCACACACGGGTTTCGATGCTTCATGATGATTGCGATGACACGAACAGAATCCAATTCCAGAATGAAAATACAAAAATTCTCTAATGTGTGTGAGTGTACCCGTAATTTAGCGAACTCTGCCATGGCATGCAAATTCTTCAGAAAAAGAAGTGCTGCTGCTTCAAGGAAGAATTCTTTCACGCTATCTTCGGTCATTTGACAGTGCTCAGAATGTTTTCAGCCAGAGGCAAACATCACATTAGATGGATGTAAACCGACACCGTACTGGTATCGGCAACAATCTTCAATTTGTTATTGTACTTTGCTTTTGTTATTGAATAATTTAGGTCCAGCATATGCGTGAAATAAGCCGCTCTATCAAACCATCTAACAGAGTGAATTACTAATGTCATTAGATGCTACTCTAAAGTTATTTCATCGTCTGTGTGGTAGATGTCTCGATCAAGCATACGTGTTGATTTGGCGGTATCTGCAGGATACGATGGGGGCGGTATGCAGCTTTACAATATCTCTCAACGAACGACCATCCGGACTTCTGGTAGTACTGTAACATGTGATAGAGCTTTTTGGATACAGGCAACACAATTTTCCAGTTTGCCGTGCACGTGACTTTTTGTTGGTTTCGTTTTAAGCTGATGAAGGAAGTTCGAGCATAATTCAGTGGAACGGAAGAAGAATGGACAGAGCATCTGGTTTAAAAATACAGCATCATAACCATCAGATGAGACCAGAATAGGAGAACCGTCGAGTATCACCTTGGGTGCCGGCGGATGGTCTGAACCGAGGTCGGTCGGCCAGACAGCGCACGCACGTTCCGCTCCGTGTGCGAAACCTGAACCTTAAGTTACCAGCTACGCAGCTTACCTCTCGTTCGCAGTACGCCTTCCCATCCCGCCTTTCATATTTCTACATAAACTCTTCTTTGGGATCCGCCTAGAATTTTTTGCTTTGTTCATTTTGTATAACTGCAGGGAGGCAGTAACTGACGGAGGAGTGAGACCTGGTTGCTGCTTATCCTACATATTATTCAATCTCTACACTGAGTGAGAAGTATAGCAAACGAAGAGGAAATATGGAAAGAGAATCAAAAACTTTAACGTTTGCCGGTGATATCGTTACTCTGTCAGAGATTTGACGAATAGAAGAAATATGTTATCACTGAAATTAAAAATTAATGAAGAAAAGATACAATACGTGATCATACAAAGAGTAAACATGACTACAGCACGAAGTGATGGCCTTGGTACTGAAAAATACACTCACAAGAACGCTCCCAATTCCAAATATCTTGGTGTAAATACACTGAAGCGCCAAAGGCACGCATAATCAAATATAGAGATATATAAACAGGCAGAATACGGCGCTGCCGTCGACAACGCCTATGTAAGACAAAGTGTCTGGCGCGGTTGTTAGATCGGTTTCTGCTGCTACAGTGGCAGGTTATCAAGATTTAAGTGAATTTGAATGTGGTGTTATAGTCGGCGCATGAGCGATGGGACACAGCATCTACGAGGTAGCGATCAAGTGGGGATTTTCCATGCGACTATTTCACGAGTGTACCGTGAATATCAGGAATCCGGTAAAACATCAAATCTCCGATCCTGCAAGAACGGGACCAACGACGACTGAAGAGAATCGTTCAACGTGACAGAAGCGCAACCCTTTCGCAAATTGCTGCAGATTTCAATGTCGGGCCATTAACAAGTGTCAGCTTGCGAACCATTCAATGAAATATCATTGATATGGGCTTTAGGAGCCGAAGGCCCACTCGCGAACCCTTAATTACTGCAGGACACAGAGCTATACGCCTCGCCAGGGCCTGTCAACACCAACATTGCCTGGTCGGAGGAGTCTCGGTTCAAATTATATTGAGCGGATAGACTTGTACGGGTATGGAGACAACCTCATGAATCCATGGACCCTGCATCTCAGCAGGGGACTGTTCAAGCTGTTGGAGGCTCTGTAATGGTGTGGGACGTGTCTAGCTGGAGTGATATGGGACCCCTGATACGTCTAGATACGACTGTGACAGGTGACACGTACGTAGTCATCCTGTCTGATCACCTGCATCCATTCCTGTCCATTGTGCATTACGACGGACTTGGGAAATTCCAGCAGGACAGTGCGACACCCCTCACGTCCAGAGTTGCTACAGAGTGGCCCCTGGAACATTCTTCTGGGCCTAAACACTTCCACTGGCCACCAATCTCCCCAGACATGAACATTCTTGAGCATATCTGGGATACTTTTCAACGTGCCTTTCAGAACAGATTTTCACCCCCTCGTACTCTTACGTATTTACGGATAGCTCTGCAGGATTCATGGTGTCAGTTCCCTCCAGCACTACTTCAAACGTTAGTCGAGTTAATGCCACGTCGCGTTGCGGCACTTCTGCGTGTTCGCGGGGGCCCTACACGATATCAGGCTGGTGTACTAGTTTCTTTGGCTCTTCAGTGTATAATGACTGCAGTAGAAGACAGTTCGAATACTAAATTAGGTTACGGAACGCAAACAAAGTTTACTGTTCCATCTAGAAACTTCTATATTCCAAACTCCTGACCAGGGAAACCAAGGTGAAACTCTACAGCACAATCACCAGGCCAGTTCTGTTTCATGGGACGGAATTGGAGTGTGACCAGAGCTGAAGAGCACCAACTCTTCGAAATTAAAATGTGCAGAAAATTTATTGAGCCAAAATTTGACCAAGCTACACAAATATTAATTTGTGGAGCAATGAAGAACTAATTAAGCTAGCCGACCAAACCTCGGTTGTGAAAATCATCAAAGCGAAACATTTGCAAAAGGCCGGCCACATTGTCAGAACGGAGCCTGGCAGAATAGACCGTCAGATTTATGACAGGAAGATGGTAGGCTCAAGAACTCCTGAACGACCGAGAAGTAGATGGCAAAATGAGGTGAGCTTAGACTGCAGAGTATGGGTATCACTGAATGGAAGGAAGTGGCGTGACAGAAAAATAACTATAGAAGCATATAGTGAGAGCGGCGCCACGTTGCAAAGAAGCCAGCGAAATGAATGAGTGTTATCACTAAATACGAGTTTAAGTATTACGAAGTGTTTTATGAAAATATTTGTTTTGGTGTAGCTTTATACAGAAGTTAAACTTGGATGAAAAAAAAAAAATACAGACAAGCAGAGAAAGAAGCTTTTGAAATGTGGTGCCAGTGAAGAATGCTAAAGATTAGTTGTCTAGCTCGAGTACCTAATGAGGAGGTAGTTAATCGAACTGGGAAGAAAACAGCTTTTGCCGGCCGCGGTGGTCTCGCGGTTCTAGGCGCGCAGTCCGGAACCGTGCGACTGCTACGGTCGCAGGTTCGAATCCTGCCTCGGGCATGGACGTGTGTGATGTCCTTAGGTTAGTTAGGTTTAAGTAGTTCTAAGTTCTAGGGGACTTATGACCACAGCAGTTGAGTCCCATAGTGCTCAGAGCCATTTGAACCATTTTAGCTTTTGTGGCACAACTTTTCTGAACGAAGGGATTCGTTGAAAAGGACACATCTAGAAGCGTCTAGGAATAGTTAGTTTGGTAACGGCGGGAAAAGGGAGGAGGGTAAAAGTTATAGGACTCCACAGGTTGATTACAGTAATCGGGTTCAAATGGATGTAGAGTGCGGTAGCTATGCACAAATTAAAAGAGTTTTACAAGACAGGTTAGGGGAGAGAACTGCATCAAACTTATACGGATTGAAGACTGTGACGAGAAAAACTTTTTATATAACGTGTAACCTCCACCGCACCGCCACCCCCCCCCCCCTTCCCCCTCATGCACATACCAGTTACTAATCGGTTAATGTGAAGTTTGGACCGTGATGACGTGGGAGTAGTAGAAATAATGAATTTTGACGAGGCAGTTGTTTCCGAAGCAAAATTAGCGCTTAATGGGGAGAAATATACAACAAGTCACCTAAAGAGCAACTTCTTCTACTTCCTCTACTGTCTGCGTATTTGAGATTCGAATAATGAATGTAAAACAGTGCAATCACACACATAAAGCACGAAACGAAAAGGGGTACCACGTAACTCGAATAAAGTACAACAAACTCAGATGAAATTATAAAGAAATGATTAATACGGTCGCCAGTCCAATTAGACAATATCTCTTAAAAACCTGAATGGTTATTCGAACAGCATTGATTAACTATCTGTTTAACTAAGCATGTGGCAACGGAAGGTTCTCACGCGTCTCCAGTAATACAAGACGGTAGAATGAAACAATGGGAAAATGTTGGCAGTTGCTTTGAGTCGTTAATAAAATCAAAATATAACAATGTGGGTTAGTGGATTACTGAAATTGGAGGTCACTCTTGTGTTTTTAGTAATTACGTAACCTCACAGTTACGTTTACTTACACGCACAAATTTTCTGGAATTTGCAAGTTAAATATTTTGAAATATTATAATTAATGTGAAAACCACTCAAATGAATAAGAAACCATTAATCTTCAGCACATAGGCAACGCCGGTTAATGAACCAAGCCAACACACATTAGGACTTTGACAGTTAACCTGAAATAAAATGTGCAAAAATTTTCAGCTTTAGTTTAAAATGCTGTTTTGCCAGTTATATAGTGTTTAAATTTACTTTGTCTTTACATCAGTTTAGATTTAAAGAATGAAGTTTTCTTCTGATTATTATTATAGGGTAGAACAATTATCTTCCTGAGGCGTCATGAATAATTAATTTCAGTTATATTTTCAGATCTATAAAAAAACAAACTGGCGTTAGTATTCTTTCTTAGTAATGTTCTTTTAGTTTTAAACAACGACACTAGGATATTCAATAACAGTATTGGACCTTATGTAGGTGCCAATTACATAGAATGGTAAACAGATTGGGATTCTTGAGTTTTACATGCAACGATTATTACTGAAATCAAGCTTACTTAAAGTCACCAGGTAACGCCTCACAAAGTTTCAAACGTGAACGGAAATAAAACCTTAGTCCCAGATGTTGTGATGCTGTCTTCGCTGTCGTCGAGAATGATCCTGTTGCTCCAGCACAAAGTGTATCATAATTAATGGTGTAAACGCATACAGTTGAAAATACACGTTACTAGAAGCAAAAATAAATAAATAAATAAATAAATAAATAAATCTTTATACGTGGGTTCTAAACTGCATACCTTAAGAGCTATGAGCACTATTTCATCATCGATACTGTGAAACAAATCTCTTCTACTGCAAACTCTCTGCTTTCCATATTTTGAGAGGTGCAAGTATGGACCAAAACAAGAACAAATTGCATGATAAACATGGGCTCTAAGGAGCATATCTTAGGAGTTATGAGCACTTCTTCATCTCTACTGCTGCGAAACACATCACGTCTATGGGACAACTGCTCGTATCTACATCTATATCTGCATCCATACTCCGCAAGCCACCTGACGGTGTGTGGCGGAGGGTACTTTGAGTACCTCTATCGATTCTCCCTTCTATTCCAGTCTCGTATTGTTCGTGGAAAGAAAGATTGTCGGTATGCCTCTGTGTGGGCTCTAATCTCTCTGATTTTATCCTCATGGTCTCTTCGCGAGATATACGTAGGAGGGAGCAATATACTGCTTGACTCCTCGGTGAAGGTATGTTCTCGAAACTTCAACAAAAGCCCGTACCGAGCTACTGAGCGTCTCTCCTGCAAACTCTTCCACTGGAGTTTATCTATCATCTCCGTAACGCTTTCGCGATTACTAAATGGTCCTGTAACGAAGCGCGCTGCTCTCCGTTGGTCCGCATCTCGTGGTCGTGCGGTAGCGTTCTCGCTTCCCACGCCCGGGTTCCCGGGTTCGATTCCCGGCGGGGTCAGGGATTTTCTCTGCCTCGTGATGACTGGGTGTTGTGTGCTGTCCTTAGGTTAGTTAGGTTTAAGTAGTTCTAAGTTCTAGGGGACTGATGACCATAGATGTTAAGTCCCATAGTGCTCAGAGCCATTTTTTGCTCTCCGTTGGATCTTCTCCTATCAACCCTATCTGGTACGGATCCCACACCGGTGAGCAGTATTCAAGCAGTGGGCGAACAAGTGTACTGTAACCTACTTCCTTTGTTTTCGGATTGCATTTCCTTAGGATTCTTCCAATGAATCTCAGTCTGGCATCTGCTTTACCGTAGCTCTTAAGGTATGCACTTCACAGCCCATGTTTTCTACACAATTTTTTTATTGTTTTGGTCAGTACTACCTTCTCCCAAAATATGGAAAGCAAAGAGCTAGCAGAAGAAGAAATTTGTCTCACAGTATCGAAGATGAAGTGACCATAGCTCGTAAGGTATGCGTTTTAGAGCCCACGTTAGTGAGACTTTCTGTTTCTAGTATCGTGTTCTTTCAACTGTATGCGTTTACGCCATTAATTATGATACACCCTGCATAGCGGCCACATTTTAATTAGCAATGACCAAATACGGGACAGGATATTGATGTTTCTGTAGTCTCGTGCATCTTTCCACACTTGTTACGCTCTTGTGCCTCGCAATTAACAACTTTGCCTTACATAGGCTTGTTTTCCACTAGACACACAACTCGCACCTCCAATCACTCTCGTGTGTGACACCCCAGTCCTTCTGCCACACTCTTGCTCTGACGTCACGTTACTCACGTCGGGGCCCACGAGAAATACGGACCCCGCAACGAACATGAAATGTCAAAGTAGTCGCCCTGTCCGTCATACTTCGCGAACGCTCAGTTCCATGGACGACCGATGGAAAATCAATATATCAGTGAAAAGGTAGCCATTAAAAGCCTTAACTTTATCGTGTGCCATCGAGAGCTTGCATGCATTTGAACGCGCAGTCAAAAAACAGTTACTCTCTCCCGGCCGGAGACGGCTGCTGGTTTTCGTTTCACTCTCTGACAAACGAAACTGTACTTCCCTACAATTCACTAACAGCATTAACGCAGTAAAATTACATCAAATTACAGAAGTAATTTAAATAGATCACCCAAAACATGTTCCATTTTCAATTTACAAACGACATTTTAAGGTTTTTAGAGAAAATGTTTAGATCATATTAACAGTATTCATATTTGGAAAATTTTTTGGTAGCACATCTGTATTATAGTGTCACAAGTGGTGCAGGTAGACAAACGAAAACTGCAAAATTAACATTCATTTTATAGACAGCATTGGAGAATACTATAACTTCAACGAACAAACTACCTTGAAATGCCTCCGTAACCACTAGCTGAATTTTCTTTAAAGAAACTATGAGAACGAATAACGATATCAGTTCGCGAATTTCGTGTAGATGGTTGTTCGAGTGTCTCGAAATGCAGTCCTGCACATATATTCCTCCGTGACTGATTCCTTCAAGCGGAGCTTTAGCATTCACTCTGCGAACACTAGAGAGAAAAATATTACTTTTGCTGTAGGCTGCAGAAAATTAGACGTTAGACTGTAGGCTTCAGTTTCAGTGAACTTCCGGCAGAACTGAAAAATGTAGTGAGTCAAAGATGTGAGGATAAACCTCCTACCTAAAAAATTGAGAAACTTCCTTGTTACATTTAGTTTTTAGTCTGTACAGTACTTCCTCGAACTAGCGCAATCTTTTCGCTGAATTACATTACTCATTTTATGTTTGCACACATCGCTTGTCTCATAGCCTGCTGTCTGTGAACAATGTATAACCGAGCTTGTTTCAGATCATCTACCGGAATCAGAGAAAAAAATTAAGCCAATAAATGTTAGTTAAAACACTAGTTATTCCCTAATGAAGACATAATTTCAGCGAAAGATTTATCAGTAGATTAGTACGTTAATTAGAATGCTTGCTTATTAAAGACAACAAAAACAGTGAAGAGCTGTGAATATATTACATCGGCTTCCAGTTAACTACACAGAACGTTATAAACTTAAAATCTGAAGTGATATGCGACTGCGGAAGAGATGCGTAGAAAGACAGCAGGTATAAAACCAGAAATGAACCTTGTGAACAAGGTTTGAAGTCTGCGAAGCACATTACAAGAGACGAGGCGTATAGTGTTCCAGGATAAAGAAATAATTACTTGTAACTGACACACTGACTTTAGCAGTCTCTCCTCGGATCGAGTCAACGGGATTATTAAAGACGGGGTACAAGCTCGGGTTGCGCAAGGGCAGGGAAGTGAAGAAAAAAATACTTCGTGCGTGACGAACTCTTCTTCATGGGTTGGGACTGATTAGATAGTACATAACACATAGAATTTCTGCTTCAGTCACTCTAAGTTCACAATGCGTTTCGACGGTCATATAATATGTAATGAGGGCATGATCATAGAAAATTGCAATGAATTCGAAAATGAGGAGTTACTGAAGCAAAGAATTGAAGTTTTTATGTGAGAATAGAACAGAAAATTGACCGTGTCCTTAACAAAGGATCTAATCCGGAATTTGATTTAAAAAATGTAGGAAACCACGGAAGACCTGGACGAGTTCAGGGCGTTGACCACTACGCCACATCGTTCGAGGTAGAATGTGGAGATGGGAGGCTGTGAGTTGGAACGAACTGCGGCACGGAAGATGGAAGATCAGGGTTTAACGTGCCATCGACATCGAGATCATCAGAGACGCAGCACAAGCTCCGAATGTTTTAAGGAAGGAGAAGGAAATTGGCCGTGCCCTTTCAAAGGAACAATCCCGGCGTCTGCCTGGAGCAATTTAGGGAAATCACGGAAAACCTAAATCAGGATGGCTGGACGCGGATTTGAACGGTCGTCCCCCCGAATGCCAGTCTGGCACACGGAGGATTGATAAGAAGTAGAGCACACGTCATGGGCAGCTAACTGTTACGTTGTAGTTTTAGGACACACAGATTTTTAGTTGCGTTTCATGTAACATACACTGCCTGACAAAGAAAAACAAGTGAAACACCCAGAAGGGGAGGAGAAAATGAAATGCAACTTCATGAATTGAGAGGGTATCTCAATGATTACAAAAACGAGTAAAAATTTATAAATAGCTTGATAGTATGAGTCCACTTATTAGTATGTTGTTGCACACCAGCTGGCTTGGATACATGTGCTGATTTGGTTGGGAGGGGTGTCACAAAGCTGTTGCATCCTCTACTGGGGCAAGTTGCCCAGCAACTGTTGTATAGCCGCGCGGTCTTGGGCGCCTTGTCACGGTCCGCGCGGCTCCCCCGTCGGAGGTTCGAGTCCTCCCTCGGGCATGGGTGTGTGTGTCGTCCTTAGCGTAACTTAGTTTAAGTTAGATTAAGTAGTGTGTAAGCTTAGGGACTGATGACCTCACCAGTTTGGTCCCATAAGACCTTACCACAAATTTCCAAATTTCCAACTGTTGTAACTGACCCTTGACATCGTAGATAATGGCAGTGGGACGGAGTTAATGTCCGAGCTGGTCCTACACGTTTTACAGGAGACAGCGTTATGGATCTTGCTAGCCACGGGAGTTCGTCAACATCACCCAGACAGTTGACAGAGTCATGTGCCATGTGTAAACGAGCACTGTCCAAAACGGTACCACGGTAGTCACAAATGAGGAAGCAGGATGTCCGTGACGTACTCTTGTGCTGTCTCACTCGACCATTACAGCCGTGGCTTGAAGTCAAACCCTGTGGTTCTTCAGACCTTGAGGCCAAGAGTTAACACCAGTGTGCCTCTCGAAAGCATTGGAAGAATGGGCACACTACCCAGGTCACCGCAGTACTCGTTGACGACGTTCTTCTGGGGTAGTGCAGAACCGCTGTTCATCACTGTTATCAGCCGTCCATGCTTCCCGGTCACTGGTCTACTCTAAACGCATACGTTCGTATGACAGTGTTGACGGCAGCCTACGCATGGGACAGCAGTTCTCTAGTCTCGCTGCTGCTGGTGTCCAGTGGTAGTCAACTAATTATTATCACTTATAAAACCCAATTTATGTTTTTTAATGCTGTAAAATACACAACGGAATTAACGCTGAATGGTGTGCGGTTCTTATTATGTGCAAAACAAACAGACAACAAAGAAAGAGAGGTCGTCGGCTCTCAGTTTCTCTCACACACATTCATTTGTGTTTCTTTTCCTATTAATACTACCAACACTACCGGTAATCTTACTATTTACCAGGCGCGGCTCGTGGTTTCTATACTGGGGAAGGCTGCGGTATTTATCGATTGGAGCCAACATAGACCTAGGGTTACGCTACAGATTAGTCTGACATAAACAACTAAGAATTCAGGGGGAGGGGGGGTGGGCATATCACTCTCTACCCTTAATTTTACGTACTGTATCTTCTATAATCAGGTATTAAATATCATTAGAAGCTAACTTCGAGTTAAAATCTTTGGTTAGTGTTTCTAAACGTCATCATTACATTTTCCGACACTTTGCAACAAATCATATGAAAAGACGCGTTTCGGAGAGATCTTTAATGCTATGAATGTTAACTTTGCGGCTGCTTAATATTTTAAGTGTTTTCAGTTCTAAACTTAAGGCGTTTATTGCGGTTTACCTCCAAAGCTCGAAGTTTACGAGTTCGCATGACGATACTGTGATGTTTTGGTGACGTTACAGGTCTTGTGCAAGTACAACTCACTAAAGTCTTGCGAAATACACTCCGAAAAAGAAACTTGCTAATATCACACGATATCAACAAAAGCAGTCAGCATCAGCAAGCAAGGAAAGTAAAGTAATGGGACAAATTTCGCGCGTTTTGTCCTCTAATCACTTATGAAACTCTCGCTAGATGGTAGTACTGTTATGTTACTGTAGTCTAGTGCACTCTGGCGGGATATTTGCAAACTTATTCTAAATGTGGATAAAATAGCCAATGGCAGAAACAAAACTACTATGTAAAACATTATAAAACAATAATATTAAACGTCGATTAATGACGCATCGAAGCGCAGTAGAGATGTGCAGAGACAGAGATTGGATAGCAAAGTTTCGGCCACTCTACATTCCTTTATTACATAGATAGTGGAACGTGAAAAACGTGTGGTGGTTGGTATGACACCCTTAGGCTGCAAGCTCTGAGCCTTCGGGTCGCCCATAAAGAGCAGTACTATGTAGAAGCCACGCCCCCAAACCGCTACTACATGCAGCTTACGGACGTTCCAAGGCGCAGCCTAAACACTACTAACCGTTCGTAAAACATCTATCGATACAAACTTCCAAAAACGTTGACCGTCGTTATTTTAATCGGAATGGGAATTATGAGAAATTCGTCCTGATAATTTAAATTATGTAATACGTTCTTGCGAAATTTACTTTAACATATATTTTGGGGCGGCTCCGCCTCAGAGCCTTTAATTACGAGCTGCGCCTGCTATTTACTAAGTCATTTATGCACTGTACAAAAACTATCGAGCCGTAGTTTTGGTAGAACGGAACTCTAATATGGTGGTAAGCTACACTTCAATTACTACTAACACTACTAGTACAATAAATAAATAATCCCATACTCACGGAATGAGCATGGGATCCTGCACCGCCGCTCATGGCAAGATCCTAGTGGAGGCAGTTTGCCATTGCCTTCCTCCGACCCGTTATGAAGCGCCAAGTGTGTGAGTCGTTTGGATGACCGTGATGATTGTTCGTATAGTGTAATGTTGGGATTGTATTGTCATTTATGAAGGGCGGGAAGAGGATGAAGACTGGTGCCAGTACATAGCCCTCTCCTCTCGAAAAGCACCAACGGAGCTGCTGAGTTTAACGTCCCCATCCGACCCACGGATGACCATCAACAGTGTCACATGCCCTCACTTCATGAGATTCTGTCGAGCGGTTTGGAATTTAATCCAGGACATTGATGCAATGACTGGGTGATCAGAAACTTTACACCATTCACTCTTCTCACCTTGGCGGCCAAATATTGCCATCGAAAACTTCATCCTCCACCAGTATTCGAACTGGTTTACATCCAAATCGAGCGCCATCGGACACGGCTGCGTTAGCGAACTCACCTACGGAGGCGGGTAACACGACTATTAAAAACAAACACAGTCAGAGCAGGCCTGGGAGGCTCAACGGTGCCAACCGGCCGCCATGTCATCCTCAGCCCTTAGGTGTCACCGGATGCGGACACGGAGGGGCATGTGGTCAGCACACCGCTCTCCCAGTCTTTGTCAGTTGTAGTGACCGGTGTTACACGACTATTACCATGGTAAAACTTCCGGTTTGTTACATGAGATTTCTTTATTTTTTAGATTGTATGTATTTCAATAGTTCATGCTGTTCGTCACTTTCTAATCCCATGCTAAGCGCGCTTACATTGAAATACGAAGTCATCAACAAACCGCATTAAGTATTGCCGTCTTCACCCACTGGTGCTATATCACTTCAAGTTGTTTCAATCAATGTGCTTTGCACGTGTCTATCTAATGTATACAACTTTACTCCATAAAAGATATCTTTTTGTCTCTTCATCACTTCTAATTTTATTTAAGCACACACTTTGTGACATGCTTCTGTAACATTACATCAGAAATCCATGAACTCTTTTTCTTCTCTGTCTTCCTAAATGCAGCTGCGTCATTTCATTGCAGTGCGGTTTTTCAAAATTATGGTTCCGGAAACTCTTTCCATGGTTTCCAATCAACATTTGACAAGAATAAATTCGCATTGTTGAAGAAAGCATTTATTATCGGTTCTTTTCTGCTTCAAATGTTCTCACTTCAATAACAAAGAGTGATTTACATTTACACGCTCAAAATTTTCTTTCTCTTCTTGTTTTAGGCCTTCACAAATTTAGTATTTCTCGTGTTTTTGTTTAGAAAGCACAAAATATATTTTAGTTAATAATTAGTTTGGAGAACCGTACATTCAGTGAGAACAGACGTGTCCTTAACTGATCCATTAGTGATGATTTGAAACATAACTGACTAACCCGTGAACCTGTTACTGATTTTTCGTGGTTTCCCTGCATCGCTACAGGTGGACGCCGCGTTGGCCTCTTCAGCAAGCCATGATCGATCCTTCCGCTTGTGTAAACTGGGCTAATGCTCTGCTCCTAATGAATCCGCTGTCAGTGCGAGATTAAAAGGAGTAACAGAAGATACCTTCTTGACACGACATGCGGTATAAGCAAAACTGGTGATAAGTCAGTTCTCTGCCTTACTTCCTTTCAAATTAACGTCTTTCTTCCCTTTTAATAGCCATTCGGTTTTCGTAATGGCAGAAAATAACTCGCCCTAGACTATACTCCATTGTCAAATCTTTACAGATCAAACACTCTGTTATCAACACGATCTTTATAGGCTACTCCTCTCAGTCAGTCTTCGCTTCGTTGAAAGCTCATTGATGACGATGACATATTACGGGAAATCTGATAATACTTCGCTTATTGTACAAAGCTTTGCACAGAGGCTAAGTTACCCGCTACCTTCCACGGCACACGGCACACGGCACACGACGAATACGAAGCTATTTTCTTTTAAATTTTAAGTTTAATACTTCAGTCACACTAATAAATATTTCTCCCTTCTTGTAAGTTCCCGCAGAATTACTTCCGGCAGTGTGCTTAACGTCAGCTTGGCGTTCGTATAATCTATACTGATAGTCAAATATCTTACTTCGAAAGATTGTGGTTGCTAGCCATGCATTTGGCACTGATTCTTTCCCCAGTTCTTCCTTTTTTCACTTTTAGCATAGTATTTTCGATGTTAACTTTCTGTACCCCTGTTGATTTTTTTCTGAGCGAACCTTGCCGCTGTCTTTTTCATCAGTCGATGAATTTTTATTTTTATCATGAGAAAGACGAGTTATCTTTCCTTTGACCCATTCTTCCATTAACAACACCTCTCTGATATTTTTAATTCTTTCTCCAATATCGAGAATTTTTCGTAGAACGTTGTGAAAGACGTTAACCGAATTGCAGGTGCCTTCTGACAGCCACTATGGTCTGCATCAGTTGGACCTTTCGAGAGACAGATAACTCCCCATGGTCTCAGATGTGGTAATGAATACTTTGCACAACCTAATAACCTGATGAAAAGGGTGACCCTGACAAACGAGTTCTAGATATCTTTCTTTCGAAAAGCATTAATGATCTCAATAAAAAGGGGGTTCATCTACCTACTGAAATAGTGTGACTCAGATTTATTACAGAACATCTGTACCAACTACACAACACGAAATTTTTGACAAACTGATATAGAGAGGAATAACCACAGAGGAAATAAAACAGCACAGTGATTGCTTCTTCGACCTTTCCAGAGGACACAGTGTGTCACGTGCATATAACAGGGTCTTTCATGAGCCTCGGAACACCTAATCAAACATATCTTGATTACGAAATCTAACTTAGTCAAAACCATGCTCCTACCGACCGATTGGTTACTTCTGCTCCCAGTCCCCTGGGCTGCAGATTCTCACCACTATGGAGGATGGAGCAGTGTGGATGGCTCTCTACAGATTGGCCACTGGATCCCATCTCCTCCCTCTGATGGAAGCCAATTTCCATTCAGTCACGGATGGTGATGGAGAACTCGTCTGTTTTCCAGAGTTGTCGAACCAGAGTGCCCTCGGCAGAGCTGTATCCACTCTGCTCTCCCCAAAGTTCACTTAAACTATCTTTCGACAACAGCAGTGCTACGTTAAATTCTTGTCAACGAAGACATTCGTAACAAAACTACTAAATTCCCATCCTAGGTAAAGTTTGATCAGCCAGTCAATGACTTGTGACCACAATTCCTAAAAGTTAAACAGGAAATTGCCACTATTCACGGATTTTTTTTATTATTTTTTTCAGCCATCCCGCTAGCTATCCTGTCTGTAATTCTCAAAACGTCGCATGCCACCTTACACTCTCCAGTAATTTTTAGGGGCAGCCAATGGGCCTCTTTCCCACGTTTTCTATAAAATGACAGATCATTTGCGTGGAGAAGGTGTCTGGCTGACGGCATCTCGTCTCCACAAAGGGAGAAAAGCAAATCTACGACGAACTGAATTACACTGCGCAACGCAATTAAATGATCATTTTTGGAAACCCTGTAATTGTCTCCCAGTGCAACTTAGAAGTTTGAAATGTAACTCAAAGGTGCCTATAAGCTCTCTCTGTTATGGTGCAAGGGCGTGGTGGCCTGCGACATTACCCTCGGTCTCGGCGGCAATTCAGACACAAGATGTCGGCACATGCGAAAAGAAGGCCAGAGCACAGAATCTCATTAGAGGCGTAAGGTGTGTTAGTGATGTCACATTGGCATCAAGTTTCACCACAAATCCTTCCAACGCCACCATGGACGTTTCACACGATGGCAAGGTCGTCACACACCCTCTTACCCACTCTTCACCCCTTTCTTCAACACCCTTGCGATGGAGGTCAGAACCACCACGCCCAGCCTTGGAATCAAACGGTTTCCTTACGGGTGGCAGGAAAACATTACAGACACACTGCCTCTCAAAACAGACACGGAAAGACCTTAGGTGGTTGCATGAAACCTCCACTTTCCTTGAGGCGTTGATTCCCGCACATACAACGGTCGGTAACGACATTTCGCAGGCATGTGATGACCAACAGGAAGATGTTCTTGACCACCTTTGACACTGCTGAGATTCCCCCTGCCGGTTGAACCCTTCTCTAAGGACATCGTGGTCCTACCCCACTGAACATGATCGTATCGGTTTCGAGTGCAGTGCGACTGCAATTATTGCTTTGGTGTACAGGGACCGTTAAAAACCATTCGACGAATTTAGAACGTTATCTGAAAGAGCAAAACGTGCTTATACTTTTCGAGTTCTCCCGTAGCGCGATCGTTGGAGGTGGTGTGACATTGACACATGCATGAATAAAACGCCAAAGTGTTCTTCTAAGATCAACCGATTTGGCAACTCCGTCGGTACCACCGACCCATCATTGCAGAGCGCTTTAAAAATGTGCCTGTGGAGGGGCCTGCAGACAAGCTACACTACTGCTCTGTGCCCTGCTAGTGAGCGTGCAGAATCGGAGCGATGCTACGGATTTGCCTGCCGAAGGCGCCTAGGAGTCCATCACGAATTATCTCTATACAGGCACATTTTTAAAGTGCTCAATAATGATGGTCGGTGGGCACTGAGGATGTTGCCCAACTTAGAAGTCTTACAGGATAGAAACTGTCTGTCATTGTATTCACACATGTGTCAATGTCGAATATCCCTCCCTCCCCCTCCCATGATCAGGCCACAGAAGGGCACAAAACAGAAAGGCTGAAAAAGTGTAAACACCCTATGGTACTTCAGATCACTTTCAAATTTCATCGAATGGTTTAGAACAGACCCTAGTGGTTCCACCCTGTACACCAGAGCAAGAACTGCAGAAGCACTGCACTCCAAAGGGTTGCACCACTTTCAGTGGAATTGCAGATCCAAGATGTCCTTAGAGCAGGATTGAATCATCCAGGTGGTATTACCAGTGTCAAACGCTGCCAAGAACGTCGTCCTGTTGCTCGTCTCACCGAGAACTATCGTTTTCGTCTGGTAGATGTGTACGAAACAAGCCCCCTCCCCAAAAAAAAGAGGGTGTTTTCGCTGACGCTTTATGCTACCCTATGAGGCCTTTTCGCGTCGATTCTGAGCGGCGTTTGTCTGAAATATCCTTGACATCGACTTGTTGTAGAATCTTAGAACATATTCTGAGCTCAATCATAATGAGGTATCTCGAACAGAACGAACTCCTCTATACCAGCCTGCATAGATTTTGGAAACATAGATTATGTGAAACTCAGCTCACACTTTTCTCACATGACATGCTGAAAGCCATGGATCAGCACAATCAGGTAGAAGCAGTACTTCTCGACTTCCGAAATACATTGGACTCAGTACCACACCTGTGCTTATTATCAAAAGTAAGATGCAGCATGTTATCTTGTATGGCGAGTCATTGACAGATGTAGAAGTAACTTCTGATGTACCGCAGAGAACTGTATTGGGTCTCTTGCTGTTCGTGTTGTATATCAATGACCTTGCGGACAATATGAATACTAACCTCAGACTTTTCGCAGATGATGCAGTTACCTACAATGAACCACAGTCTGAAAGAAGCTGCACAAATATTCAGTCAGACTTGACAAAATTTCAAAGTGGCGCACCGATTGGCAACTTTCTTTTAAATACTCAGAAATGTAAAATTCTGCGCTTAACAAAACGAAAAAATGTAGTACCATACCACTAGAGTATCAACAAGTCACGGTTGGAATCTGTAAACTCATACAGGTATAGTATATAACATTTCGTAGGAACATGAAATGGAATGATCACATAGGCTAAGACGTAGGTCAGCAGACATCGGTTTATTGGTAGAACACTAGGGAAATGCAGTCTGTCTACAAAGGAGACTGCTTACACATCAGTCATGGGACACATCCAGGAATATGCTCAAGTTTGTGTGACTCATACCAAAGAGTACTGGCAGGGAATATTGAACATATACAGAGAAGGGCAGCACGAATGGTCACAGGTTTTTTTGACCTGCGGGAGAGTGTCACAGTGATGTTGAAAGAATTAATCTGGCAAACTCTTTAAGATAGAAGGATACTATCCCGAGAAAGTCTACTAGCAAAGTTACAAGAACCCGCTTAAAAAGATAACTTTAGCCATGTAGAAACATCAAATAAAGTTATGCATCACCCCGGTTCCCAGAACACCTGAAGATAGACGTTGACTGTGGATATTCTATCACAGACATAGTCCCTCTGACTCTTCAGAGATGTCATTAAACACGCCCAAAGATGTAAACAACCATACATGAGCAGCACCTATTAGACGGAGGGGTCTGACAGCCAATCAGTTCCAGTCATTCCACCAGGAAGGAGGTACACGGCTCGTGTTGTCTGTAGTTCAGCCACGCCTAGACGGTCAATATCGCGGTTCGATAGCGTCCGCATTGTTACTTTGTGCCAGGAAGGGCTCTCAACAAGGGAAGTGTCCAGGTGTCTCGAAGTGAACCAAAGCGATGTTGTTCGGACGTGGAGGAGATACAGAGAGACAGGAACTGTCGATGACATGCCTCGCTCAGACTGCCCAAAGGCTACTACTGCAGTGGATGACCGCTACCTATCGATTATCTCTCGGAGGAACCCTGACAGCAACGCCACCATATTGAATAATACTTTTCGTGCAGCCACAGGACGTCGTGTTACGACTCAACTGTGCGGAATAGGCTACATAATGCGCAACTTCACTCCCGACGTCTATGGTGAGGTCCATACGAGGTGTGGCTAGAAAAAAACCGGACTAGTACTGGTGAAACAATAAAACGAAAGCAATAAGGCTGAAAGTCGCGTGGCCTGTCACGTGACTCTCGCTCCGCCTACTGCTCGAGTTTCATCTGCCTCCTGCACTCAGTCTGCCCGTGGCGTCTGTTTTAAGTAGTTGACGTTTTGTCTGTGCGTCGGAAAATGTTGAGTGTACAGAAAGGACAGCGTGTTAACATCAAATTTTGTTTCAAACTAGGAAAATCTGCAAGTGAAACGTTTGTAATGTTACAACAAGTGTACGGCGATGATTGTTTATCGCGAACACAAGTGTTTGAGTGGTTTAAACGATTTAAAGATGGCCGCGAAGACACCAGTGATGACACTCGCACTGGCAGACCATTGTCAGCAAAAACTGATGCAAACATTGAAAAAATCGGTAAACTTGTTCGACAAGATCGCCGTTTAACAATCAGAGCAGTGTCTGAGTTAACAGGAGTTGACAAGGAAAGTGTTAGGCAGATTCTTCATGAAAGTTTCAACATGAACAAAGTGTGTTCAAAACTGGTTCCAAAGTGTCTCACAGTTGAACAGAAGGAACGCCGAAGAATGATTTGTTCTGACATCCTGGAAAACATTGAAAGTGATCCCACCTTCTTACAAAATGTTATTACTTGCGATGAATCGTGGTTTTTTACTTACGATCCCGAAACTAAACGCCAATCGATGCATTGGAAAACTCCTGGTTCTCCACGACAAAAAAAGCACGAATGTCAAAATCGAAATTCAAGGCAATGATGATTGTTTTTTTGACATCAAAGGGATTGTGCATATTGATTGGGTACCAGAGGGACAAACAGTGAATCAGCATTACTACATTAGCGTCCTGGCTACCCTACGTGAGCGAGTACGGAGAAAACGGAACGATTTGTGGAGAAAAAAGTCATGGATCCTTCACCAAGACAATGCCCCAGCTCACAGTGCGTTGTCAGTGAAGACGTTTTTGGCAAAACACAACATTCCCATCTTAGATCATCCACCCTACTCACCTGATTTGGCCCCCTGTGACTTTTTTCTTTTCCCTAAAGTCAAGTCAGCTTTGAAAGGAACTAGATTTGAGACTGTTGAAGCAGTAAAAGAAAAAGCGACGGAAGTAATGTATGGACTTACCGAAAATGATCTGCAGCATTGCTATGAACAGTGGAAAATTCGTATGGAGCGGTGTAGAGACCGAGGAGGAGAGTACATTGAAGGAGATAACATGAAATTGTAAATAATTGTAAATAAATGTTTTTTCCAGCATCAATCCGGTTTTTTTCTAGCCGCACCTCGTATTTGCAACCACGACACCATGCAGCGCGGTACAGATGAGCCCAACAACATGCCGAATTGGCATCGCGTTCTCTTCACTGATGAGTGTCGCATATGCCTTCAACCAGACAATCGTCGGAGACTTGTCTAGAGGCAACTTGGGCAGGCTGAACACCTTAGACACACTGTCCAGCGAGTGCGGCAAGGTGGAGGTTCTCTGCTGTTTTGGGGTGGCATAATGTGGAGCCGACGTACGCCGCTGGTGGTCACGGAAGGCACCATTACGGCTGTACGATACGTGAATGCCATCCTCCGACCGATAGTGCAACCATATCGGCAGCATATTGGCGAGACATTCGTCTTTATGGACTATAATTCGCGCCCCCATCGAGCACATCTTGTGGATGACTTCCTTCAGCATAACGACTTCGCTCAACAAGAGTGGCCAGCATGTTCTCCAGACATGAACCCTATGGAACATGCCTTGGATATATTGAAAAGGGCTGTTTATGGACGACGTGACCCACCAACCACTCTGAGGGATCTACGCCGAATCGCCGTTGATGAGTGGGGCAATCTGGACCAACAGTGCCTTGATGAACTTGTGGATAGTATACCACGACGAATACAGGCATGCATCAATGCAAGAGGACGTGCTACTGGGTGTTACAGATACCGGTGTGTACAGCAATCTGGACCACCACCTCTGAAGGTCTCGCTGTAACATGCAAAGTGTGGTTTTCATGAGCAAGAAAAAGGGTGGAAATGATTTTTATGTTTCTCTGTAGTCCAATTTTGTGTACAGGTTCCGGAACTCTCGGAATCGAGGTGATACAAAACTTTTTTAGGTGTGTACTACAAATCCATACGTATCGTTCCCATATGGATCGTGAGGGTAAAGTTGGATTAATTACAGCACGCACAATGACATTTCAACAGTCATTTTTCTCGCGCTCCAGCTGTGAATGGAAAGGGGAAAAATCCCTACTAAATATTACAGTGGGACGTACTCTCTGCCATGCGCATGCAGAGCATAGATGTAGATGTAGATTTCAGCGCTAGGCTTCGCGGTTCTGACCACCATCCCTGAGGTGTCAAAGAAAGGGGTGAAATGTGACTAAGACGAGGTGTCATGACCTTTCCATCTTGTGACACGACCACAGTGGCGTTGAGCAGAATTGTGGTGAAATGTGACGCCAATGTGACGTCATTAAGCCATCTTACAAAGTCACATGAACTTCTGAGACCCGGTCTTTTTGGCATGTGTCGACACGTTGCAGTTTGAATTGTCGCCGAGACCGAAAGTTACGTTGCGGAGTGCCACACTTTTGCGCCGTTACAAAGGAAGGCTGTAGGCACCTTTGAACCAAATTTTATACTTCTATGTTTCAGTGGGAGATAACTACGGGGTTTCAAAAAAGTGGTCTTATAATTGTGTTGTACAGTTTATTTCTCTTCTCACGAACAATACAGAAACCTTTGGCGTCCCTCTCTTTTGTTTTCTAGGAAGACTGTCGGCCATGCAAACAAGATTTTGTAGAACCTTGTTCTGACCGAATGGGTTTGGTTTGCAAAAATGCGCAGCATCGTGCACATTGCCAAGTTTTCGTCACGACTCATTGTACCGGCGTTTTGAGGTGGAGTCGATGGGCTCTTATGCTGTACTGACCACAGTATTCGGGGAAAATGTATAGGCTAAAAAAACAGGCGACGGCCTACCTGCCCTTTGTCCCATCGAAGTTTGGCGGCATTCTCTTAGAAATGGAACTGGCTCCCCAGGGAATAATCTTGCGTCACAGAGCCTCGCTGTCCCCTGATCATTACGTCACCCAGACATTCATCTTCAGAAAAATTTCACACGCATTAGCTATCTATTCTGGAGAGTATACTAAAACAGCAGTTGACGGGTTAATCGTTGCTATCACTCATACTGTTCATTATCAGCACTGACGTATTTAATCGCAAGAATCTCTCACATGCGAAAATGAATTAAAGAATGGAAATAAATATGAGACGAGTTGGTCCACAAGAGACTGACACGTTTCCGTTGAGCAACGAAGGGTACCAGGGAATGGAAATAAGTGGAAGTCTTTCCCGCTTTCAAGGAGGGAGTTCAGACATATGCACATAATTAAAGCCCTGTATCACTGACGTCAACCTGCAGCAGAATTATGGAACATTTTGGTATTAACGTTATTGGAGAACGAAAACCTCTTTTATAGCAAACAACATGGACTCTATAAGCAGAGATCTTGAGGAACGCAGCTGGCTCTGTTCGGCCATGAAATCCAGCTCGCTATAGACAAAGGCATCTTGGTTGATTCCATGTTCTGTGATTCGGAAAGGCATTAGATACAGTTCCGTTTGTCGCTTTATGAAAGAAATACGAGCATACCGATTAGGAGGCCAGATTTATGGCTAGATTCAGGACGTCCTAGCAGGTATAAGTCAGCACATTGTTCCTGACGTGAAGAAGTCTACAGATGTAATTGCAATTTCGGGAGTACCACAAGGGTTTGTTATATGGCCGATACTGTTTACGACGTATATAAATGATGTAGTCTATAATTCAGAAGCTCCACGAGGCTGCGCGCAGTTAATGTTGTTTTCTACAGAAAACGCCAGATGACTACAACGAAATGCTGGAAGACCTAAGGAGGATCGATGATAGGAATTTGATCCGAATGTAAAAAAAATGTTATTTATGTGCGTAAATACGCTACTATTCGGTTACATTGTAGGTGCCGGACCCTGTGGCCAAGCGGATCTAGGCGCTTCAGTCCGGAACCTCGCTGCTGCTACGGTCATAGGTTCAAATGGTTCAAATGGCTCTGAGCACTATGGGACTTAACATCTGAGGTCATAAGTCCCCTAGACTTAGAACTACTTAAACCTAACTAACCTAAGGACCTCAAACACATCCATGCCCGAGGCAGGATTCGAACCTGCGACCGTAGCAGCAGCGCGGTTCCGGACTGAATCGCCTAGAACCGCTCGGCCACAGCGGCCGGCACGGTCACAGGTTCGAATCCTGCCTCGGGAATGGATGTTTGTGTTGTCATTAGGTTAGTTAGGTTCAAGTAGTTCTAAGTCTAGAGGACTGATGACCTCAGATGTTAAGCCCCATAGTGCCTGGAGCCATTTTGAACACTGTAGGTGATAAGCCATAGGAAGTAATAACACCGGTAAGATACCTAGGAGTAACCATCCGGAGAGAAGTAAAGTGGAATGGACGCATGAAACTAATTGTGGGAAGGGCATAAGCTATGCTGAGATTCCGAGGGAGAATGTTAAGGGAGTTTAATTCATTCACGAAAGCAGTAGCTTAAATGCCACTTGTAGGAACGATTCTTGTGTATTATTAATTAGTCAGGACCGTTACCAATTTCGATTAACGGAAGCGATAGAGAAGGTCCAACGAAGAGCGGCACATTTCGTCACGAGATGGTTTAGTAAACGGGAGAGCTCTACGAAACTGCTCAACAAAGTCCAGTGGCAGATGTTATGAGATTTGTGTTTTGTGTCACGCAGACGTTTACAGTTGAAATTCAGAGTATGTACCTTCGAAGAAGAGTGGATGAACATATTATTTTCTCCCACTTTTATCTCGCAAAATGATCACGACGAGAAAATGAAAGAAACCAATGCTCGTCATTATCATGTATATTTTCGGTTTGGACATCTTTGCCTGTTCCGAAATCAAACAATTTACAGCTGATCGCACCATCTGCTTCGTGGTCGATGTTGTAATCTCTCTACCTTTGGGTCTGCAGCCATGGGTTTTCCTTCGTATCCGGCTTTCATCCACAAGTAGTAGATGTTAGATCTGTTAGATCTATTCGACTATTCCTAGAACATGGAATTATTCTCTTATCTCTCTGTTCTTCTACCGACTCTTTAATCTGTTTATCGACTGAAGTTCTTAGCACGCACAGCTCGTGAATGAACAAGGCATGAGGGAAACAAGAGTGATATCCAAAGTGCCCTACATCACATACCGTAGGGTGGTTTGAGGAGTGTAGGTGTGGATGGTGAATCTCTGTTTGTGTTATGTTCCTCCAATAGTGAATAACACTTAGTTTATGCACCCAAAACTTTTCAAACAGCCAGTGAAGCATATAATAGCCCCGTTTTTGAATGATACTTCAAATAGTTCAAAAATTCAAATGGTTGTAAGACTATGGGACTTAACATCTGAGGTCATAAGTCCCCTAGACTTAGAACTGCCTAAACCTAACTAACCTAAGGACATCACACACATCCATGCCCGAGGCAGGATTCGAACCTGCGAGCCTAGCAGCAGTGTGGATCCGGACTGTAGCTCCTAGAACCGCTCGGCCACAACGGCCGACCTTCAAATAGTAATGAAAACTTTGTTATATGAATTTGTTAATGTTTGATCACTTTAATGATCGTATGCAACAGCATTTTAACTGTTGGACAGTCGTATTAATAGGTATATGGTCCTTCAGTTGCACTTGTAGGCATGTTAATATTTTGTCGTAGGTATCAACTTGTTTCCTGATGAACGGTACGTTGTAGCTCAATGTGGGGAGCGCCACCTACGGCGCTCAGAATGTAGTACATTTGATGACCGTGCGCCTAGTATAACAGATGTAGTGGCGGAGGACGTACGGTGCCATATGTAGTTTTACTTATGATCGAAACAGGCTTATGTCTGTTGAAGTTATTTTATTTTATTGATCTTGACGCAGCCGCTGGGCTAAGACGTCTTTCATTTTTAAAAGCTTATGTAAGTAATATGTTATCACATACGCAATTTTAGAAGTTTATGTATAGATTGTATTACTGGTCTAGATGTTATTTTGGCCACTTTTTAGGACTTCTGAAGAGGGCTATATTATTATAGCATAAACCATGGTCAAGGTTTAGAATAGACATAATTGTGCAACTGTGCGCTGTTTTTCATTCCAGACAACTCTGTCACGCGTGAAGATTGTATAAATGTGCTCCATGGTTCGACCGGCTGTATGGGCCGTTACTCCATCCTGTTGGAAGTAACTGTAGGTCTTTTGCTCCTCCTTTAATGCTGCCACAAATGGTTTCGAAATGTTGGCAGCGTAACATGCCGATGTCAGCGTCTGGTGAAAGAAGATGGAACCAAAAATGCGGCGTGCGGACACTACACACCAAACCCCAGTCTTCTGATAATGCAATGGTGTTTCATGGAAGTTCTGCGGATTCGCCGCTACCCAGAACCTGTGATTCTGTTAGTTGACATAACTACTCAGCTGAAACCAGGGTTCATTAGAAATTAAGAACAGACCAATGTCCAAGCCATTCATTGTTGTCATAGTGGAGAGCCACTCACAAAATTGAAGGCGCTGAGGAGCACCTGCTGGTTTTAATTCGTCAGCAACAGATACTCGGTATGGATGCATGTGCACGTCCAGGTAAACTATTCGTCCACATTATCGACATGATATGCCGGTCTTTTGCGACAGGCGTCGGTTTGATTTGGTGGGACTCTGAAGTATTTTCTGGTGAAATGCAACCACATTTTCTGATGTGCGGTCACGTTTAGGAGTGTTTTTTGACTTGTTGCAAACAGATCCTGTCTGGTGACAGTTTCGTACTAAGCCTTTCATGGCACTCTTTGTCGGGGCATTGACACCATTAAACTTCTCAGCAAACAACTGATCTCACCGTTTCTATGATTATTGTCACGTAACTCTCCACAACGAAGAGTCGCTGCTCCACTGTGAATACCATCATCCCTTTTGCACTGCTCCACTCACACTGACACAGCCCGCACTATGCTCTGAACACGTGTGGATTACGTGGCGGGCGTACACGTCATGTGCGCGTCATCGTATCTAGTTATATGCATACATTCACGTCCAATATTATCCATTCGTCTGAGCCACTCTTATTTGCCCTATCCCGTACTTTCACACTTAGTCACATACACTACTGGCCATTAAAATTCATTACACCAAGAGGAAATGCAAATGATAAACGGGTATTCATTGGACAAATATATTGTATTAGAACTGACATGTGGTTACATTTTCACGCAATTTGAGTGCATATATCCTGAGAAATCAGTACCCAGAACAACCATCTCCGCCCGTAATAACGACCTTGATATCCCTGGACACTGAGTCAAACAGAACTTGGATGGCGTGTACAGGTACAGCTGCCATGTAACTTCAACACGATACCACAGTTCATCAAGAGTAGTGACTGGCGTATTGTGACGAGCCAGTTGCTCGGCCACCATTGGCCAGACGTTTACAATTGGTGAGAGATCTGGGGAAAGTGCTGGCTAGGGCAGCAGTCGAACATTTTCTGTATCCAGCAAGGCCCGTACAGGACCTGCAACATGTGGTCGTGTATTATCCTGCTGAAATGTAGGGTTTCGCAGGGATCTAATGAAGGGTAGAGCCACGTGTCGTAACACGTCTGAAATGTAACGTCCACTGTTCAAAGTGCCGTCATGCGAACAAGAAGTGACCGAGACGTGTAACCAGTGGCACCCCATACCATCACGCCATGTGATACGCCAGTATGGCGATGACGAATACACATTTCCAATGTGCGTTCACCGCGATGTCGCCAAATACGGATGCGACCATCATGATGTTGTACACAGAACCTGGATTCATCCGAAAAAATGACGTTTTGCCATTCGTGCACCCAGGTTCGTTGTTTAGTACACCGTCGTAGGCGCTCCTGTCTGTGATGCAGCGTCAAGGGTAACCGCAGCCATGTTCTCCGAGTTGATAGTCCATGCTGCTGCAAACGTCGTCGAACTGTTCGTGCAGATGGTTGTTGTCTTGCAAACGTCCCCATCTGTTTACTCAGGGATCGAGACGTGGCTGCACGATCCGTTACAGCCATGCTGATAAGATGCTTGTCATCTCGACTGCTACTGATACGAGGCCGTTGGGATCCAGCACGGCGTTCCGCATTACCGTCCTGAACCCACCGATTCCATATTCTGCTAACAGTCATTGGATCTTAACCATCGCGAGCAGCAATGTCGCGATACGATAAACCGCAATCGCGACAGGTTACAATCGGAAACGTGATGGTACGCATTTCTCCTCCTTACACGAGGCATCACAACAACGTTTCACCAGGCAACGCCGGTCAACTGCTGTTTGTGTATGAGAAATCGGTTGGAAACTTTCCTCATGTCAGCACGATGTAGGTGTCGCCACCGGCGCCAACCTTGTGTGAATGTTCCGAAAAGCTAATCATTTGAATATCACAGCATCTTGTTCCTGTCGGTTAAATTTCGCGTCTGTAGCACGTCATCTTCGTGGTGTAGCAATTTTAATGGCCAGTAGTGTATTACTGCTATAACTAAATACCTGTACTGGCAAAAGCATCCTACAAATAATTCACATGCTAACGGATCTCTACACTGTGTCTCTAGTAAGAGCCGTCAGGCGCATTTTCTCTGATGTGCCGCCAGATGTTTACCATTTTGTTTTCGCAATGTTTAGCTGGAATCGGCCCAAACATGAACTGGTTATAAAGTGCTTCATGCCGCGCCCAATGTCTACGAAAAGCGTCGGTTTGTTTCCCGTTACAAACAAAATGAATTATAATGTAGAATTTTACGTGCCCAATCGATAGAGCGGTCCCAAATTAGTCTAGTGCGATATTCGTTACATCGATATCGATTAACAGGGACAGTAAACCACGAAGACTAGCTAGGACTCCAGCAGCGGCTGAGAAGCGCTTCTGCATGCCGGTCATAGGGACTCAGTTCGAAGCAGAACTCATCGCTGAGAACAATTCTACTCCAGTCAATGATATTCCAGGCTGAAGACGTGTCTGGAGACCCACCGGATAGCGGTGGGCTACTTGCCTGACTGTCGCTCGCCAAACAGCCAGACAACCAGGAGTGCTGGTCTGGGGTGGCATTTCTTTTCACAGCAGGACCCCCTTTGGTTGTCACCCGCGGCACCCTTACAGCACAGCGGTACGTCGACGATATTCTGCGGCCCGTTTTGTTGCCCTTCATGGCAAACCATGCTGGGCTTACATTTCACAGCCCGCACACTGTGAGAGATTCTATTGTTTTTTTCGTTCTTACCAAACCATAACTTCACCAGAAAGTTCACCGGATCTCTACCCAGTTGAGAACGTTTTGAGCCTTATGGACAGGGCCCTCTAACCATCTCGAAATCTGACGATCTAACGCGCAAATTGGACCGAATCGGGCACGATATCTATGAAGAGGACAGCCGGCAACTCTATCAATGTGCCAAGTCGAATAAGTGCTTGGATGAGGGCCACAGACTGATGAAAAGCCGGCCGCTGTGGCCAAGCAGTTCTAGGCGCTTTAGTCTGGAACTGCGCGACCGCTACGGTCGCAGGGCATGGATGTGTGTGATATCGGTAGGTTGGTTAGGTGTAGGTAGTTCTAAGTTATAGGGGACTGATGACCTCAGATGTTAAGTCCCATAGTGCTCAGAGCCATTTGAACCATTTGAACGGATGAACAGGTCAAAGACCTGATTCGTGTGTGAACCTCTTTCTCTCCAATAAATCATTAATTTTTTTCTGGAACTGTAATCATTTGTTTGTCTATATATTTAAAGCACATCTACCGATTTCCGTCCGATTTGCATATTTCATTCGTCGTATGTCTTTTTTTATTTTCATCATCTCCCACTTTTTCGAAGAGACGAGCATATACAGGGTGGTCCAGTGATAATGACCGGGCCAAATATCTCACGAAATAAGTGTCAGACGAAAAAACTACAAAGAACAAAACTCGTCTAGCTTGATGGGGGAAACCAGATGGCGCTATGGTTGGCCCGCTAGATGGCGCTGCCATAGGGCAAACGGATATCAACTCCGTTTTTTTGAACAGGAACCCCCATTTTTATTACATGCTCGTGTAGTACGTAAAGAAATATGAATGTTTTAGTTGGACCACATTTTTCGCTTTTTGATGGATGGCGCTGCAATAGCCACAAACGTATAAGTACGTGGTATCATTTAACTTTCCGCCAGTGCGGACGGTATTCGCTTTGTGATGCTTTACCCGTTTTAAAATGGACCGTTTACCAATTGCGGAAAAGGTCGATATCGTGTTGATGTACGGCTATTGTGATCAAAATGTGTAACGGGCATGTGCTATGTATGCTGCTCGGTATCCTGGACGACATCATACAAGTGTCCGGACCATTCCCCGATAGTAACGTTATTTAAGGAAACCGGAAGTGATCAGCCACATGTGAAATGTCAGTCACGAACTGCACCAAATAATGATGCCCAAGTAGGTATTTTAGCTGCTGTCGCGGCTAATTCGCACATCAGTAGCAGACAAATTGCGCGAGAATCGGGAATCTCAAAAACGTCGGTGTTGAGAATGCTACATCAACATCGATTGTACCCGTACCATATTTCTATGCACCAGGAATTGCATGGTGACGACTTTGAACGTCGTGTACAGTTTTGCCACTGGGCACAAGAGAAATTACGGGACAAAGACAGATTTTTTGCACGCGTTCTATTTAGCGACGAAGCGTCATTGACCAACAGCGGCAACGTAAACCGGCATAATACGCACTATTGGACACGGAAAATCCATGATGGCTGCGACAAGTGGAACATCAGCGATCTTGGCGGGTTAGTGTAAGGTGCGGCATTATGGGAGGAAGGATAATTGGCCCCCATTTTATCGATGGCAATCTAAATGGTTCAATGTATGCTGATTTCCTACGTAATGTTCTACCGATGTTGCTACAAGATGTTTCCCCGCATGTCACAATGGCGATGTACTTCCAACATGATGGATGTCCGGCACATAGCTCGCGTGCGGTTGAAGCGGTATTGAATAACAATGGTTCAAATGGCTCTGAGCGCTATGCGACTTAACTTCTGAGGTCATCAGTCGCCTAGAACTTAGAACTAATTAAACCTAACTAACCTAAGGACATCACACACATCCATGCCCGAGGGAGGATTCGAACCTGCGACCGTATCGGTCGCGCGGCTCCAGACTGTAGCGCCTAGAACCGCTCGGCCACTCCGGCCGGCATTGAATAGCATATTTCATGACAGGTGGATTGGTCGTCGAAGCACCATACCATGGCCCGCACGTTCACCGGATCTGACGTCCCCGGATTTCCTTCTGTGGGGAACGTTGAAGGATATTTGCTATCGTGATCCACCGACAACGCCTGACAACATGCGTCAGCGCATTGTCAATGCATGTGCGAACATTGTGGAAGGCGAACTAATCGCTGTTGAGAGGAATGTCGTTACACGTATTGCCAAATGCATTGAGGTTGACGGACATCATTTTGAGCATTTATTGCATTAATGTGGTATTTACAGGTAATCACGCTGTAAGAGCATACGTTCTCAGAAATGTTGAGTTCACAAAGGTACATGTATCACATTGGAACAACCGAAATAAAGTGTTCAAACGAACTTACGAATTGTATTTTAATTTAAAAAACCTACCTGTTACCAACTGTTCGTCTAAAATTGTGAGCCATATGTTTGTGACTATTATAGCGCAATCTATCACAAAGCGAAAAAAGTGGCCCAACTAAATATTCATATTTCTTTACGTACTACACGAATATGTAATAAAAATGGGGGTTCCTATTTTAAAAAACGCAGTTGATATCCGTTTGACCTATGGCAGCGCCATATAGCGGGCCAAACATAGCGCCATCAGGTTTCCCCCTTCAAGCTAGACAAGTTTCGTTCTTTGTAGTTTTTTCGTTTGACGCTTATTTCGTGAGATATTTGGCCCGGTTACGATCAATGGACCACCCTGTATATTTGGGCGATCAAGTAACACACACACACCAATAAATAAATAAGACTAATGCTGCTCATCAAGTAGTGCTGCTAACGTACGATGCTACTGCGCCCCGCCGCTACCGTCCGGCGTACGGCGCGCTCTCAGCCACATTCACTCTTGTGTGTAAATGGAACGCGTAGCCCGGGGAAGGACGGCCATGGCCTCAAAGCACACGCTTTGGCTCCAGTAACGGGCGGAAAAACGTCCTACGCAAAACTGATAAATGATGAGTCACGGATCTCTGTACTTGTTGTTGATGGTCCAGAATTCCTCTCGCCTGCCTGCTTCCACCAGATAACAGTCACAAAACCTCTTGAAAGACGACCGCTGGCGCCGATGTACATACTTGCAATTATAGCTTGCCGGCGGAGGAGAGGACACGATAAGATGACACTCGTCAAAAAGTCTAACAGCCAGAGAGTACAGACAGCAGCCAGCCTTAAAAACGTTCAAAAATTACTTTTATTACACGCCTCATGTATGCCACTCAGCAAGTCTGTGAGCTGCTGGATTTGTCGATACAGTCCTTTTAACAACGTACGGCGATATCCGGCGCTAAACAAATACATCATTTCACAACAAATAATATGCCTACTTTACTCGTGATGTCCCTTCAGCACAATAAAATCATCAGGTGAAAGTCTTGGTTGTTAAGATTTACGACGACACCTCCTCTCCAGCTTTTCAGCTGTCGTTAGAGCAGTAAGAACTTCGACAACGTCCAGTCTATTACAGTGTCATTGATGATGAAGCACAAATCGTCTATGATCAGAGTCTAGTTCAGTGCATGAGGCTGACGAGCAAGGAAGTTTATAAACAGGATAGTACCTACATCTCTGTACAATTTCTATTCTTTCTTTTTTTTCGTTCTCTTGGAACGTGGTAAATACAGAACTTCGTGCCGGCGAACCAGAATTCCCCGGAAGAGTTGTATCCTCTCTGCTCTCGCCGAAGTACACATAAACTATCTTTCGCCAACAGCAATGCTCCGTTAATTTCTGGCCAACGAAAATCTTCGTAAGAAAACCAATAAACTCCCACCCTAGGAAAATTTTTGTCTGCTAGTCAATGACTTATGTTTCCATGAGCACAATTCCTAAAAGTTAAACGGAAAATTGGCACTCTTAACTGATGCTTTTTATTCCAGCCAGTCCGCAGCTCTCCTGTGTCTGTATTTCTCAAAAAGCAGACCGCCACCTTACACTCTCCACTAATTTTTAGGGGCAGCCAATGGACCTCCTTCTCACATTTCCTATGAAACGCCAGATCATTTATCTTGGGTGGAGAAGGTGTCTGGCTGATGGGACCTCGTCTCCACAAAGGGACAATAGCAAATCTAAGACGAACGCTATTACACTACGCAACGCAATTAAAGGATCATTTTTTCGGAACCCTGTAATTGTCTCCCATTGTAGCTTACAAGTTTGAAATGTGACTCAAGGTGCCTACAGGCTCTCTCTGTAATGGTGCAAGAGTGTGGTGGTCTGCGGCATTACCCTCGGTCCCGGCGACAATTCAGACACAAGGTGTCGGCACAAGCGGAAAGATGGCCCGAGCTCAGAAGCTCATTAGGGGCGTAAGGTGGTTTAATGGTGTCATATTGGCACCACATTTCACCACAATTCTTTTCAATGCCATCACGGACGTTTCACACGATGAGAAGGCCGTCACAACACTCTTACCCACATTTCACCCCCTTCTTTGACACCCCTGCGGCGGAGGTCATAACCAAGACGCTCAGCGTTGAAATCAAGCGGTTTTCTTTTGAGTGGCCGAGGAAAACATTACAGAGTCACTGCCGCTCAAAACAGACACAGAAAGACCTCAGGTGGCTGCGTGAAACCACCCCATTCCTTGAGGCGTTGATTCCCACACATATAACGGTCGGAAATGACATTTCGCAGGCAGTGCGATGAGCCACAGAAATATTTTCTTGACAACCTTTGACACTGCTGACACCCCTCAGCCGATTCAACCCTTCTCTAAGGATATCGTAGTCCTGCGCCATTGAACATAATCGTATCCATTTCGATTGCAGTGCTCTGGTGTACAGGATGGAACGACTAGGAACCGTTCAAAACCCTTCGACGAAATTTGAAAGTGATCTGAAACAGCGGAAGTGCTTACACTTTTTCAGCCCTCCTGCTGTTTCGAGCTGTCCTGTAGCGCTGTAGCGAGATTTGGAGGAGGAGAAGGGGGGGGGCCGAGGGGGGGGGGGGAGAGGTGCGACATTGACACATGCATGAATAAAACGTCAAAGTGTTTCTCTAAGACCACCCA
The DNA here is from genome assembly GCF_023898315.1 of Schistocerca nitens. NCBI lineage: Eukaryota > Metazoa > Arthropoda > Insecta > Orthoptera > Acrididae > Schistocerca > Schistocerca nitens. The sequence continues at coordinate 776,015,289 of NC_064616.1, read as the reverse complement.
GTTTGGCAGCTCCGTTGGTAACACCCACCCAACTTTGTTGAGCACTTTAAAAATGTACTTGTGCATTAGCCTGCAGGCAAGCAGGTCTGATGCTGTAGGCTCTGCTAGCCAGCATGCTGAATCAGTGGTGTTAGGGGGTTGCCTGCCTTAAGACAAATGACGATTTCCTCGTATGGTTCGTCTCCTACAGGGCAGTTTTTAGGGTGCATACGTTTACGGTAGGTTGCGCGATTAATTAAACATCGCCGCACGGAGTGGCCGAGCGGTTTGAGTCTCTATGCCACAGACTGCACGGCCCCTCCCGCCGGAGTTTCGAGTCCTCCCTCGAACCTGGGTCTGTGTGTTGTTCTTACAAGGGGAGGCCGCCAATTGTGAAATTCAGATTCGATTCATACTGCGCATAATAAAAGCTCATGGCCAGAGGTGTAATGTGGCAAAGCACCAAGATGCACTTCTCAGCCGTTGTCGAGAAAATCGACAGTTAAAAGAAACCGTTGCGGTGAAATACTCTCTACGATTAATAGTTTTCTAAAGCGTCGTGGCGCAGCGGTAAGCGCTCGGGTTCGTAATCTGAAGGTCGCCGCATCGAATCTCGCTCCATGCAACATTTTTTTTATTATTAGTTTTTTTGTAATTCATATATATATAATTCATATATATATATTTGAATTACAAAAAACAAATACTAAAAAAAAAGTTACATGGTGCGAGATTCGATCCGGCGACCTTCGGATTACGAACCCGAGCGCTTACCGCTGCGCCACGACGCTGTGGAAAATTACTAATCGTAAAGAGCATTTCACCGCAACGGTTTCTTTTAACTGTCGATTTTGTCGACAACGGCTGAGAAGTGCATCTTGGTGCTTTGCCACATTACACCTCTGGCCATGAGCTTTTATTACGCGCAGTGTGAATCGAATCTGAATTTCACAATTGGCGGCCTCCCCTTGTTAGAATAAGTTAGTTTAAGTAGAGGGTAAGTCTAGGGACCGATGACCTCAGCAATTTGGCCCTTTAGCAATTCACACACATTTGAAGATTCGAACAGTTAAACACCGCAGCATTATATCTATTAATCCAATCTGGTAGGAGCCTCAGGCTTACAAGCGAATCTTGTAACCTCTTTTTTTTCGTAGCAGACGACGAAAAACACCCTTGAAAATCCAATTATTTCCCGAAATGTGATATACGTGTTGCAAATAATCGTAGATTATATAGGTCATTATGAGTAATCATAGGTAGTTTACGACAGCATACTGACTTCAGTGCATCATGATGGAACTGTAACACACATATTCACATACAATGTTATCTTGAATAGCTGTAGAGAAGCTCGCCGGCCGGTGTGGCCGAGCGGTTCTAGGCGGTACTGCCTGGGACCTTTCGACCGCCATGGTCGCAGGTTCGAATGCTGCCTCGGACATGGATGTGTGTGATGTCCTTAGGTTAGTTAGGTTTAAGTAGTTCTACGTCTAGGGGACTGATGATCTTAGATGTTAAGTCCCATAGTGGTTAGAGCCCATAGTGGCATATTACCAATAGCTTAGCACTTTGGGATTGGACCACACACGATTATGTGTATCAGTCAGGTAATTTGTAACGATGGGTGAACTGTCTTAAAACGTAACTGTTCGTTTTCATATTTAACGTGCTTCCCCTCTACTACAAAGAATCATTAGGTTTAAAGTGCTAGACAGCAAGATTTCCCGCATATCCTCCTTTCCTGCTTTTGATGTTTCTTGCCTGTATCTTTAGAGCAATAAAAAATCCGCGTTGGAAGCGGATGATGACATCACGAATCAACAAGCCAATCACATAATGTGTTATTTTCATCCGTATTGTCAATACGTATTCTAATTTTGGGAGTGGAGTGACGATCATGTGACCAACTTGAAGCTCATATTACTTACCAGTAGGCGAATTTCAGAACTACGTTTTCTCGAGAGTCTCATCGTATGGTGGAAAATCCATAGGGAGAGCAAAGGTTCAAGAAATTGAAAGACGAGATGGAGATTGTGTTGCAAAATTGCAGACTGATGCCTCCAATTATATCTCTATCCTTACAAACCGCCATGTATGTATTGTAAGTTGATCATGTGATCATGGCTTCACTTGAGATTATGATTGATAAGAAATTACAATGTCTGTTGACATTACACATAAAAAATCACTTAACGTGATCCATTGATTCGTGGTGTTTTAGATTTGTGTTAAGATAGAAAATGGTTCAAATGGCTCTGAGCACTATGGGACTTAACATCTGTGGTCATCAGTCCCCTAGAACTTAGAACTACTTAAACCTAACCAACCTAAGGACATCACACACATCCATGCCCGAGGCAGGATTCGAACCTGCGACCGTAGCAGTCGTGCGGTTCCGGACTGAGCGCCTAGAACCGCTAGACCACCGCGGCCGGCTTTGTGTTAAGAGCTTCTCTAAGGCAACAACAGATAACATTATATGTGGGTATGTGTGTTATACTTCCACCACACTACGCTAATGTCGACATGCTGTCGTAAAATACCTGTGATTACCCGTACGTATCAAGCTAATCTATAATAATTTATCATTTGCATATACCACCTTTCAGACTCGTGAATCTTTCGTCGAATGTTACGTAAAAATATGAGGGGCGTTCAGTAAGCAATGCAACACATTTTGTTTCTGAAAGGTCGTTAGCTGTATTCAGCATTCCAATACACCATATTATTCCTCACTTTTTTGGCTACAAAACACATTTTTCAACTTAATCTCCGTACAATGCGACGGCCTTATGCCATCTTGCTGGGAGGATCTGTATGACCGCACGGTAGCATTCTAGCACTCAACCGGAGCCAACGGCTTTCTGCATTAATAAACTGTCCATCATCCACGTACTGCTTCCCGCGGAGTGCATCCTTCATCAGGCCCAACAGATAAAAGTCGGGAGCTGGCACATGGGAGATCGCACAGGTTTGTACGACCTTGTTGTGAAGATGACAGACGCCTCACCTAACGACTCACCGAGCTTTTGTTCACTGCCAGATCTCCACAGACATTCTGCAAGCGCTGTTGAATATCTGCGATGCTCTGGTTTTCCCCCAAAAGAAACTCAGTGAGAGCTCTCTGTTAGGAGAGTACCTCCGTTGCTGTTGTTGTGGTCTTCAGTCCTGAGACTGGTTTGATGCAGCTCTCCATGCTACTCTATCCTGTGCAAGCTTCTTCATTTCCCAGTACTTACTGCAGCCTACATCCTTCTGAATCTGCTTAGTGTATTCATCTCTTGGTCTCCCTCTACGATTTTTACCCTCCACACTGCCCTCCAATGCTAAATTTGTGATCCCTTGATGCCTCAAAACATGTCCTACCTACCGGTCCATTCTTTTTGTCAAGTTGTGCCACAAACTCTTCTTCTACCCAATTCTATTCAATACCTCCTCATTAGTTATGTGATCTACCCATCTAATCTTCAGCATTCTTCTGTAGCACCACATTTCGAAAGCTTCTATTCTCTTCTTGTCCAAACTATTTATCGTCCATGTTTCACTTCCATACTTGGCTACACTCCATACAAATACTTTCAGAAACGACTTCCTGACACTTAAATCTATACTCGATGTTAACAAATTTCTCTTCTTCAGAAACGATTTCCTTGCCATTGCCAGTCTACATTTTATATCCTCTCTACTTCGACCATCATCCGTTATTTTACTCCCTAAATAGCAAAACTCCTTTACTACTTTAAGTGTCTCATTTCCTAATCTAATTCCATCGGCATTACTCGATTTAATTTGACTACATTCCATTATACTCGTTTTCCTTTTGTTGATGTTCATCTTATATCCTCCTTTCAAGACAATGTCCATTCCGTTCAACTGCTCTTCCAAGTCCTTTACTGTCTCTGACATAATTACAATGCCATCGGTGAACCTCAACGTATTTATTTCTTCTCCGTGTATTTTAATACCCGCTCCGAATTTTTCTTTTGTTTCCTTTACTGCTTGCTCAATATACAGATTGAATAACATCGGGGAGAGGCTACAACCCTGTCTCACTCCCTTCCCAACCACTGCTTCCCTTTCATGCCCCTTGACTCTTATAACTGCCATCTGGTTTCTGTACAAATTGTAAATAGCCTTTCGCCCCCTGTATTTTACCCCTGCCAACTTCAGAATTTGAAAGAGAGTATTCCAGTTAACATTGTCAAAAGCTTTATCTAAGTCTACAAATGCTAGAAACGTAGGTTTGCCTTTTCTTAATCTTTCTTCTAAGATAAGTCGTAAGGTTAGTATTGCCTCACGTGTTCCAACATTTCTACGGAATCCCAACTGATCTTCCTCGAGGTCCGCTTCTACCAGTTTTTCCATTCGTCTGTGAAGAATTCGCGTTAGTATTTTGCAGCTGTGACTTATTAAACCGATGGTTCGGTAATTTTCACATCTGTCGACACCTGCTTTCTTTGGGATTGGAATTATTATATTGTTCTTGAAGTCTGTGGGAATTTCGCCTGTCTCATACATCTTGCTCACCAGATGGTAGAGTTTTGTCATGACTGGCTCTCCCAAGGCCGTCAGTAGTTCTAATGGAATGTTGTCTACTCTGGGGCCTTGTTCCAACTCAGGTCTTTCAGTGCTCTGTCAAACTCTTCACGCATTATCTTATCTCCCATTTCGTCTTCATCTACATCCTCTTCCATTTCCATAATATTGTCCTCAAGTACATCGCCCTTGTATAAACCCTCTATATACTCCTTCCACCTTTCCGCCTTCCCTTCTTTGCCCAGAACCGGGTTTCTATCTGAGCTCTTGATATTCATACAAGTGCTTCTCTTCTCTCCAAAGGTCTCTTTAATTTTCCTGTAGGCAGTATCTATCTTACCCCTAGTGAGATAAGCCTCTACATCCTTACATTTGTCCTCTAGCCATCCCTGCTTAGCCATTTTGCACTTCCTGTCGATCTCATTTTTGAGACGTTTGTATTCCTTTTTGCCTGCTTCATTTACTGCATTTTTATATTTTTTCCTTTCATCAATTAAATTCAATATTTCTTCTGTTACCCAAGGATTTCTATTAGCCCTCGTATTTTTACCTACTTGATCGTCCGCTGCCTTCACTACTTCATCCCTCAGAGCTACCCATTCTTCTTCTACTGTATTTCTTTCCCCCATTCCTGTCAATTGTTCCCTTATGCTCTCCCTGAAACTCTCTACAACCTCTGGTTTTTTCAGTTTACCCAGGTCCCATGGAAATGTCTTACAATTTAAAACCTGATTCCTAAATCTCTGTCTTACCATTACATAATCAATCTGATACCTTTTAGTATCTCCAGGCTTCTTCCATGTATACAACCTTCTTTTATGATTCTTGAACCAAGTATTAGCTATGATTAAGTTATGCTCTGTGCAAAATTCTACCAGACGGCTTCCTCTTTCATTTCTTCCCCCAATCCATATTCACCTACTATGTTTCCTTCTCTCCCTTTTCCTACTGACGAATTCCAGTCACCCATGACTATTAAATTTTCGACTCCCTTCACTACCTGAATAATTTCCTTTATCTCATGATACATTTCATCAATTTCTTCATCATCTGCAGAGCTAGTTGGCATATAAACTTGTACTACTGTAGTAGGCGCGGGCTTTGTGTCTATCTTGGCCACAATAATGCGTTCACTATGCTGTTTGTAGTAGCTTACCCGCACTCCTACTTTTTTATTCATTATTGAGCCTACTCCTGCATTACCCCTATTTGACTTTGTATTTATAACCCTGTATTCACCTGACCAAAAGTCTTGTTCCTCCTGCCACCGAACTTCACTAATTCCCACTATATCTAACTTTAACCTATCCGTTTCCCTTTTTAAATTTTCTAACCTACCTGCCCGACTAAGGGACTTGACATTCCACGCTCCGATCCGTAGAACGCCAGTTTTCTTTCTCCTGATAACGACGTTACAGTCCTCATTTTAAAGACTACGTACAGCACCGCCACCTCATAATGCTATAGTGGCTGAAGTGGGAATATTCCACGACGTCCCACGAGAAACTGCGCATTTTTTTGTTTTCAATACGCCCCTCTTACTTTGAATTATCTATGCAATTGTTTTTTAAAACCTATAATGTCACTTGTTAATAGTTCATGGATAATATAGTCTTAGTACTTAGCAAATAGAGATTTTTGTTAAATAATTAATTACGTAGTTTATTGAACATTCAAACTTCTCTTATGTGTTTTAGAATACTGGTTGGGCCCATGCTTTGTAGTGCGTACAGAAAAGTCGTGACGTCATTGAACTATGCTAATTCTCATTTTTTAACACACACTCTACAATGTCACACACACACAGACACACAGACACACACACACACACACACACACACACACACACACACACACACTAAAAATACTGTAGTGGTAATGTAAATTTCGTTTATTTGTTTAAATATCTTGTTGTGGCAGGTTAATTGTAATTACATGTCTTTATTTTCTTTTTTATTCTATGCGACGGTGCTGGCTGACCAAAAATGATGCTGCACACACGTAGACTCTGATTTTTAAGAGCGTGTTGGGTGGGGGATGACGGAGCTTGGTTCTCACAGGTCCAGAGAGAAGGTGGGAGGGGGTGGGGGTAGGTGGGAGAAGAATTCTCGTAGGTTGTAGGGACCTGACAGTACTTCAGTTCGTGACAGTCTCTCGTCCCAGATACCAATAAACAGAAATGAGTGTGAATGATCATTCGTCAGTGAGCTTGCAGGAGGTCCAAGTAGGAGTTTATTTTTTGTTAATTTTTTCCGATATGTCTGTTGCTAATAAAGTATGGTCGACTTGTAGGGGGCTAAGGTAGTTTCGTCTCTAGAATGGCACTGTGGACCTCCTGTTCGCGCCTGAACGAAACGGACAGGTGTCCCCTCCAGGCTAACTTCGCCGAGGTGACGGAAGCACGCAATTCGCCTAGAGGAGTGGATAAACTAACATTTTCCGCCATTTTTTGCAAAAGCATCTACGAATTTTGAAGACTCAAGTTTGGAAACAATGTCATGCTTTGTAATGAATGAGATTGACTCTTTCACCTTACTGGAAAAAATTTTCCACACAGAATTATCACACTGTATCACACCCTGAATTATATTTACCATTTTTTGCACAATATATAGCGCCGTCTTCAATTTACTCATACGCTGAATTGTAAAAGTGTCTTACACTATAAATTACGTTAATATTTACCGCCATTCTACATAATATATCCTGATGCCATTCATTTAGCTACATACTGCACTGTCAAAGTGTCTTAGATCGTAAATTACGTTAATATTTGCGCCCATTTTGAATAATATGCCTTGATTCATTAATTTATAACGTCAAAGTGTCTTCCCTCGTAATATTTGCCACCATTTTGCTGTGAGCATCTTGACGTTGATGTGATGTGACGAGGACGTGATGTACTGCGGCACTGATGTGACGTGACACGACGTAGTTGTGACGTCGAGAGCAGTGGTACAATATTCACGTAACTCGAATAATAATGAATTTTATTGATTATTTATAACAAATACCCACACCCTGAACCTCTCACTACAACGTACGGATCCCAAATGACAAAAATTCACCGAACTTGAATAATGATACAGTTAATGAATTATTTATAACAAATACCAACACCCTGGTCCTCTCATTATAGAGTTCAGGCCTAAAATGACGAAACTTGCAAAACTGAAATAATAATAAAATTAATTTATTATTATTAACAAGGACAAATACCCACACCCTGATCCCAAACAATCGTTATCATCTCCGTATGATGCACATAACAAGACTGAGATCACCGATTCGGTTTCTGTAGTTATCAAGGATGAGAGGGGGAAAGTCGTGACATGAATCTTATTGATCCAGGGCGAGGGTTTCCCCTGCGTGACCTCACTCTATTGTCTTTGGTGCGTGGACTTGACAGGGGGTCCCCAGGGAAGAGAAGTGGAGGAAGGATAGGTGACCTCGTCAAAGAATTCCCTTGGGTGTAACCAGAGACTGGATGTGTAATCTGATACTCAAGGTCAAGATAGAGCATAACATACTCTAGATAACTACTCACGTTATAAGTTTTTCAATTTTTTGTGCTTACAAATATTCATGCCAATTTTTCAAGAAAAATGGTTCAAATGGCTGTGTGCACTATGGGACTTAATATCTGAGGTCATCAGTCCCCTAGAACTTAGAACTACTTAAACCTAACTAACCTAAGGACATCACACACATCCATGCCCAAGACAGGATTTGAACCTGCGACCATAGCGGTCGCGCGGTTCCAGACTAAAGCGCCTAGAACCGCTCGGCCACACCGGCCGGCTGCCAATTTATCTTCCAGTGTTCCATAGACTAATATTTGGATAACTGCTTCTTCTTTTCTAGGTGATGTTGTACATTTGTTCAAGTTACCAATGTATTTTGAGTGACTGACTGTCCATCAAAGCCGAGTCTTGTCACTTCTCGATGAATCACTGCAGCTGACCTTTTGTCTTGTAGCTGTAACAGAAGACTTCTCCCACAGAAGCTGTAATACACCAATTATCCGTAATCAGTTATCTGTAATCAATAATCTTACACTATTGTCCCTATACTGTCACTTCCATTCCAACTCTTTCTACATTATTTACTTGTGATGTTACTTTTCCCTGTGGTTTCCTGACTAAAATATCGTTTTGCTCTTTGTATATAAAATTTCTCATGACGCAGTTCACTTCTGACTTTAATCGCTTATAATTTCCCTACAAAACTGAGGCTTTTAAAATTTTGCACTCTCATTCGTTGGATATTAGCTGAATGAATTTACTGTTGGCATCCCCGTTCGAGCATCTGCTACAGAATGGTCAGATTTAAGTCTACATCCACATACACAGTACTATTCCACTAACCACTTTGCAGTAACATGGCGGCGCATACTTCGCACTATTCTCAGTCATTCCTATTACTGTTCCAGTGACAAATTGTGTGATGGAAAAGTGATTGCCTCGTTGTTGGTGGGAGGGATGGGTACTAGGGGGCAGGAGGGCCGTAGGAATTACGCAGTTACGCCACTGGATTTCTTGTTACAGAATTTTCCACCCTAAAATGCTGATGACATTTGAGCTGTGACTAAGCAGTATGTTCCAAACGCAGAAACAGCCGCCTCTCTGTATCTTCATGCTATTTATCATTACCGCTTCTTTGACCGGAAGGACAAGCTTCTCTCGTCTGTAAGAGTAGTTTCCAAATTTCTGGCCCTTCAGGAGGAAGCTTCAAAGGTTTTTCTGTGGTAGGGCAGTCTTTCAGTTGAGTTGAAAGGGGTAGCACATGTGACTGACGAAAGAAAAAAATGGCTCTGAGCACTATGGGACTTAAAATCTGAGGTCATCAGTCCCCTAGAACTTAGAACTACTTAAACCTAATCAACCTAAGGACATCACACACATCCATGCCCGTTCAGGATTCTAACCTGCGAGCGTAGCGGTCGCGTGGCTCCAGACTGAAGCGGCTAGAACCGCTCGGCCGCTCCGGCCGGCGGAGGAAGCTTTCGAGACAACTTTCTCAGCTCGGAGATCATTCGTTCGACAGAATCATTCATCCGAAATACCTCGAAAGTTGCCTATTAAATAGGCTCTTCCAGTTTTCCAATTACATGTTTTTGTTGTCTCACGACCTAGTCTTTGCTGATACTCTACAACGAAGTTTCTGTAACAAGTATCGACTACAGACAGTCATGATGTTTCAAGTGTCTCTCTGTGATGTGTGGCGGAAGCTTTTGGCTATGAGTTTCCGAGCGTACTGGCCACCCGCTAGGGTAGCCGAGAGCGGTAACGCGCTGCTTCCTGGATTCGGATAGGCGCGCCGGCCCCAGATCGAATCCGCCCCGCGGATTAACGACGAGGGCCGGTGTGCCGGCCAGCTTGGATGTGGTTTTTAGGCGGTTTTCCACATCCCGCTAGGTGAATACCTGGCTGGTCCCCACGTTCCGCCTCAGTTACACAGCTCGCAGCAGACATCTGAACACATTCGCACTATTCCATGGATTACATTAGACGTAGACAGTTGGGGTACACTAGTTCCGTCCCGGGGGGGGGGGGGGGTATGGGGTGGTGGCAGGAAGGGCATCTGGCCACACCTTAAATTAACATGCCAAATCCGATTTAACCATGGCCGACCCTGCGCAACCGCGGGATAAGGCACAAGCGATAGATAGATAGATTTCCGAGCGTACTGGCCAGTCAGCGCTTAGGAGGGGGGACAGCGACAGCAGGCTGGCTAATAACTGTGAAGGAGACACGTTGTCGTGCTACGTCGAATGTGTAGAGGGCTGACAGATATGACTGCCGCAGGTCTGCCGTCTTGGTGACGTAATTCTATTAACTACTATTATCCGAACGGATTCCTCATAAGCAAGGTTACTCTATTAAATTTTTCATGAGGTACTCGCATTCCACAGATAACTTTTTTACTAAACTTGTTATGAACTGCGGAAATGAACATGTTTTCATCCGTGTGGTGTCGCAAACGATTCGCGTCTTTGTGAAGTCAGTAAGCACGAGTCTAGTTACAGACTCGAAGTCTTGTCACTTAACCCGAAACATTATGCAGTCAGTTCAGTCATTCTTTCCTTCGGTTTATTATTAAATGATTGTCCTTGTGTGGTGTACAGAAACGAGCTCATGTGACGCTGATAGCCCTGTATCCGACTTGTATTTCACGTGTCTTTGGGGTCCAAGAGGCCATCTATTATGTCCCTTTGGTTTTGAACCAATTATACAATTCAAATTTATAGACTGTTTCTTAATTTAACCATTCTTATCATTTACTAGATTTTTAAGTGCACATTGGCATAATGTTTGTCTCTCGCCATTTTGTAATCGTTTGTTACGAGACACTACCTTTATCTAAGCTAATGGTTATATCTGATGAATTCCATCGAGAATTTAATTTCACAAATAGCATCCCGTATTTTTAACAGTGCATAACCCCGTTATGATGCACGCATTTCCAGCTAAAAAGGAAGGTCTTGACGACGAATCTTGGTCGGAGGGACGCTGTGCATGATCGTGCAAAAGTGTGTTTATTCCTGTTTTACAAACTACCTCGAATAGAGTATCTACAGCTGTATCTACATGAGTACTCTGCAATTAATACTTACGTGCTTGATACAGGGTGCATAGAATCACTTTCAGACTATTCTTTTTACCGTTCCACACCCGAACAAAGCACTGGGAAAACGAACGTTTAAATCTCTCCGTGCGAGTTCTGATTTCTCTTATTTTATTACGATAGTCATTTCTCCCTAACAAGGTGGGCGCCAACAAAATGTTTTCGCATGCAGAGGGTAAAGTTGGAGGTGAAAATACCGTGAAAAGATCTGGCCACATCGAAAAAGCCTTTGTTTAATGATTGCCATCCCAACTCGCGTGTCGTATCTGTGTCACTCTCTCTCCTATTTCGAGACAGTACAAAACGAGCTGCCTTTTTTGAACTGTTTCAACGTCGTCCGTCAATCCTATCTGGTAGGGATCCCTTACCGCACGGCACTACTTTGGCAGAGATTGGAAAGCCACAGTGCATGCATTATCACAAAGTGTCCCTCGCGTTTTGGATAACCACCGACATTCAGATCTTCCAGACCGAAACATCAACCAACCGACATTAATTCGTATTAATAGTAGGTATTTAACGTTTCATATTTGGTTATTATGATTACAGTATGGAGTCTGTGTTCCCATTGCACAGTGACCAACAATAAGTTGCTCACTACTAAACTCTCGATATTGTTAGGATCTTGAGAGTGATATTCATGTTACATGCTGTTCTGTTTCTAACGCTACAGCTGATATTTTCTGGCGCGCGATTTAACGTAAGCGTGTGTAGTTCGTTTAACTTTCTTTCCTCACACCGAAGTCAGATTGCGTTCCTTTGGTCATTATCGGGCATGTTACAAGCCATAATTTCTTCTTATCAGAGCTAGTAGGTTTATTATACAGTGGATAAACCATTTCCCAAAAGAGTACACACCTTGCAACATTCCCCGTAATATGATTTAGCGTTCTCTGTAATTCCTGTGTCGCTGCTGACTTAACAGAAAAAGAGACTGGCGTTCACAAGCTTTTTTACACATTTATTTAAGCATCAGGGAAAATCTTAAGATTGTTATTACTGCATTTCTTGAAAAAATAAAGTTAATCGAGCGCTCCTCGTGACATTGATTTGAATTTAATTCACTTCACAGATGTGAAGCATTCTGCTAGGAAAATAGTCGATTTGTTCTCAAGTTTCTGCTCAACCAACTGTTCAAGGTCTCATACACTTTGAGCTACTTACTACTCAGCTTACATTACAGATGTGCTTGACAATGTCAGACAACAGTTAATTATGCCATCTGAAGTTGATTCGAGTTCGTTGCATACCGTAGTTTAGAAGCAGTTACACTCTCACCAGATGCCGTGTTTGCATGAGTAATGGCACGCAATCAAACCTAAAACGATATAGTGATGCACGGCAGAGGTTGTGTGTGGAAGTGGAAATCGCTGTCGAGCTGTGACTCCTCATCTGTGTACAGTAAGTCACCTTTATTAACATTGTAAACATCCTTGAGAACGTTCTCATTGTATGAGGATGCAGAGAAATGACTTCTGAAAGCAGACTTCCAAAACCTACAACATTTCTCTGCATTTAGGGAAAGGGCTTCGAATCCATATACAACTATCGGCTCCAAAACCGTTTCATAGTGATGTATCTCAGTGTTTTGTGAAAGGCATTTTTTGGTGTAGATCGTGCGCGACGTTTGGTAGGCCACTTGAAGTCCACATATTCCCTGCTGAAATGCTTCCTAGTCTAGTCCGTTTTTCATAATGATGTGACCCAGCTACTTAAATATTTCTACTCTGCTGATGTCTCCGAAGTTTGTCCAGAGTTTTGGGAGAGCATTTTTTTATGTCAATTATTATTTCTATTTTTTCTTTCAAATGATACGTATCTGTAACTCAGTTTGTTCGGCGGTTTTCTTTAGTAGTTACAGTTAAATCCTAGCAGTTTCTACGACGTTTGACAGAAGGGCTATATCATCATCAACAGATACACAGTCTACTATCATTACCTTGATTTAGTTCAGATTCTTATCGGGCTTTAGTCATTTTCCATAAATCTCGTCCTGATAATTTTTTCAGTAACACAGTTCAAAAGCGTCAGAGGCAGCCCATCGCCTTGTCTTCCTCCTGCTCTGATATCAAAGGAAACTGAGAGGCACAATGGGAAGTTTGTCTTCGAGTTTGTATCCGTAAGGGTGACTCTAATTCCAGGAGTTTAAGCTCGATATTATCATAATAATAATAATAACTATTATTTTATTGTAATTATTACAGGCCGGCCGCGGTGGTCTAGCGGTTCTAGGCGCTCAGTCAGGAACTGCGCGACTGCTACGGTCGCAGGTCCGAATCCTGCCTCGGGCATGGATGTGTGTGATGTCCTTAGGTTAATTAGATTTAAGTAGTTCTAAGTTCTAGGGGACTTATGACCACAGATGTTGAGTCCCATAGTGCTCAGAGCCATTTGAACCATTTTTTTAATTATTACAAAGCCGAAACTCAATTTCGTAAGAAACTAAATCATGCAATAAAGTCGAAAAAAAACTCCTTAACACGACCTACTTTACAAATATATACGATACTTGCATACCCAAAGGCAACAACAAAATAAAATAAAATAAATTTTCACTTTCCCATGCAGCCACTGTCGAGAGACGGAACTCTAGCGTGACCGGAGAGTGATGGACGAAGGAACCATCCTGGTATTGGTGTGGCATGATTTTAGTGTAACATTTGGAAACCTAAACCAGAATGGACGGGAGAATACATTGAGGAAGTGTCGTGAAGTTGATGTTACATGCATTGTAAATCGTAAGGTAAAACTTTGAGAAAGTTATATTTAATACTTTTTTGCAAAACGAGATTCTCATGTTAATTAGTTACTCAGTTCCTGCTTGATAAATCAGCTTCATGCTTTTAAGTGAAAAGCGCAAAATAGTGATGTTCTACAGCATTAATTTAGTTAGTAGACGGGTTTTAGGATTATAAGCCCATCAACAGGCTATAACTGATACTGTACGAGTACATATCTACTATTGTATTCTTTTTGTTTGTAAAAGAAGGAACAGGTTCTTATGTATTCTCTTCCATATTACTGTATGAGAACACATCATGTATTTTAATAGGAAATACAATAGATCTCACTACATATACTTTGTATTGTATTGAAAATAATTTCGATATTTCTTAACAAACTGTAGTTACAGTGCTTGTAGATGCTGCGTTAAATAACATCAATCCTTTACATAATTTTAGGTAAACAGTGAAGGCATAAATAACTTAAATACGAACCAAATGGTAATAAGTGACTCCACGGGGCAACTTCAGATTTTACATTTATTGTTATTCCCTGTACTTATTTTATTACGCTAAACCGCCCCCGGTAGCTGAGTGCCGGCACGGTAGCTCAGCGTGTTCGGTCAGAGGGTTTAGCTACCCTCTGCAATAAAAAAAACTGAGTCAACGGATCAACGAACAATCTGAACGAGTGTCATCGGACGTCCGCCACGAACAAATTCAACGAACAATACAGAACAGAATGAGATTAAAAAAAAAAAAAAGTGGTCAGCGTGACGGACTGTCAAGCCTAAGGGCCCGGGTTCGATTCCCGGCTGGGTCGGGGATTTTCTCCGCTCAGGGACTGGATGTTGTGTTGCCCTAATCATGATCGTTTCATCCCCATCGACGCGCAGGTCGCCAAAGTGGCGTCAACTCAAAAGACCTGCACCAGGCGAACGGTCTACCCGACGAGAGGCCCTAGCCACACGACATTTCATTTCATTTTTTTATTACGCTAAATATAATTTGTTTCGTGCACGAGTAGATTTTCATGAAAAGACACTCTTGAATAATTCGAGAATTCATTTTACTGAGAGATGTGATTAAAGTACCACACTCATATTTGCGACGAGCGGAGCTCAGATTCCCTAAATCAGTTAAGGCGAATGTTGTGATCGTTCCTGTGAGGAGGGCATGGCCGCTTTCCTTTCCCATCCTTGTCCAATCCAAACTCTTGTTCAATCTCTAGAGACCTAGTCACTGACAGATAGTTATGTCCTAATCTTTCTTCTCATCATAATTAACTTACACCAAACTGCGAAAATCCAGAAACGAAGTCTCTAATTGTTCTATATGTCGTTACCTGAGACATTTATGCTAAAGAATAGGGTTTTAAATTTATATATGGTAGTGGCAATGTAAGTAGTTAGCAAAAAATGGTTCAAATGGCTCTGAGCACTATGGGACTTAACACCTGAGGTCATCAGTCCCCTAGAACTTAGAACTACTTAAACCTAACTAACCTAAGGACATCACACACATCCATGCCCGAGGCAGGATTCGAACCTGCGACCTTAGCGCTCTCGCGGATCCAGACTGAAGCGCCTAGAACTGCTTGGCCACACCGGCTGGCAAGTAGTTATCAAGGGCCAGTTCTACCCACATTATGATTATAACCGGTTTCTTATCTAAAGGTCACCGATAGGGGTCTCAGATCACACACTTGGGCTAGTTATATTCAAGGTCAACCCCCCATTCCCCTCTCTCCAGGGAAACACCAGCAATTGTTCAAGGTCATGCGGGGTAACTACAGCACACCGCTCAACACTCCCCATCGGCCAGTCGGAAGGCAGAAGCACCTGGGAGAATAGGAATAGAGCTCATCCTTGCCCTTTATTATATTATGAATCCAAATTACCAAGATCCCTCAGTCAAGGCTGGATCTTCATAGTGAAACGATGAAGCACCAGCAGGGACCAGACAGAGCTCCCAGACATAAGAATAAAAATAATAAGACTGTTAGATTTAAAAGTAGGTATCTATTACTAATATTAGTATTATTAATATCGTTATTTATAGCTTTATACGATTATCATTGTTTTGTTACTTTTTATTCCAGAAGCAGCACAGTGTGACCATGATCCCGTAGGAGCAGAACTGCTGAACAAGGACACTGACGTACTATTGTCTGCACTGCCACATCAGCAGCATCTTCCTGCTTTATTGGACTTGGTGACGTCAGGCTATTCTGTACCACCGCAGCCGCAACTGCAGCAGCCACTGCCGTTGGAACTACCATAGGTCACCAAGCTGCAGACGAGTCCCACAACAGCACTGATGTTTGCCAACATTTACACTCGACTCCAAGTGGATCTAAATGAATTACTGGATAGTGACTTTGGTGTGGTAACTAAAGTTGAAAATGCACAATCAGTCATTGCCTTAGGGCAGTATTCATGGTACAAGTGGGAATGTACGAGCAATATGCTGGAGTATACAGAAAGAAAGCTGACAGACGAGCATGACCTGCCTCACGCTCATATACAAGGGTTATTCGGATATTAAGGAACGGTCGGTCGCGAAATGGAAACCACAGTGAAAATCTAATGAAGTTTTGCTCGGGTATGTTGGGCAGTGTCTCTAGTATGTCCGTCGATCGCGACACGCCGTCCTTTTTAGTTCTGAGCACACAGGAAGCACATGAAAATACCTAGAACAATAGTGTCTCCCGCCAAGTACGAGGGCCTGGTGGGAAATTTCGCCTGAAGCTATGCAGCCAACATTACATAACTGTTGTGCGTTTTCTTCTTCAAGACAATTCTCAGCTGCGTTCTGCAGAGGCAATGAAGATGCTCCTGCATCGTTTTGAATTGCAAATGTTTGATTACCCACAATACAGCCCGTAATTGTCTCCCTCTGAGTTTCATCTCTGCTCACATGAACCGCTGGCTATGAAGACAACATTTTGGCACAAACAACGAGCTGTAGGCCAGCGTAGAGAATTGGCGGAAAGTAGTGGCGGCTGCCTTCGATAACGATGGCATTGGAAAGTTGGTACAACGCTACGACAAAAGTCTCAGTCGGATCGGCGACTATGGAGATAAGTAGTTGGAAGTTGTAGCTAGCTGTTGCAAATAAAACAGATTTGATTTTCACTGTGGTTTCCATTTTGCGACCTATCGTTCCTTACTTTCCGCATAGCCCTCGTAGAAATTCATATGTATAGATGTAGTAAAGGAGTAGTAAAGGAGTTTTGCTATTTGCGGAGCAAAATAACTGATGATGGTCGAAGTAGAGAGGATATAAAATGTAGACTGGCAATGACAAGGAAAGCGTTTCTGAAGAAGAGAAATTTGTTAACATCGAGTATTGATTTAAGTGTTAGGAAGTCGTTTCTGAAAGTATTTGTATGGAGTGTAGCCATGTATGGAAGTGAAACGTGAACGATAAATAGTTTAAACAAGAAGAGAATAGAAGCTTTCGAAATGTGGTGCTACAGAAGAATGCTGAAGATTAGATGGGTAGATCACATAACTAATGAGGAGGTATTGAATAGAACTGGGGAGAAGAGAAGTTAGTGGCACAACTTGACTAGAAGAAGGGATCGGTTGGTAGGACATGTTCTGAGGCATCAAGGGATCACCAATTTAGTACTGGAGGGCAGCGTGGAGGGTAAAAATCGTAGAGCGAGACCAAGAGATGAATACACTAAGCAGATTCAGAAGGATGTAGGCTGCAGTAGGTACTGGGAGGTGAAGAAGTTTGCACAGGATAGAGTAGCATGGAGAGCTGCATCAAACCAGTTTCAGGACTGAAGACCACAACAACAACAACAGATGTAGTATCCACACGGAAATGACCACGCAGAATACTAGAACATTTGTGGAGATGAGGATCTGAGAGCATGAATGACACCTAACGGTCCTCACTGGGACAAGGTAGTAAAGGCTACACACCAGAGGAAATTACAGTAATACAGCAATATTCATGCTGAAGAAGCTCAATATAGAGAAAAATCTGGCTAAGACGAGAAAAGCGGAATTCATGGTTAGCAAATACGAGGGCGAGAAGAAAAGTAACGCCTCCGAAATTTTTATTCTGTTCTCAATATCGGTTGAGATATTACATGTTATCGATATTACTCAGTCGACTTTCCCGCTCCGCCCACGCAAGTTCAAACCGTCAGCCGTTAGATGTCTCTGAATTGTAACGTGTAACATTGCAGTCTGTAACGTAACTATGCCGGTGTCTGAGAAACAGCGCAGTCGAGTTTCTAACTGCAGAGAACGTGCCTCCAATTGAAATCCATGGAAGAATTAAAGCTGAATGAGGTGACGATCCTATCGACATTAGTAATGTACGATGTTAGGTTGTACGTGCTCGTAATGAAGGCCGCGCGGGATTAGCCGAGCGGTCTCAGGCGCTGCAGTCATGGACTGTGTGGCTGGTCCCGACGGAGGTTCGAGTCCTCCCTCGGGCATGGATGTGTGTGTGTTTGTCGTTAGGATAATTTAGGTTAAGTAGTGTGTAAGCTTAGGGACTGATGACCTTAGCAGTTAAGTCCCATAAGATTTCACACACACACTCGTAATGAAGAAAACGGTGGTGCTAACCTCAACGTGTGTGGCAGAACTCGAAATGGACGAGCACGTACAGCAACCGACGAGACTTAGTTGAATCTAGTTGCAGAACTCACCAAAGAAAATCGGTGGATAATACAGTCACACTCACCTTTAGCATGAGAGTGCCAGACCACACACGAACGCAGCAACGTCTGCGACAATCCTCTCATCGATCATCGTCCATACAGTCCCTACCTGGCCTCATCCCATTTTCGTCTGTTTCGAAAACTTGAAGATCACCTTTGAGGGACTGCACTTTGATAGTGATGGAGAAATGCAAACAGTTTGTTTTATTTAAAAAGGTAACAAAAGTCATGAGATACCTTCTTAAATCGTGTCGAACCTCCTTTTCCTCGGCGTAGTGCAGCAGCTCGATGTGGCATGGACTCAATAAGTCGTTCGAAGTCCCTGCAGGAATATTGAGTCATTCTGCCTCTACAACCGTCCATAGTTGGGATAGTGTTGCCGTTGCAGGATTTTGTGCACGAACTGATCTCTCGATTATGTCCCGTAAACATTCGATGAGATTCATGTCGGGTGATCTGGGTAGCCAAAACATTCGCTCAAATTATCCAGAACGTTCTTCCAACCAATCGTGAACAATTGTGGCCCGGTGATGTAGCACTTTGTCATCCATAAAAATTCCATGGTTGTTTGGAAACATGAAGTCCATGAATGGTTGCAAATGGTTTCCAAGTAGCTGAATATAACCATTTACAGTCAATGATCAGTTAAATTGGACCAGAGGACGCAGTCAGTTCCACGTAAACACAGCCGTCACCATTATGGAGCCACCACCAGCTTACAAAGTGCCTTGTTGACAACATGGGTCCATGGCTTTCTGGGATCTGTGCAACACTCTAACTCTACCGTAAGCTCTTACCAGACTGAAATGTGGACTCATCTGACCAGGGCACAGCATTCCAGTAGTGTGGGGTCCATCCGATATGGTCAAGAGCCCACGAGACGCGCTGCACGCGTTGTCCTTCTGTCAGCAAACGCACTCGCGTAAGTCGTCTGCTACCGCAGCCCATTAACTCCAAATTTGACCGCACTGCCTTAACGGATACGTTCGTCGTACGTCCCAAATTGATTTATGTAGTTATTTCACGCAGTGTTGCCTTTATTTCAGCACTGACAGCTCTACTACGCGAACGCCGCTGCTATTGGGTGTTAAGTGAAGGCCGTAGGCTACTGCGTTGTTGTGATGAGAGGTAGTGCCTAAAATTTGGTGTTTTCGTCGCACTTTTGACACTGTGGATTTCGGAATATTTAGTTTCCTAACGATTTCCGAAATCGAATTGAGACATGGTACTTAGGGAAAGGCAGGATTAGGTGTGGACAGGGCCTTACTCAGTTACCGTTGGTTGCTCAGTTTTTTTTTTTAAATCACATAGAATTTATTTGGAACCAGTTGCAAATAAGGTTGACAATAAGGAACAATTATCAGATTTGACTGTTAAGACACAATGTCTAATAAAATATTCTTACGCAAGTTGCACTCACAGCTGAAGGCCTTATTGACCAGAAATTCAAATTGTTTGTCAGCTGAAGGCCCCAATAGTAATAATTCAAAAACTATCTGATGGCTGAAGGCCTGGATAACAATCCTTAAGAACAGTTAAACTTCTCCAGGAGATACTAAAATATTTTTAAAGAAAAAGACAATTACCAAAATTTAACTATTAATAGACAATATCTAATTAAAAATCCTTAAGACCAATTGCATTCACGGCTGACGGGCCTTAGTGACCAGAAATTCAAATTATCTGAGGGCTGAAGGCCCCAATAGCAATAACTCAAAATTAAAATATTTCTTTAAAGAAAACAATCATCACAATCTGATCAAACCAAGAGAGAAGTGAGCCTCAGACAGTGCTCCAAGGATCGGCCTGGGAAAGTCGCTCAACTTCATAACCAATGAGCCAAGCAGCCAAGAGTTGTATTTACTTAACCGGATGGCAACTCAAACTAGTGATAGTTTAAACGCAGACCAACACTCTCGCAAAATCTACCTAACGTCTGATAACCAATACAACGATGGAATAACCCAGGCAAGGTGGAACCGGCGGACAGTACTGCATCTTCAGAATCCGGCGTTTACAACATCTAGAAGCAGAAGGAACTATTAAGACCAAAGCAGTCCAACAGAAACAACATATCCGAACCACAATCAAGTAGGCTGTCTAACTACACGCCTTACCAGACAGCAGCGGCAAGGAGAGGAGAGGTACACTGCTGCGAAAATACGCTAACCTCCAGGGCAGGTAACTGGGGCATTAGCAGCCACTAGGTAGAAAAATACCGCTGGTGGAACGTCACCAATAAACACAAGGAATTCAATGATTAATAATAAGAAGCGGAGGATGGCTAACTAATTTCGCCAACTCCAAAGACTCCACTCATTGCTCTTCGTCTCAGCGACCCCGTGAGCAGCAACGCATGAAGAAAAGTGTAATCTCAAAATAGCAGAGGTTTCACTAATGGGTTAATGTCCACTCAACTCAAACGTCCCGTGTCTAGTGGACAACGAGGTTGTGGCCCTCGCCACTACAGCCCCTCGATCCGGCAGTGCCTGCATGCCGCGAGTGGTCCCGGCATGTCCCCGCACTGCCGGACCTCACTGCTGCTCCGACTCAACCGAACTACCTGACACACCCGAACCGGAAAACACTCGACGCCCTTCCAAAGATACTGCTAGGGTACTATAGTTCAATTCTTTTATCTTGGCGGCTCGCGCATGCCCGCCCAGACGCGGGAGATTGCTGCGTTGCCAGTTGCAAACGACGCACGCGCCAATAGAAGCAGCGCCATAGTATAGTATAGTTCGCAAACTTACGTTTAGGGGGGAGCGCGCAGTTCATGAAGTAAAGCCACCACGGCTTCATTAACCCTTTCGCTGCTACAGAGACGTGCTCCCCGCATTCCGCGCAGTGCGCGATTTTGTCACTGCACTGCTCGCCTGTGCAGACACATCGTGTTCCGACTGCTTTGACAGTCTTATCATTCGATTCCACAAAAACTATTTAGCCCAAAAATTAGATTTTTACACATCTTCTTGAGTGATACCTTCCCCCCATAAATGACTTAATTTTGTTTCGATGTTCAACGTAGTTATTATGCAGCATTAAATATAGTAAACCATTGCACGAAATTTTGAAGAGTTTGCAGAGGTAAAAGTCCATAGAGCATACGTACTTTCCGTATGGTCGATTTTAGTTGTCACAATGTTGAGAATGAAATGTGGACAAGATACCTAAATTTCATATAAAATTTACTCTATAACAATATCTCATTTAAGTACCACATAGGTGTCGTATGTAATATTGAGAAATATTCCGTCTTTCGCGACTGTAACAAAAGTTTTATTTACACTGAGCACGTTGGGCTTCATTTTAAATAAAGAGACAACGCAGTAGAAATTTCCAAAAATTGCATTCAAACGAATATAATTCGTGAAGTAACGCACTTCGATATTGTTTTTAAGTAATGAAAATATTACGCTCGGCACAAGGTTCGAACTCATAACCTTTCGTGTAAAAGCCCATCACCTTAACCGTTACGCTATCGCAACTCGTCCTTTCGCGTAGAAACCCATCACCGTAACCGTTACGCTTTCGCAACTCGTCCAACTACAGAATCACATGAAGACTCTAACATGTCACGCAAAATACAGATAAACACTGTTGGTATGACTATGAATTACTCATGCTTCGTCGAAGTACAAAAGGAAATAAACAATTACCGCTGTTCTTTATTGCGAACAAGCGGTTCGTGTGATTGATACAAACACCTTTCCTTGCTATCGCCTGAATTAGGAGTCTTATTGCTTGTTTGGTTTAATTAATTAATAGAATATGAAGCAATTGGTATAAAGAATGCTTTTTCCAAACTTTCTATAAAAGAAAAGTCTGCTATCAAGATATTGCTTTTGTTCTATTATTTTATTTATGACTGAACGTTTCTAAAACTGAAGACACTCGTCCATGCTCTGCACTGCAGTCGAGATCTGGCAACGTCGTTCTCTGTTCATTGGCTGGCTGTGTTTTGCGACGTCAGATGCGCAGAACGAACCTAAACTCGGCCGCCAACATAAATGACGCGCACTTTAGATATCGATAACCGCTGCTGCTGCCACTCGCAGATAGGCAATGCTAGCAAATGTAGTGGCGCCAGTAAACACGAGAAGAAAACGAGGCGCCACTATCCCTATTACATGATGACAACCTAGCAATGGCACCAACGCGAGCCGCAACACGGCTCAGGAATGTCCCATGCATCCAGCTCCATCTACCACTTTGCGTTCAAAGCCTATTAACTCACGTTGTGCGGTAAAAATCACCTCGGAAATCTTTTCACATGAATCACCTGAGCACAAATAACACCTCCTAAATGCGCTGCCCTTCTATGCCTTGCATGTGCGATGCTACCGCCATCTGTATTATGAGAATATCATTATGCCATGACTTTTGTCTTTTCAGTGTAAGAGATTACACACTAAGATACTGGGAGGCAATGCTTTTCAGCACGCCCTCTTATTAAAAAATAATAGCGAAATTAGACAGGTAGGTCTGTGTTTGGTTGGCGCTTCTAAAGAATGGCTCACCTAGCAGAACGTGCCATCTGCCCAGGATTCTCGCTCGTTTCCCTAGGAGACATGGTAAAGGTCACTTGTAGCGATGGCTTGGTGGCTATGACTTCCCATAGAGATTTGCTATGCTGAAGAAGGCAGGGTGATATGATGTCTAGGTAAGTGGTTGTGATATTTCTACGCGCAGAGCTTTAGACACGTTTATTTCTCTGTCACAACTGTGTAGTTTTTGTGAATAGTTACCGTGAGTAATGTGTTAAAATACAGCAGACGCGTTGACGTTTCCAGGATTTTTCTAAAGTCGGTAGTGAGGTGGGCGTACTAAACTTTAATGTACGTAATAAAATGTAGTTGTTATCTTTTCAGTAAAATTCCTATCGTCTCGTGTCTACCGCTGCGTACAAGGCAGAACCTAGATGCAAGGGGATGTAAAAAGGGTTTTCTAGCCCAAGCTACGTAATTTTATAAAGTATAGGCAATCGGACCATTAGCTAAATTTTGCCGCGGATAGGTGAGAATACATACCACGATATTGTTGACGCAAAAATACAGTATTCGCAATTGATGATTTAGAAAACATTCGTGAAATCTACGAGGGTCATTCCAAAAGAAATACACACTATTTTTATAAAAATACAGTTTTCATTCTGCATGTGTAAAAATTTTACAGTGTGTAGATACACCCTTCCCTCTTGTTTTCAAACTTAGTTCAACCTGTTCCCGTGAGTGGCGCCGTCACAGCATGTCTTCAAGATGGCTGCTGCACTTGACGTTCGTCAGAAGCAACGTGCTGTCATAGAATTCCTGTTCTGTGAAAACGAGACGTGGGAAACATCCACAAGAAGTTGAAAAAGGTGTATGGAGATGCTGCTGTCGATCGCAGTACAATTAGTCGGTGGGCAAGCAGGTTATGTGATGTAAGCGGGCACGGCAATATTGAGGTTTGTCCTAGCAGCGGCAGGACTCGTACTGCACACACCCCAGACAATGTGCAGAGAGTTAACGAATTGGTGACTGCTGACAGACACATCACTGAAGAAACTTCAAAAAATGGTTCAAATGGCTCTGAGCACTATGGGACTTAACATCTGTGGTCATCAGGCCCCTAGAACTTAGAACTACTTAAACCTAACTAACCTAAGGACATCACACTCATCCATGCCCGAGGCAGGATTCGAACCTGCGACCGTAGCAGTCACGCGGTTTCGGACTGAGCGCCTAGAACCGCGAGACCACCGCGGCCGGCAAGAAACTTCAAGCTCGACTGAGTCGTGTTCGACCACATCGCCAAAAGCAGAATGTTTTGCTGTTGCACGACAATGCACGGCCACATGTCAGTCAAAAAACCATGGAAGCGATCACAAAACTCGGATGGACAACACTGAAACACCCGCCTTACAGTCCTGACCTAGCTCCATGTGACTACCATCTCTTTGGGAAACTGAAACACTGTCTTCGTGGAACAATGTTTGAAGATGATGACTCCCTCGTGCACGCTTTCAAACAGTGGCTCCAACAGGTTGGTCCAGAATTTTACCATGCAGGTATACAGGCGCTGGTTCCAAGATGGCATAAGGCAGTTGAGAGGGATGGAAATTATGTGGAGAAATGATAATATTGTTCCTAAAGGATGTATCTGGCCGGCCGCGGTGGTCTCGCGGTTCTAGGCGCTCAGTCCGGAACCGCGCGACTGCTACGGTCGCAGGTTCGAATCCTGCCTCGGGCATGGATGTGTGTGATGTCGTTAGTTTAGTTAGGTTTAAGTAGTTCTAAGTTCTAGGGGACTGATGACCACAGATGTTAAGTCCCATAGTGCTCAGAGCCATTTTGGATGTATCTACATACTATAAAACATTCAAACTTGTAGAATGAAACATGGGTTTAAAAAAAAAATGTGCATTTCTGTTGGAGTGACCCTCGTACAATAGGATGATGGGAAGTGAAACTTGAACGCGATTTCTACAGACATTGAGGACACCACTTTGCCACTGTGTCACGTCGTCCCCTCGCGGGGACGAGGAACTGTTAGCGACGGTCAAACTTCTGGCCCGAGTCTGAAACTGCAAAACCAGCGTAGCGAGTAAAGAGCGGTGCACCAAAGGGTCGACGGCGCGTTTATCTGCTGGATGCCGGGAGCTGGCACTGCACAAAAAGGCGGCAGCGGCCGCTTCTTGCGCCAGGGCCTGCCCTCTGCCCTCTGTCATCTGTTACGCGACAAGCAGCTGCCGACAAATGAACGGCCACAGTTTCCTGTCTCCAGTTCTGTCCTCTCCTCATGATACATGCGGCAAGAAATTATCAGGCTTCCTTGCTTTTCATGCACTCGCATCCACTTTTGGTGCAAATATACACTGTCACATCACGAATTTCGATCTCATAAAGATGTGTTTCCTGAGAAATAATACTAATGGCTTTTGTAGAACTTCAGCCTGATATCCTTGCAGCAGAATTATTGTATTTTTCTCTTAATTTCCGGGACAACGAAGAAATGATTTTTACACAAGATCACTACTCATTACTTTGTTGATCCCTCTCAGATCTCCGAATAATAAACTGAAAAATATAGACAGAAATTTAATACATGTCCGAGCAAAGATTTTGTTATTATTGAATGTTGGCTTTGCGAGTAGTGCGCTCGGACATTTCAAATGTTCAAATGTGTGTGAAATCTTATGGGACTTAACTGCTAAGGTCATCAGTCCCTAAGCTTACACACTACTTAACCTAAATTAGCCTAAGAACAAACACACACACACACACACACACACACACACACACACACACACACACACACACACACACACACCCATGCCCGATTGAGGACTCGAACCTCCGCCAGGACCAGCCGCACAGTCTATGACTCGGACATTTCAGTGGCCTCATTAGTCATAAGAAACACGAATTTAACCCGAAATTTCAATGAAACAGGTAATTTCCCGACAGTTAGTTCTTGTTATTTATTGTCGTCAGTGAAACACGAACGTCTAGTGAAAGTGGCGAAGTCGTAAAGCACTGTGCTCACTTGATGTAATGGGCCACACACTCTGCACACCAGCACACCAACGGGACGTACCTCGATTCCAGGACTCGTAATGAGACGGTTAGAAAGTGAAAATCTTTCTGTTGAGTATGAGAAGTCACTGACACCACTCATGAAGACTTAATCCTCAGAACTATGTTTCTCAATGAAAGTGTGAGAAAACAATGTCACGTAGTCGAAATCAAAAATTTCCTTGCGCTATGTATTTGACAAGTATTCTCGTGTTCTATATCTATATCAAAGAAGAATATCATGTCTACTTTGGAAACAAAATTTCTTTAATTAATAAAGCTGTAGGACCAGCTACGTGGAAAAGGCAATTGTTGTTTAGCTAACTCAGGGTGAAATAGCTCAGAGGTTAAAATACATATTTTGTATTCGGGAGGACAGAGGTTCGAAGTTTTGAAATCACTGCTTAGGAGTACTTCGATTTTCCGTAATTTATCTAAGTCATTTGATACCAATCCGTGATGCGTTCTTCAGCCAAATCACAACCGATTCCTCTCGCCTACCTACATGGTCTAACTGCATGGACTATCAGCTCGGAGACCATGGCTGCGGTTACCCGTGACGCTGAATCACACACAGGAGCGCCTGCGATGGTGTACTCAACGACGAACCTGGGTGCACGAATGGCAAAATGTCATTTTTCGGATGGGTCCAGGTTCTGTTTACAGCATCATGATGGTCGCATTCGCGTTTGGCGACATCGCGGTGAACGTGAGCATTGGAAGCGTGTATTCGTCATCGCCATACTGGCGTATCACCAGGCGTAATGGTATTGGGTGCCATTGGTTACACGTCTCGGTCAGCTCTTGTTCGCATTGACGCCACTGTGAACAGTGGACGTTACATTTCAGATGTGTTACGACCCGTGGCTCTACCCTTCATTCTATCCCTGCGAAACCCTACATTTCAGCTGGATAATGCACGACCGCATGTTGCAGGTCCTGTACGGGCCTTTCTGGATACAGAAAATGTTCGACTGCTGCCCAGACCAGCACATTCTCCAGATCTCTCATCAACTGAAAACGTCTGGTCAATGGTGGCCGAGCAACTGGCTCGTCACAATATTTGTCCAATGAATACTCGTTTATCATCTGCATTTTTTCTTGGTGTAGCAATTTTAATGGCCAGTAGTGTACTATGAAAATCATGGGATATAAGATAAAGAAAGAATGCAGCAGACCAATGTATCAAGTCTTACGATTTTACAGTGTAGTACCAGAAGATCGTCGCCATGACTTTACCGGGTGAGAGTGTGGCTGAACTTTTTCTTCGGAGGTTAGGTGGTGTGGCGCCACTCCATGGACTGGCGTGACGATGTTCGACAATAAATTCTCACGATCATCCTTGTAACGCGCCTGCGGATCTAGACGCTTCAGTCTGGAACCGCGCGGCCGCTACGGTCGCAGGTTCGAATCCTGCCTCGGGCATAGATGTGTGTGATGTCCTTAGGTTAGTTAGGTTTAAGTAGTTCTAGGTTCTAGGGGACTGATGACCTCAGATGTTAAGTCCCATAGTGCTCAGAGCCATTTGAACCATTTGAACCTTGTAACACGTTAGCAATTCCACACCGACGGTCTTTATGGTCTTATGTGTCCGCCCCCGGTAGCTGAGTGGTCAGCGCGACAGAATGTCAATCCTAAGGGCTCGGGTTCGATTCCCGCCTGCGTGGGAGATTTCCTCCGCTCAGGGACTTGGTGTTGTGTTGTGGTAATCATCATCATTTCATCCCCATCGCCGGCCGTTGTGACCGAGCGGTTCTAGGCTCTTCAGTCCGGAACCGCGCTGCTGCTACGGTCGCAGGTTCGAATCCTGTCCCGGGCATGGGTGTGTGTAATGTCCTTAGGTTAATTAGGTTTGAGTAGTTCTAAGTCTAGGAGACTGATGACCTCAGATGTTAAGTCCCATAGTGTTTAGAGACATTTGAACTATTTTCATCCCCATCGATGCGCAAGTCGCCGAAGTGGCATC
Organism: Schistocerca nitens; assembly: GCF_023898315.1. NCBI lineage: Eukaryota > Metazoa > Arthropoda > Insecta > Orthoptera > Acrididae > Schistocerca > Schistocerca nitens. The sequence goes on along the minus strand of NC_064616.1, from coordinate 775,987,209 downwards.
AAATCGAAAGACTTGCACCCTGCGAATGGTCTACCCGACGGGAGGCCCTAGTCACACGACATTTATGGTCTTCTGTTAGGCAGCGAAGAAATCAGCAGGCTCACCATACACCTCTGACGACCTCAACCGGTGGGCAAGTGTGTCAGCACTACCGACAGAAGCCGCACGGGGTAGCCGCACGGTCTGAGGCGTCTTGTCACGGCCCGTGCGGCTCCCCCTGTCGGAGGTTAGAACCCTCCCCCGGGCATGGGTGTGTGTGTCGTCCTTAGCGTGCGTTAGTTTAAGTTAGATTAAGTAGTGTGTAAGATTAGTCCCAAAAAAAAAATAAAAATAAAAGAAACTACCGACAGAAACATCCAATTGAGCATCGAGATAATCCGTAGAGCACCTCGAATGAGAGTGTCAGCAGATTCCAACATGCCAAGAGTCACAGCTGTGTACGGCCGGCCAGCATGCGGGAGATCGGACAGGTCTGCGCGACCTTGTTGCAATGATAACATAAGCCCTGCCCACGACTCGCCATTCTTTGGTTACTGCCAGGTCTCCGTAGACGTTCTGTAAGTACCTGTGAATATCTGCGATGGTCTGGTTTTCCTCCAAAAGATTCTCAATGACAGCTGTGTGCTTGGAACGCACCTCCGTTACAGACGCCATTTTGAAGGCTACGTATAGCGATGCCACCTACCGGAACTTCATGAAACTATAGGGGCTGAAGAGGGAATATTCCACAACATTCCACAACAAACTCCGGATTTTCTCAACCGAAATTTGCCGGGAAAAAATTTGTTGAATTTCTTACTGAACGCACCTCGTATATTTTTTGTGGGTATTGCAAGTCGGTACCTGTGAAGATATTCTGCTTCTTAATTGTCAACTAACTCTCGAAAGTACATCTGCTTGGGATTGTAATATCGTTTGATAGCAACTTCTCTGGATGCGGAAACGAAGGGGCATGTGGTTAGCACACCGCTCTCCCGGCGCCGCTACTTCTCAATCAAGTAGCTCCTCAGTTTGCCTCCACAAGGGCTGAGTGGACCCCGCTTGCCAACAGCGCTCGGCAGACCGGATGGTCACCCATCCAAGTGCTAACCCGGCCCGACAGCGCTTAACTTCGGACATCTGACTGGAACCGGTGTTACCACTGCGGCAAGGCCGTTAGCGCGCAGCGCCTAAGTGATGCTAAAAACAAAACACATGGGCTCAAAAGTCTGCGTACAACGTTCGTGGCCAACGACTGCAACCATATGTCAATCCAAACAGCCATGGCAACAAAAGAAAAGGAAGCGAGATAGGCAAGAAATCGACATACTGCAGCCAGCACTTCCCTTACGTAAAACATGTCACTCATCGGATTGGTAAACTCATCCGTCGGGGCCGGCCGCTGTGGCCGAGCGGTTCTTGGCGCTTCAGTCCGGAACCGCGCTGCTGCTACGGTCGCAGGTTCGAATCCTGCCTCGGGCATGGATGTGTGTGATGTCCTTAGGTTAGTTAGGTTCAAGTAGTTACAAGTCTAGGGGACTGATGACCTCAGTTGTTAAGTCCCATAGTGCTTAGACCCATTTGAACCATTTAAACCTCCGTCGGGTTGGTGTCCTGCCTGTCTATCACAGCAGCCGCAATATTCAGGATGTGATATGTTCCACAAAAGACAAAATAGGTGCTTCACACACTGCGGTATGTACATGGTGGAATATCAGTGTCGAGAAGCATACATCGGTGAGACTGACAGGCTGACAGCAACGCTCATACGAGAACATGAGCACTACGATCGCCTGAGGCTGCACAGAAAGTTTACAGTGGCGGGTCACCAACAAGACTGCGGCAATGAACTCAAATATAACGAAACCTGCGTACTGGCTAAACAGTCGTCTTTGAGCGAAACGCACGCTCAGAGAAGCCAAAGAAATAATGAAACACTGTAACAAAATGAACAGAGATGATGGATACAAGCTTGCCCGATCCTGATTGCAGGCCCTCAGAGTCCAGCAGGCCGCACGATCAACATGTTACGCGAGCGCTACTGGCCTGCTTCCAGCCGGAGGAAAACAAGAGCCCACGAGTCATACAATACAAGAAGCAATAGACAGTTGCAGAGCCTCACTCCCTCCATCACAGTACACTATTAGAATAAATGAAAGCGAGGTGGCGCAGTGGTTAGCACACTGGACTCGCATTCGGGAGGACGACGGTTCAAACCTGCGTCCAGTCATTCTCATTTAGGTTTTCCGTGATTTCCCTAAATCGCTTCAGGTAAATGCCAGGATGATTCCTTAGAAAGGGCGGGGCCGATTTCCTTCCCAACCCTTCCCTAATCCGAGCTTGTGTTCCGTCTCTAATGACCTCGTTGTCGACGGGACGTTAAACACTAATCTCCTCCCGTTATAATAAAGTTCCGTTTCTTCCGCTGCAAGTGACCAACCATAACTGTGACCTTTTAAAATATCACGTAACGTCACGCTCAGTGAGCGGCAGTGACGAAATATAAGCGACTCCTCACATATAAATACATCAGTAGACCCAGAAGAAGACCACTGTAACCCTGGCCGAAACGTTAGTTTCTCCAGGACAGTTTTCTTTTCTTACATTATGACGTGTAGGATGCTCGGAGAACTTTTGTGTCAACTGACTCTAATCGCGGAAGAGTACGCAATTATATCCTTGAAAATCATAGTGGGAAAATAAATGAGTAACTGACACAGTTAACCATTTCATTTACATCCAAACATTTTCTTTAAGTGGTTGAGTTAACCGTCGGAAAACTTTTGTAAAGAGAGTTAGACGGGTATTTAAACTCCGCTCTTCCCGAATGCGAGTCCAATGTCTTCACTACTGCACCAAAGCGCCCATTACACACATTACACCAATTTTGACTGCATACTTCCATTAGTCTGTCTAAAAAACGTTATCTCATATTTTTAATTAAATTAATTTTTTGAAAATAGGTTTAGTTAATTCGTTAGTAGTCATGAGTTTCCGAATTATTTTGTCCCAGTCGCAGACGTTTTCGATATTAAGCGTAACTCCTTCGTAAAAAATGAAACAAGTAAACGAAATACCCAAAATTAACTGGCTCTTCCTAATTAGACAGTAAGAAATCACATGGACTTGACGTCGTGCTTCTTGGTGAGTGCAAGACTGATCCCTCAGTAGCCGCTCACTGAAATATGAGAGACGATTGAAGGGAGGAAAGGGATAAGTAAACTGAACAGCAGTATTAATTTGAAAGGATTACCCGTGCACACAAGTAATGTATGAGCGTGAATGGTGAGATTTCGGCAGTCAGATCACTCTGCATATAAGCAGAAGCTCCAACATGGAGTTAAATGTGCCAGTGTCTCCAGAACTGGTCTGTGCTGGACGTGATGCGGAATTCCTGCAGAGCTTATTGCACTCAGCAGTGAAACCTGGGGCGGCAGAAACTTTGTGGATATCGATTCATCGTTCCCAGCTGCGGAGGAAAGTTGCCCAATATCGTGCTTTCATACCGAAAGCCACTCTTTCGCGACAGAAAGGAAACTGACTGGTCCAGAGTATCGAGTTTCGGAACTGCAGCGTAATTTCATCTCACTTTCGTAAACTCCCGTATCACTGTATCACTGTATAAACTAACAATGAAAAATGCGATAGTAATAAAACACGTATGTTTGTTCGGATCCCTATTTTTAACAATTTTTCTCTTAATCAAAATATCCACGGGTGTACTGCCGGTCTACAGTGTCCAACGGGCACAATATTTCGGCGACATGTATAATCGCCGAAATATGGTGCCCGTTGGACACTAGACCGGCAGTACACCCGTGGATATTTTGATTATCAAATACGCCGGGAGAAACTCAAGAATCACAATTTTTCTCTTGTTATGGATGCAGAAGTTGCTCTACTGGAGGGATTAAAGTAATCAGTTATCGAATCGGTAGAAGTAAAACACATGATTCATCGCATATGTCTACTCGTAGGAGAAAAAATGTGTTTCAACGTGAAAGATACATCTGCTACTGTACGTGATCCAAAAATATCATAGCGTTCGTGTACACGCAATGGACGGTGAATGAGAAAACCGTCCGGCCATTCAAATTTATGGGAGGTGAACAAAAATGTGGCAACATCACAAAACAATACACATTATCATACCTAATACGTCTTACGAGAGTTGTTTGCATTCAAAACAGCTCCCAGTCGTCTCGGAATGGATAAATACCGGTCCTGTGTAGTTTTCACGCGAATCTTGTACCATCCTACGTTCAAAATAGTGGTTAGTTCAGTTATCATTAATGGAGGTGGATAGAGATCACGCACGTTCTGTCCGAAGCATACCACAAAGGCCCAATATGTTTGAGATCTCGTAACTGTGACGGGTAGGGGAGATGTGACAATTGATCATAGCGCCCACAGAACCTATCCCAGACGATGCGAGGTGTGTCAACAGGTAGCCTGTCGTCTTGGAACACAGCATCACCACTGGCGAACAAACATTGGGCCATGGGATGGACTTTATCAGCCAAAATTTTCTCATAAGCTTTGGTAGTAATGAGACTTTGTACAGCAGGGCTGCCTAAGGCGTGCCAAGCTTCACGTGCCGTCTGTGCGGCGCATGTGCAGGCCAGGGCTCGACGGGTTTTGGCTTTGCTTTTTCTTTCCAGGAAGTGTTCTGCACAACGTGACATTTCATTTAGTAATGATGTGTGGCATTTTTCGGTGGGTACAATTCTTTTCAGACCGGCAGAATCGTGGTATCGGCGCTGCTTACCCTTTGCTATTTGTTCGTGATATGAAGGACGTTCCAAAGTTCAGTGGCTGTTTACACAACAAGAGGCAGTGTAGCGATACATTGTCACAAGTCTTTAAAAATGAATGGGAATGGCATAAGAAAGGAATCAAAATTATCAATATCTAGTATGCAGCGACAGGTAGTGGAAATTTGCACTCAAAGATTTAGTTGACAAGCAGATATTCACAGGTACCGACTTGCAACACCCATAAAAAATATACGAGGGGCGTTCAATAAGTAAAGCAACACATTTTTTTCCAGGCAAGTTTCGGTTCAGAAAATGAGGAATTTATTGTGGGACATCGTGGAATATTCCCGCTTCAGCTCCTGTACTTTCATGAAGTTACGACAGGTGGTGGCGCTATACGTAGCCTTCAAAATGGCGTCTGTAACGGAGGTGCGTTCCAAGCAGACAGCTGTCATTGAGATTCCATTGGCGGAAAACCAGAGCGTCGTAGATATTCCTAGGCGCTTGCAGGATGCCTACGGAGACCTAGCAGTGAATAAAAGAACGGTGAGTCGTGGGCAAGGTGTTGGTTATCATCGCAACAAGGTCGCGCCGGCCGCACACATTTGTGACTCCCGTGGAATGTTGAAACGTGCGGACACTCTCATTCGAGGTGCTCAACAGTTTACAAACACCTCGCTGCTCAACTGGATGGCCCGCATCTCGTGGTCGTGCGGTAGCGTTCTCGCTTCCCACGCCCGGGTTCCCGGGTTCGATTCCCGGCGGGGTCAGGGATTTTCTCTGCCTCGTGATGGCTGGGTGTTGTGTGCTGTCCTTAGGTTAGTTAGGTTTAAGTAGTTCTAAGTTCTAGGGGACTTATGACCACAGCAGTTGAGTCCCATAGTGCTCAGAGCCATTTCAACTGGATGTCTCTGTTGGTAGTGCTAACGCACTCGTTCACTAGTTGGGGACCTCAAACGTAGCAGAAGACCATAAAAAAACTTTGTGTTCTGCCTTACGGCAGGTCTGGTCATGGGGCAAGCCTCAACAATGAGATACACCGCATGCGCGTCTACGGAAGTGATTCCAGTGGTGGTTTCCCGTTGCCTTCCACTGATGATGATGAAATGATAATGAGGACAAGACAACACTCAGTACCTGAGCGGAGAAAATCTCCGACCGAGCCTGGAATCGAGCCCGGGCCCCTTGGCGTGACAGACCGCTGCGCTGACCACATTTTTTTCCTTCTTTTTTTAAATTTTGTTCGATATAGTTCGTTGCGTTTGGTCCGGGCGGACGTCATATGGCATCCGTTCAAGTTGATCGTTGATTCCTTGACTCAGTTCTTTTTTTAATTTTTTTTATTATAGAGAGAGCACAAGCCTCTGACCGAACACGCTGAGCTACCGTGCCGGCATTTAATGATGATGAAAGGACACACAACACCCAGTCCCCTGCGGAGAATCGAACCCGGGCCCCCTGAGTAGTAGAAGAGCACTCAGGTATCGGGGCGGACAGAAGACCATAAAGAGCAACGAAAGACCATCTAAGTGGAATTGCTAACGCGTTACGAGGATGACCGTGACAATTTACTGTCGAACATCGTCACAGGCGACGATACACTGGTTCATCATTCGACACGGAAACAAAACAGAAGTACATGGAGTGGCGCCACACCATCTCATCTCTGAAGAAAAAGTTCAGCCGCACTCGCAGCCGATGAAGTCATCGCGACGGTCTTCTGGTACTCTGAAGGCGTTATTTTGGTGGCGTCCTCCCTCGTTGTGCTACAATCAACACTGAAGTGTGCTGCGCCATCCTCAAGAAACTGAAACAACTACTTCAGCGTGTCTGTCAACACATAAACATAAACGTACTTCCCCTGCTCCATGCCAACGCAAGGCGTCGCACAAGTCTGCGCATCATATTTTCAAATTTCCAGAAGGCTTTCGGCACCGTTCCTCACAAGCCTCTTCTAACCATACTGTATGCCTACGGAGTATCTCCTCAGTTGTGCGACTGGATTCGTGATTTCCTGTCAGAAAGGTCACAGTTCGTAGTAATAGACGGAAAGTCATAGAGAAAACAGAAGTAACATCCGGCGTTCCACAAGGAAGTGTTATAGACTCTCTATTGCTCCTGATCTATATTAACGACGTAGGAGACAATCTGAGTAGCCGTCTTAGATTGTTTTCAGATGATGCTGTCATTTAACGTCTTGCAAAGTCATCAGATGATCAAATCGCTTGCAAAATGATTTAGATAAAATATCTGTATGGTGCGAAAAGTGGCAATTGACCCTGAATAAAGAAAAGTGTGAAGTTATTCACTTGAGTACTAAAAGAAATGAGCTAAATTTCGATTACGCGGTAAGTCACACAAATCTGAAGGCTGTAAATTCAGCTAAATAATTAGGTATTACAATTTCAAATAACCTAAATTGGAACGATCACATCGATAATATTGTGTGTAGGGCAAACCAAATAGTGCGATTCATTGGCAGAACACTTAGAAGGTGCAACAGGTCTACTAAAGAGACCCCACGCCCGGGTTCCCGGGTTCGATTCCCGGCGGGGTCAGGGATTTTCTCTGCCTCGTGATGGCTGGGTGTTGTGTGCTGTCCTTAGGTTAGTTAGGTTTAAGTAGTTCTAAGTTCTAGGGGACTTACGACCACAGCAGTTGAGTCCCATAGTGCTCAGAGCCATTTGAATTACTAAAGAGACTGCATACACCTCGCTTGTCCGCCCTGTTCTGGAGTATTGCTGTGCGGTGTGGGATCCGCATCAGGTGGGACTGACGGATGACATCGAAAAAGTACAAAGAAGGTCAGCTCGTTTTGTATTATCGCGAAATAGGGGAGATAGTGTCACAGACAGGATACGTGAATTGGAGTGGCAATCTTAAAACAAAGGCGTTTCACGTTGCGTCAGGATCTTCTCATGAAATTTAAATCACCAGTATTCTCCTCCGATTGCGAAAACATTCTGTTCAAAATGGTTCAAAAGGCTCTGAGCACTATGGGACTCAACTGCTGTGGTCATAAGTCCCCTAGAACTTAGAACTACTTAAACCTAACTAACCTAAGGACAGCACACAACACCCAGCCATCACGAGGCAGAGAAAATCCCTGACCCCGCAGGGAATCGAACCCGGGAAAACATTCTGTTGGCACCCACCTACGTAGGAAGAAATGATCACCACGATAAAATAAGAGAAATCAGGGATCGCACAGAAAAAATTAAGTGGTCGTTTTTCCTGCGTGCCGTTCGAGAATCGAACGGTAGAGAGACAGCTTGAAGGTGGTTCATTGAACCCTCTGCCAGGCACTTTATTGTGAATAGCAGAGTAATCACGTAGATGTAGATGTAGATGCAGACACGAGAGGAGATCACAGAACTTTATTAGACTGTACTTCCTCATCTATCCCACAGCCAGGATTTCGCACCTTGCGACTTGCTTCTGTTTGGCCCAATGAAGGATGCATTCTACGGGAAGCAATATGTGGATGATGAGGAGGTTATTGATGCAGTAAGACAATGGCTCCGACGTCGATCAGTCGAGTTATACTGTGCAGGCATTCAGGTCCTCCCAGTAAGGTGGCGTAAACCGGTCTAATTAAAAGGTGGTAAAGCTGAAAAATTCGGTTTTGTAACCAAAGGAGTGGGGAATAACATGATGTATTGGAATCCTGAATTAAACCAAAATGCGCTCAGAAAAAATGTGTTGCGTTATTTACTGAACGTGCGTCGTATAATATTAGTATAATAATTTTTGTACTCCCCCGTGAACCATGGACCTTGCCGTTGGTGGGGAGGCTTGCGTGCCTCAGCGATACAGATGGCCGTACCGTAGGTGCAACCACAACGGAGGGGTATCTGTTGAGAGGCCAGACAAACATGTGGTTCCTGAAGAGGGGCACCAGCCTTTTCAGTAGTTGCAGGGGCAACAGTCTGGATGATTGACTGATCTGGCCTTGTAACATTAACCAAAACGGCCTTGCTGTGCTGGTACTGCGAACGGCTGAAAGCAAGGGGAAACTACAGCCGTAATTTTTCCCGGGGACATGCAGCTTTACTGTATGATTAAATGATGATGGCGTCCTCTTGGGTAAAATATTCCGGAGGTAAAATAGTCCCCCATTCGGATCTCCGGGCGGGGACTACTCAAGAGGACGTCGTTATCAGGAGAAAGAAAACTGGCATCCTACGGATCGGAGCGTGGAATGTCAGATCCCTTAATCGGGCAGGTAGGTTAGAAAATTTAAAAAGGGAAATGGATAGGTTAAAGTTAGATATAGTGGGAATTAGTGAAGTTCTGTGGCAGGAGGAACAAGACTTTTGGTCAGGTGATTGCAGGGTTATAAATACAAAATCAAATAGGGGTAATGCAGGAGTAGGTTTAATAATGAATAAAAAAATAGGAGTGCGGGTTAGCTACTACAAACAGCATAGTGAACGCATTATTGTGGCCAAGATAGACACAAAGCCCATGCCTACTACAGTAGTACAAGTTTATATGCCAACTAGCTCTGCAGATGATGAAGAAATTGATGAAATGTATGACGAGATAAAAGAAATTATTCAGGTAGTGAAGGGAGACGAAAATTTAATAGTCATGGGTGACTGGAATTCGTCAGTAGGAAAAGGGAGAGAAGGAAACATAGTAGGTGAATATGGATTGGGGGGAAGAAATGAAAGAGGAAGCCGCCTTGTAGAATTTTGCACAGAGCATAACTTAATCATAGCTAACACTTGGTTCAAGAATCATAAAAGAAGGTTGTATACCTGGAAGAATCCTGGAGATACTAATAGGTATCAGATAGATTATATAATGGTAAGACAGAGATTTAGGAACCAGGTTTTAAATTGTAAGACATTTCCAGGGGCAGATGTGGATTCTGACCACAATCTATTGGTTATGAACTGCAGATTGAAACTGAAGAAACTGCAAAAAGGTGGGAATTTAAGGAGATGGGACCTGGATAAACTGAAAGAACCAGAGGTTGTAGAGAGTTTCAGGGAGAGCATAAGGGAACAATTGACAGGAATGGGGGAAAGAAATACAGTAGAAGAAGAATGGGTAGCTCTGAGGGATGAAGTAGTGAAGGCAGCAGAGGATCAAGTAGGTAAAAAGACGAGGGCTAATAGAAATCCTTGGGTAACAGAAGAAATATTGAATTTAATTGATGAAAGGAGAAAATATAAAAATGCAGTACATGAAGCAGGCAAAAGGGAATACAAACGTCTCAAAAATGAGATCGACAGGAAGTGCAAAATGGCTAAGCAGGGATGGCTGGAGGACAAATGTAAGGATGTAGAGGCTTGTCTCACTAGGGGTAAGATAGATACTGCCTACAGGAAAATTAAAGAGACCTTTGGAGAGAAGAGAACCACTTGTATGAATATCAAGAGCTCAGATGGCAACCCAGTTCTAAGCAAAGAAGGGAAGGCAGAAAGGTGGAAGGAGTATATAGAGGGTTTATACAAGGGCGAAGTACTTGAGGACAGTATTATGGAAATGGAAGAGGATGTAGATGAAGATGAAATGGGAGATAAGATACTGCGTGAAGAGTTTGACAGAGCACTGAAAGACCTGAGTCGAAACAAGGCCCCGGGAGTAGACAACATTCCATTAGAACTACTGATGGCCTTGGGAGAGCCAGTCATGACAAAACTCTACCATCTGGTGAGCAAGATGTATGAGACAGGCGAAATACCCACAGACTTCAAGAAGAATATAATAATTCCAATCCCAAAGAAAGCAGGTGTTGACAGATGTGAAAATTACCGAACTATCAGTTTAATAAGTCACAGCTGCAAAATACTAACGCGAATTCTTTACAGACGAATGGAAAAACTGGTAGAAGCGGACCTCGGGGAAGATCAGTTTGGATTCCGTAGAAATGTTGGAACACGTGAGGCAATACTAACCTTACGACTTATCTTAGAAGAAAGATTAAGAAAAGGCAAACCTACGTTTCTAGCATTTGTAGACTTAGAGAAAGCTTTTGACAACGTTAAGTGGAATACTCTCTTTCAAATTCTGAAGGTGGCAGGGGTAAAATACAGGGAGCGAAAGGCTATTTACAATTTGTACAGAAACCAGATGGCAGTTATAAGAGTCGAGGGGCATGAAAGGGAAGCAGTGGTTGGGAAAGGAGTGAGACAGGGTTGTAGCCTCTCCCCGATGTTATTCAATCTGTATATTGAGCAAGCAGTAAAGGAAACAAAAGAAAAATTCGGAGTAGGTATTAAAATTCATGGAGAAGAAGTAAAAACTTTGAGGTTCGCCGATGACATTGTAATTCTGTCAGAGACAGCAAAGGACTTGGAAGAGCAGTTGAACGGAATGGACAGTGTCTTGAAAGGAGGATATAAGATGAACATCAACAAAAGCAAAACGAGGATAATGGAATGTAGTCAAATTAAATCGGGTGATGCTGAGGGGATTAGATTAGGAAATGAGACACTTAAAGTAGTAAAGGAGTTTTGCTATTTAGGGAGTAAAATAACTGATGATGGTCGAAGTAGAGAGGATATAAAATGTAGACTGGCAATGGCAAGGAAATCGTTTCTGAAGAAGAGAAATTTGTTAACATCGAATATAGATTTAAGTGTCAGGAAGTCGTTTCTGAAAGTATTTGTATGGAGTGTAGCCATGTATGGAAGTGAGACATGGACGATAACTAGTTTGGACAAGAAGAGAATAGAAGCTTTCGAAATGTGGTGCTACAGAAGAATGCTGAAGATAAGGTGGGTAGATCACGTAACTAATGAGGAGGTATTGAATAGGATTGGGGAGAAGAGAAGTTTGTGGCACAACTTGATTAGAAGAAGGGATCGGTTGGTAGGACATGTTTTGAGGCATCAAGGGATCACCAATTTAGCATTGGAGGGCAGCGTGGAGGGTAAAAATCGTAGAGGGAGACCAAGAGATGAATACACTAAGCAGATTCAGAAGGATGTAGGTTGCAGTAGGTACTGGGAGATGAAGAAGCTTGCACAGGATAGAGTAGCATGGAGAGCTGCATCAAACCAGTCTCAGGACTGAAGACCACAACAACAACAACATAGTGGAAAGACACAAATTTTCTTAAGCAGTGTGAGAAAAACAGTGAGTGTAGGTCACAGCAAATATTTATTTAGTCTGGTAACAGGTTTCAGTCAAACATGCCTATCTTTAGACCACTAGCTCCGATATTTAACAAAATTGGCCAAGTATACATGGACCAAGAAGTGAACTTTGCTCATTTTGTTAAATATCGGAGCTAGTGGTCTGAAGATACGTATGTCTGACTGAAACCGGTTACCATAATTAATAAATATTAGTTGCGGTCTAGCGTGACTGTTCCTGTCATAACATTAGTATTTTGCAGAAAACAATCTTAGCGTGCCAGCAAGTGAAGTCACCCAGTGGCGTTATGGTGCTACACACGCCTTGCTGTTGTGTCAGCTCTGTGATGTCCTACGAGGACGTGCTGAAAAGTAATTCCTACGAATCTTTTATTCTGTTCGCAATATCATTTGAAGTATTACGTGTCAATCATATTACTTGGCCGACTTTCACGCATCGCTGACACAAGCTGCAAACCTCTGCCGTTAGAGGGCTCAGAATTTTAGCGTGTAACGTGGCCCTGTATAACTTAAGTACGTCGGTGTGTGAGAAACAGCGTGCTATAATCGAGTTTCTAATTTCAGAAAACGTACCACCAATTGTAATCCATATGAGAATGGAAACTGTGTACGGTGATGATCGAATTGATATCAGTAATGTGCGATGTTGGGTTGTTCTTGCTCGTTATGAAGGAAATGGTGATGCTAACCTCAATGCGTTTTACAAAGCTCAGAGTGGACAACCGCGTACGGCAACTGACGAGACTAATCGGACTGGGGATGATGAACTCATCAGAGAAAATCGTCGGACAACACAGACGCAGAGCTCTCATGGAATTGTGGCATTTCACGAGAGTGTGTACAGGCCACCATTGCTGAACTTCAGTACAGAAAACAGTGTGCACGGTGGTGTAACTTTACACGTATGTAGTGAGTATTTGGGCAGTCACACTTGTTAAAGGGTAAGGTGAATTCGGTGTACGGCTGAACGCTAAGAGTCCGGGGCTCAGGGCGCGTCGAAATGGCCATGCCAGGCCAGCCAGCGACGAAGAAGAGTGGTGTAGCCGCATATGGGTAAATTCCAAAAGAAAGGAGCTGGATAATGGTCGCTCACTTAGCAGAATGTGGAATGACTAGCAATGGCGAACTCTGAGACAATCAAAGATGGATTCTTACACCTCTTTGAAAATGAATAATAATTTATAGCCGAGTATCCCTTTGTTACCTGACATAAGAAAAAATTTACTTTTTAACATTTTCTTTGCAGAATTTATGCTATTGTGGCCTCAAATGACGGTAGGATTTTTTGTAACATTTTATTTTATTTTTTACAACTTTTTTCACTCCTGGTACTCAGAAGTACCGTCAGACTCCATGGACAGAATCACAACATGCGCAGAAAAATGCTCCAATTTTTATAACTTGTATTTTATTCCACATAAATATTAAATATTTTTACATTAGAAAATTAATTAACAAAAATATGATATTTCTGATTTTTTTTTAAATTCGCATAAATTTACCTTACTATGTGTGTCCGGTATTCACTTTGAGGTGAAGGTGTAAACGGCAAAGAACACTCTGAGGCATCATTATCCGAAAAAGTGGAGTTTGTTTCAGAATCTGCCTCTTGCAAAATGGCACGAAAAATCTTTGTCAAAATTATTAACATTTTCGTCATCATCTGCGATGTCAGTATCCTCTGTAATATCAGAAGGAATGTTCTCATATAAAATTGCTTCAGTGTCTGCATCACTCAAAGGTCGAAAGTAGCCACCAGTTTTACGATTTTCGTCCATCTGTGTGCGAAAAAGTGGACAGAACAACTAGTGAGAGGTAACGCACTGTTGCTACAATAAAGTGTTCGCACAACCTGACGGTACTACTAAGTCCGCTTTATATTTTCCACTTTATCTCATTCCCTTGTAACGTAAGGCTTCAAACTATTATAAAAATACAAAGAAGGTAAGTACTTACAATGTAAAACTCAGCGGAAGTTTCAATAAATTGCGCACAAATTCAGGCAACACCATGGAAACAAGCACATACAATCTTCTGTTTTCACAGCAGCGCGGGAAAAATAATTTCAAGCTCTGACAGCCAGAGAGGTCTATGTATTGCATAATAACATCTATGAAACAGTAGAGCAGAGTTACTATAACGTACCGACAGGCTCTCAGATCACGAAACTGCACCACGAGAAAATAATGAGAGTCAAAACTTACTGGTACTTTTAAGTACCATCAGGCAACAAAGGGTTAAAGCAAATCCGAATACACTTACGATTGTTCAAAAAAATTTCGGGCTTGCAGCCGGTCGTCGTAAACTTCATTGCACGATATTTCGGCTGGACAACTGCTAGCCATCTTCAGATGAGCAGAACGAGGGCTAACGAAGACGTTCTCCGCTCCGTCTTATATAGTGCGCTGATAGTACTGCCGAGCATGCGTTGCAGTCGCGGAGACAGAAGGACCATACCGCCCAACGGCAGCGCCCTCGCTGGTGGAACTGCAGTACTCAGCTGTCGTCGGTATTGTCGCTGGCCACAGCTATCGAAGTCTTCTAGCATCTTCGTGTCGAGCAAATTTCGGAGATGACGGGATTCCATGCGTTATTCAATTGGTAACCACTGTCACGGTTCGTTAGATTTCCCGCATTGCGTATTTCAACGGATTCTTTGATAAAGGAGTCCCAAAAAGTTGTTGCTGTGGCCAAAATCGAACATTTTGTCGTACTCCATTGAATGTCCGTTAGACATACAATGATCCGCAACTGAAGACTTACTGGGTTGCAGTAGGCGAGTGCAACGTTGATGTTCTGTACAACGCTCTTCCACTATATGCGTTGTCTGGCCATACCACATTGACACGGTATTTTGTAAATTCCCGCCTTCCGCAGTAACAAATCATCCTTCACCGATCCCATCAAATCCGAAATCTTGAAAAACCACATTCACATGAAGATTATTAAGAATCTTCGCTATCTTGAAGGAGATATTTCCAACGAAATTTTACATTACACTTACGATATCAGAAAAATTAGGTTCATTCAATGACACGGCAATATTTTCACTATCTTTCAAACTTCAGAAGCTCATAGCTCACATTGAACAAACACTTTCATAATGAAACTCTGAATTAACAGCTTTTAAATGCTTCATTCAATTTCAACAAATGATGTCTCAGATGTAAGCATTGCACTATAGGCCTATTCTTTGACATCGATCTGTTGTAGAATTTTAGGACATGTTTTTTGCTCGCGTATCATGTCATTTCTGGAAACCCAGAATCTACTCTGTAGGAATCAACATGGATTCCGGAAACAGGGATCGTGTGAGACCCAACTCGCTTTATTTGTTCATGAGACTGAGAAAATATTAGATACAGGCTCCCAGGTAGATGCCATTTTCCTTGACTTCCGGAAGGCGTTCGATACAGTTCCGCACTGTCGCCTGATAAAGTAAGAGCCTACGGAATATCAGACCAGCTATGTGGCTGGATTGAAGAGTTTTTAGCAAACAGAACACACCATAGAATGAGATTTTCACTCTGCAGCGGAGTGTGCGCTGATATGAAACTTCCTGGCAGATTAAAACTGTGTGCCGGACCGAGACTCGAACTCAGGCAAAGGTCCCGCGTTCGAGTCTCGGCCCGGCACACAGTTTTAATCTGCCAGGAAGTTTCAGAACGCAGCATGTTGTTCTCAATGGAGAGACGTCTACAGACGTTAAAGTAACATCTGGCTTGCCACAGGGGAGTGTTATGGGACCATTGCTTTTCGCAATATATGTAAATGACCTAGTAGATAGTGTCGGGAGTTCCGTGCGGCTTTTCGCGGATGATGCTGTAGTATACAGAGAAGTTGCAGCATTACAAAATTGCAGCGAAATGCAGGAAGATCTGCAGCGGATAGGCACTTGGTGTAGGGAGTGGAACTGGCCCTTAACATAGACAAATGTAATGTATTGCGAATACATAGAAAGAGGGATCCTTTATTGTATGATTATATGATGGCGGAACAAACACTGATAGCAGTTACTTCTGTAAAATATCTGGGAGTATGCGTACGAAACGATTTGAAGTGGAATGATCATACAAAATTAATTGTTGGTAAGGCGGGTGCCAGGTTGAGATTCATTAGGAGAGTCCTTAGAAAATGTAATCCATCAACAAAGGAAAGGGAGGCAATGACAGTGGCACGTAAAGTGCCCTCTACCACACACCGTTGGGTGGCTTGCGGAGTATAAATGTAGATGTAGATGTAGATTGTCAATGATCTTAGTTTGACCGAGTATTTATAACATTTTCTTGTTTAAAAATTGTTGTAATATATTTCTTCTGCGAAGTGATCATGTCTAGTCATATAATCTAAACAGAGGTTAAGAATGATGTATTTTTGGTGTGCCACAAGGTAAGGTGAATGTGATGTACAGCTGAATATTAGCGGGCCAGGGGCTCAGGTAAATCCCAAAAGAGAGCAGCTGGGCAATGGTCGCACGCTTAGCAGAATGTGGAATGACCGGCAATGGCGGACTTTGAGACAAGTTGAAATATGACTTCTTACAGTTCTTTGAGAACGAATAATCCTTTATAAACAAGCATTAACCCCATATATACAAAATAGTATTTTCAATATCTTTCAAACTACCGAAGTTCGTAGCTCAAAGTGAACAAACATTTTCACGATGAACCTCTGATTTAACAACTCTTAAATGCCTCTTGCGATTTCAACAAATAATATCTCAGGTGATAGCATTGCACGACAGCTTTCACCCCTGAAAGCCACTCATCTGTATCTGTTTTATTTATTGAGTTATGATGTCTTTTGTATCTGTTTTCTTATGCAAATGTTTTGCAAGACTACACTGGTCTTGCGGTATGATGTGAAAGGGTACAGGCGACTGTGAGTTTACAGATTAAAAGAGGGCACTTTAATCATGGCAATTTTCTGACGACAGTCTTACATGCAGTCAGAATTTAACGACACTGGGGCACTTACGAATTCTTGGCAGTTTGCAGGAACAATTTTCTTGCCAACATGGATGATATGGCAAAGGTGAAGAAGAAAGTATGAAGACTGGCACGTGTCTGGTAGAGGCAATTATAGGGAAAGGAGAAAATTCTCGGGAGGGTGAGAGAAATGTGTCGGATAGGAGGAATATGTGCACTTTACATACCTGTATTAGTAATAAGAGAAGAAGTGTGTATTGTAATTATAATGTCAGGATGTGTGATAGTTACTATCCGAAATGAAGAGTAATAACATCTTGTTATTATTCTGATGTCTGTAATAGAGGCAATGAGGTAGCCAGAAGAGGAAACAGGTGTTGCTATGGAGCTGAGGGGCAAAATAGTTAGTGGAAAGGAAGTTATTAACAATAAATTATTGTGTGAGCCTGCTCAAGAAAAGCATATGCTGGTCTGATTTTTGTGGTGGTGATGCAGTGGATGATGTGAGTATCCTTTGATTGTTACTAAATCGGCTTGCTTAAAAGGAAGCATGTGTTGATACTAAGATTTTAAAGGTAATGGTGCAACCGATAATGTGGTTATTCTTAGAATCTTATGATCGCGCTTTTACCAGTGGGTAATAATAATTATTTTAGTGATGAATGCGTCAGTTAAGACAGAATTAATTATTGTAATGCAAGTATTATGAAATTCGTTCAAAAATGGTTCTGAGCACTATGGGACTTAACATCTGAGGTCATCAGTCCCCTAGAACTTAGAACTACTTAAACCTAAGTAACCTAAGGACATAACACACATCCATGTCCGAGGCAGAATTCGAAACTGCGGCCGTAGCGGTCGCGTGGTTCCAGACTGGAGCGCCTAGAGCCGCTCGGCCACAGCGGCCGGTATGAAATTCGTCCTAAGGTAGAAGTTGAGATATGGTTTTTTTATGGAAGGCAAATATCATGTGTTTAGGGATAAGGATTTCAGTACTGGTTGGACAGAGACGGAAAAAGTAGAATAGACTGAAAAGTAAAAAGAATGAAGAGAAGTAAACGTATTTATGCTAAAGTATTTATTTATGCCGTATTTTCATGTTATTGAAACTATTTTGGAGGTTTTCATTATAATGTTATATGTGGTCAGGAAGGTTTATGTGTGTTATGTGACATGATTTGCACAGCTGGTGTAAGTGAAAGTGATGTATGAAGTTCTATTTGAATGGTAAGGATAAAATTTGATGTTCAGTAAGAATATTCCAGGTGTAAGAAAAGAATTTGGGCATTTTTTTGTGTGAATATATACGTGGAGGCATACGGGTGATAAAATATTTTGAATTGCGATAGTGAGCAGGTGTGGCATGAGAAATGGTACTTGGAGGATAAGTCTGGTGCGTAGGGGCGAGGTAAGTGGTGTGAATTTCAATGTAAATTTTCATTTGTAAAAAGGGAATGAATATATGTTGATTTGTTTCAAATGGTTCAAATGACTCTAAGCACTATGGGATTTAACATCTGAGGTCATCAGTTCCCTAGACGTAGAACTACTTAAACCTAACTAACCTAAGGACATCACGTACATCCATGCCCAAGGCAGGATTCGAACCTGCGACCGTAGCAGCCACGTGGTTCCTGACTGAAGCGCCTGGAACCGCTCGGCCACAGCGGCCGGCTGATGATTTATTTATTCATGTTAGAATATAGAGGTAAAGTGTGTTTTGTAAGATTAGCAAAGGATCTGGGGCTAGCTTAGTTTATTTTGTGGATATCTATTCCGCTGGGGAAGCAGGAGTTAATTTGTTATTTCATTATTGTTAATTAATATCATGCGAAGCTTGCAGGAGGCAACAAAATCCTGTCAAAATTTAAATGGTATTGGCTGAAGCATGGTGGAATGTCATGGATATGTGAATCTGTTTGAATTTACATTAATTCATTTGTCTTGTTGGCTTAGTGAGTTTTATTTCAGAACTATATACAGTGGACACACGGTGAACCAGGGAAGGGTTTTGTACTGTGATCACTGGGTGGTCATGGGTCAGTCATTTGAGTTATGACTTGCTGGGGCTATTTGTCTGAACATTTGAAAGTACACACATTGGCTGGCGAGAGATTGCACAGCACTGCTATCCGCACACAGAGGCGAGTGTGGGAAGGACTATAGCCATAGTGATGAGGCCTGGACATAAGAAGCTGGTTGCATCCATCAGGTGGAATCAGCGAACATCAGCGCCGATAAGAAGTGACAGTGATTTACGTGCAATGAAATTGTGTGCGTTAATTTTAAAATCTTATATGGGTACATAATTTTTTTTCAAATAATTGTTTATTTTTTTACGGGCCCAGAAAAGAACTACTAATTCTAAATTATTGATTTCACTGAATATTTCAGTTGGATGTGTTATAGGGCGTCCATAAATGTTTACCCTGATTTCAAGGTTAAATGTTAATTATATTTGTGACCGTAATGTTTGTTTTTTGTTACAGGTCTAGTAGGGAACCCTTGAAGTTTCTGTACAGCTGTGTCTCATTCAACACTTTCGCCACAAGGAGCGCTGTGTGAGTTACCTCGTAAAAATGGCTTCCCCCCTAGAGAAACTTGTGTGTTGTGTGGCTAGCTGAAACCAAATCACCGATTACTGTGCAGCGAAAGTTTATGTCCCATTATGGAAAGAAAACACCTGATGTTGAGTTAATTAGAACATGAACGGAAACTTTTTAGCAACGGGATTGGTTCAGAAACGGACAAGTAGCGGCAGATCATCTGTTTCGGAGGAGACTGTGCAGGTAGTTCAGACCGCATTCACCAAGTCGCCACAAAAATCGATTAGACAAGCTTCGCGGGAGCTTCAAGTGCCAAAGTGAGCAGTCCACGAAATGGTTCGCAAACGTCTCAAACTGTACGCTTATAAGGTCCAAATTGTCCAGGCGTTACAACCAGATGAATGCCCAACACGTGAACATTTTGCAATGGACATGCTGAACCGTTTAGATGAGGACAACGGTTTCTTCAAGCGTATGTGTTTTTCCAATGAGGCTACATT
This sequence comes from Schistocerca nitens, assembly GCF_023898315.1. Lineage (NCBI taxonomy): Eukaryota > Metazoa > Arthropoda > Insecta > Orthoptera > Acrididae > Schistocerca > Schistocerca nitens. Next base: position 775,967,387 of record NC_064616.1, on the reverse strand, counting down.
TAATGTTTGTGGCTCAGTTAATCGCCATAATGTCCGCATCGGGGCATCAAACACGCCACATGTTGTACGAGAACACATTCGGGACAGTCCTAAGATTAACATGTGATTTGGGTTAATGTGTGATCGAGTGACTGACCCATTTTAATTCAGTGAAAGAATTGCAAGAGTTTATGGTACCTAGATATTTTAGTGAATTATGCCATTCCATGTCCAAAGGATATGCAAGACTTTATCGTATTTTAGCAATATGACCCCTCCGTCATTGGGTTGTAGAAGTCCATGATTTCCACCCAACAGGTGGATTGGCAGGGATGGCCCAATTCCATGGCCCTTGAGATCAAATGACATTATCCCCTTAGATTTCTTTCTTTACGGGCCTGTGAAAGATATTGTGTACAAAACGGCAGTTCAGGATATTTCGACATTGCAACAACGCATAAGGGATTCCATTGACACTGACACCAGACATACTGCAGAATGTGTGGCAAGAGACTGAATACTGCCTTGATATTTTGCATTTTACCAGGGGTGCACATATTGAAGTGATTAAGTATTGAAGAGTGTTACCTGTATTAAATGTTTACGTAATGTTAAAAACTTAATGAGTAGAGGCATGTGTTGTATAACGCATGATTCATTTACTGTATCCAATTAACAATTACACTGTTCTGTTATCAGGATAAACATTTATATACACCCTGTGTTTATGATTATGTTTGTATTCATGTATGTTTCCTACGTAGTACTCATGCTGTTTCATTCACTGCAAAATACGTTTCACACCTTTTTCACAAATTAGGTATTGCTGCCAGTTTACCGTTGTGGCAGGAAGATGACACTGATAGGACACTTTTGATATCAAGTTGACATGCAAATTAATTAAACTGATCAATTAATTACCTCACCGAACCACGTCCACGCCCCCCCCCCCCCCATGATGCGATGTGTTTCCCTCAGCCTGCACGTGGGTTCCCGCCCATTCTCCCCTCTTCCACACTTCTACCCCTCCTCCCCCCCCCCCCTACCCTTGTCGGGAATTTCGAATTTTCTTGGGAATTTAGAATTTTGACGGGAATTTCGAAAATGGTGGGAATTTCTTTGTCCCAGGGCTGTACCGACGTCCAACCCGACCCCACACCCCGGAATTGGAGGGAAATTAAAAGTGGCCTCTCTGCGGCTCAAACCTTGGTCCTTCTGGACAGAAATCCCAAGTAACCCCCCAACACGTGGAAACTACCCAGAAGCATGAGAGGAAGGTTAGGTTAGGGTACTTTATTTATTTTGGTTGGAAACTAAAGTAATGATTGTCCTAATTACGCAATTAATCATAAAGATTGGGCCTAATTACACAACTATATGCATAGCGCCACACAAGGAGTGCCTAAAATCGAAATACAGCTAAAAATTGATGGTGCCATACAACTGGTGCTATCCTGATGGGAAAAAAATTCACAATACCACCCGAAACACGTAGCAGACGCACTGAAACTATACACTTCACCTACAAGCTGGCAGGAAAAAAGTGTGGAGTGAGAAGTACTATCTTTACATTTCTGATGGGAAATATATGCAACTGACGAGATGCTTGAGTTGGACAGAGAGGAGTTTAATAAGTGTATTACCTGTAAGCATATAGCTGAGGACTGTATCTACTGTTGTTTGACGTCAGAGTTCGCTTTAGATGCCTACTCGACAATCAATCTGCAGCCCAGATAATCGAAGCTAATACACGCTACCACAACTGATGGAAAATGCTTCACTGTTGTAATTACACATCGTGAAAAAAAACCAGCACTCATAATGAATGCGTCATAATGCAACACATGTACTGGGAAAAATCGTTGTCCCAAAAGACAGCAGAGGGGGCGGTAGTTGAACCCGTGTTCTCCTACATGTGCGATCAAAAACTGCCAAAATTAGAGGCCCTCTTACCTCCCCTCATCTCTACCCCTCCATCTCCCCTCCCTCCATCCACCTTTGGGTAGGGCATCTGTGAGCAATATGTATGTGGACATGGCCTTTTGGACAAGGTGCTGCGTATTTTTAATTATTTTAGAGGTGACAAACTTTATAATGTGCTGAGTTTTATCCACTTGACATCTTGTGAATGAGGTTCAGCATAAAATGAACATGTTAAAAAAAAATTTGAGACCTGAAGATAACAGCTAAGGCTATTGAAACCAACTGTGTGGAATAAAAAATATTTTGTGCGTCTTGGCTTTTGAATGGTATTTTACAAAAGTTTCAGGTCTTGTATTGCCCACATCAGTCGAATACTGGACAGTTGCGATCACGCACATTGGCAGTCGGCAGTGTTTGCTGGACATTTGCGGTCAGCACGGTTTGCCGGACATCTGCGGTTATCCTGTTCGACAGGTAGTTTAAGCAGCAATCCATCAGGAAACCGATGCCTTTCCTCGTGCTCGTCCTGTCCGCTTGCGAGCCGCCGTTTCCGCATCTTACTCAATACAGCCAGTGCGTAAGGCGTCTCCTTTTTCGACATCTTGGCATCTTGAAATCACGTTGCCAAATGAAAATATTGATATAATTATTGATGAGATTTTAGATATAATCATTACATCTAATACTAAAATCCGGAACTCGAAACATTTAAAACTTCGGGAAACAAAAGCCATTTCATCGGCTATGTTGACCTGTAATTAGTTCTCCCACGCATAAATATAGTCAATTCGTCTGTACAGTAGCTACAGGGTGTTTCAAAAATGACCGGTATATTTGAAACGGCAATAAAAACTAAACGAGCAGCGATAGAAATACACCGTTTGTTGCAATATGCTTGGGACAACAGCGCATTTTCAGGCGGACAAACTTTCGAAATTACAGTAGTTACAATTTTCAACAACAGATGGCGCTGCAAGTGATGTGAAAGATATAGAAGACAACGCAGTCTGTGGGTGCGCCATTCTGTACGTGGTCTTTCTGCTGTAAGCGTGTGCTGTTCACAACGTGCAAGTGTGCTGTAGACAACATGGTTTATTCCTTAGAACAGAGGATTTTTCTGGTGTTGGAATTCCACCGCCTAGAACACAGTGTTGTTGCAACAAGACGAAGTTTTCAACGGAGGTTTAATGTAACCAAAGGACCGAAAAGCGATACAATAAAGGATCTGTTTGAAAAATTTCAACGGACTGGGAACGTGACGGATGAACGTGCTGGAAAGGTAGGGCGACCGCGTACGGCAACCACAGAGGGCAAGGCGCAGCTAGTGCAGCAGGTGATCCAACAGCGGCCTCGGGTTTCCGTTCGCCGTGTTGCAGCTGCGGTCCAAATGACGCCAACGTCCACGTATCGTCTCATGCGCCAGAGTTTACACCTCTATCCATACAAAATTCAAACGCGGCAACCCCTCAGCGCCGCTACCATTGCTGCACGAGAGACATTCGCTAACGATATAGTGCACAGGATTGATGACGGCGATATGCATGTGGGCAGCATTTGGTTTACTGACGAAGCTTATTTTTACCTGGACGGCTTCGTCAATAAACAGAACTGGCGCATATGGGGAACCGAAAAGCCCCATGTTGCAGTCCCATCGTCCCTGCATCCTCAAAAAGTACTGGTCTGGGCCGCCATGTCTTCCAAAGGGATCATTGGCCCATTTTTCAGATCCGAAACGATTACTGCATCACGCTATCTGGACATTCTTCGTGAATTTGTGGCGGTACAAACTGCCTTAGACGACACTGCGAACACCTCGTGGTTTATGCAAGATGGTGCCCGGCCACATCGCACGGCCGACGTCTTTAATTTCCTGAATGAATATTTCGATGATCGTGTGATTGCTTTGGGCTATCCGAAACATACAGGAGGCGGCGTGGATTGGCCTCCCTATTCGCCAGACATGAACCCCTGTGACTTCTTTCTGTGGGGACACTTGAAAGACCAGGTGTACCGCCAGAATCCAGAAACAATTGAACAGCTGAAGCAGTACATCTCATCTGCATGTGAAGCCGTTCCGCCAGACACGTTGTCAAAGGTTTCGGGTAATTTCATTCAGAGACTACGCCATATTATTGCTACGCATGGTGGATATGTGGAAAATATCGTACTATAGAGGTTCCCAGACCGCAGCGCCATCTGTTGTTGAAAATTGTAACTACTGTAATTTCGAAAGTTTGTCTGCCTGAAAATGTACTGTTGTCCCAAGCATATTGCAACAAACGGTGTATTTCTATCGCTGCTCGTTTAGTTTTTATTGCCGTTTCAAATATACCGGTCATTTTTGAAACACCCTGTACTTTCCACACTTGTTGACTAAGATAGAAACAGCCTATGTCCATGGGAGAAACAGGAAAGGAACGACGTAAAAAGACCAGGAATGTTCGCTAATCATTTTGAACACTGCTTTTGTGGCTATTTGAATATCTACATCTACACAGATATTTCGCAATCCAAATCCATCGTGGCAGAGGGTACCCCGTACCGCTACTAGTAATTTCCTTTTCTGTTCCACTCGCAAACAGGACGAGGGAAAAACGACTATCTATATGCCTCTGTATGAGACCTAATTTATCGTATCTTGTCTTCGTGGTCCTTACGGGCAATGTATGTTGGGGGTAGTAGAATCGTTCTGCAGGCTGCTACAAACGCCGGTTCTCTAAGCTTTCACAGTTCCAAACACTTGAGCAGTACTCAAGAATAGGTCGCACTAGTGTCCTATATGCTGTCTCCTTGTCTCCTTTACAGATGAACCACACTTTCCTAGAATTCTCGCAGTGAACCGAAGTCGACCATTCGCCTTCCCTACCACAACCCTCATTTTTCGCTCCATTTCATATTGCTTTGCAACGTTGTACGCAGATATTTGAACGACTTGACTGTCAAACAGGACGCTACTAATGCTGTATCCGAACATTACGGGATTGTTTGCCTTACTCATCCACATTAATTTAAATTTTTCTACATTTATAGCTAGCTACCATTAATCACACCAACTAGAAATTTTGTCTAAGCCACCTTGTACCCTGCTACATTCACTCAACTTCGACACCCTACAGCACACCACAGTATCATCAGCAAACAGCCGCAATTTGCTGCCCACCCTGTCCGCCAAATCAATTATGTACAGAGAATAATAGTGGCCCTATCACACCCCCCTGAGGCTCTCCTGACGCTGCAGTGGGACACCGTGTCAAACGCTTTCCGGGAATCTAGAAATACGGAATGTGCCTGTTGCCCTCGACCCATCGTTTGCAAGGATACCATGTGAAAAAAAGGGCAAGCTAAATTTCGCGCGAGCGATGCTTTCTAAAACCATGATGACTCGTGGACATACAATTCTCGGTCTCAAGAAAATTTATAATATTCGAACTGAGAATATGTTCAAGGGTTCTGCAGCAAATCGATGTTAGGGATGTTGGTCTGTATTTTCCGGGTCTGTTCTTTTGCTCTTCTTATACGCAGCATTCACCTGCGATTTTTCCCCCTGTCTCTTGGGACGCTGTTCTGGGCGAGAGATTCGCGATTAATGCAAGGTAGGTAAGACACCAATGCTATAAAGCATCCTTTGAAAAATCGAATAGGGATTCCATCGGGACCTGGTGACTTATTTGTTTTCAACTCTTTCACTTATTTCTCTACGCCAGAGATGCTTATTCTATTTCGTATACACGGGAGTCTGTTCAATGGTCAAAAGACGGTACGTTTGTACGATTCTCCCGCGTGAACGATTTCTTGAACGTGAAATTTAAAACCTCGGCTTTCATTTTGCTATCTTCAACTGCCACACAAGACTGGTCAACAAGTGAGTGGATGGAAGCCTTAGATCCGCTTAGCGATTTTAGATAGCACCAAATCTTTTGCGAAGATATGACGGTGGTAGTTATTGTATGCTTCGCATACATATCTTTTCACAGTCGCACGAACCTCTACTAACTTTTGCGTGTCGTCATTTGTGATTTCTCTTTTCATCCGAAGGTGCAACAGCCTCTGCTTCCTCAACATTTTCCGAATCTCGTTATTAAAGTATGTTAGGTCTTTTCCGCCCTTAATCCTCTTACTGGACATATAATCTGCTTAAACTTTGCCGCACAGTTCTTCTACGTCCATGTTACTGGAACTAAGTGACGTTAATTTACTGTCCAAGTTAGATGCTAACGAAAGCTTATCCGCTCTTTTTAGCAGAAACACTCTCCCAGCCTTCTTAACTGATTTATTAACTTTAGTAACCATAGTTGCTAATGACTGAAAGCCCAAAAAACGATAAGGAAAGAAGAAATGAGTACGCGAACGGTTGAAAAGAAGAATGAAATACTGCGTGATCATATACTCACCAAAATCCGATATCCCTTACGGCCAAAAATTCATTAATAATATGTCCTGGCACAACGTTCAAAAGAGAGAAGGAAAATATGGTTATTGAATAGGAAATTACAGTTGAATAAAGTTAAATGTAAGTGTAATTAGGAGCGTCATTTGAGTAATGTTTAACATTGGCTTCGTTAAGTCAAAACCCATTGCTTATTGAGTAAACGCTGGAGAACCGAACTGCGGCCAACTATTTCCGTTATTGTTTAGGGAGACTGCTGGGAGAGCTGAAATACATTTTAATTTTTACAACTAATGAAGGCTGATTCGCATCACACTTTGCATGGGCTTTGGACTGTGAAAATGATAAATGATCATTTACCATTTTGGGGCGCTTAAAAACAGCCTAAATAGGCTTCACCATTTTTATGCAAGAACTAGAGTACACTTTATTTACAACTACAGCTCAATATTACCGTCGACAATATTGCTTCAGTATACTTAACAATTTTAATTAAATAATTTGCGAGGACTCAGTGGTATTCATAGTTTTTTTAATACATTACGTTCTAATTTATTAGTCCGGTTTCTGAGAACGACAATGGCTTTCAAGCAGGGCCTAATGTTGCCAGTCTTTTCATAATTTTTTTGTTTCTCTGTATCCTGTCGTCTACTTTCAAGTATGTCTTCTTTCTCGTCTTCTCTTCAAGATTCATCTCCAACTTCATGTACATCCATTTTGTGAGTTCCGCTTCCTTCTTCAAACACTCCACCAAATAGGTGATTCTGGGGTGGGGGGTTTCCAACGACGTTGTTTATTACGCTTGCCATCCTTCAACAACATTCGTCGTTCGATGCCTTTTTCCGTAGCAATTCCACATTGCCGTGGGGTTGTGTTCATTCTGTAGCCGATGTCGACAAAACAGTCAAGAAATTGAGAGAGCCTTTCTCATCAATGTCAACTCATCCGTTATTTACGTCCTGCGGTTTTACAAACGCCAGCGCTGCGCACATATGACGTGAAGTCTTAAATCTTCGTTCTAGTGGTAATCATCAGTTAGATTCAGATTAGACGAAACATGGGAACATATGTGTCTTCCTTCTTATCAGGGAGCAGTGCAAATACAGCAAGAAGAATGTTTGTTTCAGTCACTCGGGCCTCCTATGTCTGCGTGTATCGTATAGATTTGTGCAAACTACTTGCTGCAGCTCTCAAATGTTCTATTCTTTAAAAAAATGGGAAGACGCTTTGAAGCTTTCTTTCCTTTGTTTCCACTAAAAATTATTATCCTTTCATCTAATTTATCGTCTTATAGAAGAAAAATACTGTCATCTCTCATTTTTAAGAGATCTTCATGAAGATTAATTTCATAAGAGCTCCTGGGCTCTTATTGACGACGCGAGGTCCTCCTCATTCTGAGTTAGACATCACCGTAAAAAAGTCAATATTTATTACGAAGATTTCCCATTCCATCAACGTATCTGAGATAATTGTGTATTTTCTTCTCCCTCTACACTTGCTTCTTTACTTCCGGAGCTGTATCATCAGGTGGTCGACAGAAAGATTCTAATCTTCTAAGCATTTCTCCTTTTTTCGATTGCATTCTTCACTTGGAACGATCCGACTTTTGGCAGAACAGGTAAAACTGCAAGTGGCTGGACACCGTACGGGGGAAATCCATGGCCCGGCTAGTGGGGGAGGAGACAAGAGTAGCCAGCCCTTCTGAGCAGGTGAAACCGCAAATGTCAGGAGTCGCAAGTGTCCGGAAACACATGTCAGATCGTCCAGTCACAACTGAGTTCACTTGTTTAAGGCACTCGGCTTGACAAATCATAATCTATTGAAATTGACTCCTCTGTTTGAATTAGAAACTACTCGTTGAAACATGAATAAAATAAACCCGATTTAAAAGCACCAGTTAACATACAACAAATACCGATTAAAAATTGTTGCTAAACTATGAAACCACAGTACGCTCCAAAAAGTCTAATCGACAGTAGTATTTCACTATATACCAATTTTTTCCAACAGTTCATTATAAAGAGGCAGTACTATCTTTAAACATCGCAGTTTACTTAGAAATATGGATATTGTTGATGTAAGTACGAAGACTTCTGGGACTAGTGTATTTTTGTTTAGGCATTAGGCTGTATCACAAGAAAATCGTGGTTAACACCATCTCGCGGCGGTTTCAAAGCTATTATTTGCTTATAGAGATTGACGTGATCCAGTATCCAAACGGATTTTCTTCTTCTTCTTTCGTTTCACCCTACTTTGCGTTACGTTAAATCAATAAATTTTTAATGTTCTGCGCTTTTCTATTAGCCCAGTATTGTTTCTGATCTTTCTTTCCTTTCTTCTTCAGAGATTTGGAGTGTTCGTTCGGTTTTAATTTTCATTTTGAACTTCTCTTTCTTGTTTTTTCTATTTTTTGTAGTTTTGTCTATGAGCATATTTTCTGTGGTTTGGAGTTCTCTTAAGTCATTCTCCGCTTCCTGCAACCAACTCTATGGAAGAATCTCCGTAGCTTGGGGGTCGGAAAGGCAAAATCGGAAACCACTTTTCATGTGTCAGCTAACGAATTAAATGAATTCTTCTCTGCACCTCTGAATACCAGCACAGCTGATAATTACCGTCCACAAGAATCCCTAAACAGGATAACTAACAACGATACCTTCCATCTAAAACATGTAACAACAAATACGGCAAGAAAAGCAATAATGAGAATCTCTTCTGATGCAATAGGCAACGACAGTATCGGTATAACCATGATTAAGAATGTTGCCGATATCTTAGTGCCTGTCTTAACTGACATATTTAATTTTTCCCTCGTGAACGGAATATATCCCACTGCATGGAAAAGAAGCCTAATTCGACCCATCCCTAAGATCGAAAACCCGCAACTGCCTAGTGATTACCGACCAATTAGCATACTGCCTGCTGTTTCCAAAGCACTTGAATATATTGTTCATGACCAAATCACTGAACACTTGCATGAATTCAGCCTATATGACAAATTTCAATCCGGTTTCCGTAAACATCACAGCACAAACACTGCTCTAATTAAAGTAACTGATGACCTGAAATATGCCATCGACAATCGAAAGGCAACAATATTGACGCTACTGGACTTCAGCAAAGCTTTTGACACTGTTAACTTTGACATAATGCTCAGAAAAATGCAACAGCTTAATTTCTCTGAAAGTGCAATGAGATGGTTTGAAAGCTACTTAAAAGACAGACAGCAATGTGTTGTCTGCGTAAATGAAAAATCTTCCTGGAAACATGTTTCCTCGGGAGTGCCACAAGGATCAGTCTTAGGACCACTTTTGTTTTCTTTATATGTCAATGATATTTCATCGGTTCTGTCCTCCTGTAAATATCATTTCTATGCCGACGACCTCCAGCTCTACCTAAGCGTCAGACCTGAAGATGTAAACACTGCAATCGCTCAGATGAATGATGATCTGTCTTCAGTAGTGACATGGGCGAAAAACCTGGGGCTTAAACTAAATGCAAAAAAGACGCAAGTAATCTTAATAGCCCATCAGAAATTAATAAGTTCAGATTTCCGCGAACGGCTACCTCCTATTCTGCTCGACGGTACTCCAATACCATATCAGAAAACAGTGAAGAACTTGGGTGTAACTTTGGATGAGCATCTCAACTGGGCGGAGAATACAGTCGCAGTGTGCCGAAAGACGTCTGCTTGTCGCTATGCTCTCAAAAAGTTTCGGAACATATTTCCACAGGACTTGAAACGCCAGCTCGTGCAAGCACTCGTTCTACCGAACCTCCACTATTGTGATGTGATTCAACAAGGCATGAGCAGTGAAAACAAAAGACGGCTAGAGCTAACCATGAATGCCTGTGTGCGTTACACCTGCAACATTCGCCGATACGATCATGTTAGTGCTTCATACTCCCAGCTAGGGTGGCTGCGGCCGGACAAATTGCGCGACTACCACACTCTATGTCTACTCCACCGACTCCTCGAGGCGCAAACACCCCAGTACCTTGCTTCAGAGATTAAAAACCTGTCATGTCATCATAATCGAAACACGAGGTCACTCTTATTTGGTATCCTAACTGTGCCCACTCACAAAACAAAAACTTTTGCAAACTCCTTCTCAGTTGCCGCTGTCCGCCTCTGGAACAAACTGCCCCTTACCTTGCGCAAAATTCAATCTCCTGCTGCTTTTAAGAAGAAGTTGAAGCATTTCCTACTATCATCCTCATAAAGTTCTCCACAAAATTAATGTACAAGGACAATCCCCTCATCTGTCAAATAGCAAAGCTAGCGTCTCCTATGTTGCTCCTGAGATGCCTTCCTCTTCATCTATCTCTATTAGCCACGCAATACTCTTTTCCTTTATATTTCCTTAATTATGTTTCATCATGTCTCTCTATTCTTCTCCTCCCTTCACCATGAGTCTCCCTCATACTCCCTGCTGCCAGCACTCCTATCTCAAATCTGTCTGTTCAATAATGTCTAATTATAACAGTACTTGTGATCTAAGAATATAAACTCTATATGTATGTATTTTTCCAGGTGTACCTTTCAAATTGTTTATTTCACTTTTTGTACTAGATGTAGTTTAACATGCCTACTAAAACATATGAATGTAAAATAAGTAGAATGCCTGGTTAGATGTAAGAGAGGGCCTGATGGCCCTAATCTTGCCAGGTTAAATAAATAAATAAATAAATAAATAAATAAAATTTTTTGAGGAAGGTCAAAACAATTTTTTTACATGGATTATATTCAAAATAAGTATTATTATTTGCCTATGTATTATTATATTTGAGTCGAGCATTAATTCTTGACTCTGTAAACCAGAAAACCTAATTCTTAATCTGATACTAAGGAAATAAGAAGCAAATTCGACACAATTTGTTAACTACCGAATTGCTGAATTTGCTGTCACATGTAATTTATTGCAACACAACGGTAGCGGCAGTAGTAGTACCTCGCGGACGTAAGTCAGCAAGGCAGACTAAGCGGACAATAGTTTTATTATGCTGTCATTGCTCGTCGGACCGGTTAATAATTCCTGACATTATTCTGTTAGGTAATTGCGTACTTAGCTGAATGGTACCGTGCTTGCCTCAAATGTAGCGGGCCTGGGTTCGATTCGTGGTCGGGTTGGAGATTTTCTCCGCTCGTGGACTGGGTGTTGTGTTGTTCTCATCATCATTTCATCCTCATCACCGGCACGCAAGTCGTCCAATGTGCCGTCGACAGAAATAAGACTTGCACTCGTCGGCCGAAGTTACCCGGATGGGGCCTCCCGGAAAACAATGTCACACGCTCATTTCATTTTTTGTCCTAAAGTGAAGTTACCCAGTCATAAACATATCTCACTTTTTGCACCCTATAGAAATCACATACTTGGTAAGCTGACGCTATGCTGTGGTGTCACGTCCTGATAAGATCATCACCCGCAGTCAGACTGGAGCGTGACTCATGTGGAAAGACAATGCAGCGGCACTCCTTGGCCTAATGCCGATGTTCGGTGTTCCGCAGCGGACACGCTGAACGCTGGCGTTGCGTCAAGGAAGACCGGCTGAGAGAACGACTTGGCCAGAAAATACTTTTGCTAAACAGCAACGACATGGAGAGCTTTTGTATTCGTAACACAAAGAGGCAGGCAGAGCCTGTAACACTGGGAATGCCTTCAGATTTCCTCCTGAGTCAGGCGAGACATGTATTTTTCAGAACTACGTTGCTAACACGCCTGTGACGTCGCCTACATTGACAGCTTTAGACTGATTAAACAATTACTGCCGTGCGAATGTAATGTACGTCTTCCACTACAGTTGCACTCACTCCTCTAGTGCTTGTCATAGCTTGCACTGTCATACAGCGTGTGCTATCATCAAGGACACGCTATAATCAAGGAGAAATCTGAAAATTGCCTGACAGCTCAGGAGTTAATCATACAGTTGCAATACTACTCTTGAACTATCTTCATTTTATAATTGAGACAGTCGGTGAGGAGAAATTTTGCGCTTTAGGCACCAGATATAATCATTCGTTTATACGGATTAAAATGTTATTCATAGACTTCAGTGTCATAAAAATCTTTAATTTTAAATATAGAGATACAGTTGCAACTGTATCTTTTAGTCTTACAGTCAGACAGTTTGATTTATATATTGATAATCGATTATGTTTATTCTTCATTACATGTAGCTTATTAAATACTTGAAGCCATATCAAAATCAGTAATTGTTAAATCTTATGACATCACGGAATCCTCCGAAATAATTCGACACCTTCCGCGGGTGTTTGAAGATTCCTGCAGTTAATGATACGAGTGCATGCGTGTGTAGAAGCAAGATAGTGATATTTTGAATATCCGTTATGATTTTCTGACTCGATTACTTTATAAAGTAACTACAAAATGAAGAGTTTTACAGAACGTCTCATTTACTGTGTCCTGTGCTCACAGAAACCAGTACTGAGGAGTATATCTCCAGGCGTCATTGCGGGCCGTTCAATGGACTTTGGTGGGTGGCGTATCGGTTTTAGCTTAAATCTAAGGAGAGGCCTTGGAAGGAAGTTTTGAGAAAACCATCCAGGAAATGATGATAGAAGGCGTTGATTTTATTGTCATCAAAGTGCATTAAATTTCACATTTTTGTGACCCAATTTGGAAGTGATGAAGGCTATTTTATCTTCTCCCCTCTCATCATCGCTCATATTCTTCCACCACGTATAAATAGAAAGTCGGTATTCGTCTTTTGGATTTGCAGCTCTTGTATTTCTTTTCCGTGTTTGTAGTTAAAATTATTGGATATAGTTTCCGTCTTTTATGCAAAACTGTTTTTTCTTGTTACCCAAACATGTTTCGGCACCTCTGCGCCATTATCAGTGGGATTTGTTTAGTGAAAAACTGTAAAAAGTGAACATATTTTAGGTTGTAACTGATGTGATAAAATGAGACCTACAGACAATTTTTGTTGTCTTCGTTCTTACCTGGATTTTACATTATATGGTTTGCAGGACCATCTGTATGGTGTCCTGTAATGGTAGCTTGTCATCTGCAAACCAAAATATGTAAATGTGAATTTTATCAGGGGATGTGTTAACTTGCTGATAAAATTCAAATGTACATCGTGTGGTTTGCAGATGACGACCTATCAGTGCAGGATACCATACGGATGATACTGAAAATCCATGTAATGTAAAATCCAGGTAAGAACAAAAACGAAAAAAAAAATTGTCTTTAAGCCTCATTTTGCTACATCAGCTGTAACCTACAATATGTTCACTTTTTACAGTTTTTCACTAAACAAATCCCACTGATGATGGCACAGAGGTGCCGAAACACGTCTGGGTAACAAGAAAAAACAGTGTTTTGGATAAAAGGCGGAACTTATATTCAATAATTGAAGGTAGGTAAATTTACACCTATACAAGATGTTAAAAAAAGTATTCCGTATTATGAGAAGTAACAATATGGACAAAAAGAAGACAAAAACGTCCAGTAAACATTGGCTCTAAAATGCACACTTTAAGAGCTATGAGCATTTGTTCATCTTTCTGCTGCTAACTATTTGCTATTGCGATCGGTTTAAAGAATGAAATTTACAAATGACTACATATATCTCTGTTATTGTCCATGGATAAAGCATGCGAGAGGAGATATCGTTCCAACAGCTGATGCAGATGTGGTTCATGCGCAACGGAGTACAATTCCATTTTCTCCGAAATGTCCGAAACACCTCACAGAGGCATTTAATGGGAAGTGGATTGCTGGGGGAGGTCCAGTTCCTTGCCCAGCTCGTTCCCCTTAACCCTTTAGATGTTTGGCTCTGGGAACGCTAGAAATATTTGATGTATGTAAGCCTGATTATCGATGTACAAACACTACAGTAACGTATTAATGCTTGCCAGCGCATCCGTTAACAACCTCGAGTATTTCATAGTGACGTCGGACTGAAGCATGCCTTACTATGACTCGACACGATACTCAGCGCGTCCTTCAACCATAGCTCACAAGTGTAGCTCGTATATACACTACTGGCCATTAAAATTGCTGCACCAAGAAGGAATGCAGATGATAAACGGGTATTCATTGGACAAATATATTATACTAGAACTGACATGTGATTACATTTTCACGCAATTTGGGTGCAGAGATCCTGAGAAATCAATACCCAGAACAACCACCTCTGGCCGTAATAACGGCCTTGATACGCCTGGGCATTGAGTAAAACAGAGCTTGCCGACCGCGGTGGTCTAGCGGTTCTAGGCGCTCAGTCCGGAACCGCGAGACTGCTACGGTCACAGGTTCGAATCCTGCCTCGGGCATGGATGTGTCTGATGTCCTTAGGTTAGTTAGGTTTAAGTAGTTCTAAGCTCTAGGGGACTGCTGACCACAGATGTTAAGTCCCATAGTGCTCAGAACCATTTGAACCATCAAACAGAGCTTGGATGGCGTGTACAGGTACAGCTGCCCATGCAGCTTCAACACGATACCACAGTTCATCAAGAGTAGTGTATTGTGACGAGCCAGTTGCTCGGCCATCATTGACCAGACGTTTCCAGTTGGTGAGAGACCTGGAGAATGTGCTGGCCAGGGCAGCAGTCGAACATTTTCTGTATCCAGAAAGGCCCGTACAGGACCTGCAACATGCGGTCGTGCATTAACCTGCTGAAATGTAGGATTTCGCAGGGATCGAATGAATGGTAGAGCGACGGGTCATAACACATCTGAAATGTAACGTCCACTATTCAAAGTGCCGTCAATGCGAACAAGAGGTGACCGAGACGTGTAACCAATGGCACCCTATACCATCACGCCGGGTGATACGCCAGTATGGCGATGACGAATAAACGCTTCCAATGTGCGTTCACCGCGATGTCGCCAAACACGTATGCGACCATCATGATGCTGTAAACAGAATCTGGATTCATCCGAAAAAATGACGTTTTGCTATTCGTGCACCCAGGTTCGTCGTTGAGTACACCATCGCAGGCGCTCCTGTCTGTGATGCAGCGTCAAGGGTAACCGCAGCCATGGTCTCCGAGCTGATAGTCCATGCTGCTGCAAACGTCGTCGAACTGTTCGTGCAGATGGTTGTTGTCTTGCAAACGTCCCCATCTGTTGACTCAGGGATCGAGACGTGGCTGCACGATCCATTACAGCCATGCGGATAAGATGCCTATCATCTCGACTGCTAGTGATACGAGGCCGTTAGGATCCAGCACGGCGTTCCGTATTACCTTCCTGAACCCACCGATTCCATATTCTACCAACAGTTATTGGATATCGACCAGCGCGAGCAGCGATGTCGGCATACGATAAACCGCAATCGCGATAGGCTACAATCCAACCTTTATCAAGGAAACGTGATGGTACGCATTTCTCCTCGTTACAAGAGGCATCACAACAACGTTTCACCAGGCAACGCCGGTCAACTGCTGTTTGTATATAAGAAATCGGTTGGAAACTTTCCTCACGTCAGCACCTTGTAGGTGTCGCCACCGGCGCCAACCTTGTGTGAATGCTCTGAAAAGCTAATCATTTGCATATCACAGCATCTTCTTCCTGTCGGTTAAATTCCGCGTCTGTAGCACGTCATCTTCGTGGTGTAGCAATTTTAATGGCCAGTAGTGTAACAGTAAACAGGTTTCATAGTAGCAGAATGATGTGTTCTCATTTGTTCACTAATTTCTTTATTGCAATCTGTAGGTCGCTCGTAATAGTGAAGAGTTTGCAGTAGCAGAGATCTATTTCACAGCAACGAAGGTGAAAAAGTGCTCACAGCTCTTAAGATATGCATTTTAGGGCTCATGGTTACTGGATATTGTTTTCTTGTTTGAGTCGATACTAGCAACCCTCAAAATATGGAATACTTTTTTTAACACTCTGTCTAAACTTGTCTGAACTATATATCTGCACACAATGTTCTTTCCTGTAAGAGTGCTTGCTACTACTGTGGCTATCTTAGGCAGCTGCTTCCACCAAAAAAACTCCAGGAAAACGTGTTATGTGTTAGCATTAGTGTTCAGAGTTGATGTGCACCACATCACCCAGAACGCAGAGCCGGGGACGCTATGACCTGGCAAGCATCGCACAGAAAGCTGATCACTTTCTTCGTTTAAGTTGTTTATGATCGGTCATATTGCTAACAAGTATTCACTGAGTAAAATTTTCTTAAATTTGTTAAATGGAAAACATATGTTAACTAGACACACCGAATCGCCAAAAACACTGGTATAGGCATGCGTATTCAAACACAGAAGTATGTAAACAGGCAGAATACGGCAGTGCCATCGGCAACGCCTATAGAAGACAAAAAATGTCTGGCATAGATCGGTTACCGCTGCTACGATGGCAGGTTATCAGGATTTAAGGGAGCACGAGCGATGGGACACAGAATCTCCGAGTTAGCGATAAGGTGGGGATTTTCCCGTACGACCATTTGACAAGTGTACCATGAAAATCAGAAATCCGGTAAAACATCAAATCTCCGACATCGCTGCGGCCGGAAAACGATCCTGCTAGAACGGGACCAACGACTACTCAAGAGAATCGTTCAACGTCAGAGAAGTGCAACCCTTCCCCAAATTGCTTCAGATTTCGATGCTGAGCCATCAACTAAACATCATCGATATGGGCATTCGGAACCGAAGGCTCACTCATATACCCTCGATGATTGCACGACACGAAGCTTTACGCCTCGCCTGGGCCCGTCATCACCGACATTGGACCGTTGATGACTGGAAACATGTTTGCTGGTCGGACGACTCTCGTTTCAAATTGTATATAGCGGATGGACGTGCTCTGTAATGGTGTGGGGACATGTACAGTTGGATGATGATGATGATGATGATGTTTGGATTGCGGGGCGCTCAACTGCGCGGTTATCAGCGCCCGTACAAATTCCCAACCTTTGCTCTGCCCAATTTCATTACTTTCATGATTGATGAGGACAACTAAAACACCCAGTCATCTCGAGGTGTACAGTTGGAGTGATATGGGACCATTGATACATCTAGATTTGACTCTGACAGGTGACACGTACGTAAGCATCCTGTCTGATCACCTGCATCCATTCATGTCTATTGTGCATTCCGACAGACTTGGGCAATTCAGCAGGACAAAGCGACACCCCACACGTCCAGAACTGCTACACATTGGCTCCAGTAATACTCTTCTGAGAGCCGGCCGCGGTGGTCTCGCGGTTCTAGGCGCGCAGTCCGGAGCCATGGGACTGCTACGGTCGCAGGTTCGAATCCTGCCTCGGGCATGAATGTGTGTGATGTCCTTAGGTTAGTTAGGTTTAAGTAGTTCTAAGTTCTAGGGGACTGATAACCACAGCAGTTGAGTCCCATAGTGCTCAGAGCCATTTGAACCATTTGAACTCTTCTGAGTTTAAACACTTACGCTGGCCAGAAAACTCCCCAGACATGAACATTACTGAGCATATTTGGGATGTCTTGCAATGTGCTCTTCAGAAGAGATCTCCACCCCCTCGTACTTTTGCAGATTTGTGGACAGCCCTGCAGATTTCATGGTGTCAGTTCCCTCCAGCACTATTCCAGACATTAGTCGAGTCCATGCCACGTCGTGTTGCGGCACTTCTAAAAATGGCTCTGAGCACTATGGGACTCAACATCTTAGGTCATAAGTCCCCTAGAACTTAGAACTACTTAAACCTAACTAACCTAAGGACATCACACACACCCATGCCCGAGGCAGGATTCGAACCTGCGACCGTAGCAGTCCCGCGGTTCCGGACTGCAGCGCCAGAACCGCTAGACCACCGCGGCCGGCTGCGGCACTTCTGCGTGGTCGTGGGGTCCCTACACGATACTAGGCAAGTGTACCAGTTCCTTTGGCTTTTCAGTGTACGAACAGCGCTGCATAATAAGAGAGAGGGGATATCCACGGACATTGAGTCTTCATGAGTTTAAGGATCCTTCTATTCAAGTCACATGATTTATTTTGAGCATTTGGGGTACTTCAGGCCAGTTTTGCAAAATTAAATCTGGTTTTTGTGGTGCTCATTTACTTAGAGTAATAGAGCACACGACCAGGACTCCGGGTTTTCGGTCTGAGCTTTGGTTAGCTGTTGTTTTTGAAGAACTGTAACATGAACTTACGGAGTTTAATGTTCCGATGTGGCTCCTTCCTACATGTAATTTTTCTTGACTTTTTTGTGATTCTTGTTGTGATTACGTGGGCCATGAGGTAATTTATTCTTAAAGCAGGGGATGTTCTTAAACCATTCGCTAATTATATTTGTCACCAGTTAATATGCTCATTGTGTGCTCCAAGCACGTACTATGCACGTAAATTTATTAAAAGCAGCGCCCCACCTTGCCGACGTGGGATAAAGTACGGATAGTAAAAGCAAGTTCATCGCTTGGGGCAGTAAAGAGCAAAGACCAGTAATAGCACCACATGAAATGGCAAAATATCTGGATATGTTCGTGCTGCTTCCATGTTGCATCTGTCTCTCTGAACGAGCGATACTCCTTTATCGACCGTTACAGCCCCTTCTTTTGCGCCACTTTGTCGGCGACAGGTATTGCAATATTACTGGGCAGCAGAACAATGGATGTGCCGGAATAAAAGCGAGGGTGCCGCAGTTGCAAGTTTCGCATCTGCCTCGGAGGGGACGGGGTGAGCATCCGCATGTGATTGCTGCCACGCCGGCGGCAGAATACTCGGGCCCGTGGTTCACCCCTCTCTCGCTGTCTCATATAGTTCTCTTGATACTGGGCCTATACATAGCAACAAGAGGAACATTCGAACACGTGCTGACATTACATTACTGTGAAAGCCTTTTTCTCAGCATACCGTAGATTTTGTTTGTCTCTATTTCTTAGTGGTACGCGAAAACTTTTATCTCCATTTCGGTATATGCCAAGCGTGGTAGCGCAGTGGTCACTTCACTAGACTCGCATGCGGCCTTAATGTCCGTCCCTAATAACTTCGTCCTTGCAGGGACATAAAATTCTGATTTCCTTAACTTTGGTATCCTGATCTCTCTTTGTTGTGAATTGGCAGGAGCCAATTCACGGGGTTTGGAGGAAGCCGAAAGGCACGCGTTTAAGCTCACGCAAGCTGGCGTGAGGTCTGGAACAGGTAAAGTAATTATACTATCAAGAAAAGTACGTAGCTGCTGGAATACTTAACTTTAATCCATAATTGGTGAACATCGGTCTGACTGTACATGCATCCCAAGATAAATAACAAATGATAATGGCGCCTTGCTGGGTCGTAGCAAATGACGTAGCTGAAGGCTATGCTAACTATCGTCTCGGCTAATGAGAGCGTAATTTGTCAGTGAACCATCGCTAGCAAAGTCGGCTGTACAACTGGGGCGAGTGCTAGGAAGTGTCTCTAGACCTGCCGTGTGGCGGCGCTCGGTCTGCAATCACTGATAGTGGCGACACGCGGGTCCGACGTATACTAACGGACCGCGGCCGATTTAAAGGCTACCACCTAGCAAGTGTGGTGTCTGGCGGTGACACCACACTCTTATCTTTGCTGGTCTTTTCCTATCCTTTGTGACCCTTTAATGTCACTGTCCTATCTGGTTCTTTCCATTTCTTCTTTTCCTGTCTGGTTCATTCCTGTCCTTCGTTTCCTGTAATATCTAGTTATTTCTTATCCTTCCTCATCCATTCCTATCTTGCCAGGTTGTTTCCTGTACTACCTTTCGTGTCCTGCTTCTTTCCTGTCCTTCCTAAACCTTTCCTGTGCTACCTGGCTCTTTCCTCCCTATGTGGTTCTTTCTTGTTCCTCCTGATCCGTTCCGGTCCTATTTGGTTCTATTCTGTTTTCCCGATCCTTTCCTGTTCTATCTGGTTCCTTCGTGTTATTCCTGATCCTTTCCTGCCCTGTCTGGTTCTTTCCTGTCGTTTCTGGTCCTTCCTGTCCTTTCTGGTCCATTCTTATCCTGTATAGTTCTCTCGTGTCCTTTCTGATCCTCTCTTCTTCTTCTCAGTCTTTTCATGTCCTTTCTAGTTGTTTCCTACCCTTTATGGTCCTTTCTTGTCCTTTCTGATCCTTTCCTACCCCTTATTGTCTTTTATGGTCTTTTGATATTTTTACCGGTTCTTACTGTCCCTTCGTCCTTTCTTGATTTTTCTTGTACTCTCTGCCCTTTCAGATACAACTTATTGTCACAACGCATAGCTAATAACTCTTTACTCACCGCATGAAACTTACACACGGCAACGTGTGATGTTGTTAACTACACTCCTGGAAATGGAAAAAAGAACACATTGACACCGGTGTGTCAGACCCACCATACTTGCTCCGGACACTGCGAGAGGGCTGTACAAGCAATGATCACACGCACGGCACAGCGGACACACCAGGAACCGCGGTGTTGGCCGTCGAATGGCGCTAGCTGCGCAGCATTTGTGCACCGCCGCCGTCAGTGTCAGCCAGTTTGCCGTGGCATAAGGAGCTCCATCGCAGTCTTTAACACTGGTAGCATGCCGCGACAGCGTGGACGTGAACCGTATGTGCAGTTGACGGACTTTGAGCGAGGGCGTATAGTGGGCATGCGGGAGGCCGGGTGGACGTACCGCCGAATTGCTCAACACGTGGGGCGTGAGGTCTCCACAGTACATCGATGTTGTCGCCAGTGGTCGGCGGAAGGTGCACGTGCCCGTCGACCTGGGACCGGACCGCAGCGACGCACGGATGCACGCCAAGACCGTAGGATCCTACGCAGTGCCGTAGGGGACCGCACCGCCACTTCCCAGCAAATTAGGGACACTGTTGCTCCTGGGGTATCGGCGAGGACCATTCGCAACCGTCTCCATGAAGCTGGGCTACGGTCCCGCACACCGTTAGGCCGTCTTCCGCTCACGCCCCAAACATCGTGCAGCCCGCCTCCAGTGTGATCATGTGATGTATCTGACCCCAGGAATGTGTCAATAAAGTTTCCCCTTCCTGGGACAATGAATTCACGGTGTTCTTATTTCAATTTCCAGGAGTGGTTCAAAATGGCTCTGAGCACTATGGGACTCAACTGCTGTGGTCATAAGTCCCCTAGAACTTAGAACTACTTAAACCTAACTAACCTAAGGACATCACACACATCCATGCCCGAGGCAGGATTCGAACCTGCGACCGTAGCGGTCGTGCGGTTCCAGACTGTAGCGCCTTTAACCGCTCGGCCACTCCGGCTTTCCAGGAGTGTATTTCCCTCGCAGTCAAATATGGCTTCGCAGAAGCAACTCATTAGAAAATACGCATCTGCTACCTTTTCGACAGTTTATTTCGAATTTGGCAAAACACTTGTACTGTAATTTCATTAACCCTACCATTCAATTAGAAATTCGATGAAATCGTATAGCCGGTTCACAGGCATGCTCTCTACATAATGGCAACATTTTTAGAATCGGAACTTTTTTGTGTCTGCATGATAATGCTCCTATCGGTACAATCACGATCATTACATCGTAGATCGAAGGAAAAGCCCTGATTTGCTGGACTGACCTTCTCAGAGTTGGAAACCGAGTACATCTGTCATCTTCGTCTGAAGTTCGCGGATTGTTAGTTGCTCGCCAGATCAATTCACCAAAAAATCTGGAAATAACTGTTCACATTGGTTTAGTTAGGATGGAAAAAAATTACTTGTCCAAGGTATCGATAATAAATACAAAGCTTTTATCGACGATTATCTGCCGTACTGTGAAAATAAGAAGATAGATCTGTATCGATATAAGTAGGGACATGCTTATTTTATGGCTTATGAATCTGTCACCGATAGGAAGTTAGTGGAAGCAACTATTCATTATGTGGCATTTGCTGAATTTTACGAATTACTCAGAACACCTCACACAAAGTCTACGAAGTGCCTACCTTGCTGGAAGGTGGCACTTCTGCACATTTTAGTGTTCATGTTCAAGGGCATCTCAGTGCACATTTCCCTGGGAAGCTGATTGGTCAAGATGGACTAATTCATTAATGCCCACTTGTTGTGGTCTTCAGTCCAGAGACCGATTTGATGCAGCTCTCCATGCTACTCTATCCTGTGCAAGCTTCTTCATCTCCAAGTAACTACTGCAACCTACATCCTTCTGAATGTGCTTAGTGTATTGATCTCTTGGTCTTCCTCTAGAATTTTTACCTTCCATGCTTCCCTCCAATACTAAATTGGTGATCCCTTGAACGTGTCCTACCATCCGATCCCTTCTTCTAGTCAAGTTGTGCAACAAATTCTCCTTCTCCCCAAATCTGTTCAGTACCGCCTCAGTAGTTAAGTGATCTACGCATCTAATCTTCAGCATTCCTCTGTAGCACCACATTTCGAAAGCTTCTATTCTCTTCTTGTCTAAACTATTTATCGTCGACGTTTCCTTTCCATGCATGGCTATGCTCCATACAAATACTTTCAGAAAGGACTTCTTGACATTTAAATCGATATTCGATGTTAACAAATGTCTCTTCGTCAGAAACGTTTTCTTTGCCATAGCCAGTCTACATTTTATATCCTCTCTACTTCGACCATCATCAGTTATTTTGCTTCCCAAATAGCAAAACTCATCTACTACTTTAAGTGTCACATTTTTTGATCTAATACCCTCAGCATGACGTGATTTAATTCGACTACATTCCATTATCCTAGTTTTACTTTTGTTGATGTTCATCTTATATCTTCCTTTCAAGACACTGTCCGTTTTGTTCAACTGCTCTTCCAGGTCCTTTGCTGTCTATGACAGAATTAGAATGTCGCCGCAAACCTAAAAATTTTTATTTTTCTCCATGAATTTTAATTCCTACTCCAAATTTTTCTTTTGTTTCCTTTACTGCTTGTTCAATAGAGGGAATAACATCGGGGATAGGCTACAACCCTTTCTCACTCCCTTCTCAATCACTGCTTCCCTTCCGTGCCCCTCGACTCTTGTAACTGCCCACAGCGCACAACAACAGCGTGCAGAGCTGCGCAGACTGCCTAAACTCCTTACGCCTGCCTTGCTGGTGAATACTGTACAGAGCCAAGGCAAATCTATACCGGTTCGAGGAAGAGCTTACTATGTTATGCTATTGCTGTTTATAGAAGCCGATGCGTTTACTAACACGCGTGCCTTTAAGCGTTGAAGACGCTTAGCTTAAGCTGGCCAAAAGTCCACTTTTCATGATTCACGGAATGCATAACTTCCTGCGATAGTCTGATATGTGGGGCATTGTTGAGGCAATGTGTTATTGTTTATTGTGCACTGATACACGGTAGAGCTAGTCTGTATTTACGTCTCGCTTGCAGTGCATATGAAACTTCTCTACTGGCTTGAAATCATTGTACATTTGTGAATGTGTCAAATTGTGTTTGTACTTGAAGTGTGGTGAAAAGCAATATGATTTCCGAAGAGCTGGGTATATACCATTATTTATAGTTATTCTCATTCATATTATTTACTACTTCTATTAGTAATTGTAATAGTTCCGGGTGTTTCCCTAAATATTCGTTAATTCAGTGTGATAGAAAAATCAATCCACAATCGGAAATTTAAAAATGTAGCCACCGAATACTGCAGTTTGATTTTCTATGATTGTTTTACATTACTGAGTTGTAAGCTACAAAAAATGTCATCTCCGAAATGAATACTGAAAACATTTTGTTTTTATTCTGGGCACATCGAAAGTCAAAATTAAGACAAGAAAAGGCCACTATGTGGAGACATGCTCTGAAAAAGAGTTTGTAAAACGATTCCACTTTATGGAAAATTATATATTATCAGTTGCTACCTTCCCTGATAAGGAAAGGAAAAGTTTTAAACATACGCTGTCTTATACGACTATAAAGTCACAATTAAAGAAACACTGGTTTGCTTCACACGAAGATGAAAGTACCTTCTTAACAATAATCATAATTGTCTACAAATTACCATTAAAATTCTATGTTGCAAAACTCGAGTTGGAAAGCCATCAAAATCGTTCGTAGAGTTAAGCGAACACTGTAAAAGGTGTAAGACACAGTTAATGAGAAATAATTTTGGAACTAGAGAATTAATGTACGTCAGTCAAATGAAAGTCCGAGAATCTGGAAATGTTGACGGTTCCGAAGCGGTTAAAGATATTATTTCATCTTCTACACAAGGAGCTAAATACAGACAAGCATTAGATCTGAGTAGTAGAGACTTACAAGCAAAAAATGACTTTCACGTATCCAAGTATTGCCAGTCTTTGTGGAAGCCTCGTTGACAAGGAAACAATAAGAAATAATCCGAACACCTGATAGGAAGGTCTAACCTCCAAGAGGCTAAAAACCAGTGCTAGCTTGCGTCTGAATCCAATCAGTGGCTGCCACGTGTGTGGAATTAAACTTCAAGCCTTGCTTAGTCACACATGTGAACGATTAATATTATATCTGGAAGAGATTTTAAATTATCTTTCGAATGATGACATAAATGCATTGGAACGTTTCTATAAATGGGGTTTTGGTCGTTCATAGCGAATTTAGTTTAGACCAAAATTTGAAAAAAATCCTAATACGAGCATATGTCAGTCATCTTCTGTTTTACTCGATGGTTTTCCGTCGATTAATACGTACTGTGACCTTTTTCAGAGGAAATGTCGAATCGAGTCGCACAAATGAAGCAATGTGCCATAGGCACGCAGTTTGATTAGAAGTCTCTTGTGAGAAACGGTGCCGAAAGCCTTTTGGAAACTTAGAAATATGAGATAACTTTCAGATCCCTTGTCGATAGCACTACCTTCTTCGTGGAAATAAAGAGGTAGTTTTGTTTCATAAGAACAATATTTTCTAAATTCATGCTTACTGTGTGTCAATAGACAGTTACCTTCGAGGTAATTCATAATTTCCAAATCCCTACTGTAAATCGAAGTTAGTGATGTGGGTCTGTAATACAGCGGGTTACTCATATTTCCTTTCTTGAGTATTGGTGTGACCTGTGCAACTTTCTCGTCTTTTGGTACGGATCATTCGTCAAGCTAGCGGTTGTATGTGACTGCTAAGTGTGGAGCTATTGTATCAGCATACAGGATCACTATCGGTATGCTATCTGGACCGGAAGACAACCCTTTATTAAGTACTTTAAACTGCTTCTCTGCATCGAGGCTATCTACTTCTAAATTACTCATGTTGGCATGTTTTCGATTCGAATTCTAGAATACTTCTTCTTCTTTGGTGGAAGATTTTTGGAAAACTGTGTTTAATAATTCCACTTTAGTGGCGTTGTCATCTGTTATATTAACTTTGATATCGCACAGTGAAGGTATTGATTGTGTCTTGCCGCTGGTGTACTTTACACACAACAACAATCTCGTTGGATTTTCTGTCAGATTTCGGGTCAGAGTTTCATTTTGGAAGATATTCAAAGCTTTTCGTGCAATGTTTCGATCTTGAGTAAAACATCACCAGTCTTAGAGATTTTGTATTCGTTTAAATTTAGCATGTGTTTTTAGCTGGTTCTGCAACGGTCTACTGTCATGTTTTGTGTGCCATTTGAGATCTGTACCATCTCTTTATTATTTTATTTGGTATAAATATGTAATTTGTCTCGGATACTAGAGATACTACTTGTATTTGTTTGAATTTAAGCCACATATCGTCTGCACTCACATAGTTGTTTGGGAAGAAGTGGAGACGTCAAGCGAATTTTTATCTGGTTTACTAAACAGATATATTTTGCTTTTACTTTTGATGGATTTGGATGTTGCTGTGGTCAATCTCGCTACAACGATCTTGTGATCACTAATCCCAGTATCCGACATGGATGCTCCCTATTTGCTCAGAATTATTTGTTGCTGCGAGGTAAATCATCTTTCCGCAACCATTTACACGTGGAATGGAATTCATTCACCCCTTTCATCTATAAATGTAACTCCATCATGGGTTCAGGAGCGTGGGACAGCGGCTGGTCGATGAAATGTAATAATACAGAACCAGCAGCAGTTATTTTGATATTGTTTTATTAGGCCACCAGTTTCGACTTTCCAATCACATCATCTTCAGGAGGGGTAGCCGCGTGGTCTCAGGCGTCTTGTCACGGTCCGCGCGGCTCCCCCCGTCGGAAGTTCAAGTCCTCCCTCGGGCATGGGTGTTTGTGTTGTCCTTAGCGTAAGTTTGTTTAAGTTAGATTAAATGGTGTGTAAGCTTAGGGACCGATGACAGCAGTTTGGTCCCATAAGACCTTATTACAAATTTCCAAATTCTTCGGGCCTGCCATATGAATGACACCAAGTACCACACTTGCATGTATAACACAAGGCATCAGTATTCGTATCTGGTTTTGTAGATATCCAAACTTCATGAGCATGAGTGCTCTTCACTCGAATGACAGCAGCTCGTATGTCTGAAGAGCACACATGCTTATTTGGTTCGGATATCTATGGAGGCAGAAGCGATCAGAGAGACGTGTAGCCGGCCGCTGTGGCCGAGTGGCTCTAGGCGCTTCAGTCCGGAATCGCGCGCCTGCTACGGTCGCAGGTTCGACTCCTGCCTCGGGCATGGACGTGTGTGATGTCCTTACGTTAATTAGATTTAAGTAGTTCTAAGTCTAGGGGACTGATGAACTCAGATGTTAAGTCCCATAGTGCTTAGAGCCATTTGAACCATTTGAAGAGACGTGTATGTTTCACATGGACACTATACGTAAACACGGGTAAATGTAAGGTCGTGACAGAGTGGCGAAAAGGGGCAGTCGTGTTTGGCCGTGTCCATGGCCATACGATGTGTGATGTTGCTGGATTTGTCAGTGTTTGGCCGAGGACTGGTCAACTTGTCTACGAGCAGTGGTTTAACGCACGTCAGCATTGTGGTGATCCTGACTCAGAGGGACCGGAATCGCGTTTCACGGTTTGTGAATCAAAGTCGCTTCCAAACCCGACAGGAACTGCAGCAGGCAGTGAATGATAGGTCCATCCCAACCTGTTAGCGAGAGAATATTGCGACGGGAACTGCATGCAATGAATATCTGAAGTCGGTTACTTCGCAAAAGGACATTGTACACACAGGCACATAAAGACTACAACAGCAAAGTTCGTCGGCGATCAGAGGGAACGGTTTTCTGAACACTTCCCCACCCTATTGCATCAGGACTGGCCAGCAAAATCGCCTTACTTGAACCCCTTAGAAATTTTGTGGAACATGTTGGGACAGCGGATGAAACGCCGACATCAACACCCCCACAGTTTGGTGGAGTTGTGAGATCAGATCCTCAGCGAGTGGCTTACTGGTACATACCAGCACAACCTTGAGTACTCCTTTCCGAACCGAATCCAGGCGGTTATCGGATCAAGGGACGGAATCGCAGGGCAACAAATGATGCTTGCAATGATTTCTCTAGGGAAGATTAATTTTTTCTTCTGAGCTTATTTCTTTCAACAACATGGTTAATGTAGTTATTGTACTATGGTCCTCTCTGAAGCTGGACTGATGTTTATCGTAGGTTTTATAACTTTTGCGATAATTTTTCAGCTGTTCATGAACAATGTCCTATGATGCTTTAGATACTGCGGGCAATATAACGATCGGCCAATACACATCTAGTGGTCTTGGATTATATCATATCTCTGGGTACTGGTTGAATGAAGGATTTCTTATACTTGGTGGGATATGTACGCCTAACAGCGGAGAATTGGAAGATGTCTATGAGAACTGGAATCACATTATCGATAACGTTCTTAATGACACCTGTGCTCACTCTGTAATTAGTACTGCCTCGGAAGATATTCTCATGATTGCTTTCTGTACTAGGTACGTATAAACATGTTTTAAGAAGAACACAACTATCGGGAAGGTGGCTGATAATTTATTCCAGCTTTAGAACTAGTTACTGTTAAGAAAAAGAATCGCTTAATTCATCTGCACCCGCTTTAAAAACAGAATCATGTTTTGCCTTTCTTAGGCCGAAGCGGTGCTGTCTTCTTCACAATGCTGTAGGATTGGACGCAACGCATACAAGAGAGCGGACAAACAAGATTTTTACAACCACTAATAGCGTCTGAACCTCTTTTACATCTAAAACTACACTCCGGAAGCCATCGCGGGATGCGCACTTGAGAGTATATAGTATACCGGTATAATGTACAGGGTGTTCATAATTAAAGTCCCAGTTACAAAACGATGTAGAAAGAGAACCACTGCGCAGACTGAAGTCAAATTTGAACTGCATATTTTTGACGTCGGGTGAACCGTCATGGAACAAAAATAAATAGTTACAAGAATTTTACCGATAGATGGTGCTGTAAGCGTCAGAATATGGACACTACAGAGACGAAACATACGGGCGTTTTTCAGTTTGCGTGCGAGGCGCCCAACATGACTCTCGATGAACGATCGCGCGCTTTTACGAGAACGGTGTTTGTTCAATAGTAGACTCCCCCCCCCCCCAAAAAAAAAAACTTCCGGACACTCAAGGGTATGAAAAAAGGACATTGGTCCGATGTTTGCTACGGGACCGCGGAAATGATTGTAAAATTCTAATGATAGGTTCTTTTGAAGTGCAATGTGGCAAAGGAAGGAAAACAGTTAACCCGACTGATTATACTTATCCATTACGGATATTTTAGAACCGTGACTGTATATTGAATGTAAATAAGTTATACAGAAGTGCAACCAGTCACGTTTTTGAATAATTATGTTTTATTCCATGAACCGGTTTGCGAACCTTTTCAGCTGCATCTTCAGATGGTTTCAGGAAGTTACATCATTACTGCTAGCATAATGATAGGTGCTGGCTCTTTGACAAAAAGATGGGTCACACTAAAATGTATCGCCATGACTATAGCTTATCTGTCGATATGGATGTAAATTTAGTTTTTACTTACTGCGACAGCATAGGCGGCTTTTTTCGATTAGTAACCATCTGTCTGCCTCCATTTTGATGTCCAGTAGTTATATCAGTACACACACTTCCACACAAACTATATTAATTTACTCTCTGACAGCGAGACTTTTCCAACATCCAGCATGAGCTTTACAACTGTTGCTTGTAACAAAGATCTTGACAGAAAGATATGGCACAGGTCTACTTTGTACAGAGGTGTCATTTGTTGTTCTTTACATGTATTAAAGTTGATATAAGGGCAAGAATTTTAATCACAATGGCGATAACATGAGAGCACAAGATAAAATAAATAAATAAATTACTACAAGAACAAACTTCAGGTGATCTGATATCTTATTTCTATTTGTATATTACAGGCAGTTTATAGCAATATTTTTATTTTTTTATTTTGATTGGCATTAACATGAATGCCCAGGGATCAATAATACAGAGTTATTGTATGTGCAGTAAGATAAAGCTGTCTGTATGACTAGGACCTTTATATTTAAATTAATAACAAATCTTCAGATGAACTGTTGACTTATTTCTGCTGTTATGTTAACATGATTGGGGGTATTATCAAGAGCAGACTCTGTTTATTTTAGTTAAAGGTATATGTATAAAAGTTATAGTGATTGTAATGGACTAAAGCTGTTTGTATGGCAGTACACTTTATATTTAAACATCATGAACAAAAGTTCTTTAACTGTTGACTTATTTTTATTCCTACATTAGAGTGTTCTGGAATATTGGTAAAGGCAGCTTCTGTTTGTTCCAGCTAGAATTAATATATATAAAAGTACTAATTTATGTTAGCAGTAGAGGGCTTTAACATTTAGAAATATAGTACAGGTATTATTCTGTGGTAGGATATTGCATTGACAGCAGTGTAGTTAGGATGTAAGGAGAGGGAGGGGGGAAGGTCGTTGGGAGGAGGGGGGTGGTTGGGAGCCGGTGTTGGGTTCGTTGTGTGATAACTTGTTTTGAACTAGTAGATCTTAAAAGATCTGAAGGAAAAATTTGTTTCTCAGTTCAATTTGATCAGGTGCTGTATTTGTGTAGATAAACATTTCAATTTCTTCAAGAACGTCAAGTATTGTGTCTTTGCTGGCAAAATGGAGTATTTGCAGATTCTGTTCTATGTTGTTTGCAGAATGATTGTGTTGGGAAAGATGTGAGGCGAAGCTGGACTTGCTCAGGTTGTTAAGACGCAGTGTATCTATGTGTTCTTTAAATCTTGTTGTGAAGCTTCTACCAGTTTGTCCAATGTAGAAGCTTGGACATGAGTTGCAAATGAGCTTGTGCACACTTGACTTTTGATACTGTTGTATAGTGGTTTTGATGCCGTGTATAATTTTATTTTGTATTTTGTTGTCAGTGAAGAAACTTATTTTTATGTTGTGTGTCTTGAAGAGGTTGGCAATTTGGTGAGAAATCTTCCCTAGGAAAGGCAGGCTAATAAATGTGGTCTTCTTGTTTGTGGGTGGTTGTTCAGCAGTGGGTTGATTTAATTTTGCTGTATGGATTAGTTTATCTATAATTGCAGGGTTGTACCCATTGGTGGAGGCAATTGATTTAATAATTTCTGTTTCTTTTTGTCTTTCACTTGTGTCCATTGGGATTTTAAGCATGCGATTAACCGTTGTTCTGAAGAATGCTTTTTTATGTTGGTCTGGATGGCGAGAGGATTTGTGTATGGTAACATTGGTGGCTGCTGGATTTCTGAAAATTTGAAATTGATGCTTCTGATTTTTATTTGAGATTGTTAGATTAATATAGTTAATGCCTTCTGGTGTTTCATGTTCTACTATGAATTGGATTTTATTGTGTATTTTATTAAGTTCTTTGGCTAGATTATCTATTTCTTCTGCTGTTCCATTGAACAGAATGAATGTGTCATCAATATTGCAGACCGCTCTCTCGTTGTATTTGTGCCCTGAAAATGACAAGGTGTGCACCTGAAGCAATATCGGCGGTTGTTGAAGACATCAAACTGATGCATTCCCGTACATTTTTGAACATTTTACACGTCGGGATGAACTCAAGTTTCACAGTGACATCGTGTTTAAATTAATAGTTTGTCCATTGTGAACACTTTGACAGAGTGGTAACATATCTGTGTGAGAGCGGCATGTAGCTTTTACTTCATTAGAAGTAGCTTCACGTTCACAATGTTCTTATCTTGTAGCTCTTTGAAGGTTCTCATTCCCATATTTTTGGTGAGTCTGGCAATGTAATAAAAATCGACGAACAAGAAGCATAAGATGAGTTTTGTCCTGAATTTTATCATATGTATTTTTGAGATGTTTAGTTTCAACTGATTTAGAAGGAACCTTTTTTCTACACTACCGATTGTATTAATAATGCATTCGGCTTCACGATTTTCAGTTGAAGTGGATGCTTCATCTGCAAACAGAACTGGTAGATTGTTGACATTGATGGGCAAATCATCAACACAGAACAAAAAAAGAATGGACTATGTAACACTACTGTTCTAAATGCAAAATGATAAGTGTTACCCGTTTACAGAGTTATGTGACTGTGAACGTGTGCAATAGGACTGCTAACTTCGATTCCAATCATAGCATTGCATTAAAAAAGAGAATGAAACTGTAAACAGAATTCGAACCTAAGTTCACTAAGCAATATTAATAATCTGTACTGGATAGACAAAAACGGTAACCAGTCCAACTTGGACAAATAATACGAGAGTTTGTTCCATCATCTTTCGGGCGTGCACTCGGAACAGCGACAATTCTTCTTGCGATATTTCGGCTAGAAACCTCCCAGCCATCTTCAAGGCGAGTCAGAGACTGAGTTCATAGCGTTTGCGCGTGCCTATTTATACGGAGAGTCACGTGATACAAAGCTGCTGAGGATTGAAAGCGCATGCGTCAAAGATATCAATCCTCAGCAGCTTTGTATCACGTGACTCTCCGTATGAATAGGCACGCGCAAACGCTATGAACTCAGTCTCTGACTCGCCTTGAAGATGGCTGGGAGTTTTTTTGCCGAAATATCGTAAGAAGAATTGTCGCTGTCCCGAGTGCACACCCGAAAGATGATGGAACATTATGTCCGCCAGGAAAACTTCAAGAATCACAATACGAGAGTTGTTGTCTACAACTTTTTCTTTCCTTACGTTAAGAATTTAGAAATTAAACGTAAACTCTTAACGTTAGAACTAGGCGAGAACATGCTAGTAATATCAGTCACAACTTCTATAAAATTCGCTACTGTTAAGAATGACCAAAGTAATAAAGCTTCCATACTATAAAGTTTTCTAACTGACCAGCTTTATACAACAAACACTTCCTTAATGAAAATTAATGTCACTGATCAAAACCATTTCTAGCATATGGGTATCCCAGAAATGTGATAGGATTCAACAACACTTTTAGTAGCACTTTCCACCCACAGAAACGTGCAGCGTATATATTAAATTTTGTATCAGTAATTGAAGCAAAAGCAATTTTATGGGAACACGACAATTTAAGCAACTGTTTTCTGCAGTTGCTTGATCTTTACATCACGTTGAGCATTTTATGACCCACAGTACCTTTGAAACTGATGTAATAATTCGACTCACATATTTGAACGGGTTGATTATTAACTGTAGCAAAACCCCAGATGATTAACTTCAGATTTATGGATACTCAGTAACTTTTAGTATCATGATTACACCAGAACACAGGTTACCTGACTAAGGTAGGCGATGTTCTCATTACACACTCTCATATAATTTCACAAATAGAATGACGTACTGTAATGAAATGACTGATTCATGCACTACAACAAGTCTAAATAACCTGTACACTGCCTGGAGTTGTCGAAGTGATGATCTGCTGTGACGATGGTGCTGAAAAGTATTCCGCAATAGTGGCTCTTCATACGAATTGCTCTGTTAATTTCTTCTTTTCACTGTTAGACATCTTAGAGCATTCCATATTATGCAGCATTGCAAAATGTTGATAGCACTCGCATCCGAGACCCTTTCATAATAATTTGGGAATAATTTTGCCTCACTTTCTACTCTTTGATGTTCATATTTGGGTAGCTAGTTACTGAATGACTGAGGTCAACTTGTCGTGATACCTGCACAGCCTCAAGCTTACTCCCATGGCGCGCTAACACTTCGCAGACAGAGGGACTTTCCTCCACCTTTTCTTTTCTATCCGTTACAGTTCTAACTATCCATTCCCCATGTATGAATCAGCAAAATGATATTTTTTTACATTTTAAACTACCTAGACAAATGGTAATGAGATGGGGAGCTATTAATATCAATGGGGGTTACTCTGGGAAGAAGGTAGAGCTGGAAGAGGCTGCAAGTAAGATGGGACTGGACGTTTTAGCTGTTAGTGACATTCGGGTAAAGGGTGAGAAAGAAGATGAAGTGGGAGAATACAAGGTCTACCTGTCAGGAGTCAAAGCAGGAATAGCACAATGGGGTGTAGGGATTTACATCAGGAAAGAAATGGAACCCAGCGTAGTTGCAATAAGGTATGTAAACGAACGACTGATGTGGATAGATCTGACAGTGTCTAGCAAGAAAATTAGGGTTGTGTCAGTATATTCGCATTGTGAAGGGACAGATCAAGATAAGATGGATACTTTTTATGAGGCACTCAGTGATGTAGTTGTTAGAGTAAAGGACAAACAGTGTTCTGCTCATGGGTGATTTTAATGCCAGGATTGGAAATCGAACACAAGGGTATGAAAAGGTTATGGGTAAATTTGGAGAGGATATGGAGGCCAACAGGAACGGGAAACAACTCCTGGATTTCTGTGCCAGTATGGGCTTAGTAATCACAAACTCCCTTTTTAAACATAAGAACATTCACCGGTATACTTGGGAAGGCAGGGGAACCAGATCTGTCATTGACTATATAATAACAGATCAGGAATTCAGGAAGGCTGTGAGGGACACACGTGTATTCAGGGGATTCTTTGATGACACTGATCATTATTTAATCTGCAGTGAAATTGGGATTGTGAGGCCGAAAGTGCAGGAGGTCAGGTCCATATGTAGGAGGATAAGAGTGGAGAAACTTCAGGATAAGGAAATCAGGCACAAGTACATAACAGCGATCTCAGAAAGGTACCAGTTAGTTGAATGTAGTCAATTACAGTCATTGGAAAAGGAAAGGACAAGGTACAGGGACACAGTACTAGAAGTGGCTAAAGAATGTCTTGGAACAGTAGTGTGTAAA
The DNA here is from genome assembly GCF_023898315.1 of Schistocerca nitens. Classification (NCBI taxonomy): domain Eukaryota; kingdom Metazoa; phylum Arthropoda; class Insecta; order Orthoptera; family Acrididae; genus Schistocerca; species Schistocerca nitens. The sequence continues at coordinate 775,933,129 of NC_064616.1, read as the reverse complement.
AGTAGGATGAAGCAAACAGCTTGGTGGAATGACACAGTCAAGGCAGCCTGTAAAAGGAAAAAGAAGGCGTATCAAAAATGGCTACATACTAGAACTCAGGTAGACAGAGAAAGTTATGTTGAAGAAAGAAACAAAGCCAAACAGATAATTGCAGCGTCCAAGAACAAATCTTGGGAAGACTTTGGAAACAGGTTGGAGACTATGGGTCAAGCTGCTGGAAAACCATTCTGGAGTGTAATTAGCAGTCTTAGAAAGGGAGGTAAGAAGGAAATGACAAGTATTTTGGACAGGTCAGGAAAACTGCTGGTGAATCCTGTGGATGCCTTGGGCAGATGGAGGGAATATTTTGAAGAGTTGCTCAATGTAGGTGAAAATGCGATCAGTAATGTTTCAGATTTCGAGGTAGAATGGGATAGGAATGATGATGGAAATAGGATCACATTTGAGGAAGTGGAGAAAATGGTCAATAGATTGCAGTGCAATAAAGCAGCTGGGGTGGATGAAATTAAGCCGGAACTCATCAAATACAGTGGAATGTCAGGTCTTAAATGGCTACACAGGCTAATTGAAATGGCCTGGGAGTCGGGACAGGTTCCATCAGACTGGACAAAAGCAGTAATCACACCAATCTTTAAACATGGAAACAGAAAAGATTGTAACAACTACAGAGGTATCTCTTTAATCAGCGTTGTGGGTAAAATCTTCTCAGGTATTGTTGAAAGGAAAGTGCGAGTATTAGTTGAGGACCAATTGGATGAAAATCAGTGTGGGTTTAGGCCTCTTAGAGGTTGTCAGGACCAGATCTTTAGCTTACGACAAATAATGGAGAAGTTTTATGAGTGGAAAAGGGAATTGTATCTATGCTTTATAGATCTAGAAAAGGCATATGACCGGGTTCCTAGGACGAAGTTATTGTCTGTTATACGAGATTATGGAATAGGAGGCAAACTTTTGCAAGCAATTAAAGGTCTTTACGTGGATAGTCAGGCAGCAGTTAGAGTTGACGGTAAATTGAGTTCATGGTTCAGAGTAGTTTCAGGGGTAAGACAAGGCTGCAACCTGTCTCCACTGTTGCTCATATTATTTATGGATCATATGTTGAAAACAATAGACTGGCTGAGTGAGATTAAGATATGTGAACACAAAATAAGCAGTCTTGCATATGCGGATGACTTAGTTGTGATGGCAGATTCGATTGAAAGTCTGCAAAGTAATATTTCAGAGCTAGATCAGAAATGTAAGGACTATGGTATGAAGATTAGCATCTCCAAAACGAAAGTAATGTCAGTGGGAAAGAAATATAAACCGGTTGAGTGTCAAATAGGAGGAACAAAGTTAGAACAGGTGGACGGTTTCAAGTACTTAGGATGCATATTCTCACAGCATGGCAACATAGTGAAAGAACTGGAAGCGAGGTGTAGCAAAGCTAATGCAGTGAGCCCCCAGCTACGATCCACTCTCTTCTGCAAGAAGGAAGTCAGTACCAAGACTAAGTTATCTGTGCACCGTTCAATCTTTGGACCAACTTTGTTGTATGGGAGCGGAAGCTGGGTGGATTCAGGTTACCTTATCAACAAGGTTGAGGTTACGGATATGAAAGTAGCTAGGACGATTGCAGGTACTAGTAGATGGGAACAATGGCAGGAGACTGTCCACAATGAGGCAATCAAAGAAAAACCGGGAATGAACTCTATAGATGTAGCAGTCAGGGCGAACAGGCTTAGATGGTGGGGTCATGTTACACGCATGGGAGAAGCAAGGTTACCCAGGAGACTCATGGGTTCAGCAGTAGAGGGTAGGAGGAGTCGGGGCAGACCAAGGAGAAGGTACCTCGATTCGGTTAAGAATGATTTTGAAGTAATAGGCTTAACATCAGAAGAGACACCAATGTTAGCAGTGAATGGAGGAATTTTATAAGGGGGGCTATGCTCCAGACTGAACGCTGAAAGGCATAATCAGTCTTAAATGATGATGATGATGATGATGATGATGATGATTTTAAACTATAAAAGAAATGTTGTGGTCTTCAGTCCTGAGACTGGTTTGATGCACCTCTCCGTGCTACTCTATTCTGTGCAAGATGCTTCATCTCCCAGTACCTACTGCAACCTACGTCCCTCTGAATCTGCTTAGTGTATTCATCTCTTGGTCTCCCTCTACGATTTTTACCCTCCACGCTGCCCTCCAATACTAAATTGGTGATCCCTTGATGCCTCAGAACGTGTCCTACCAACCGGTCCCTTCTTCTAGTCAAGTTGTGCTACAAACCTCTCCTCTTCCCAATCCTCTCCAATACCTCCACGTTAGTTATGTGATCTACCCATCTAATCTTCAGCATTCTTCTGTAGCACCACATTTCGAAAGCTTCTATTCCCTTCTTGTCCAAACTATTTATCGTCCACGTTTCACTTCCATACATGGCTACACTCCATACAAATACTTTCAGAAACGACTTCCTGACACTTAAATCTATACTCGATGTTAACAAATTTCTCTTCTTCAGGAACGGTCTCCTTGCCATTGCCAGTCTACATTTTATATCCTCTCTATTTCGACCATCATCAGTTATTTTGCTCCCCCAAATAGCAAAACTCCTTTACTGCTTTCAGTGTCTCATTTCCTAATCGAATTCCGTCAGCATCACCCGATTTAATTCGACTACATTCCATTATCCTCGTTTTGCTTTTGTTGATGTCCATCTTATATCCTCCTTTCAAGACACTGTCCTTTCCGTTCAGCTGCTCTTCCAGGTCCCTTTCTGTCTCTGACAGAATTACAATGTCATCGGCGAACCTCAAAGATTTTATTTCTTCTCCTTGGATTTTAATTCCTACTACGAATTTTTCTTTCGTTTCCTTTACTGCTTGCTCAATATAAAGATTGAATAACATAGGCGATAGGCTACAACCCTGTCTCACTCCATTCCCAACCACTGTTTCCCTTTCATGCCCCTCGACTCTTATAACTGCCATCTGGTTTCTGTGTAAATTGTAAATAGGCTTTCGCTTCCTGTATATTACCCCTGCCAGAGTATTCCAGTCAACATTGTGAAGAGGTTTCTCTAAATCTACAAATGCTAGAAACGTAGGTTTGCCTTTCCTTAATCTATTTTCTAAGATAAGTCGTAGGGTCAGTATTGACTCACGTGTTCCAACATTTGTCCGCAGCTCGTGGTCGTGCGGTAGCGTTCTCGCTTCCCACGCCCGGGTTCCCGGGTTCGATTCCCGGCGGGGTTAGGGATTTTCTCTGCCTCGTGATGACTGGGTGTTGTGTGCTGTCCTTAGGTTAGTTAGGTTTAAGTAGTTCTAAGTTCTAGGGGACTGATGACCATAGATGTTAAGTCCCATAGTGCTCAGAGCCATTTGAACCATTTTTTGTTCCAACATTTCTGCGGAATCCAAACTGATCTTCCCCGAGGTCGGCTTCTTCCAGTTTTTTCCATTCGTCTGTTAAGAATTCGTGTTAGTATTTTTCAGCCGTGGCGTATTAAACTGATAGTTCGGTAATTTTCACATCTGTCAACACCTGCTTTCTTTGGGATTGGAATTATTATATTCTTCTTGAAGTCTGAGGGTATTTCGCCTGTCTCATACATCTTGCTCACCAGATGGTAGAGGTTTGTCAGTACTGGCTCTCCCAAGGCTGTCAGTAGTTCTAATGGAATGTTGTCTACTCCCGGGGCCTTGTGGTCTTTCAGTGCTCTGTGAAACTCTTCACGCAGTATCATATCTTCCATTTCATCTATATCCTCTTCCATTTCCATAATATTGTCCTCAAGTACATCGCCCTTGTATAGACCCTCTGTATACTCCTTCCACCTTTCTGCTTTCCCTTCTTTGCTTAGAACTGGGTTTCCATCTGAGCTCTTGATATTCATACAAGTGGTTCTATTTTCTCCAAAGATCTCTTTAATTTTCCTGTAGGCAGTATCCATCTTAACCCTAGTGATATATGCCTCTACATCCTTACATATGTTCTCTAGCCATTCCTGCTTAGCCATTTTGCACTTCCTGTCGATCTCATTTTTGAGACGTTTGTATTCCTTTTTGCCTGCTTCATTTACTGAATTTTTATATTTTCTCCTTTCATCAATTAAATTCAATATTTCTTCTGTTACCCAAGGATTTCTACTAGCCCTCGTCTTTTTACCTACTTTATTCCTCAAAGGTACCCATTCTTCTTCTACTATATTTCTTTCCCCCATTCCTGTCAACTGTTCCCTTATGCTCTCCCTGAAACTCTCTACAACCTCTGATTTAGTCAGTTTATCCAGGTCCCATTTCCTTAAATTCCCACCTTTTTGCAGTTTCTTCAGTTTTAATCTACAGTTCATAACCAACAGATTGTGGTCAGAGTCCACATCTCTTCCTGGAAATGTCTTACAATTTAAAACCTGATTCCTAAATCTCTGTCTTACCATTACATAATCTATCTGAAACCTGTCAGTATCTCCAGGGTTCTTCCATGTATACAACCTTCTTTTATGATTCTTGAACCAAGTGTTAGCTATGATTAAGTTGTGCTCTGTGCAAAATTCGACCAGGCGGCTTCCCCTTTCATTTCTTACCCCCAATCCATATTCACGTACTATGTTTCCTTCTCTCCCTTTTCCTACTGCCGAATTACAGTCACCCATGACTATTAAATTTTCCTCTCCCTTCACTATCTGAATAATTTCTTTTATTTCATCATACATTCCTTCAATTTCTTCGTCATCTGCAGAGCTAATTGGCATATAAACTTGTACTACTATAGTAAGCGTGGGCTTCATGTCTATTTTGGCCACAATAATGCGTTCACTATGCTGTATGTAGTAGCTTACCCGCACTCCTATTTTTTATTCATTATTAAACCTACTCCTGCATTACCCCTATTTGAATGTGAATTTATAATCCTGTATTCGCCTGACCAAAAGTCTTGTTCCTCCTGCCACCGAACTTCACTTATTCCCACTATATATAACTTTAACCTATCCATTTCCCTTTTTAAATTTTCTAACCTACCTGCCCGATTAAGGTATCTGACATTCCACGCTCCGATCCGTAGAGCGCCAGTTTTATTTCTCCTGATAACGACATCCTCTTGAGTAGTCCCCGCCCGGAGATCCGAATGGTGGACCATTTTACCTCCGGAGTATTTTACCCAAGAGGACGCCATCATCATTTAACCATATAGTTAAGCTGCATGCCCTCGGGAAAAATTAGGGCTGTAGTTTCCCCTTGCTTTCAGCCGTTCGCAGTGCCAGCACAGCAAGGCCATTTTGGTTAGTTTTACAAGGCCAGATCAGTCAATCATCCGGACTGTTGCCCGTGCAAGTACTGAAAAGGCTGCTGCCCCTCTTCAGGAACCATACGTTTGTCTGGCCTCTCAACAGATACCCCTCCCTTGTGGTTGCACCTACGGTACGGCTATCTGTACCGCTGAGGCACGCAAGCCTCCCCACCAACAGCATGGTCCATGGTTCATGGGGGGGAGGGGGCGGAATATACTTCTCAAATATACTCAATGAAAGGAATACATACATTTGAGGACAGACAATAATAATAGTAGGCACAAAAGTATAATGGTTGCAGCATCAAGGATATATGGTGCTTGTGTAAGGACGAGTACGCAGAATTTTCCATTCGTGATCAGAATGCTCTATTCCATCGTGCCCTTAGCCCCAAATCAAGACGTAAACCTTCAGGTTAGTAGTGCCTTTTTTTTCTTGTCAGTCATTTTAACTTCACAATGAAACAATTTTACAGTCGATTAGTAGACATTTGTCAACATTCTGTATTAGTGGACACATCAATATATGATGTTATCTCAATGTTGACTACATAAAACCTTAAGACGTTGGCTACATCTGCGTGTCACTTCGTAAATATTTGGTACAAATTACAAAACTTCAATGATGTGCAGGTTGGAGTTTTGAGCGTATAATACCAGGAAACCACCTTCATCTTCTTCGATCCACGATGCAATGATGCCTACTTTATGGTTAACACCGTTAGTACGCAGATATAAAAAGTCGTTCACTGGCGAGTAACTGTTCTGCAGTGAAAGTGGGGCCTTCTCTCCTTACCGTGCGTCTGTCCTGAGGCAGTCTGTATTCAGATGGAACTACCGGGTGGATATAATTAAACTTTCCCTAGTTAACACGTTATATCACGGAAAGTAATTACCGTACGAGTAGCAAACTCGGTAGTATTAATGTCCAGAGTATGGGGTGCATGATTTCCATGCGTCACAGCGCCATCGTCCAGCTTCAACTATGGCCACCAGGTGCCGTGGTCAGTCATCGTGATTCACAGTCTCACACACCTGACCAGTCGCAGTGCACCTGTTCACGTGTCAACATGAGCTTGGACAAAAGGAGCAGGGCACTATCGGTGAAGCTCTATTACCAAAACAACAGTAATGCTGCAGCTGCACTTCGAGAATATCGCCGGCTGAAATGTTTACGAAGGGTCCTCTTTCTCCACCCGCTGTGCGGAGCATGATGAACAAGTTCGAATCAACTGGAGAGCTGGGCGTTGCTACGGGAAGATGCCGACGACCGGTTGCACCACGGGTGGTTGATGAAATCGCTGTTGCCTATGGCAGACAACGCTGCGCGCAATGCCCGATCGTCAGGCAGTGCACGTGCTGTATCACGACATTTGAACATCCCGTGGTCCACCGTACGGAAAGTCTTTCGAAGCATTCTCAAATGGTATCCGTACAAGATCCATATCGTACAGCAGCTTGCACCACAGGACGCACAACGGCGTGTTGACATCGCTCTTCGTTGACGAGGGCTGACCCTGGACCATTCTACGCACAGACGAAGCTCATTTTTCTCTGACGAGTGAGGTGAACACGCAGAATTGCCGAGTGTAGGGACCTTCACCTCCGGCCACTGTGCATGAAGTTCCTCTGTATGGTGAACGCGTCACCGTATGGTGTGACTTCACGGCTACGTTCATCATCGGCCCATTCTTTTTTGAATAGGTTGGCGGTCAAGAACCAAAGACGTGCAGTGTGACTGGCCAGCAGTACTGTGATATGCTTCGCCAGCATGCCATACCCGCCCTTCAGGAGAGAGACTCATTGAACTCAACAGTTTTCATGCAAGATGGGGCACCACCGCACATCGCTCTTGTAGTTCAGCTGCTTCTCCGAAACACATTTGGAAACGATAGAATTATCAGCCGATAGTTTCCAATTGCTTGGCCGGCACGATCACTTGATCTCACTCCCTGTGATTTCTGGTTTTGGGACTACATGGAGGACAGTTTTAGCCAGCGGAACATTCACACATGTGCTGATCTGAAGCGCAGCATATCAAGAGAGGTAGCCAGCATACCTAAGGACATTCTTCGTTCTGCTGTGCAGAATGCAGTGCTTTCAGACTCTTCTGGACACTTATGAGCGCCATATCGAGTTCCTAGCAGTAATGGTGCCGGTTTGTAATAGTATGATGTACTGTGGAGCATATTAAAAGTGTTTAAATTGAATTGATTCTGCATTATTTCTCTTCCCCAAGTCCTTGAAATTAATGCTACCGAGTTTGGTCCTCTTACGGTAATTAGTTTCCGTATTATACGCTGTTAAATAGGGAAAGTTTAATTATAGTCACCCGGTACTTCCATCCGACCCCCCTCCCCCCCCCCCCCCCTCTCCGTCGCCCCTGCATCCCGCAATGGATAAATTGTGCGCATTGTACAGCGCCTGTGGTACGTTCGCAGTTTACTATGTGTATGATATGGCAGCAAGATGAGAAACCATCCTGCGTACGTTCACTGATGATTCTGTCTCTGGATGTTAGGAGGGACTGGCACCCCAAAAGGAGCTTCAACAGGAGGTCACAGCGCCACGCTGATTCTAAAGTTCAACTCTCGTTTCTCTACTCCACCTCCATCACAAGGCGCAGTAGTTCGTGCGTCATGGCATGTCCGTTCCAGAAATAGCTCGTTTGGGAGCATTTTTCAGAATCATCACACCATAGGAAATTGTCCTTTGACTAATGGGGTGCAGGTTATGTGTAGAACGCAGGTCCTTGTAGGTCTTAGAGACAGTAGGTATCTCCTCCCTTTACCACACCATCGGGAAACCTCACTCATTGAAGGCAATTAGGTGCTCAATATCGTCCGGTGGCATCTGCTCTATAAGTAGTGTAACAGCTGTTTCAGCCGTTAATCTTGCGCCGCGTTCTGTTGGAGGAAAACCATCCTCATATGTATTCATGACCACACTGAGGGTAGGTGAACTCCACGCAGCCGGCTTCTGCTATTGGCGACTGCTTTATTTCCTTTGCCTTCAGTGACCCAGTTAGGTGGCTCATAGTAGTACAATTGATTCATATTCATAAGGCTCAGGGCTTAGTTCCCCATGTGGCTACCCAGAGTTAAGTTTTCCTTGGTTGCCATAATTCGCCTGAGGCAAATTCAGAGATGGTTCCTTTCTAAAGTAAACAACTAATTTTCTAACCCATTTTTATACACTGCCTAATGACTTCCTCGTTGATGCGATCGTTAGACTCTAATCTTCCTTTCTACTTGTAGAATTCTCGGGTGGCTGTCTAGGTCACATCGTAAGTTCTCCACGATACTTCGTGAAACAGATTCGTTGCTATCTTCAAGTGGTTCATCATGACTGCTGCCCTACAAACTCAGGGTGCTATACAGAGCGAACATAAATAAAACCGACAGACTGCAGGGATGGATTCCTGACTGGAAATTGATAAAAAAAGATCCTGTGAGTATGTGTCCGGAAATGCATCTTTCCCACGATAGATGGCGCTGACGAACGACAGTTCGTCTGCGTGCCGTGTGTTCCTTGTGTGTTGCTAGCTGTGTGATTGACGCAGCGTACTGGAAGCTGAAGAATGGTCCGATATTCATGGCGGAAACAAGCCGAGACGGTGTTTGTGTACGGCCAAGCAAATGGAAACGGTCGAGAGGCAGTACGACTATACTAAAACAAGTATCCTCACGACACCAACCACAACACACAACGTTTCAAGCCCTTTTTGGGCGTTTGTGTGATCATGGGTCCTTTCAGACAGACAAACGTGCGGGGAGGTGGCGGACTGTGCGTACACCACATCTGGAGGACCGGGTCCTACAGGATATTGAGACGAACCCTAGTACAAGCTCCAGGCAAGTGCCCCGCCAACATGGTTTAAACCAAAGTACGATTATGTGTATCTTGCATGACAACCGCTACTATCCCTGTCACCCGTAGTCCAGTGAAGGCCAATTTGAACATCTATTGTGATGTGGATGCGATGCAGTTCTTTATTGTGTTCCGGGACGATTTATTGTCTTTGCACGCACGCCGTCTATTTCCGGACACATGTTCATACGACCTGTTTTCCTCCATTTCCAGCCAGGAGTCGGTCCCTGCAGTCTGCCGGTTTCATTAACGTTCACACTGTATGCGTTGGCCGTTACCCCGTCCATTACTCTGCTCCTGTCAATAGCCGTGCAGACGCCGCGGTAGGTGCTGGCAGTGGTGGGGATGGCAACGCCCGGCTGCGAACTGCGACCTCCAGCCTCCGTGCTCTCGCCATCGGGTTTGGACCTCACTGTACACGAACTTTTTTTCTCGGTTCAGTGCATTCCACGCCTGACTCAGTTAGGGCCGTTAATTAAACAATCTTGGGTCCTAATTTCGATGACCTCTTTAAGCGTCCGTTCTCCTCAGTCAGCCAATAAAATAAGTGATTTTTATGATTCTTTTTAAACTAATGAACCAAGTACGATAAATCTTTTTGCATGCTATTTATTGATTCCTGGACAAATTTTCGTGATTTTTGTAAGAAATTCAGTCATCTCTAAGCCCCCCCCCCCCATCCGATGAGTTAAAGTTGCTCTGTCCAACATGAGGCGTGTCCATGACGAAAGTCCTGCAGTCTGCAAATCTTTTCTGAAATCAGAAAGTAAACAATTTTCTTAATCTGTAGGATATTGCGCACGGAGCAGTAGCACAGTTTTTTGAAATCTGAAAACCTAATAGAATGTCAGACGTTTGAGGTAAAAACGTAGTTCTGTCATGTTTGTTTGGTCACTTTATGCAAATACCTAATAAATAAATTAAAATACAAATAAATTACCCTATTATTCCTTGCGGACTTATCCTAAGAGTAATTCAGCCAATTTTCAGAAAGATATCTGTATTAGCGTGCCCGCATCTATCCCGTCAGCTTGAAGTACACTCTGTCGAGAAATAAGCGTTTAAAGATAGTGGTATGATTTCTACGAGATTAAAAATCGCGATCGATGACAAGTAATTCTGCGTGGTATCCAGCCTCGAATGCAACGATTTGCTTCATTTTAAAAATTGCTTTAAAACCTTTACTACAATCGAACCTGCCATAAAGCACGAAATTTCAGCGGATCTCGAGCCGCAATCGATGTGTTTTAGAGCAAACTGCCAGTTGGCACATACTGACTGGCATTCGTGTGCACCATCAAATACACTACTGGCCATTAAAACTGCTACACCAAGAAGAAATGCAGATGATAAACGGGTATTCATTGGACAGATATATTATACTACAACTGACATGTCATTACATTTTCACGCAATTTGGGTGCATATATCCTGAGAAATCAGTACCCAGAACAACCACCTCCGCCCGTAATAACTACCTTGATATCCCTGGACACTGAGTCAAACAGAGCTTGGATGGCGTGTACAGGTACAGCTGCCCATGCACCTTCAACACGATACCACAGTTCATCAAGAGTAGTGACTAGAGTATTGCGACGAGCCAGTTGCTCGGCCACCATTGACCAGACGTTTTCAATTGGTGAGAGATCTGGAGAATGAGCTGGCCTGGACAGCAGTCGAACATTTTCTGTATCCAGAAAGGCCCGTACACGACGTGCAACATGCAGTCGTGCATTATCCTGCTGAAATGTAGGGTTTCGCAGGGATCGAATGAAGGGTAGAGCCACGGGTCGTAACACATCTGAAATGTAACGTCCACTATTCAAAGTGCCGTCAATGCGAACAAGAGGTGACCAATGGCATCCCATACCATCACGCAGGGTGATACGCCAGTATGGCGATGACGAATACACGCTACCAATGTGCGTTCGTGGCGATGTCGCCAAACACGGATGCGACCATCATCATGCTATAAGCAGAACCTGGATTCATCCGAAAAAATGACATTTTGCCATTCGTGCACCCAGGTTCGTCGTTGAGTACACCATCGCAGGCGCTCCTGTCAGTGATGCAGCGTCAATGGTAACTGCAGCCATGGTCTCCGAGCTGATAGTCCATGCTGCTGCAAACGTCGTCGAACTGTTTGTGCAGGTGGTTGTTGTCTTGCAAACGTCCCCATCTCCTGACTCAGGGATCGAGACGTGGCTGCATGACCCGTTACAGCCATGCGGATAAGATCCCTGTCATCTCGACTGCTAGTGATACGAGGCCGTTGGGATCCAGCACGACGTTCCATATTACTCTCCAGAACCCACCGAATCCATCTTCTGCTGACAGTCATTGGGTCTCGACTAACGCGAGCAGCAATGTCGCGATACGGTAAACCGCAATCGCAATAGGCTACAATCTGACCTTTATCAAAATCGGAAACGTGATGGTACGCATTTCTCCTCCTTACACGAGGCATCACAACAACGTTTCACCAGGCAACGTCAGTCAACTGCTGTTTGTGTATGAGAAATTGGTTGGAAACTTTCCTCATGTCAGCACGTTGAAGGTGTTGCCACCGGCGCCAACCTTGGGTGCATGCTCTGAAAAGCTAATCAGTTGCATATCACAGCTTCTTCTTCCTGTCGGTTAAATTTCGCGTCTGTAGCACGTCATCTTCGTGGTGTAGCAATTTTAATGGCCAGTAGTGTATTTCACCGAGAGTGCCGAGTGTGGCGGCATTCGCATCTGCTCTCCGGCTTACCACATGGAGACCCTGCGCACCCGAAAAAAATGACGCGTAAATTTTTTCCTTCTTGGGGTTATGATATGATATTGTATACACTTGCAGCTTCAAAAAGAATCATAAAAACGAAAACTCAAATTTTGGAAGCTGAATCAGGAGAATGCACCCTTAATCACACAATCTCATAAGGCCAGTAGTCAACAGGAACCGTTTGATAATGGATACAAGTCTGGTTGTTGAAATATCATGGAGAACTCACGTGATCAGGGCGGACACCCGAGAATTCTGCCAGTTAGTAATACGACGGGAAAAAACGAGATTGCTCCCTTTCTCACTTCCCTCGAGTTGAGAGATCACTATTGACTGGAATCCGAATATAGTCAGTCGTTAACGCCGAACAGATTTGTAAGTGATAAAGGAATGGGGTCAAGGTATTCTGACACCGCCTGCTATCCTGCACTATGTGGCCAACTGTCCCCGGAGACCCACTATTCTTTATTCCGAAGACCCCATCCACCTACTTAACAGCGTGTAGGAACTCCTTTTCATACTAATCAAAGCGTTTAACGTTTTGCAGAAGGATTTATACCAAACGTAATACACCGAAACTGAAAGCTGTTTCCATTCTTCGTGACGCATTGTGGTAGTTACTGCCACGTCTTTGGATGAATTGATCTGGCAGGCGATCGACGAATTAAATAAACCCGAAGACGTTCGCTGAGGTTTAGATAGCGAAATTGAGCAGATAATACAGAAAAAGTCTACCTGATTTCCATTGATCCACGACGCAATGGATTTTGCTTTGTGGTCAAGACATTATCGTACTGAAGTAGAAAAATTCTCACCCCAAACAGTTTCCACGTCGAAGAAAGCACGTTATGGCATACACTGATCTTAGAAACATCTTAGTTCATCTCTAAATCGACGTAAGTTGCTAATCCGAGTCCTACTCGGCAAAAATCACCTCTAGATCGCCACACAGCCTATTCCGAATTTAGTTGTAGCTGCAACACACAGTGCCAGCCGGCGTGGCCGAGCGGTTCTAGGCGCTTCAATCTGGAACCGCGCGACCGCTACGGTCGCAGGTTCGAATCCTGCCTCGGGCATGGATGTGTGTGATGTCCTTAGGTTAGTTAGGTTTAAGTAGTTGTAAGTTCTAGGGGATTGATGACCTCAGATGTTAAGTCCCATAGTGCTCAGAGCCATTTGAACCATTCTTTGCAACACATTCGAGTAAACACGGTTCTCCAAACATATCCCAAAGTGCAACACATTACAGAGTTACCCATAAAAACATCTTACATTCGTTCACTGAGAAACAATGACGTCAGTTGGCAAAATTTCGAATTTAGTCTGTAATCAATAGCATCTGTGTAGCAGAATAAATATAACAAATAAGTATTATCGTCTCTCCACTTGTCGCTATGTCTCTGACCTTCGTACTGAACTGAAACATATGTCCTTTGCAATGCTAAGGATTTATGAGGAAGCTGAAGGGTTGATTCGGTCTTTGAGACATGCTTCGACGTCACAGGTGGTATCACACTGTCTGCGAAATGAAACTATGCTGCTCATTTGTAGTCTATAACATGTGCGTAGACTTCACTAAAGAGTAAAAATACGTCGTCCAGTCCTATGGAATAGATGACTTCTTTTCCGAGGATTGATTCATACAATTTTCTTTAGAGTTCAACAACCTCTTTTAGTTAATTGTTAGGCCTACCAGATTTGTAAGTGTGCTTACTGCTTTGTTGAGTGTTTCAGTTTACAGTAACACAGCTATCAAATGGCTTGTACCCACGCAGTTTCTGTGATAGCTTTCTAACCGAAGCAGCACCCTTGTGGTACCCGTTCCTACCCACGCACTTCACTTTGTAACCTCATTGTAAACTATCGGGGCTATATCAAGAATAGAGTCTTCGTCACACCAGTTGCTGACGTCGACGAACTGAAGGCTAGGGTACAAGCTGCTGTGGGTACTGTGACAGAACACATGTTACGAAACACCTGGTGGGAACTGGAATACTCGACATTCTCCGAGCTACCAAGGGAGCACACGTTGAGGTTTACTAACGTAAGTGGTCTTTAAAAATCTAGTAACGCTAACCTATGTAACGGCATCAAATGTAAATTATTATGTCAAACGGTTATTCTGTAATAAATTTTTATAACAAGGGCTCACCTTGTATATCGTCTTGAGGTATTGTCCCGCCGCTTATGGGTATTGTTACAGTCTGGCTTTTTACTTCCACGATCTACGAACAACGACTTGTCGGTGCAGTGTGAGAAGCGCCCCAGAGAAGTTTGATAGGACTGTTCTTCTTCTCTACATACGTAAATGATCTGACAGATAGGGTGAGCAGTATTCTGCGACTGCTGATGAAGGTTTAGTATTCGGGAAAGTGTCGTCGTTGTGTGACTGTAGCAGGATACAGTATGACTTAGAGTTCCTACGTGGCGTGAGGAAAGGCAGCTCGCTCTGAATGTAGAAAAATGTAAGTTAATGTAGGGGAGTAGGAGAAACAATCCTGTAATGTTCGAGTACAGTTAGTCGTGCACTACTTGAGTCAAGACGTTTAAATATTTAAGATTAATGTCGCAAAGCGATATGAAATGGAACGTGCACCTAAGGTCGATAGAAGGTAAGGTGAATTGTCGGCTTTGGCATAAAGGAGCCAGCGCATAGAAAATTAGTGTGGCCCATTATTGAGTACTACATGATTGTGTGGGATCTCCATCACATCGGATTAAACGAAAACGCAACAACGCAGGAGCGTGCTGCTAGATTGGTTACCGGTAGGGTCACCTAACACTCGAGTATTATGGAAATGCTCCGTAAACCGAGAAAGGAATCCCTAAAGGGATGATGACATCCTTTTCACAAAACTATATTGAGAAAATTTAGAAAGCCACAGTGCCGAGGCTTATGGAGAATGTTTGTAGATGAAACGACCCTATGGAAATATTTTCAGGGAAATCCCATTTGGGGTTGTTCGGCCGCATTGGTCACCTTCATTTCACGCCACTTTGGCGACTTCCCCGTCGATGACGATGAAATGATGAGGACAACACTACAACCAGTCTCCGAGCAAAGAAAATCTCCTACCTGGCCGGGAATCGAAGCCGGATTCCCAGCATGTTAACTTGCTGCACTGACCACTTATCTACGGAGGTAGACAGTATGCAGATGTAAAAGTGGATGGAGAAACACTAGTAGCACGCTTCTATATACTGGTAGCGAGAGTGTTGCCCCTGTCCGGTACATCTGCATCTATTATCTACATACACACTCCGCAAATCATTACATACACTACTCGCCATTAAAATTGCTACACCAAGAAGAAATGCAGATGATAAACGGGTATTCATTGGACAAATATATTATACTAGAACTGACATGTGATTACATTTTCACGCAATTTGGGTGCATAGATCATGAGAAATCAGTACCGAGAACAACCACCTCTGGCCGTAATAACGGCATTGATACGCCTGGGCATTGAGTCAAACAGAGCTTGGATGGCGTGTAGACATACAGCTGCCCATGCAACTTCAACACGATACCACAGTTCATCAAGAGTAGTGACTCGCGTATTGTGACGAGCCAGTTACTCGGCCACCATTAACCAGACTTTTCAATTGGTGATATATCTGGAGAATGTGCTGGCCAGGGCAGCAGTTGAACATTTTCTATATCCAGAAAGGCAACATGCAGTCGTGCATTATCCTGCTGAAATG
Source organism: Schistocerca nitens (assembly GCF_023898315.1). NCBI lineage: Eukaryota > Metazoa > Arthropoda > Insecta > Orthoptera > Acrididae > Schistocerca > Schistocerca nitens. The sequence continues at coordinate 775,917,516 of NC_064616.1, read as the reverse complement.
TAGGGTTTCGCACGGATCGAATGAAGGGTAGAGCCACGGGTCATAACACTGTTCAAAGTGCCGTCAGTGTGAACAAGAGGTGACCGAGACGTGTGACCAGTGGCATCCCATACCATCACGCCGGGTGATAAGCCAGTATGGCGATGACGAATAAACGCTTCCAATGTGCGTTCACCGCGATGTCGCCAAACACGTATGCGACCATCATGATGCTGTAAACAGAATCTGGATTCATCCGAAAAAATGACGTTTTGCCATTCGTGCACCCAGGTTCGTCGTTGAGTACACCATCGCAGGCGCTCCTGTCTGTGATGCAGCGTCAAGGGTAACCGCAGCCATGGTCTCCGAGCTGATAGTCCATGCTGCTGCAAACGTCGTCGAACTGTTCGTGCAGATGGTTGTTGTCTTGCAAACGTCCCCATCTGTTGACTCGGGGATCGAGACGTGGCTGCACGATCCGTTACAGCCACGCGGATAAGATGTCTGTCATCTCGACTGCTAGTGATACGAGGCCGTCGGGATCCAGCACGGCGTTCCGAATTACCCTCCTGAAATCACCTATTCCATATTCTGTTATCAGTCACTGGATCTCGACCAACGCGAGGAGCAATGTCGCTATACGATAAACCACAATCGCGATAGGCTACAATCCGACCTTTATCAAAGTCAGAAACGTGATGGTACGCATTTCTCATCCTCACACCAGGCGTCAGAACAACGTTTCACCAGGCAACGCTGGTCGACTGCTGTTTGTGTATGAGAAATCGGTTGGAAACTTTCCTCATGTCCGCATGTTGTAGGTGTCGCCACCGGCGCCAACTTTGGGTGAATGCTCTGAAAAGCTAATAATTTGCATATCACAGCAACTTCTTCCTGTCGGTTAAATCTCGCGTCTGTAGCTCGTCATCTTCGTGGTGTAGCAATTTTAATGGCCACTAGTGTAGCATTCTCCTCCGAATGCAAAAATATTTTGTTGACACCGACCTACATAGGGAGGAACAATCACCACGATAAAATAAGGGAAATCAGAACTCTTACGGAAAGATTCAGGGTTCATTCTTTCCGCGCGCTATACGAGATTGGAATAATAGAGAATTGTGAAGGTGGTTCGATGAACTCTCTGCCAGGCACTTAAATGTGATCTGCAGAGTATCCATGTAGATAGATGTAGATGTAGAGCACATAGCGAGGGGACATTGTACCTGTATTACCGATTTTATTTACTGTTCCATTCGCCTACTGTGCGAGAGAAAATTGGCTATCTACTTTGCCTCCGTATGTACCGTAATCCATCTTATCTTATTGTCGTGATCCGTACAAGAGATATACGGGAGCGTGATGGTCTCAAATGGTTCAAATGGCTCTGAGCACTACGGGACTTAACTGCTGTGGTCATCAGTCCCCTAGAACTTAGAACTACTTAAACCTAACTAACCTAAGGACATCACACACACCATGCCCGAGGCAGGATTCGAACCTGCGGCCGTAGCAGTCCCGCGGTTCCGGACTGCAGCGTCTAGAACCGCACGGCCACCGCGGCCGGCAGCGTGATGGTCTCATCACATTCTTATTAAATACTAGTTTTTAAAATTTACCCTGCAGGACTATGTGGCATTTCTTCCAAGGATTCCCATTTATCTTCCCCTAGTATTTTCGAATGCATTGTAACCGCCCTGTTACGATCCTAGCAGCTCGTCCATAAATTAGTCCTATGTCTGTTGTCATGCCTACATGATGAGGACACCAAACACTGAAAATACTCTAAAGCTGGAAAAAATGAGATTTTTAGTATTTTCTTTGAAGCAGTCTTATAAAAATTGTATACTGGTAATTGGTATTGACCATCACTGGCTATCATCAGAACAACAGAAGCCGCATCAGAATGGGCTCCAAAACATTCTTTCTCAGACTACGTTACTTACAGCCCACCCTTACGATGCGTCAACTGTTCTCGTGATAGCCAATGGCGGGGTCACAATAGTATAAAATTTGTATGTCACCGCAACAAAGAAAATATTAAGTGTATTCTAGAATTGGGTGCAGTAGCGTCTAGAAACCGATTTCCGTTACAAATTGACTGCAATTTCGCAGAACCTTTCCAACAAATCTAAGTTTTCCATCCGCCTTTCTTGGGCGCAGGAGATTAGTGTTCACCGTCCCGTCGAAAACGAGGTCATTAGAGACGAAGCAGAAGCGCGGATTAGGGAAGCATATCGGCCGTGCTCTTTCAAAGCAGCTGTGTCCTTTCAAAGGAAGCATTCCGGCATTTGCCTGAAGCGATTTAGGGAAATCATGCAAAACGTAAATGAGGATGGCTGGACGCGGGTTTGAACCGCCATCTTCTCTAATGCGAGTCCAGTGTGCTAACCAGTGTGCCACCTCACTCGGTCGCCTTTCCTAGTACTGATTTTACGTGATCATTATATCGTTTCTTAGTATTACCCCTAAATATTTAGAGCATGGGACGTGCTCCAGATGTTCACCACTGACCTTGTAATCAGATACTGGCGTGTTCTTTCTCTTTATTATAGGCATTGTCTTGCATTTATCCATATTTAAGCAGTAGAAGAATTGTCAAAACCTTACTGCAGTTCCTTATGATCGTCCAACGACGATACTTCCCTGCACACGACAACATCGTCAGCGAACAGTGTTAGAGCATTGCTGATTTTATCCGATAAATCGTTATGTACAATGAGAAGATTTAAGGTCCCATTACGCTCGCTTGAGGAATAATCGATGTTACTTCCGCTTCTGTGGAGCATTCGCCGACTAAGATAGAGTACTGCGTACTGGGTTATGTTAGTCAAATATTTATAAAGTCCACCGCATATCTACGGAGATACTTTCAACGATCGTGTCTTGGTTAGTAGGAACCGGTGTGGTACAGTAACGCACGATTTCCGCAAGTCTACTGGATCGCCTGCATCTATCGTTTGCGAGACGTCGCGTATGAAAAGAGAATAGTCTTTTTACGAGTGGATTTTCCTGACTCCTTGAGAGAGACTTGTTTCCCTCTAGGAATTTCACAATGTTTGATATTAGTGTATGTCTTTGCCCACATATCGACGGGCGAAAGCTAACAATAAGGCAGTAGCGATCAGGGGACATCAAGCGGACATTGTACGTAAATATGGGTAAATGTAAATACTTGACAGAGTGGCAGAAAGGGTCAACTGTATTTTGCCGTGCCCATGCCCATATGGTGTGTGAAGTTGCTGGATTTTTTGGTGTTCGCGGTAAACTGTACAACTTCTCTGCAAGCAGTGCTGTAGCACACGTGGTCACGAATTATGATCGGAAAAGGATCGTGACCGAGAGGGATCCGAGACGGGTTTCATGGCTTGTGAATCAAAATCGTTCCAAATCCGACAGGAATTGCTGCAGGCAGTGAATGATAGGTCCATCCCAACCTGTTAGCAAGAGGAAATTGCGACGCGAACTGCATGCAATGAACATTCGGGGGTCACCTTTCAAGATGCCATTGCTCACACAGGCACATAAAGGCGACGACAGCAAATTTCGTCGAGATGGAAGAATATATGACTGTTTTTTTTAATACTTCCCCACCCTATTGCATCTTTACGGGCCTCCAAAATCACCTGACATGAACCCCATAGAAAATCTGTGGGACATGTTGGAACAGGGGTAAAAGTCAACAGTATCCCTGAAATTTGGTGGAATTGCGCGATCAAATCCTGAGCGAGTGGCATAAAGAGGAATAAACGTACCTCCACAACCTTGTGGACTCATTTTTTAACCAAATCCAAGCTGTTATCAAGTCCACGGGCAGAATTGCACGCTATTAAATGGTGCTTGTAATGATTTCTCTAAGGGCAACTAAAGTGCGTTGAGCTGACACAAAATACAGGCTCTAAATTGATTTTTGAGGGAACTAATGGTCTCTAAAGGTCCTACTTTTGAATATGTTATTCAACGATAAATAGGAAACTGTCTTACGATAATGGAATGAAAATTGGCGTACAGCCAGACGTTCAGAATCACAATATGTGTTACCACATATCCCAACGTTACGGACACAACTACAACCAATCGCGCGTGAAAAAGAGGTTCACATGCAGTACGATTTCAGTTTTCTAAGCTTATTGGTTTAAGATCCCGACATTAGTCGGAACATCAGATAACATGACATATACACAGTAACGCGTGCTGCCTAACTTCCAGGCTACCACCTACTTCCTTTCCACCTAAAAATGTGACTTATTTCACGTTGAGGTATAGAAATTACTTTTTGGTCGACTTATTTTATTGCCTTTTCGTAAGACGTAGTCTAAACTTGCTTCTTGTCTAGCAGTTAAAAGCCTTGTTTCGTGCATGAAGAGGTGTATTTCTCGCCCAGTGTAATTTGCACCAATACAGGAATCTATAAAATTTTCGCTCGGTGTTAGTGGAAACGACCTGTTCGACTGCCCACGTAAGTGGATAATGGCCGCCAACGGGTCGACTTGCAGTCATCTCGTGATCGTCTCGAAGTTGCTGCGAGAGACGCTCGTCTCTTGGAGCATGCAGTGCACGGGAAATTTCGAGAGTGACGAGCGGATCGCACGTCAAGGAAGTAATTAAACCTTGTATTTCCCCATAATTTTTTTTGTTTTTCGAGTGCACAGAACACTTTAGAGCCCATGTGATCTACGTGCAATAACGGAAATGGACTACTAATAATTAAATAAATCAGTACATAACATACAATATCATAAAACAAATAAACAAATTTTAGATCGTATTCCTCAGAATCAACAGGCTACGGTTTCACAATGGACGTGCCAACAAAGTCAGATTCCACGGTGAATAGTAGCGATTCAACAATTACCGTCAAGGTTCTGCCCAGATTGTTTTAGTATCGCAGAATAATAAGGTCAGTAACAAAGCAAATGAAATTCTTCTTCTAGTTGTTGACCATCAAATTTGTGGGAGAAGTGGAGAAACATTTTGAGATATACGATTACATCCTTCACGAATATTCAAGGAGGTATTTTACGGATAAAGCGCGAATTAAGGTGTCAAAGAAGTAAACTTGTCGGGTATTTTTGTACAGTTTTTTTTCGCTATACACTTATTCCATAGATACAAACAATTCGTATACAAATAAAAATGATTCCGACAAAAAATATACAGTCGAGCACGATGAACAAGTACTCAAACCCATACGTGTCCTTTAAATATAACAACTGCACTTCCAAGGCAGTGATGCAATTGGAGTCAGGGAATAATTTGCTAAAACATCTCTAATATCATTACCGAAAGAATGGTTGTTTATTTTGGATCGAGGTAGTAACGTAAATCCAATGGGGTTTTCAGAACCAGTGATGTTGACATTTTGGTCCACTTGTTCCACTGTGTAATGACATCCTTCTTTCTTTCTAACGTAGTTATAAAGTACGTAAACACGTTTTAAGAAGTCAGTAATCGTATTCTCAATCTGGCAACATATCACAGTACCAACTGCTTGGAATTTATCTGTCATCGTATCAAACGTGTGTTCAGTTGATTTTCTACCCCGGCTTACGTGATAATTGAAAATTAGTTTTATATTGTCAAGAGTCCGTTTTGAATAAGGTCTTAGCAAATATCGATATAACCGAAAGGCTTCATCTCCCACAAAGAAATTAGAAAAAACCCAATGATTATAGTCATCTTAGGGAAACTTAGACGGCGGTGGTATGTTAAGTAATGAATTAGATAACAAGCTTCCAATTGCCGAGGCTCTGAAAATACGCCCATCACTGTTTCTGCCAACGTACCCAGTTTCAGTCATAGTTAAAATATCATCGGAAATACAGCACCGCAGTAGTACTACAAAGTAGTATGATTCAAAATTAAAATTAGTCGAACAGTATTAGGAATTTTTTGTATGCGAACATGTTTCCTATAGGTTGCCTCCGTAAGGTTTGGAAGGTTCTATAGGAACTGAAAGCGTTCAGCAATCCGTTTCCGGTGATCTTGAGTGGGGCATGCTATGTAGGCGTCTTTCAACTCATTCCATATGCCATATGAACTGTGTCGTTTCAGATACTATTTGGCCAACGGTAATCTCTCCCCAACAAAAGTAGAGTCATTGTGAAACGAATGTACAGGGTGGCAATTATTGAACTATATGAAAAAAAGTAAATTAGTTACAAACTGCGGCGTTGACACACTTTATTCAACATTTAAACGTCACTACAGATCTTCGGATTTAGGTTACGACAAGTTCGACATTCCTGCCATCATTGGGAATCATGTGGCGCAGACGAAAAGCGAAATTCTGCATGACCCGCTGAAGTGTCGGAACATCGATGCTGTCGTTGACCTCCTGATTGGCTGTTCTCAGCTCAGCAGTGATTTTTGGGGTTATTGTGTATACCTTGTCTTTAACATAGCCCCAAAAAAAGGAGTCGCATGTGTTCAGATCCGGAGAATATGACAGTTAATCGAGGCCCATGCCAGTGGCCTCTGGGTACCACAGAGCCAGAACGCTGTCCCCAAAGTGCTCCTCCAGGTCATCAAACACTCTCCTGCTTCGATGGGGTCGAGCTCTGTCTTACATGAACCACATCTTGTCAAAATCAGGGTAAGTTTGGATAAGGGGATGAAATCATCTTCCATAACATTCACGTACCGTTCGGTAGTCATCTGTCTCCATGGAATATCGCACATATTATTCCATGACTCGACAATGCACACCACACATCACCCGTTGTGGGTGAAGAGACTTCTCGGTCGCGATATGCGCCAGTTTTGCTTCTTGACGAACCCATCCAAATGGAAGTGGCCGACAACAATGTGGCGTGTGCGCACGTGCACGCTAATTCCCGTCACGCCCCGCGGCCAATTATGTGGTTTGAACGTCCTAACGCAAACAGTTCAGAAGTTATGAAGATTTTATTTCATAAGGTTCAATAATTTTCTCCCAGTACACACTGTAGCCAAATACGTGAAATAAGCATATAGATAACCGAAGGTATTATTACCTTCAAAACATGGTGAGAAAAAATATTTATTTGTAAACTTACCGTGCCTGAATACAAGGAAAAATGGAGGAACCTGCGGAGTACGTTCGTTAAGAATCTAAAGCACAAAAATGTTCAAATGAATGTGAAATCTTATGGGACTTAACTGCTAAGGTCATCAGTCCCTAAGCTTACACACTACGTAACCTAAATTATCCTACGGACAAACCCACACACCCATGCCCGAGGAAGGACTCGAACCTCTGCCGGGACCAGCCGCACAGTCCATAACTGCAGCGCCCTATACCGCTCGGCTAATCCCGCGCGGCAATATCGAGCACAAACCGAGTGTTAGTGAAGCAACAAAGAAGAAACCTATTACCTGATGGAAGCAATGAAGTTTGCTTTTCATTCCGTAAAAGTAGCTGGCCCCCACTGGTAATTTACCTACAATCCGCATCCCTCACCAACACCATATGTTTCGGAAATAGAAAAATTTCAAAAAAATAACCCTCTTCTCAGAAAATATTTCGTCCAACTTGAAATTATAACAGTTGACTAGCAGCAACCACCCTCTTCACCAACATCACACAAATCCACCCCTACACAAAGCTCCCTGACTTATCCCCGGCCGTGATGCCAGGACTATCTTTGGTAGTTAATGTGGACGGGTTGACACTATCACGAGACCCCATGGGTACGAGAACATGAGTCAGGAAGAGAAAATGTTGAAACTTTCAAAGCGACGCAGACAAAGCCTGTGCTGAATATTTTACATAAAAAACGGAGAAGATTTCAAACACCTCCACTAAAAAAGATATGAGAGAGGCCAGTATACACAGTTTTCTAGTCAGACTTGTCCCGGACCTCATGAGGATGTGTGATTTTTAGTTAAGGTATTATAAAAGAAAGGCATTACTCCCCATCTTTAATATCTATATCTAATATTTAATACATTTATAATATCTATACACATTAACACGATGTTTTTCATTGTTTTATATGTGTGTTACAAATGCAGATTAAAAGTATTACCTTAATTTCACTTCGTTCCTCTGCACTCACGTGTTCCCTCAAGTTTGTATTCATGTGTTGAATAGCTGGAGCTACAATTTTCACTAGGGCGATGTAAGATTCCTTTGACGTTCTGTATAATACTAAAAAATTGTAATTACTCTCTTGCAATTTTCTAGCACCAACAAACAATGATGAAAATTCCGTTCTATCTAAGGATAAACCAGTAACATTCGCTGTGTCTTTCTTCTCTTCTGCCGGTACTAAACATCACAGCATCCCCCTCATTGCTAGAACTGTTCATCATATAGGAAGTGGTAAGCTGACTGAAGGAAAACCGCGCCCACGGCAAGTGCCAATCGACCCGTGTGCGCACGGCTTAAGTTCACGACCTGTCTGCACACCGAGAGCCATCGTACACCGGAAATACTCCATATGCTTGTAGTGAGGGGCTGCGCCCCCTGTGCGAACCGCGTCGACACAAATGACCGTATAATAAACATTCTGCTGCCGGAAGAAGAGCGTCACCAACTGGCGACATAACGCACTGTGGGCTGCTCTCTTACATACGTATCTTGCGTTGGTTACGGCTGTTTCAACGTTTAACTCCTGCTTTTGCTACTGTTACGATGCATAGTTTGTCCTAATAGGAACAATCGTTATGCAATGTCATCTTAAAAATTTTGTTCCTTTGTTATTACGTAAGTTATTTTATGATCCATGCTCTGCCTTTTTAAAGTACAGCGTACTTTGCCGGCCGGGGTGGCCGAGCTGTTCTAGGCGCTACAGTCTGGAACCGCGCGACCGCTACGGTCGCAGGTTCGAATCCTGCCTCGTGCATGGATATGCGTGATGTCCTTAGGTTAGTTAGGTTTAAGTAGTTCTAAGTTCTAGGTGACTGATGACCTCAGAAGTTAAGTCCTATAGTGCTCAGAACCATTTGAACAGCGGACTTATTTTATAAACAGTCGTCAAATGAAAACGAGGCAGATGAAAAAAAGAAAGTAGTGTTTTTTATTTCGTAGGTAATCGCCATAACCATTGAAACATTTATTCCACTGTGAAACAAGACAGATAAAGCATTCGTGGAAAAATGTTTGCGGTTGCCTATCGAACCATGATTGTACCCAAGCCTGCACATCTTCGTTCGAAGCAGATCGACGGTGACAAATGTCTTTCTTCAGCACTCCAAACATATGGAAATCGAATGGAGAAACATCGGGACTATATGGAGTTTGCTTAAGAGTTTCCCAGCGAAACTTTTGCAGAGTAGTCGAAACAACTTTGGCAACATGTGCCCCCCCCCCCCCCCTCCCTCCACCTTATGAGTCCTGAAGAAAGACATTCGTCGTCTCGATTTGCTTCGAATGAAGAGGTGCACGCCAGTGTACAGTCATGGTTACGTAGGCAACTGCAAACATCGACCGTCTTGTCTCACACTGGAACAAATGTATTAATTGTTATGGCGACTGCTTTTGAAATAAAAAAAAAGTTTACTCACTTTTACCCATCTGTCTCGTTTTCATTTGACTGACCGTTATACAATTTTATAATGCTCATATGTCTTCCATTTGTCAACAATGACAGTGTTATGCAGAATTATAAGTGTAAAGAATTTGTTTTTTACGTTTTGAAGGAAGAGGACGCGCTCATTTAGCGCTAGGAGTGCGAAGACAAATTACGTATTGCTTATGTCAGCAAGTTAGTATGACAACACATTGTATGTACATTACGTGTACCACGTTATGATCCATGGGCATGGATCATATTTTATTGGTCAAATAGAAGAGATACAATATTTAAATTCCGTTTTGTAATTTCGTCTTTATGTTTTCCACTGTAGTTTCTGAAGATTCAGTCGTAGGAAAACATTCTGTGATTCTGTCCGACAGAAAATAAATTACTGTGAAATTGTAAAAACTCTGACGTTACAGATCCTGTTGGAGCATTTACAGTCCTCTTCATCAGTAGTTACTATAATGTATGAATTAAAATGGTTCAAATGTCTCTGAGCACTATGTGACTCAACACCTGAGGTCATCAGTCCCCTAGAACTTAGAACTACTTAAACCTAACTAACCTAAGGACATCATACACGTCCATGCCCGAGGCAGGATTCGAGCCTGCGACCGTAGCGGTCGCGCGGTTCCAGACTGAAGCGCCTAGAACCGCTCGGCCACAGTGGCCAGCAATGTATTAATTCACAAAGGAATTAGAGTCATTCGCTGCGAGTGGACATTGATTTAAGTCAATGGGAAAAATTGTGCCGGACCAGGATTCGAACCCAAGGGTCTTGCTTAGCAGACAGATGCTCTGACCACTTTTTTCCCTTCCTTCATTTTGTTCGTTGCATTTGGTCGGGGCGGACGCCACATGACATCCGTTTCGGTTCATCGTACATCCTCTCACTCAATTTTTTTTTCTTTTTTATTAGAGAGAGCAGCCAGCCCTCTGACCAAGCACGCTGAGCCACCGTGCCGGCACCACTGCGCCATTCGGACACAGAGCTCATCGCAACTGCACGAACTACTCTAGCACGCCTCCCGCCAGCCCCAAATTCTCAACTTATCCTCACACTTCTGATGTAGTGCCTCTTGTCCATTATCTTCATTACTCACGGCATCTCGCCGATTCCCGTAATAGTTCGAGCCTGATGTACATCCGTACTGAAGAGATCACTGGACTTCCTCGCCTGAATTATATATATGTGGTGTCTCTTCTTTCGGACAACTACGGAAGAACGGACACCACATATATACTATAAAGTAGATCACTGCGTAAGAGCTCTCGCTTCTTATACCTGCCGGAAAAGTTGCGGGGTTCAGACGGAAGGATTAGTGGACCTTTCCTCTACGTTTCCTATGTGCAGATTTCACTGGGAACAGTTTATAGAACACCATAGTCCTCTTGACGGTAGGAAACGTGGAAGCTTCTCTTTTGAAAGTTTATCTGTATGACAATGTTTGTTGCTTTATCGCAAGAGTTTTGTCATTTATCAATGAATAATACATTTCAAGTTACCACCTCTCTGGGTGCTTAGAGCCAACGATAATTGCTTTAGACCCTACATGGTGAGACAGCTAAGATAAGCCACCAAAAGTATGTCTAGAACGAAGAAACATATCGTGGTATGGTTCTAGCTAAATTATAGCGGGCATTGTGATGAGTTTACTGACAGAAGCAAATCATTTTTAACATTTATAACTGCTGGATTATTGTACCCATTTTCTAATGCAAACTTATACTTTTTCCGTGCCATTAGAAAGAATCTACAAAGACAACTTTTACACCATAACCTGTATGGAGTTTGATGAAATAATAGCAAGATAACAGCTTCGTAAACCGCTGTCCCGCCGTCCGAATAAGAGTTCCCACACACATCTGCCGACTGGAGCAAATTAAGCAATGACGTCACTCAGGTAGATGTGCACTTATGGTCCGTCAATCAATTCTCTGCTGTTGCAGCTATGAGACAGCACGCTCGTGTAGCTATTCAGACGTTCAAGATTTATACAACAGTCGACAAAGTGGATATTGTTTTCGTTTCTGATGAACGTCATCAAACTGTCAAAACAGCGGTGCTGGATTGTGCCAGTCCATCACTATCTGTCTTTGCGAACGTTAGAAAAGATTACATTGACTGATGTATGTCAATTTCCCCAAGCTTAGTACTGAATGATCACACACTGTTCTCCTACTCGCCACTTTTAACTGCAGATACAGTAGTGCAAGTCAGTATAAAGGTAGGGTTCATACGAAAGTAATAGTCTGTAGCATACATGTATCGAATTTATTATGAAAGTAGTACAAACGTATAAGACACAAACAGTCATGACGGAATTACATAGTCCCTTTCATAACAAGCACTCCGTCTTCAGGCCACAAGTGGCTCATGGGGACCATCCGACCACCGTGTCATGCTCAGCTGAGGATGTGGCTAGGAGGGGCGTGGGGTCAGCACACCGCTCTCCTGGGTGTTATGATGGTTTTCTTTGACCGGAGCCGCTACTGTTCGGTCGAGTAGCTCCTCAATTGGTATCATGAAGCTGAGTGCACCCCGAAAAATGGCAACAGCACATGGCGGCCCGGTTGGTCACCCATCCAAGTGCCGGGCACGTCCGTCAGCGCTTAACTTCGGTGATCTGATGGGAATCGGTGTATCCACTGTGGCAAGGCCATTGCCCCCCTTTCATAACAAGAATAACAAAATAAGGTGTTTGCATTTCCTCGATGTAAATTAATATAAAAGCACTCAATGTCCTGTTGTGTTACTGCATTGTTAGTAATTTTTCCAACCTCCGTTGTTCCTAATTACCTCAAAAATTCTCTTCGACATTATTTTTGTTAGGGTTTATAACTCTTGCAGTGAAATTGTTACCCACTCTTCTTGTATCGCTCTTTTAAGCTCATACACGGCCTCAAATTGCCTTCTATTTTGATAAACACGGCTTGCAAGTATTCGCCAAAGGTCTTCCACGGGGTTCAAATCCGGGCTACGTGCAGGGTAAAACATGGCGATCTTTATCTTCAAACCACTTTTCGGTTGTATCAGAAACACGCACTCATGGATTATCTTGTTGAAACGTTAGACTTTCGTTCCCTAGGTCCTTACTTATTTATTTAATCGTATGGCTCGGGCCGCCTGTCGGGCAGACCGTTCGCCGTGTTCCGGTTCAAAATGGCTCTGAGCACTATGCGACTTAACTTCTGAGGTCATCAGTCGCCTAGAACTTAGAACTAATTAAACCTAACTAACCTAAGGACATCACACACATCCATGCCCGAGGCAGGATTCGAACCTGCGACCGTAGCAGTCCCGCGGTTCCGGACTGAGCGCCTAGAACCGCTAGACCATCGCGGCCGGCCGTGTGCCGGTATTTCAATTTAACGCCACTTCGGCCAACTGCAGTCGATGAGGATGATAGGACGATGATGAGGATAGCACAACATCCAGTCCCTGGGCGGAGAAAATTCCCCAACCCAGCCGGGAATCGAACGCGGGCCCAGAGAATTGACAATCCGTCACGCTGACCATTCAGCTACCGGGGGCGGACACCTGGGTCCTCATACACTCTTAATAAATTACGTTTCCAGCATCTCAGTGTACATGTTAGAGTTTATTCTAGTGTTCAACCAAGCAATGCGTGGTCTACCTATAGCGCAGAAGGCTGTCCAAATAACTCTTCAACTACCAAAACTTCTGCTCATTCTTACCCGCAGCTCTGTTTCCAGATCATGCCAATAACGCTGAAATCCGTCTAGCGCACAAAATTAAATTTCTTCTCATCACTAAATATAGCTTTATCCCAATTTGCAGTCAATGATATATGTCTCACAGCAAAGCCCAATCTAGCCTGTTAGTGTTTTGGTGTTAGAGCTGGTTTCTGCAGTCGTTTCTTGGATGCAATGTGTTAGTTACGAGACAAAACTTGTCGTTCACGTCTGGTAGTTACTGGCAACTGCAAATCAGCAACAAGTTCAGAAGAGTAACGGTCTATGGCCATTGGTTGCTCAAAAGTAACCGTTTCGGTGTCTAAGATAATTGTTTGCTTTGACCATAGTTTTTGTTCTGTCCATATCATGCACCCGGTATAACGAAATTATCGATGACTCCACGTGAGCGTTCTTGGCGATTTGACAATTATAGAGTTCCATTTTCTTGTACGCACCGATTTTTGATTTTTCGACACTTGACAAATGTTTCCCGCATAGCATTGTCACAATCATGATTTATGTACACAACACACACTGTCACTCATTGTGTTTGTTTCCTACCTGCAGTAATGGCACGTACCCCCATAGTAATACCGCACAGAGCCGACTGTATTTATACCGAGCTCCACCCTCTACCACCGGAATTGTTGATGTCTTGCTATATTCTGTACTATCGACATCAAATGCGAAACCATCTGACGGCAGTTGTCGGTAAACTTGATCTTATACGTGGGACGTTTGAAAATTCCGTGCAAAGTCCGAGAGATGACACCACCGGCGTGTATCGAGGTCATGTTTAGTTAGTAGCATTTTGGAAATAACGTACACCAAGTTTCAGCCATATTGGTCTATTTATTTATGTTTGGCATTCGTGTGAATCAAGCAAGTCGAGTGATTGTCAAAAAATGGGCGAAAAATAATTTCGTGTGGTGATTAAACATTACTTTATGAAAGGTCAAGCTTGATAAACATTGCGGTGACTCTGCACCTTCGATTACAACATTTTTTAAGTGGTTTCAAAATTTTCGGAGTGACCATATTGGCACAAGTGATGCTGAACGTTCTGGACAACCTGTGGAGGTTACGACTCCAGAAATCATTAATAAAATCCATGATATGGTGATGTACGACAGAAGAGTTAAGGTGCGTGAGATTGCTGGTGCTGTGGGCATCTCGAATGAAGGTGTACATAATATTTTGCATAAACATTTGGACATGAGAAAGCTATCCACAAGATGGGTTCCGCGATTGCTCACGCATGACCAAAAACGGAGTCGTGCGAAGTGTTGCAAGGATGGTTTGCAGCTGTTCAGGAAGAATCCGCAGGACTTTAAGCGTCGTTCCGTCACTGTGGATGAAACATGGACACATTACTACACTCCTGAGACCAAACAACAATCCAAACAATGGGTTACCAAGGGAGAATCTGCACCATAAAAGGCGAAGACCATTCCTTCGGCAGGAAAGGTTATGGCGACTGTCTTTTGGGATTCACAAGGGATGATCCTCATCGACTATCTGGAAAAGGATAAAACTATTACAGGTGCATATTATTCATCGTTATTGGACCGTTTGAAAACCGAGCTGCGAGAAAAACGCCGGGGATTGGACCGCAAAAAAGTCCTTTCACATCACGACAATGCACCAGCACAAACCTCAGCAGTTGTGGTCGCAAAATTAATGGAAATAGGATTCCAACTCGTTTCACATCCCCCCTATTTTCCAGACTTGGCTCCCTCGGACTACTATTTGTTCCCCAATTTGGAGAAATGGCTGGCGGGGCAAAGATTTTATTCAAACGAGGAGGTGATTGCAGCAACTAATAGCTGTTTTGCAGACTTGAACAATTCCTATTATTCGGAAATGATCAACGAATTAGAACAGCGTTGGACGAAATGTATAAGTCTAAAAGGACACTATGTCGAAAAATAAAAAAAAATTACCCCAAACACGTAAGTAGTTTTTATTTTTGCACGGACTTTTCAAACGCCCCTCGCCGGCCGCTGTGGCCGAGTGGTTCTAGGCACTTTAGTCCGGAACCGCGCTGCTGCTACGGTCGCAGGTTCGAATCCTGCCTCGGGCATGGATGAGTGTGATGTCTTTAGGTTTGTTAGGCTTAAGTAGTTCTAAGTCTAGGGGACTGATGACCTCAGATGTTAAGTCCCATAGTGCTTAGCGCCATTTGAACCAAACGCCACTCGTACTATTGCATATTCAGTCTACATAACTATTCCAGCCACCGATGTAATTTCCCTACAAATATCCACGCCTTTACACTAATTTCCACTACTGCACTACGTACAATCCTATCCAGACCCTGTTGTAAATTACCCCTCCTACTCACATGCCCAATTTTTCGCTTTGTATCATTTAGTACAGTTTCATTTGCCCCGTTAAAAATATTTACTTTGTGCAATCACAGCTGTTTCCCTTACCTACTTAGTCTCACTCCTATATCTTACCAACTTCTAATATTGGACCTGTTACAGTAAATATTATTTTGGCAGTCACTCCCTTGAAGCATGTCACCAAAGTTTACTGTACAGTTTATTTTCTCCTTAAAAACAATTTTTTTAGTTTGTTATACAGTCTATTACGTAATGTGTCACATATTTTGTCTAAATTCAGTGATTTTACACAACATTTTCAGTGAAATAATTTCTTTCCTTTTTAGTACGAAACCGAAATTTAAGAACTGTCATCTTTGTGAACGAACTGAAATACCCTGTAATGCACTAGTTTAAAATCTTTGATCCTACAAATTTACAGCCACACGTACGGTATTTATTTTTGTACGTGATGATGGCTTAACTGCAGAAAACCGGTTCATAAAGTATTAAAAATTGTAGAATATTACTCCACTTGTAACACCATAATTCTAATGCTGTACTGATTTATTTTACTTTTGTTTTGTTTTATGCTACATCGTTGATCTTCTGTAGATGTGTGTGATTGAATAGGTAACATAAAATAGTATACTCCTTTCTTTGTAAGAACTTCGATGTCTTGATTTAATCCTATGCAGTGTAGTGTATCTGTCATTTAAATTCTTTGTCCCATTTGGAGGGAACAAAACTTACTGTATATAATTGTAATTTCGATGTGAATAATTTTTTTGTAGCGATGTCAATATGTGAAAATGTTCTGTTTTATTTAATGTGTTTGCTGTTATGTAAACTGCTGACCTTCACTTAGGATTCTTAGTCATTTTGTATGTAAAACGTCTTGTGGTTCCCCTCGGGTACGGAACTGTGTAGCGCGCGCAAATTGTGGTTGGCCTAGGTAGAAAAGGTGGAACAAGAGTCAGTCGGGGACGAGCTAAGAGTCGGGGACGAGCTACGAGTCGGGGACGAGCTACCAAACTGTGCACTGTCATGTAAATGTTGCATATTGTGCTGGTTCCGAGTGTGGATTTTTTCTGCTACTTTCCAATGCCTCGGATGGATGGATAAATAGCTGGAACTATTCTGGAATTTGTATCTATCATCGCCACCGAGAACTGACAGAGTCCAGCAATTCTACCTGCAATTCCACCTACTAACATGCAGTTGCCACCACATTGCACAATTCATTGCATCGGAATGCTACAATGATGTACAGTGAAGGATCAGCTTAATGGATGTGTTAGTGTGCTCAAATACACTCCTGGAAATTGAAATAAGAACACCGTGAATTCATTGTCCCAGGAAGGGGAAACTTTATTGACACATTCCTGGGGTCAGATACATCACATGATCACACTGACAGAACCACAGGCACATAGACACAGGCAACAGAGCATGCACAATGTCGGCACTAGTACAGTGTATATCCACCTTTCGCAGCAATGCAGGCTGCTATTCTCCCATGGAGACGATCGTAGAGATGCTGGATGTAGTCCTGTGGAACGGCTTGCCATGCCATTTCCACCTGGCGCCTCAGTTGGACCAGCGTTCGTGCTGGACGTGCAGACCGCGTGAGGCGACGCTTCATCCAGTCCCAAACATGCTCAATGGGGGACAGATCCGGAGATCTTGCTGGCCAGGGTAGTTGACTTACACCTTCTAGAGCACGTTGGGTGGCACGGGATACATGCGGACGTGCATTGTCCTGTTGGAACAGCAAGTTCCCTTGCCGGTCTAGGAATGGTAGAACGATGGGTTCGATGACGGTTTGGATGTACCGTGCACTATTCAGTGTCCCCTCGACGATCACCAGTGGTGTACGGCCAGTGTAGGAGATCGCTCCCCACACCATGATGGCGGGTGTTGGCCCTGTGTGCCTCGGTCGTATGCAGTCCTGATTGTGGCGCTCACCTGCACGGCGCCAAACACGCATACGACCATCATTGGCACCAAGGCAGAAGCGACTCTCATCGCTGAAGACGACACGTCTCCATTCGTCCCTCCATTCACGCCTGTCGCGACACCACTGGAGGCGGGCTGCACGATGTTGGGGCGTGAGCGGAAGACGGCCTAACGGTGTGCGGGACCGTAGCCCAGCTTCATGGAGACGGTTGCGAATGGTCCTCGCCGATACCCCAGGAGCAACAGTGTCCCTAATTTGCTGGGAAGTGGCGGTGCGGTCCCCTACGGCACTGCGTAGGATCCTACGGTCTTGGCGTGCATCCGTGCGTCGCTGCGGTCCGGTCCCAGGTCGACGGGCACGTGCACCTTCCGCCGACCACTGGCGACAACATCGATGTACTGTGGAGACCTCACGCCCCACGTGTTGAGCAATTCGGCGGTACGTCCACCCGGCCTCCCGCATGCCCACTATACGCCCTCGCTCAAAGTCCGTCAACTGCACATACGGTTCACGTCCACGCTGTCGCGGCATGCTACCAGTGTTAAAGACTGCGATGGAGCTCCGTATGCCACGGCAAACTGGCTGACACTGACGGCGGCGGTGCACAAATGCTGCGCAGCTAGCGCCATTCGACGGCCAACACCGCGGTTCCTGGTGTGTCCGCTGTGCCGTGCGTGTGATCATTGCTTGTACAGCCCTCTCGCAGTGTCCGGAGCAAGTATGGTGGGTCTGACACACCGGTGTCAATGTGTTCTTTTTTCCATTTCCAGGAGTGTATGTAAACAGGCAGAATATAGCGCTGTGGTCGGCAACGCCTATATAAGACAACAAGTGTCTGGCACAGTTGTGAGATCGGTTACTGCTGCTACAATGGAAGGTGGTGTTATAGTCGGTGCACGAGCGATGGGACACAGCATCTCCGAAGTAGTGACGAAGTGGGCATTTTCCGTACGACCATTTCACGAGTGTACCGTGATTATCAGGAATCCATTAAAGCACCAAATCTCCGACAGTGCGGGGTACGGAAAATGATCCTGCAACGGGACCAACGACGACTAAATAGAATCGTTTAACGTGACAAAAGTACAA
This sequence comes from Schistocerca nitens, assembly GCF_023898315.1. Taxonomy (NCBI): domain Eukaryota; kingdom Metazoa; phylum Arthropoda; class Insecta; order Orthoptera; family Acrididae; genus Schistocerca; species Schistocerca nitens. The sequence goes on along the minus strand of NC_064616.1, from coordinate 775,898,962 downwards.
ACCATTCGGAAATTGCTCCAGATTTCAATGCTGGGCCATCAGCAAGTGTCAGCGTACGAAACATTTTACGAAACCAGAATGCGATTTTCACTCTGCAGCGGAGTGTGCGCTGATATGAAACTTCCTGGCAGATTAAAACTGTGTGCCCGACGGAGACTCGAACTCGGGACCTTTGCCTTTCGCGGGCAAGTGCTCTACCGTCTGAGCTACCGAAGCACGGCTCACGCCCGGTACTCACAGCTTTACTTCTGCCAGTACCTCGTCTCCTACCTTCCAAACTTTACAGAAGCTCTCCTGCGAACCTTGCAGAACTAGCACTCCTGAAAGAAAGGATATAGCGGAGACATGGCTTAGCCACAGCCACAACCTGGGGGATGTTTCCATGGAAAGGCAAAGGTCCCGAGTTCGAGTCTCCGTCGGGCACACAGTTTTAATCTGCCGGGAAGTTTCATTTTACGAAACGTCATCGATATGGGCTTTCGGAGCCGAAGGCCCACCCGTGTATCCTTGATGACTGCACGACACAAAGCTTTACGCCTCGCCTGGGCCCAATATTGGACTCTTGATGAATGGAAACATGTTGCCTGGTCGGACGAGTCTCGTTTGACAGTGTATCGATCGGATGAACGTGTACGGTTATAGTAGAGACAACCTCATGAATCCAAGGACCCTGCATGTCGTCAGGGGACTGTTCAAGCTTGTGGAGGCTCTGTAATGGTGTGGGGTGTGTGCAGCTGGAGTGATATGGGAACCCCGATACGTCTAGATATGAAGCTGACAGGTGACACGTACTTAAGCATCCTGACTGATCACCTGCAACCAATATGTCCATTCAGCATTTCGACGGACTTGGACAATTCCAGTAGGGCAGTGCAACACGCTACACGTCCAGAACTGCTACAGAGTGGCTCCAGGAACACTCTTCGGAGTTTAAACACTTTCGCTGGCCACGAAACTCCTCAGATATGAACATTATTGAGCACATGTGGGATGCCTTTCGACGTACTGTTCAGAAGAGATCTCCACGCCGTCGCACTCGTACGGATTTATGGCCAGCACTGCAGGACTCATGGTGTGAATTCCCTGCAGCACTTGTAACGCCGGAAATGCATATCCTCCTATTTCCATCTTTTGTACTATAATTTTTTCCTTGTTTTGTTACCTCAAGATATGACATTTCTGTGTCTTTATATATTGTAATTGTTTTACTATGCATTTATGTCGATGTATAATTGTTTTTTTTTTTTTTGTAAATATTATTTGCATTTTACGCTGGGTCTTGCCTAGGGAAAACTATGCTATCGAACGAATACATCGATAGGTCGTGTGAAGAACGAAAGTGTTTAGGATCTTTGGTAGTGTGAACTCTGCCGCGTGGAGCGCAGGCAGAGTGAGTCTGGCTGGAGTAGCGAGTGGAGCAGGTGTTGTGTGACGCTCCCTCGAGTTGCCGCGCTTTCGGGGTTTGGCAGCATGTAATTGCGCTCGACTTGCTATAATAGTTTCTGACACAGTGTCGCGGACGGGAAGCATTAGCTGGCGCACATCAAGAGCCCGTTTCGTCTGGTGACCGTGTCGAAAAGAAGGCGCGCAAACATCCAGCTTCTGCAACAGCGACGGCCGACAATGAGTGACTGTCGCCACCTCCTCGATCGACGGCTTCAAACCTTCAATCAACCAACAAGGAAGACTGGAAGCACATAAAGTTTTAGAACTGTATGGCAGATCGCAGCTTTTCAAACTTTTAAAACTGTTCCATTCACAAACTTACAGCAACTTAGCATGAACCTTTGTTGCTCATTGTCCCAATTGCATTACCAAGCAGGGTCCCTTCCTTTTCCGAAATGAACCCGAGTGTCGTTGAAATTCAAACGCCAGCATTAAAGCAATATTATTGTATTTCACTGCTTTAATTTCAAAGTTCAGTTAAAGTATTCATAGCTGGCTACAATATTTAGATTACACAAGTACAGATTATGAGTGCGAGTTTTGTTACCATATTTTAGCTTACCTGTGACTACAGCTCAGCTTGGTACGTACTAAATTTTACTATTGTTAATTGTTCAGAATCATTTAATTCAAGTTCAAAGTTAAATCTCTTATTTCTAAATTGCGTAGATTCAAGTAGCTTTTGAAATGATTGTTGAGGTAGTCCAAGACTAACCGTATTTTACTCAATTTCAATGTGCTTCAGAAAGAAAGCTCACTATTAACTTCAGTCACTAAATTAACTTTCGATTTTCCGGTTTTATTAATTCTTTTGCTAAATTAAGTCAGAGTGTAGCGAAATTTATTACTTCTGACAAACTTTCAGTTTTTCACACTACACGTGTCAACCTTCAGTTGCCACGCTTCTAGTGCTAATTATATGTGTAATAACCTTTCTTTTTCAGTTACTATAGTAATTGTCCTTAGGACTGGCGACCGTAATTTCCCCCAAATCTCAAATATCTAATTACCGCTAGTTAATTGTTAACGTAACGGCCGCACATTTACTTTCTTTATTAACTTTACCCCTTTTCAAAATTAATTTCCACCAGTTTCATTTGCATTTTTCGTTTCATTTAGATGTAACCCTTTCCTCCCTCTTTACCGACAAATTAACTTCGGTGACGATTGCTTTTCCCAAATTTCTATTAGGTACACGCGGTTTAATTTTTCACTGTCATTAAGGTCGATAAGTGAGGGGGAGGTTACACACTACTTCAGTCATTAGTCGATTCCATGCCACGTCGTGTTGTGACACTTCTGTGTGCTAGCGGGTTGCTTATACAATATTAGGCACGTGTACCAGTTTCTTTGGCTCTTCAGTGTATACGCAACATACAAAACGTCGTTACCAAATCAGTGCTATGTATTAGAGTTATTTCTTGGCAGCCTTAACAAAGCGCAAAACAAATTCTTCTCTCATACGAATGAACTGGGTAACTTCTTTCATAAAAATGTGTGCAGCCGATTAGCCAGAAAGTATATCGGTTATGTTAAGCTCCTAATATGCATCACGAAATATAAGTTTTATAGAGAATAGTAAATGTTCACATGAATTTCGGTAGTTTACTAGGCCGTGCTGAAAAGTAATACCCTCGATTTTTTTACGTGGAAACTCTGAAGGCTTTTTAAATTAAAAAGTTACTAACATTCTACATCTATATTCTTCATGTCTACATATTTACTTTTCAACACAGTCGCTCTGGCTACGAACACATTTCTGCCAACGAGAGACCAGTTTGATGATACCATGTCTGTAGAGTATTTGACATTGGTGATAGTGCCTCAAACTCACCTCTGCCTGCACCTCTTCATCACTGTCAAAGTGAAGTCCTCGAAGGTGTTCTGTAAGTTTTGGAAATAGACGAAAATCGGTTGGAGCCAAGTTGGTAGTGTATGGAGGATGATCGACGACAGCAAACTCAAGGCGTCTGATTGTTGCAGATGTCGCAGCCCTCGTGTGTGTTCTGGCATAGAAGGTGCTCTGTGGGTGGGCAAACTGTTCGAATTCGTGCTTTCAGGCTTATGAGGATCTCGCAGTGCCGTGCGGAGTTTATGGTGGTGCCTCTACACACGAATTCCAAACGAACCACATGTTGAACATACCAGAAAACTGTGAGCATGACTTTGCCTGCTGATGACATGGTCTTGAACTTTTTTGACGACCGTGATCCTTTCTGGTGGAACTCCATTGATGCTCTCTTGTTTTCGGGGTGAAAATGGTGAACAACCATACGCTGCACATTGCTGACCACCGTACATAGCTTTTAGTCTTGATTGGATTTCTATTGGAAGCACGTTTTCTGCGGTTAGATATTCGAAAACAGTATGATTATCCCTCGCGCACCGTTACAGTTACGTTACACATCGCTGTGTTACACGCCACAATTGGGATCCATCTTGCGGCAGAGGGTTGCAACTTGGGTCATCGAAGCAGAAAAGTCGAACGAATAATATGCACGGCGTGTCATGCCTCATCCGATACTGATAACAGAACAAAAAATTCTGAGGCATTACTTTTCAGTACGCCCTCGTAGACTGCTCGCCTAAATTTTATGTAGACTTTATCTGACAAGGCAGCTTTTTCGTCTGCCACAAACTCCACACGAAGCTAATGATCAGTACTGAAAGCGAGTAGTCGAAAAAGTTAGTATTAATTAGATGTTACAGCACTGATAAATCACTTGTCTATGTTCCGCAATAATTTCTGTTCTCCCTATAACAAACAGTTCTTTGTCTGCTACATATCTGTGCCTTTATTCACAAAACTTGTAGCAGCGTCGAGAAACACATCTTGCTGCCAACGTGACGTGGCTGAAGTTTCGGCTGCGTAGGTCTTTGTGACCCTACAGAGCTCGGAGTTATTCTGTCTCATGAATGAACCATATTTACAGTCAATCAATATTCATCAATGGTGAATCATACTGAGGGACTCCCGCAACTCGTCCAGCGAGCATCATTTAATTAAAAAACAGCTTTTCACGAATCGACCTTTTTGAAATCTGAATGTACTTTAATTAGTAATACCTTTACCTGTATGAAGTAGAGGAGTCAATTGGAGTCAGGATATTTCTCCCACAATTCCAATT